>NC_080571.1:36942319-37564910 GCF_030247185.1 Malaya genurostris | reverse complement strand
ATCCGGTAATACGTCAACAATGGGTTCGATTTTACGTTCAACATGAGATAGACATTTCGTGTCTCGTCATCAAAGCAGGAATGACATTTTGTGGCGTAACTCAAACTGCAGAAATGTTATTTAAATATATTTATATTTAATATAATAAAAAAAATAATAATAAAAATGGATTCGATGGTTCGATGGCTCCCCGAGCACTTCCGCCCCTTATGCGGTTTATTAAGGAAAAAAACCCTCCAATTCATTGCATCATTAAAAGAAAGAGGAAAAAATCCCATTCCCGTACATTTGAAAGCACATCCGCTCCAATTAGGGAATCAATTTTGATGCGTACCTTTTTAAACGCATTCTAAAAACGGCCCCTTCCAAGACTCTTTTCAGAGCCTTAAATTTTGCAGTCCCACAGTCCAAAATGGAACTTGTGATGATTTCATCATTATCATTCAGTTGGCAAATCATTTTCTCGTGGTTTGGAATGCTGCCAACCGGTCGGATAGCATCAGTATGAAAGTCACATCCGAACGGATCGATAAGCATTGTTTTCAATTTGGCGCTTTTTTCAATTTCGCAGAAGTTTTCCGATGGGACCAACTTTCGTTCCTGTACCAACGATGAATGGGACCACTTTATGTTCGGAGTTGATATACTTCTTGGCACCGGAGGAGTCGGTGTTTTTTTTTTCTGTGTCGGTAAAGTGTAAACATTGTGCAAAGCTTCCGAATTCGTTATGGAATTTGCATAGAATTTGGAATGCTTATGTCGGGCTTAACTTGGAAGCAGAGGAACGAAGAGAATTCAATTAGTTTTTGGAATTCTATTGATACACCCATTCCAATTAAAAATCTAAATATAGAAAATCCAATCAGAAGTTTCTTTTTGTTCTATGCCACGGGCGCATTCCATTCGCGACATAATTCCACTGGTCGCGTCGTGTCAAAATTCATCCGTTCACTGTTCCGAGTCCGCCATCAGGTTTTCCTTTATGTAGCAGTTCCCATGGATGAAGCTGCGTGGCAACCAAAGGACCAGAGCAAAACCTATTTCCGTTGCCTTCTCGTGGAGCCACGTTGTCTCGTGGTGCAACGGAAGCCGCTGTGAATTTCCTGACAGTCATTCGCAAATTTTCCTAGCGAAATTCGGCGAGCATAGTAGGCTAGTTTGGAACATCACTGTTTCTGGGATTGATCGCGATTTTTGATAGAATCATCATTTTTATCCTCAGCCGACAGCATCATCAGTACAATTTGGAAACACTCCAACGGGATTTATGGACTGGGAAAATGAATATAGCTAAGAAGGAAGGAAGGAAGTTTGTTCGATCGTGTTTTGTTTGGCATGTTTAAAAAATTCGGACGGGTTTTGTCTACTTAAATTCGGAATAGCACATAAGTGTTAAATCGAAAGATAAATCCTTGTTCAGATAATAATTTCAAGACACATTGAAAATTGTCCTGAAATGTTGAATTTTTTTTACTTGCCTGTTTTGACGCTCGATCATTTTTTGACTTCTGGACACCCTACTTGAATTTTTACAGTGCTACTTGCAAGAAGATATGGGGTAAAAAGTGTAAAAATCGAGCGTTTCACGATCTTCCGTCGAATCACGTCCAGTTGCTATATCCGAGAAAAAAGTTTTATTTCATATTAACCAAGTCGGGAATAAAGTTGGCTTCAGATAGAATTGGAACAAAGACAATTGCCTGTATTTCAGTTATTTATTATTGAATTCAAGATATTTTTTTATACAAATGTAGCGTTTTCTGCATACATTTAAGAAAAAATACGGATAAAATAATTCTTCACGGTTTCGAAGGAATTCTCAAATTTTTCCTGTAACAAGGCTCATTAGGCGGCGCACATCTGCTTCGTCCATCGTTTTAGCTATCTTATTGTCTTTAACAACCTTTCCCTTTGCCTTGAGTCTCCTCTTCTTGATTGCCCAGTATTTCTCAATAGGGTGGAACTGGTGCAGTTGGGTTGGTTAAGGTTTTTCGGAACAAACTGGACCCCTTTCTCTGCATACCATTCTGGAACGACTTTGCTGTAATGATAGCTTGCCAAATCTGGCCAAAACATTACGGGATGGTCGTGGGATCGAATGAATGGCAAAATTCGTTTTTGGAAAAACTCTTTTTGGTATAGTTCTGATGTCATTGTCTTTTTTGTAACGAAACTTTCGTTTTCTTGCCACAGCTGCCAATGCCCTACCAAATCATGAATTTTCTTACAAATTTGTCGACAAAAACAAATTTAAATTTGGCTGGAACATTTCCCCGAGCCATTGCCAAGTAAAATTTTGGACCTGGGATTTGCCCGAACACCGAAGACACCCGTCGAACTTGGTCAGCACCTGGTCATATAGTTTCGAATTTTTACCAAACTATTCTGTTTTATGGTCCGATTTGGCTGTTTGCTAGCTCGATACGACTTGATTCCTTCCCGGAGTCGAGTCGAGTCCTCACGGTACTATGCGCAGCACCGAATTTTCTGGGCAAATCACGGTCCGACAGATTAGGATTCCTCTTAATCGTCTTCATAATCTTACCGGTCGACAGTTCCACTCCGATGATTGGCTTGAGGCTTCCGAATCGTCGTCAATGTTTCCTTCTACCGTTTAATAACGCGCGATACGGTATTTCTGGGCAATTTCTGCTGTTTAGCTAGCCTAGATGCAGACCACAATGGATTTTCCAAATAACTGTGCCCAATTTTTTCCCTTCTTTCGGCTTCCATGTTGATTGTTTACAAAGCACAGTCGATTTGCGGAATGTCAAAAATCATACGTGAAGCTGACAAAATTCCCGACACGTGGACGCCAAGAACTTCCAAATCCGTCCACCAGGAGCGCCACAATATGGGCAAAAGTTTGTTCCAATTCTAAATGAAGCAAGCTTTACTTGATAACTTGGAGAAATTGAACTACATACCCGAAAATTTAATTTCGTGAGAAAATCACAAACACAGTCAAAAGCGCTCCATCTGGCCACCAGTGTTAATTCTACATCGTGGGTTTAGGTGGTGTTTTGACAGCAGCAGAGGTTCTCTTTCAGTGGTAGTGAGAGCGAAAAAAGCAGATGGAAATTTTACATTGAGAGATGGATAATAAATCTAGAACTGAAAGCTAAACGCTTTTCCATCAGTCCGTTTTAACGATTTGTGTTTTAGTCTTTGTTAAGACGTAGAGCTGATTGGTTGGTGAAGGTTAACGCGCAACACAGACCCTATTGAGGTCATCAGCCTCTTCCCGCCAAACCGGCTGGGCTGCGAGCAACCTTAGGGAAGATCGGGTAACCAACACCAGTGGGAACTTTGGTCGTAGGCAGACAGGGAAGGGGGAGTTTGCTTCTGCAAGCCTAGGCGTCTGTTCTCCAGGTTAGAAGCGGCTCACAACAGCGTCTGTTCCCCATGTTAGGGGCGGCTGATCGACGTCCGAGTGCCAGTGGAGGATTATAAGCTCAACTGTGCACTATGGTCCCCTGGAAATTTAGGGGGTTGGTGTCCGGCTCTGCGAACCAGCCGTAAAAAACTACTGCAACGGAAAGTCAGCAAGAGAGAAATACGAATTGAGACCAATGGCAATGACCCCTGGACTTGCGATTGGAAGCTCAGTACATGGAACTGCCGATCTATTGAAGGTTTAGGAGACCGTTTCTTGAACTTTAGCATAATCAACGTGCACCGCCTTCATTCCGATGACAAGGACGCATTCTACGCGCAGTTCGAACTCAAGCAGATCTGAACGATAAGGTAGGCCAGAGCTCAGACCGACGATTGGAAAGCTCAGCCAGCGCCTACCAGCTGACAAACGAAAACGGACTACGACTCATCGATTTTGCCACCTCTAAGAATATGGCTATTCGTAGCACCTTCTTCCAACATAGCCTCCCTGAAGATCACCACAGAATACGGAATCGTAAATCGACCACGTTCTGATTGGTGGAAGCCACTTCTCCGACATTATCGACATCAGGACCTATCGTGGCGCTATAATTAATACGTAGAAATATTTCCTATCAAATGATGAAATATTATTAATAATTGATACAAAACAGACTGAGCTGTAAGTGTTTAAAACCTGACCACATTTCTACGTGTAGTTTTTCTTGAGTTTCTGATTTGCACCCCTATATAGAAAATGAAGATGTGTTTCACATCAAAACGAGCTCAGAAAGAACTAAGAGTGTGTATGTGTCTATTTCAAGATGCATTTATCTGGATTCTCCTAAATTTATCATATATGATTTCAATGGAAATCATACTATGAAGCGTGAATCAAAATTTCGACGAGTAGTTTAAACGCACAATCTCTTACATGCGAATTTTTTCTCGGTTCATTTGAGTATAGATCAAGTCATAGTTTGGTCATTTATGAAACCCATCCGCGTGTTTTGCATTAACGGTAGACTATTTCTTATTTGTAGATTCCCTTTGGGAAGAGCTTTGAACTATGTAGTGTTATACACCAAATTTGAAGCAAAACGATTGAATTTTTTCAGCATTTCTCTGCACTAATCGACACGAGTCTGTGTTTTGAGCGATTGTCAAATTATGTGGGATCCAACGTTAACAAATTTTTTTCATGCAAAACAACATATTAGCTTTAGCACCACTCTTGTTTTGACAAAAATCGTAAAAAATCATTGCACGAAAATGTTCACGATTCCATTCCATTTTTTTTGCTGAGGTAAAATTGTCAACTAACTAACAATGAAGAAAACCTATATTTTTCTCTTTACGGAGACACTGACAGCACTTCAAGTGAGAAGTGTGTGTACTTTTTTTCCAATACATACTGTAGTAGTGTGAAATGTGCAGGCAACTTTATACATACATTTTCGAAACATTTAAGTACCCATTTCTCCCCTGAGGCACTTTTAGTGCCACGGGTTGGTTTGTGATTTAGTTTTAAGAAATTACTCTGATTATCCACGTTGTTTGTTTTGATTATTGATTGTGAACACTTGTTTCTCTCAGGGTCTTACGCTTTTAAAAATCCTGCATTTGACATGCTGTTGTAACACAGTTTTTTAACTGATTCTGAAGTTGTAGTCCCCCAACTTCCTTCAATATTTGTAAATATCGGACCACTTAATGTTTATGATTTTATCCCTCTATTCTTGAGAGAGGTTGAGAAATTTTTTAGCGAGCCGTTGATATTACTTCACCGCTTACTATGATGAAGTTAGAATCATAGTTCTAAAAAGAAGGTACTCTCTTACTTACTCATATTGGAATATGAGTTAAAATTAAATTATTAACTTTTAAATTGGGTGTTCAGCCACAAGTGGTATCTTTTCAGTCCTATTATATACATGATTTGGTTATTACCATGAAGACATCATTTGATTCTTCAATTCTGAGATTTTTGTGTAGGGAACATTCTAAACCTATTTGTATTGTGTAACGGGGAAAAGGAAGTTAAGCCGCTACCTAATTTTGAATCAAAACCTACCCAAAATCAACTAAAGTCCATCTCCCCACTTTTGGGTAACAAGTGATGACCTCAAACTGCACGCTACCCACTTTTACCGATCAACTCAAAGTTTGAGTAGATAAAGACCTAATTTTGGATAGCTTATAGAAGAGCTCGACAATGAGTGATTTCTCCTTAAAAAATAGGTAGAAATGATTTTCAGTGTACTAAATACTCTGAGCAAACTGAATATCTAGCATTGACCTTAAATACACCAGATCGATATTATTTTAATTTTGGTATTAATATAACTTTGCATGAGACGCGACAATACAAAGGCTCTTCCAATATGTTGTTTTAAAGCAACATTGTTTATTTCAGGGTTAAAGTGTAGAGAAGCAATAGCATCTGTCATTTTAGATATACAAAGCAGTTTCGAGAATGGGCTAAAGCAGACCAACTGTAGGCAAAGAATATATCAAACGTTGTTCAAAACGACATTTTAAATGCTAGAAAAGATGGTATTTAAATTTTGGTTTAAAAATTTAAACACCATACATTTATTCAAATAAAATATTTACACTAAGGTCTCTTTTTATGCGGGGAATACGCACCGCGTAAAAAACCCTTAAAAAACCGCGTAACTTAGGAAATCCGCATAAAAAAAACCGCAAAACAAAAGAAAAAAATATCTTAGAAAAGCATGAAACGTTGAGATAAGGTATAATCTCAAAAATAAAACCTTTTTTTAATCCACCTAGTGGTGTAATGATGCCTTTCTCATATTACTTATATTTTCAAGAATATCAGATACTGTCAAGAATTTTTTTTATCATATTTGAATAAAATAAGAAAGTTTTATTGGGTATGAACTAACATAACCTTTTCAATTCGTAAACAGTTATATCAAGTTAATAAATTTTTTTCTTTATTTACCACCAATTTTCACTAGTAAAAAAAAGGAAAGGCAAAACTTCTATAGAAAAAAATCGTTATCATGACTTTGTGATAATACTTACAAATAGAATAAAAGATTTACATATTTTTCATTTGAAAAATATAAATTCAAATGTGGCAACCATGCACGATATACGAAATTAACCAAAGCACGCTGCGAACGCGTCAAAGCTGATGGTGTTTTCTTCTTCCGTACCAGCACGTACCGACGCGTGCCGGCTTTGCAGCGTCATTTTGTATGACGGTTTGAATGTTTTGACCCTTATCGCCCTATAGTTTCGGTACTGAAAGTCGGATCTGGATGAAATTGCAGACTATCTTTTAATTGGAATCATAAACTGTGCAAATCGGTTTAACCGTTGTTGAGAATTTGGAGTGAGCTCCGTTTTTGGAGTATTCCTTCACTATTACCGGTGCTTTCGGAACTGGACACCGAAGACTAGTAATCCCAAAGTAGATTTATATATCCTGTAATTAACAAAATCTGTCAACTAGATGAATTTAAGAGTAAGTATTATGAAAAATAGCACCTCGTTTTACCATAACTTGTGAAAAAATACTCACTAAATTGAAAAAATTTCACCTTCTTCACTTCTTAGTTTGTGGAAATCGATTGAGAAATTTCCGAGAAAATTGAATGCGCAAATATTTCTTTGTAATTCCGGAACCGGAAGTCGAATCCAAATGAAATTCAGAAACTTTATATGAGGCGATAAGACCTTTCATTTAAATCTGAGTTTGTGAAAATCGGTTCAGCCATCTCTGAGAAAATTGAGTGACATCTTGATTTTCTGCGTTTCGATTTTTACAAAAATATCCATTTTTCGTCGCCAATTTGAAGCAAATAAATCTTTCTTTCGTAGCGTTAAAGAAACATTTTGCACAAAGTATTTCGCTTTTCTGTCCGTCGTTCGTTCAGTTTGTGTAGTATCCAATCGAGTGACATTATTTGTCACATACACACACAGATATTTTGTGATCTCGACGATCAGAGTCGAATGGTATATGACACTCGCCCCCCGGACTTCGGTTGTAAAGTCGGTTTTCTCAGCAATTGCATAGCCTTTCTATATGAGAGAGACAAAAACAAGAAAACCGGATAACTTTGAAAATTCGCGTAAAAAACTGCGTAACTTTAGAAATCCGCGTAAAAAAGACCTTAGTGTAGTCCATATTCGCAAAATAATAAATACATATTCTTAATCATTCACTAAACTCTACACTCAGTTTCAACGAACTTCCACTACTAATCAATATAAAATATCTGACCAGAGTTTACACTAATAGTAACTTATTCCTTGAAACATACAAAGTTCACATGAGTAGTCCTACGTTAGGTTCGAATACCACGTGCGCATGTTCAGAATACAGTTTTTTCATTAACAATAATCGAGAATTTTTGAAAGATGGCGAAATAAATTGTAACAGTTCGACTGAAAAGTTCGTTTCGTTTCTATGAGAGGGCGCCACTAGAATTAAACCAATATCATTTTCAGTTAGTACCAACCTTCAAAAGATACGTGTATAAATTTGACAGCTGTCTGATTACTAGTTTGTGAGATATTGCATTTTGAGTGTAGCTACTTTTGTTATTGTGAAAAAAATGGAAAAAAGGAATTTCGTGTGTGAAGTGGGAATTTCGGAGTGAAGTGATGGAGTCATGTTTCGTCCATTGTTATATATCGACGAAAAAATCCGTTTTATTTCGATATAACAGCTCCAAACACTGCTCAGAATCATCAATTCGTTGTTATTTTTGATCGATTTTGAGCTCGCGCGGCACCCATTTTGCACAAAGCTTTCTCATATCCAAATAATCGTGAATAATATGTCCAACACGTTCCTTTGATATCTTTAGGGTGTCAGCTATCTCGATCAACTTAACTTTACGGTCATTGAAAATCATTTTGTGGATTTTTTTCACGTTTTCATCGGTAACAGCCTCTTTTGGACGTCCACTGCGTTCATCGTCTTCGGTGCTCATATGACCAGTACGAAATTTTGCAAACCACTTACGAATTGTTGCTTCGCCCGGTGCAGAGTCTGGATAACACTCATCAAGCCATTTTTTGGTATCGGCGGCACTTTTTTTCATCAAAAAGTAGTGTTTCGTGTGTTGAAATTCCTTTTTTTCCATTTTTTTTTCACAATAATAACAGCTTCACTCAAAATGCAATAGCTTACAAACTAATAATCAGACAGCTGTCAAATTTATACACGTATCTTTTGAAGGTTGGTACTAACTGGAAATGGTATGGATTTAATTCTAGTGGCGCCCTTTCATAGAAACGATACGAACTTTTCAGCCGATCTGTTAACTAAACTATTGGCGATTGATAGGTACTATTCCAAAAGAAACCTTTTATTGACATCCATCCGTCAAGCCATTTTCATACAACAACGAAAGTTTGAAAGTGTTGCTCAGATGGTGATAATCAGAAGGTGCCAGATCTGCTGTATATAGCAGGTATGGTAGATTTTCCACTTTGACTGGATTTGAATACCATTCGAGCCCATATTAACTGTTTCATCTTGTTTAAGATTCAATTTGCTTCAGATCACACCTCACACATAGTATTGTCTTTTTCCTAGAACGATTCGATCTTGCACTTGCTGATTGATGGTTGTTCTGACGTTACCTATGATTTTCTACGTTTCGAATTCTACAAAAATATCCATTTTTCGTAGTCAGTTGCAATTCGAAGCAAAACTCTTTCTTTCTTAGCACAAAAGAAGCATTTTGCACAAAGTATTTCGCTTTTCTGCCCGTCGTTCGTTCAGTTTGTGTGGTACCCATTTACCAACCTTTTGAATTTTTCCCATGACTGACGGATTTTTGCTATTAACATTAAAATCACCCGCTGTGAGATTTTGGAACCAACGTTTACAAGTCTTCGAGATGACAATAACAAAAAAGAAACTCTTGAAAAAGAACGATGGGTTTGTTAACGGTAGGACGATTTGAAGCTAATTAGCTAATGTAAATAACGAAGACACTTGTGCTTTCATGATCAAATTAATTCCCTCTATTTCAAAAGTCACCGTGTTGGGCCTACTGAGCATTTAATTGCAGAACTAAATGCAAGAGACTAATTGAATTTCGACACTAAACCATGTCTGTCATTCAGCTAAACTATATTAATTTCATGCTGTTTCTTCGGGAACACGTACAGCTGAAAATAGTAACGTTTTCAGTGCCAATTCATTCTTCATCAGGACGCAATCGTGAGCTTCATAATAGGAAAAACAAACGAATAAAGGTTGGGTGCCTTTCATATGTGAGTTTTGGTGAATGTAAACCGTTGGTCACCTACGAAAATCAGCTGTTTATTTGTCATCTTGGTAAACAACTAGAGTAAGCTTAGCATGGAAACTACTAAACAGACCGCTACAACCTAAGACAATGGGAATTGTTCTTCACTGGCATCGGACTTGAGAACCGTTATGTTTTCATTAAATCGCTTAAACATTCAGACCTAAAGCTATTTCACCGAAAAAGTTGAAATTCCTTCATTCCAAAGTTTTCCAAGCCGCAGCAACTCGTGCTCGACTGAACAGAAAACGGCTGAATAGTGCGATCCAATATAGATTTTACTGACTCGAGCCGGCGGGTGCTCAATTCGAGCCGGGTGCTCTATTCGAGCCGGAAACCGTGGTAAAGGAGGACGACGCAAGAAAAATGTAATTTTCTTTGTTTGTTTCCCGCATTAATTTGTGTACTTGCACACTGGTCGGGGCTAGCTGGTACTTCTGGGCTTTCATGAAAAATTCATCGCTCATCAAATAGCGAGAAAGGAAAGACAAACAAGGCGAATGACTATTAATTAAGAGAGTACGGGGGAAATCTATCCGGTAAACAGTCTCTCCCGATGTCCGGAACCGTATGTCCGGGATGAGTTCATGAAATTTGCTTCAACACAAGTGCGCGTAAATAAGAGCATGCTGTTGGTATGGCAACGGAGGCATCGCTTCCGAATCAAAAGCATCCTAGATTTGTGGTCATGGCTTTCTATGGTAAATAACGCTATTATTTGAGCTCCATTGAAAAATTCAATAAATCGGAAAGTACCAAGCAAATCTGTTCTTACCGTCCGCAAATAAAGCCTGGCCAGGAAAAAAAAACAGGAATCCCCACACTCCACACAACAGTATTGGATTTGAGCATTTACCCAATGATTTGCATTTTGCACTCAACCATTTCCGGAGATCATCGTAGCAAACGATGAAACGTGATGCTACCTCAGAAACAGTGGAGCAACAAAAAAAAACTCTGTCGAAGATGACAAGCAACGCCCACATTGTACAGGATCCATGCATAGAAGATAAACCACAATCCGCCCACGATTTTTGCTACTGCTGCAACTTTCGAACGGAGCGAACGAAGCGATCTTTGTCAATATCTGTGTGATTTAGTTTTCTATTTGCTTCCGATACGGTTCAATGATCTTCAAAGAAAACGAGTTGATGAAATCTTAATCGGCGGAAAAAGCATCTGCACATGAGCAGATATACACTCTTAGAAGAAATGTGAAAATTACATTTGACGTAGATTCAAGCATGCCATGATTTCTTGCTTATGACAGAGTATTACATCTTTAAGCAAAACTAGCTGTGAAGGTTGAGAATTGAGATGTGAATTTAAGTGAATTACGACGCTCCTTTTGTGTGCATCTAGAGAAAAGTAAATTTATATGATTTTTTCAACTTAAAAACGCGATTCCGTTTGGTATGAAAATGACAAGCTCGATCCTTCTCTGCATTAACACTTAATTTGCTTACGAGCATATTTCAAATGTCAAACAGAAGACATTTTCAACCAATGCCCTCATATAAAATATTTACCCAAGAGTACAAAACTACGTACACATTTAGATACTTTCGGATTCCGACGAACTGAGTCGAACAGCAAATGCATTAGACAATCGAAGTTCTCATTGAAGTATTGAAACTTAAAATAATTGCATCTAGTCCTTAGAACTGAGAAAATAATACAATCACAATACCTAAATCAAAAGCATCAAAATTATATAATATATAGGAAAAAAAATAAATTTGAAAAGAGATAAAAGCTCTAGACAAATCCCTATGAGTAATATAAATAGGAATTGGAAAGATTTTGAAATCCAATGATTTAGTACATAGAAAATAGCAAATAAAAGAAAAAAGACAAGAATCGAAAATACTAAGACAAAACGAGACCGGTTCTAGAAGTTAAATTAATTCAAGTTAATCTAGAAATTCACAATAAAGAAAAAAACAACAAGTTAATAAAAAAAATTGAGAAATTAAAAAAATTTAATCTATTCAAGAAAATAAGAAAATTGAGCAGTTAAGAATAAATACAAAAATTTAAAAATTATTAAAAATATTCAAGAAATACCAAGAGAATCAATAACTTCAGAAAAATCAAGAACTTCAAGTAAATTGAGATATTACAAATAATAAACAAAATTTGAAAAAATTGAGCATTTTTTTTGTTTTCGATTATAAAGGTTTTAACCTTAAATTCATTCGCCTCTTCGAGCAGGCAAAACCTTCTGACCCTTCTGATGTGCGGGGTTAGGAATCGAACCCAGGTGGGCTGCATGAAAGGCATCGACTTACCACCCGTCCCCTATAATTGAGCAATTTAAATAAAATTTCTTAGTTATTTAAATTCAAAATATACATAAATTTCTCAAACGATTAGAAAGTTAAAGATATACAAGAACAATAAAAAATATACAAGAAATACAATAATGAAAAATAAAACACTTCGGGAATTGTAAGAAATTAAAAAATACAATATATTGAGAATATCACCAGGTTTAGGAAAAATGTAATAATAGGCAAAGTCAAATTGAAAATTGAAAAAAAAAAACAATTCAAGATGTAGAAAATAAAATCAGATATTAAAGTTTTTTAAGATTTAAGAGATATTTATAAAATAAACGGCGAAGGACCTTTTAAGGTGAAAATCAGGTATAAATAAACGATCTTAAAAAAAGATATTTAGACAATTCAAGCAGATTAAGCATATTCAAGTAGTATACGAGATTGAAATCATAAATATTTAAAACACTTAACAGGTTTAGAAAATGTAGAATATTTAGGTAATTTTGGAACATTTTAAAAAATAAAATAAATTGAAAAATGTCAGCATATTTAGGAATTTATGTACTCTACCATAATCTACAAATTATGGAAACTCTACTACTTCAGGAAATTCTCGGAATTCTAGAAATTCAAAAAATTCTAGAAATTCAAGAAAAACTCTAGAAATTCTAGAAACTATAGTAATTCAAGAAATTCAAGAAATTCAAGAAATTCAAGAAATTCAAGAAATTCAAGAAATTCAAGAAATTCAAGAAATTCAAGAAATTCAAGAAATTCAAGAAATTCAAGAAATTTAAGAAATTCAAGAAATTCAAGAAATTCAAGAAATTCAAGAAATTCAAGAAATTCAAGAAATTCAAGAAATTCAAGAAATTCAAGAAATTCAAGAAATTCAAGAAATTCAAGAAATTCAAGAAATTCAAGAAATTCAAGAAATTCAAGAAATTAAAAAAATTCAAGAAATTCAAGAAATTCATGAAATTCAAAAAATTCAAGAAATTCAAGAAATTCAAGACATTTAAGAAATTTAAGAAATTCAAGAAATTCAAGAAATTCAAGAAATTCAAGAAATTCAAGAAATTCAAGAAATTCAAGAAATTCAAGAAATTCAAGAAATTCAAGAAATTCAAGAAATTCAAGAAATTCAAGAAATTCAAGAAATTCAAGAAATTCAAGAAATTCAAGAAATTCAAGAAATTCAAGAAATTCAAGAAATTCAAGAAATTCAAGAAATTCAAGAAATTCAAGAAATTCAAGAAATTCAAGAAATTCAAGAAATTCAAGAAATTCAAGAAATTTAACAAAATTCAAGAAATTCAAGAAATTCAAGAAATTCAAGAAATTCAAGAAATTCAAGAAATTCAAGAAATTCAAGAAATTCAAGAAATTCAAGAAATTCAAGAAATTCAAGAAATTCAAGAAATTCAAGAAATTCAAGAAATTCAAGAAATTCAAGAAATTCAAAAAATTCAAGAAATTCAAGAAATTCAAGAAATTCAAGAAATTCAAGAAATTCAAGAAATTCAAGAAATTCAAGAAATTCAAGAAATTCAAAAAATTCAAGAAATTCAAGAAATTCAAGAAATTCAAGAAATTCAAGAAATTCAAGAAATTCAAGAAATTCAAGATATTCAAGAAATTCAAGAAATTCAAGAAATTCAAGAAATTCAAGAAATTCAAGAAATTCAACAAAATTCAAGAAATTCAAGAAATTCAAGAAATTCAAGAAATTCAAGAAATTCAAGAAATTCAAGAAATTCAAGAAATTCAAGAAATTCAAGAAATTCAAGAAATTCAAGAAATTCAAGAAATTCAAGAAATTCAAGAAATTCAAAAAATTCAAGAAATTCAAGAAATTCAAGAAATTCAAGAAATTCAAAAAATTCAAGAAATTCAAGAAATTCAAGACATTTAAGAAATTTAAGAAATTCAAGAAATTCAAGAAATTCAAGAAATTCAAGAAATTCAAGAAATTCAAGAAATTCAAGAAATTCAAGAAATTCAAGAAATTCAAGAAATTCAAGAAATTCAAGAAATTCAAGAAATTCAAGAAATTCAAGAAATTCAAGAAATTCAAGAAATTCAAGAAATTCAAGAAATTCAAGAAATTCAAGAAATTCAAGAAATTCAAGAAATTCAAGAAATTCAAGAAATTCAAGAAATTCAAGAAATTCAAGAAATTCAAGAAATTCAACAAAATTCAAGAAATTCAAGAAATTCAAGAAGTTCAAGAAATTCAAGAAATTCAAGAAATTCAAGAAATTCAAGAAATTCAAGAAATTCAAGAAATTCAAGAAATTCAAGAAATTCAAGATATTCAAGAAATTCAAGAAATTCAAGAAATTCAAGAAATTCAAGAAATTCAAGAAATTCAAGAAATTCAAGAAATTCAAGAAATTCAAGAAATTCAAGAAATTCAAGAAATTCAAGAAATTCAAGAAATTCAAGAAATTCAAGAAATTTAAGAAATTCAAGAAATTCAAGAAATTCAAGAAATTCAAGAAATTCAAGAAATTCAAGAAATTCAAGAAATTCAAGAAATTCAAGAAATTCAAGAAATTCAAGAAATTCAAGAAATTCATGACACAAAAGAAATTTACTGCATTGAGAGAAATGAATATATTCATATAAATAAAAAAAACACGAAGTTTAATAAATAGTTAATTCAAGAAGATCAACTAATTCAATAATTTAACAAAAAACATATTCTTAAAATGCTTTAATTTTCAGATTTTTGGAAATTCAAGATATTCAAGAAGTTCAGAAATTCAAGCAAATAAGGAAGTTAAAGAAATTCTTAAAATAGTCTAAATTTAAACAATGAACGTGAAATTCAAGAAACTTGTATAATACAAGACATTATTGAAATTTAAGAAAACTTAGAAATTAAAAAAAAATTAACAATTTCAGCAATTCTAGAAACTCTATAAATTGCAGAAATTCAAAAAATCTACAAATTCTACAAATTCTGAAAATCCTAATACTTCTAAAAAATCAGGAAAATCTACAAATTTTAATAATTTTCTTAATGCTATAAATTCTAGAAATACTGGAAAATCTAGACATTCTTGAAGTTCTAGCAATTCTGGAAATTCTGGAAATTCTGGAAATTCTGGAAATTCTGGAAATTCTGGAAATTCTGGAAATTCTGGAAATTCTGGAAATTCTGGAAATTCTGGAAATTCTGGAAATTCTGGAAATTCTGGAAATTCTGGAAATTCTGGAAATTCTGGAAATTCTGGAAATTCTGGAAATTCTGGAAATTCTGGAAATTCTGGAAATTCTGGAAATTCTGGAAATTCTGGAAATTCTGGAAATTTTGGAAATTCTGGAAATTCTGGAAATTCTGGATATTCTGGAAATTCTGGAAATTCTGGAAATTCTGGAAATTCTGGAAATTCTGGAAATTCTGGAAATTCTGGAAATTCTGGAAATTCTGGAAATTCTGGAAATTCTGGAAATTCTGGAAATTCTGGAAATTCTGGAAATTCTGGAAATTCTGGAAATTCTGGAAATTCTGGAAATTCTGGAAATTCTGGAAATTCTGGAAATTCTGGAAATTCTGGAAATTCTGGAAATTCTGGAAATTCTGGAAATTCTGGAAATTCTGGAAATTCTGGAAATTCTGGATATTCTGGAAATTCTGGAAATTCTGGAAATTCTGGAAATTCTGGAAATTCTGGAAATTCTGGAAATTCTGGAAATTCTGGAAATTCTGGAAATTCTGGAAATTCTGGAAATTCTGGAAATTCTGGAAATTCTGGAAATTCTGGAAATTCTGGAAATTCTGGAAATTCCGGAAATTCTGGAAATTCTGGAAATTCTGGAAATTCTGGAAATTCTGGAAATTCTGGAAATTCTGGAAATTCTGGAAATTCTGGAAATTCTGGAAATTCTGGATATTCTGGAAATTCTGGAAATTCTGGAAATTCTGGAAATTCTGGAAATTCTGGAAATTCTGGAAATTCTGGAAATTCTGGAAATTCTGGAAATTCTGGAAATTCTGGAAATTCTGGAAATTCTGGAAATTCTGGAAATTCTGGAAATTCTGGAAATTCCGGAAATTCTGGAAATTCTGGAAATTCTGGAAATTCTGGAAATTCTGGAAATTCTGGAAATTCTGGAAATTCTGGAAATTTTGAAAATTCTGGAAATTCTGGAAATTCTGGAAATTCTGGAAATTCTGGAAATTCTGGAAATTCTGGAAATTCTGGAAATTCTGGAAATTCTGGAAATTCCGGAAATTCTGGAAATTCTGGAAATTCTGGAAATTCCGGAAATTCTGGAAATTCTGGAAATTCTGGAAATTCTGGAAATTCTGGAAATTCTGGAAATTCTGGAAATTCTGGAAATTCTGGAAATTCTGGAAATTTTGAAAATTCTGGAAATTCTGGAAATTCTGGAAATTCTGGAAATTCTGGAAATTCTGGAAATTCTGGAAATTCAAGAAATTCAAGAAATTCAAGAAATTCAAGAAATTCAAGAAATTCAAGAAATTCAAGAAATTCAAGAAATTCAAGAAATTCAAGAAATTCAAGAAATTCAAGAAATTCAAGAAATTCAAGAAATTCAAGAAATTCAAGAAATTCAAGAAATTCAAGAAATTCAAGAAATTCAAGAAATTCAAGAAATTCAAGAAATTCAAGAAATTCAAGAAATTCAAGAAATTCAAGAAATTCAAGAAATTCATGACACAAAAGAAATTTAATGTATTGAGAGAAATGAATATATTTAAATAAATAAAAAAAAACACGAAGTTCAATAAATAGTTAATTCAAGAAGATCAACTAAATCAAAAATTAAAAAAAAAACATATTCTTAAAATGCTTGAATTTTTAGATTTTTGGAAATTCAAGATATTCAGGAAGTTCAGAAATTCAAGCATATAAGAAAGTTAAAGAAATTCTAAAAATAGTCTAAATTTAAACAATGAACGTGAAATTCAAGAAACTCGTATAATACAAGACATTATTGAAATTTAAGAAAACCTAGAAATTAAGAGAAGTTTAACAATTTCAGCAATTCTAGAAACTCTAAAAATTGCAGAAATTCAAAAAATCTGCAAATTCTACAAATTCTGAAAATTCTACTACTTCTAAAAAATCAGGAAAATCTACAAATTTTAGTAATTTTCTTAATGCTATAATTTCTAGAAATACTGGAAAGATTTTCCAGTACATTCCTGAAAGATTTTCCAGGACATTCTTGAAATTCTAGCAATTCTGGAAATTCTGGAAATTCTGGAAATTCTGGAAATTCTGGAAATTCTGGAAATTCTGGAAATTCTGGAAATTCTGGAAACTCTGGAAATTCTGGAAATTCTGGAAGTTCTGGAAATTCTGGAAATTCTGGAAATTCTGGAAATTCTGGAAATTCTGGAAATTCTGGAAATTCTGGAAATTCTGGAAATTCTGGAAATTCTGGAAATTCTGGAAATTCTGGAAATTCTGGAAATTCTGGAAATTCTGGAAATTCTGGAAATTCTGGAAATTCTGGAAATTCTAGAAATTCTAGAAATTTTAGAAATTTTTTCAATTTAAAGCTTTTAAAATTTAAGAGATATTTATAAAATAAACGGCGAAGGACCTTTTAAGGTGAAAATCAGGTATAAATAAATGATCTTTAAAAAAGATATTTAGGCAATTCAAGCAGATTAAGGATATTCAAGAAGAATACGAGATTGAAATCATAAATACTTAAAAAACTTAACCGATTTAGAAAATGTAGAATATTTAGGAAATTTTGGAACAATTTAAGAATTTAAGAATTTATGTACCGCAGAAATTTACAAAACAAAAGAAATTCAATGCATTGGGAGAAATGACTATATTTATATATATATATATATATATATATATATATATATATATATATATATATATATATATATATATATATATATATATATATATATATATATATATATATATATATATATATATATATATATATATATATATATATATATATATATATATATATATATATATTAAAACCACGAAATTTAATAAATAGTTAATTCAAGAAGATCAACAAATTCAATGAATTCAAAAAAATATGTTTCAAAAATGCTTGAAATTCTAGAACTATTATTAGATATTCAAATAGTTCAGAAAATGCAAGCAAATAAGGAAGTTAAAGAAATTGTAAAAAAAGTCTAATTTTAAAGAATAAACGTGAAATTCAAGAAATTCAAGATTTAAGAATTTCATGAAATTTAAAAAATCCTATGATTGCCAGAAATTCTAGTAATTCTTGAAATTCAGAAAAATCCAGGAAATTTTAAAATATAAAATATTCGAGAAATTCATGCAAATTAAGAAAAAAAATCGAAAATTTAAGAAATCCGAATTATTTAAAACGAATTAAGATAAAATATCTTCAACATCTTCAATAAATTCAATTCCAAGAAATATAAGTATCTCCTGAAATTCAAAAATTTAAAAAAAATCAAGCAAGCAAAGATAATGAACGTATAAAAGAAATCTAATAATCTTTGGAAAGACGAAGTTTTACCCCAAAGGAAATTCATATCATCAAACCCCATTCGAACGAGCTTGGACTGGACCTCAAAATTTCAACCCAATAACTGCCATATTAACAGAGCTAGTTTGTTTCTTCTATTGAAACTTTGGATTTCTAGTGATGCATAAACAATTTTGCGATACGTTGAGGTTTAAATGTGAAAAACAACAAAATTTTGAGTTTGTACATCAAATTAGTAGCAATCAACCATGCGTTTCCATCGAAGCTCAATTAGAAGGAAACGCACAATTCACGCATTAACAATGAGAACTATGGAACTAAGTTTCAGATAGATATATAGAAAACATCAGAAAATCCGTCGAAAATTGGTTCAATTAATAGTCTTTCTCAATTCCCTCCTCCAAATTTGCAAATGGGTGAGAAATGGTTTTTCACGTTCTCTTTTTCGCTCCCGCTCTTTTCATCTCTTATTTCACTTTTTAACATCTAGCTCATCTTCTCTATTTCCTATGGTATGCTTGCTCTTTTCCTTCTACTCTCATCCTTTCTATTCGCCCTTATTCTGATTAACAACGTATTGATTTTTCGATCAAATCATAGCTACCTTTGATTTTGCTAGCGTTATGGGGAATACAAATGAAATACGAGCGAAAAAACGATACGACGTTATTCAGAATAAGGGCGAATATATTTTTTTTTTTTTATCAAATTTTCTATCTGCTTCGTTATTCTTACACTATAATCGCTCAGTTCTAGCTTATATGTTCTGAAAAATGCGAAAGAGAGATAAAAGGGAAGAACCAGGGAAAGGTAGTTAGTATGAATGAATGAGAAAATTCTTCCTTATATTTCTTTTTCTCAGATTCTTTCTCATTTATCTCTCAATCCTCAATAACAATAATTTCAAGCTAATTGTCTTTCAATGCGGTTTTGGGTTCGATATATCGCCTCTGCAACTCGAATAAACATAAAAAAACACGCATGCCTCTCGTCTTAAGCTGATTACATCTTGTTTCACTTCACTAACTTGAATTGGATATCGACTCGTATCATCCACGCTTCGGCTGTAGTTTACTCGATTTGACGAATTAATTCATCATATCAGTCACTGTCGGACACGATGCTCCGGATGTGCTTGTCAGGACTGCTGCAAGACGCACAGACTCAATCGTACGGCGGAATTCCTAGCACAACTATACCAGTGCCAGTTGGCGAAAACGGAAACCCACTTCGGATTGCTATCTCTGCTTCTTCTTTCCGTGCTCAGTGGTACATATTTTCTTCCGAGCTGTAAGCTCAGCTGAACCGTAACGTGATCAAACTCCTAGTGTACCACCGGTCAGAAGATTTCCCACGTTGGAAAATTAACTCATTTTCTGTTCTTTGTTATATTTGATTATGCAATTTCATCTGCTCCAGGCGGGGGAAAAACGGCGGTCGTCTAACCAGCCTTGGGCAACGAACAAGGATGATGAAATATTGTTACACTGAACTCATTCCACTCGCTGGGCTTGCGTTTTCATTACATTGACCAGAATTTCGCTTCACAAGATCGCTACTGCAAATAACGTCGATGAATTTCTCTGTTGAACATATGATTGTTCCGTTTTGCAACCATCGAGGGCTGCAGTTCTGCCCGGTCAATATCGGTTTGACAGGTGAAAAAGGACGACATTAATTCGAACACTCAGTAGGCGGTCCGGTCCGTTCAATGTGACAAACCACTCCTGTTCGGCACGTTCGAAATATATCTCTGGCAATATTTCTTGATTGAAACTTATGTCGTTTTCGTTTTTAAATTGCACTACACTGGTGTAGCGAAAGCTGCACTGAAACCGTTCGTTTTTATCAATTGCACTGCACCAGTGCTACACTTTTTCTGCACCGATACCACTGGTGTAGCACTCGTCAAAAGTTTGGTGTAGCTCTGTGCAATGGAATCGTTTATTGTAGTCAATGGTTACTGTTTATGTTTTCGTCATTTTTGTTCGTTTATTCATGCCTCAGTGTAGCACTGCACCGGTGTAGTGCAAATTAAAAACGAAAACGCCATTAATTAAAATCATGTATTTTACCAGTGGTCGAAGCGAAACTGCTGGCACTGTTAGATAGATGGGACCGATGAAAAAAAAAAGATTTCTCCTTCCACAAGACTTACTAGAAATTAAAATTTGCCCAGAAGCGAATGGTACCCCTATAATCAATTCAATAGATGTGAGTAGCATTGCGTAATAGCATTTTAGCAACTTGCTTTCTGAAATCTGATGAGAAAAGTTTATGTGCTCGTTGTTCCAGTTTTAAGCATTTTCCAACGCTTGCTCTGTCGATAAAGGCGTAATAATTTATTGTTGAATGTTTCGGAGTACTGTGACGTTCGTGTGCCCTGTGGAAACCGGTGCGAATAACAGTTTTGCGTAGGAAGTGCAAACAGAGAGTGTGATGGCATTTGACGAAGCAATAGGTAGTAAATTAGTAGCTCAATTCTCTACTAGCAAATCAAAATGGTCTAGGAGTTGAAGTAATTCAATAATAAATGTGTTGGCACTAGAAAAAACTCCAACCGGATGCTGAAAACAGTTTTTTTTAACGGACTCCATGTTTCATTTGTCGTCATAGATAAATGTCTTTTAATTTCGCTAATATTGTTTTCTTCTTTTTTTGTTTGTATTTCACAGGTAATAATAATTGATGGCGACACCCGACAGCAGTGAGTAAAAAGATATCAATCATTCCAACATGTGACTAGAAGGAATAGTAATCGATTGCTTTATTAAAATAAATAGAACTAAACATTTATTGAAATAGTACAATCCCAATAAACATACATATTTTCTTGAATTTGTTTGAGTTATTTGAGTATTTCGTTTTTTCAATGGTTGTAGTTTAAGATCGTTATAATCGATTTAGTTATAAAAGTTTGTGGGTTATCACTTTGAATTCGAAAATAATGCAGAATTCGCAATGTAAGGATTCACTCATCACAGTCGAACAATTATGTTGTCAAAAGCAACCGTGCTAAAAGTAAATTAAGCCTACAATTGGGATATGGGGGGAAATCGACTACCTTGGTTTGGATGTACGAAGCAGTGAAGATAATGCTTCACGGCGTGTGATATTCATAAATTTATCTGCTTTATGAACTATGCCGCTTTTGAGGAAACGTAAGGCTTGTTATTTCATTGGAATGGCTGTCCATGCACGCTAATGGAAGAGAGCGAAAAATGTTCACTCATACTACTGTTGCTCCTTCTCTCGGTAAGAGAGCATGTCTAACCCCATAATTCATAGCAAGTAACTATCTTCACTGGGCTAGATAGAGCTCAAGATTAAATATTCAGTTTTCGCTGACAGATTGATGACTGGCTCTTAACTGTCGAATGTTATTTGAATGAGGGTATGATGCTATAATGGGGACATGTGTTTTTTACAGCTCTCAGCAAGTCATAGCAAGATTTATTTTTTATCCAACTGGTTGATTCACTCTCATGCTCTATTTCGATTAAACCCAACTAAACACTATTTGGCAGGAATTTGACTTATAGAAGTAACAGAAGAGCAGGAGTTAGTTTCTCTCTAGCAGCCAGCAGACGAAGTGCTTGTTTGTTCGCAGTATTTGCTGAGATCGTCAGATCACCATCGCTAATCCTGCGCTCCTGCTATTTTTTGTTTTATAATATTCAAGTATAACTAAGAAATCCTACCTTCTATTAACTTGGCTCAAATTAAATGAGTGATGGCAATGGACTCTATATATTTATTCACCGGTGAATGAATATTCCAAACCCTGTCCACTACACAAAAATATCGATATCTCCGTGCTTGCTCGATTGGTATTTATCGATATAGTAGTTGACATAAAAGCTTGTATAACTCGAAAAGTAATCACTAGCTCCAAAAATGCGGGTGGCTAATGTCACAGACATAACTTAACTGGAAGACGTGAATACGAATAAAACTGACAGAATTCATTTTTTTTAAATTTTGTTCCAGTATTTAGAAACTGAATTCCTGAATCCGAATAAATTCCACTCAGTTGAATATCGGGACTGACATTTGATTGGCTATCTCAAAACGGGAGCATAGGAACATGTCATTTCGCCGAAAGTCGATTCGCCGAAAGGGTCATTTCGTCGAAAGGGTCATGTCTCCTGTATGTTATGACTCCTGTATAACTGATGTGGCCCAGCCACATAACCGACGCCAACTCCGTTCTGAGGTTCATGAATCAAGAGTACAAGAAGTACAATAATCAATCTTTATTCAAGAAGTGGAATTGTAGGTCAACGAAACGGGTGTTAACGCTATCATCTTTCATTTGTCTTTATTTCAAATCTATTTCAATTACGTTTTTAAGACGATTTCGGCGAAATGGCTTTCGGCGAAATGACCCTGATCCCTCAAAACTGTTGCCCAAGTGTGAAAAAGGCAAGCAAGCGTAATAAGTTTTTCTTATTGTTTGCAAGAAAAAAAACTAATTTTTGCGATATTTCTGATGTTATGAATAAATATTACTTCGAAATTGCTGCACATCACTACTCGCTACTGATGAGCAGCGATTACGATATAATATCACAACCAGTGTTGGTGATTGCCGAAAATTTGACAGAAGCTGCTATATTGCTATCTATATTGTATACAACATTTTCAATCCGGTAGAAGATGCTACAAGAACTCGAGTCTTTCAATACATGAACCGCGAGAGAATTTTTCTACATTTCTTCGCTCCACTTCATACTCTGAGTATTTCACGGCCCATGAAAAAATATAAAGTCTGATAATGATCGTTGCTGTGTGGAATTTCCCAAGACAGAATCGCAAGTTGACAATTATCGCTGAAAATCGAATCGATGATTCGACTTGATGATTCTCATACTAGGTTGCAATATTTCAAATCCCTTGTGTGGAGCATTCACAGACATTTTCATAGACACAACTTATACAAAGGTTATATGCACATAGTTAGAATAAGCGACAATAGTAAAATGATTCTATCGCAATTATCAACTACTTGTATAGAATCGGATCGCGAAACGAGAATAAGCGACCGTTTGTTGCTTCAGAGAGGATCCCCACAGCAGCGTGCTAACCTTCGATTCTCAGAAATGTCATCGAGAGAAATTCGCTCTCGCTCTGGTGTCTGTTCTATGTTAAATGAGCCATGCCGGGTTTTTGCTGTTGCGATGATATCCGTCTCTCTTTGATGGCACTGATTCAATCGTGTGAAGAGTTGCCAGTGAGCGTTCTTTGATACGATAAAAGCCATCCTTGATCACAACAATCACGGTGTCGTTCTGAAGGTTGTAATGTTACACGAAAAGAAGCATTATTTCCTATCAAAATCGTATACAGTATTCAGTCAAGCTGATGCGATTTTCTCAACACGTGGTTTCGATATAATAATGTGTGATTTATTTGCAATATTGACCGAAAACAGAACATTATTCCATCATATACATATGTGTACTTGCGGCTGCAAAAATGCCACTTCGTTTGAATTTTCTACTTCACTTTATCAGCAAACACACGAGTAACAACCACGTTCGTAAATTGTTGTGTAGTAAAGTCTCTGCTTTTGACAGGAACGTGATCCACATGTAGCATTTACTACCGAAAATTAAAGCTTGCTATGATTTATTCATACGGCCCATTGTGATAAATTGAGTCTAGAATTCACACAAATGGACGATTTAAATCGGACCTTTTCTTGGTATAGAGCACATGGTATCCAACACTTTGTAAACATTTCAAAGGCACTTCAGTATGATGACGTACATCTTTTTCTACGAAGTGAATTCCAGCTATCATAAATTATTTTTTTACGAACCCTGTTCGTAAAACGAGCTGAAAATATGTTCTATGAGTATATTTGAAACTGATTCAATGAATAGTTGCCGAAAAACACGAATTGAGTTCGATCCAAATCCAAGATGGCGACTGCAATATGGATATTTTCGGAACAGATTTATCATTAGATACCGGTAAAGACATGCTTGAGATAATTTTAAAATCCAAGCTGGCGACTGCCAATTTTATGAGAAATTGAAACTCATTATTCGAGAGCATAAAGTCTCCACTAATTGTCCGATTATCCATCGGATGAAAAATTGTTACCGAGACCATTATTAACCCACTTAGACAAAATCATGCGGATCTCCTAAGCATCGTAGATCTTCAGGTAATTTGTTTTTTTTTTATCAAAATTACTGCCGGCCAGGGGTAACGACCGGCTGTTGGCACGACCCCCTTCAATTTGCGTGTGTGTTCGGTATATTCGACAAGTGAAATATTTTTTCATTGGTTTAGAGATTTTTCTCACTTAAAATTGATTTCTGAAAATGACGTATGTGTTTTGAGCCACATTATTTTTAAACTCAAAATCTACAGTTTCTACAGAAAATGTGTCTAATTAGAAGCTGTAGGTAATCAATTGAACTTTCCAAAAAAGTACACACTGAAAAAATATCTTTCACCGCACGATTTTTCTTATTTCATACCACAAAAAAAAACGTCAACTTACGTTAACTTAACTTTGATCGATAAAAATATTAAGATGTTTTGAAAAAATGAATGTGTCTGAGCAAGGAAATATTATTCTTTAAGCCGCGCTCAATGAAAAAGTCCGGATAGTGCTACTATTTAAATGCAGTTATTTTCGAAATATATGAGATACAAAATCAAGAAAATGGATATTTCATGAGAATAGGCCGTTTTTAGAAACTAATCGTGGTTTTCCATCGCCAAATTTATTATTTGCGGAATTCTCATGAAATTGTGAATAAATTACTCTTTGACATTAAGGTGATGTTTTTATATATTTTGACAACAAAATCAAAGAAAAATCACCGTTTTATAAAAATCACAGGTTAAACAAGGAAGTAACCGCCATATTGGAAAAAATACCGGTTCAGGTATCCAAAATAAGGTTTGAGCCAATTTCTTGTTTAAAAGTTTACCTATAGTATAAAAGATTTTCTCAACTATGGAAGCGCATTTTACAAAGCGACAATGTGAAAACTACCATCCAAAAACCTTGTTTGTCTAAGCGTCGTAAAGTAACAGATAGTATGGTTGAACACTTCCACACGATGCTTCCAAGAAGTGCACAATTACTATGAATACTACAATGCATATTTGCGACTCATGTCGATTATATTCATGTCAATCTGTTTCTGTTGAAAGTGCACAACAACTAGCCCCCAGTGACAACGAGATGTCAGATTATAACACATGGATCAATAAGTCCCGAGACTAACAATGGAAACAACATTTTTTTTGTAAAATTTTTTTTTATTCATCAACATAATCACCTTTCAGGGTGATACAATGGTTCCAACGTTTTTCCAGTTTTTCAATACCATGTTTATAAAAAAAATTATCTTTCGCTTCAAAACAAGCTTCAGTTTCAGCGATGACCTCCTCATTTGAGCCAAATTTTTTTCCCTGGACCTTTTTTTAAGATCAGCAAAGAGCCAGTAGTCACTGGGGGCTAAATCTGGCGAGTATGGGGGGTGGGTAAGCAGATCAAAGCCCAATTCGTTCAATTTCGCCATTGTTTTCATCGACTTGTGGCAGGGTGCATTGTCTCAATCACGGCACCCACCTGGAAAAAACCTTTTTCGTTATCCTTTTTTCATGAAAGATAGTAAATACACTTCCATATGATATCTGTGTCATCTCAGCAATCTCACGGAGCTTCACTTTACGACCTTTCATTATAATTTTTGTCACTTCACTCACATTTTCCGGTGTGACGGCTTCCACAGGTCTACCCGAGCGTTCCGCGTCATTTGTGTCGGTACGACCACGTTTAAATTCGGCGAACCACCGACAAATCGTTGCTTTTGATGGACAAGAGTCCGGATAACATTTTTCAATCCATTGTTTCGCTTGCACGGTGTTTTTACCCATTAAAAACAATGTTTTATCAAAACACGAAACTCGGTTTTTTCCATTTTTTAAACAAACTACAAAACAACTTTACTCCAACCTCGATAACTCAGCTGTTTCTGGTCGGATCGATTTTAAATTTTGACCCGTTTTAAGCAAAGGTTAGTACTCTAGAAAAACGTGGTTACTGGTTCACTACGAGCGCCATCTCTGCTTTAGTCTCGGGACTTATTAATCCATTTGTTATGACAGTTTCGCCAGCAACATCGGGAAGAAATTTAGAAGAAATATAACGAGATATGATTTAGAAGAAATACCATCAGCGGCTTCACTCGTCTCAGCATCCACCCAACATAGTGATCTAGTGGATGATTTGAGGAATCAAAATGATGATCTATTTAATAAAGGTATGTCTAGAATTACTGTAGCTCCTATAGCAGTTCTCAGATCTGACAATGATCGTCAAGAAAAGTATTCCAAAATCGTTGAAGGCAACAGGAATCTTAACAAACCCAGTTGATGATTTGGTAGCACACTTGACAGAAAAACTAGAAAAACTTGTAACTCGTGACTAAATAAAAAATACAAGGATCAGCCCCATGTGGTTGTTCGAGACATTGATGTGGAACAAGGTAACCAAAATTCCTAATGATCTAAAATCAAACAGTTCAATCAATCGTCACACTTTTGAATCCGCAATTGCACGAGAGTCTGCCTAGATTTATCTTGATTAGGAACCAACACCGAACATTGTTTGTTTGATAGCCGACGAAATTACACCAATATCCCAAATGTATGCAATTATATCTTTGTACATACTTGCGATACAGATTTTGATATTTAAGCTTCTCTTCGCCAAGCTTGTGTTCAAGTTTTGTATTCAAGCAATTATTTTTATAGCGTTAAGTTTCTCTACCATTTTGCGATTTCGGTTGAAGCGATAAACTTTTTCTCATTATCAATCGAGTTTATCTTATATTAATTAGAAATTAATCAAGCACTCAAAATTTACCCTGGGGTAGTTGTCAATTTCTCAGGTTTAAAGATATAACATGGAATTTCATCCGAGCTTGCATGACACAAGATCAGAGCATACCAATGAAAGCTTCAAATCGTTTTATGGCACTTTTTGTCTGGCTGTCTAGCAACAACCTACCTCTAGCATGCTCCGCGTAGGACTGAAACGTTAGCTATAATTTCGCTTCTATTTATAGATTCGCGTGCTTCCAACAGTTTCGCTTTTGCATCGATTGACCAATAATTCAAAATACGTGGCTTGATACATTCAAATCGAATCTTAGAAATATTTTAAATCAAATAATGAAATAATATTAATAATTGATACAAAATATACTGAGCTGCAAGTGTTTAAAATCTGACCACATTTCTACGTGTATTTTTCTTTGAGTTTCTGATTTGCACCTCTATATAGAAAAACCTGTTTTAATCCACCTAGTGGTGTAATGATGCCTTTCTCATGTACATATAATATTGTGGTATTCTATTCAAAAATTTTCTCTTCGTACTTCCGGAACCGGATACCGGGAACCAGGATAGCCGGAATCGGTTTGCTTAGTTGCCTACTGATAATGACTATCGATTTGTGTAGTTTTGAGACCAGTTTAGAAAAATTTTCACGTTTTTTTTGCTTCGCCGGTTTAAGTGGCGGTGTACAATATTGAACACACTTTACCCTATTATTCCGGAACCGGAAGTCGGATCCGGATGAAATTCAGGAATTCCGTATGGGACCACGAGACCTTTCATTTGAATCTAAGTTTGTGGAAATCGGTCAAACCATCGCTGAGAAAAGTGAGTGAGATCCATTTTGGTATATATGACCACTATATCTGGTACTTCCGGAACCGGATATCGGGAACCAGGATAGCCGGAATCGGTTTGATTAGTTGCCTACTGATAATGACTATCGATTTGTGTAGTTTTGAGACCAGTTTAGAAAAATTTTCACGTTTTTTGCTTCGCCGGTTTAAGTGGCGGTGTACAATACTGACCACACTTTACCCTATAATTCCGGAACCGGAAGTCGGATCCGAATGAAATTCAGGAATTCCGTATGGGACCACGAGACCTTTCATTTGAATCTAAGTTTGTGGAAATCGGTCAAACCATCGCTGAGAAAAGTGAGTGAGATCCATTTTGGTATATATGACCACTATATCTGGTACTTCCGGAACCGGATATCGGGAACCAGGATAGCCGGAATCGGTTTGATTAGTTGCCTACTGATAATGACTATCGATTTGTGTAGTTTTGAGACCAGTTTAGAAAAATTTTCACGTTTTTTGCTTCGCCGGTTTAAGTGGCGGTGTACAATATTGAACACACTTTACCCTATAATTCCGGAACCGAAAGTCGGATCCGGATGAAATTCAGGAATTCTGTATGGGACCACGAGACCTTTCATTTGAATCTAAGTTTGTGGAAATCGGTCAAACCATCGCTGAGAAAAGTGAGTGAGATCCATTTTGGTATATATGACCACTATATCTGGTACTTCCGGAACCGGATATCGGGAACCAGGATAGCCGGAATCGGTTTGATTAGTTGCCTACTGATAATGACTATCGATTTGTGTAGTTTTGAGACCAGTTTAGAAAAATTTTCACGTTTTTTGCTTCGCCGGTTTAAGTGGCGGTGTACAATATTGAACACACTTTACCCTATAATTCCGGAACCGGAAGTCGGATCCGGATGAAATGCAGGAATTCCGTATGGGACCACGAGACCTTTCATTTGAATCCTAGTTTGTCAAAATCGGTTCAGCCATCTCCGAGAAAACCTAGTGAGATTATTTGACACATACACACACACACACACACACACAGACATTGCTCAGCTCGATGAACTGAGTCGAATGGTATATGACACTTGGCCCTCCGGGCCAATTTTCACTAGTCGGTTTTTCAAGTGATTGCATAACCTTTCTATATGAGAAAGGCAAAAAAGATGTGTTCCACATAAAGAAAAACAATCTCAATTTTTGAAAGACACAACATCTTCATTGATTGAAAGAGAAGTAGTTATAAAATTGTCACTCAATTTAACCGGAGAACACTAAATCGATTTTCACATACTTAGATTCAAATGAAAGGTCGTAGGGTGATAAGCACCACTGAGAGGTTTTCAGATACCATGAGAACATCCCGATCTCTATTCTGATCCATATTTCGGATCCGGAGATAGGGTGCATGTAGTAAAAATGCCAAAAATTTCAAGAGTATTTTTTTTTTTCGATTGCAGTTTGCAAATCCAGGTAAGGCCAAATAAACTCATATCAGATTTTAATAAAATCAAACTCAAATTAACAGGTCTGATAGTCCTATAAAAGCAAACAAGTTCGACTTTCGGTTCTAGCATTACAAGGTGAAAAGTTTTTAATATATCAAACCTTCATAGAAAATCGTAAAATATCTCCTAAGTTGTGCTCGGAACTGTTCCAATTTGTAGGTCATGTTGGTTGCTGACCATACGAAATGTTTTTAGATATACTGGACCCGTAATTTATTTAGTTCTAATTCTTGAAAAACTATTCAACGTCGTTGATTCAGCTTTCGTTTTGTTTTTCAGTATTCTTGACAACTTTTGTGTTGTTTATTTATGGAATTGCTTAGCTCAATCCAATAAATAATACTATTCACTAGTGTTTTCTTTTAATAAACAAGTTTGAAACAACAAATAGAATGTAAAATATGTTTATATTTTTTTTCGAACAAGTTTATCTTTTTCGCTTTCAATAATTGACAAAGCAATGCAAAGGAATTAATGGACACGATTTTCACTTGCTAGTGTTGGTACCCAAAACAACTGTTTACAACTGAGGAAGTGCTTTGGAACGATGACGTACATAATAAATAGAAACATCCTCTGATTTAATGGAAACTAGATTGATTGGCATAGCAAAAGTAAGTGCGTGTTTCCGATGTTACCTGAATTGCTGTAGGAAATATGTTTCACGAACACTGAGCAGCTAAGTCAGATAGGAAACCAGGTACCGGTTTGAAAAAGCTCATGGAAAATTGATTCTATTCGCTTTCAATATTGTACCTTTTCGCAATTTCTGTCACCATTTCAACCATTTATCAAACAATTGCCTTGCCATATTTGAACACGTGAAAACGCAACACTAAGCATGCCATGCCTGTTTGCAGGCATCAATGGTCCAATTTTCATCACTCACTGACAGATTGGAAATGTGCCAAACGCAGCTACAGCAGACATCACCGCAAACACTCGATCAATCGTTTTGTCTATTCAAACGAGCATGTACTCAATTTCCTGTAGCAAATAGAGCCCGGTTGCTTGTGGACCGGAACTCATTCAAACAGCAGAACAAATCTGCCTCCAACACCTCCCCCCCCCCCCCCCCCCCCTCCCCGATTGAACCACCCCGGACAGTGGAAAGCAAAGTTCCTGACATGACACGAAAGTTCGGCCTTTTAAACACGGTATCCGAGCCAAATCGTCACGCTGAGTTTACCACCCGAAACAGTGGGAATATTGCGAGCGAATTTGCTACTTCAGGCCCGGAAGATGTTGGTTATTTTCCTACGCCGAAATGTTTTCCACGAAGTTTTTCTGAACCTTCGAGCAAAAGGTTGTTTTTACTGCTAAAAAACAAAGGCTTGATTAAACGATTGCCGTCATACTCCATGAAAAAAGAAGAAGAAAAATACACGGATCGAAAGCCACTCTCCTTGGAACGATGAATAATGATCCACTTTCCGTAGATTCCAAATGTACCGTAATTCATAAGCAAACATTACCCACGTGGGCGACGCATGAATACGAACCGAAATTTACTCCCGACCGAATCGCTTCCGGTCTTGACTAATGTGTGTGGCTCAGCACAAGCCATCTGTCGGATCTAGCAAGAGGAGGGTTTTTTTTCCTTCTGAACAATAGGAAACTATATTTTTTTATGAACCGCATGTTAATGTGACATTTCGGTTGGTTGGTTGGTCGGTCAAAGCAGTAGTCGGAAGCTGGAAAAAAGCGATTCACCATCGAAGCAATCCGTAATTTTTGTCAGCAGTCTACCGACCGAATACCGTTCGGACAAAGCAAGCTGGGAGCAGAACCAAAAAAATCCATCATTGCCGAAGAAGATAAAGCTAGAAATAATGGACTTTTTTCGTGTGCTCCGCTGGGTGCACGATATGAAGAATCTCTCTCCGCTGCTGGCTGGTCGAAGAGGTTGACGATCAAAGATGAGTTAGTTGCTCTTTTGAACTGATAGGTGACAGATTGATTTGATTTTTTTCCACCTCTGGGATGTCACTCGGGTAGATCATGAAGGAAGCCCGAAGAATATTTGGACGAGATTGACGACAAATAATAATTGATGAGCTACGATTCCGGCAGAAGATTGATTAGAAAGCATATGACCATTTCGCCGGTATTTTCACAGGATGCCAGCGAATGGGAAATCATAAATCACTATTATGTTCTACATATGAGATTTTTATCGGTTGAGTGTGAAAAATTGATCGGTTGAGTATAAATTCATCCTAAAATTATTCAAAGAAGAAATAGATTTTTTTCCGTCAGTTCACAAGAGCAAAGCTAACTGTTACGACAAAACACTGGCAAAACAATATTGTTGAAAAATAATTTCCGAAAACCAGAACTTCAAAAACTGTTTAATCACGAATTTTCATTAAATACAAACAATTTCAGGTGGTAAAATTTCATATTTTCAATTTTTGGATTCTAAATTTTCTTATAAGAAGAAGGTTCGAAAACAATTTCGCTCATTTCACAAAATACACAAATTGTAAAACGTGTTTGATGTTGTTTTGATTCGGCAATCATTTGCCTATCCGTGCGTACAGTGAACAATGGAACATTCGGTGTTCTCGGAATCCTCGGTATCCGGTGTGTCCTGGTTTCTTGGTTTAATAGTTTAAAGTATTCTAGTTTTTCAATTTTCTTTTGGTTTTTTCGATTTTTGGTTTTCGAATTTGTAGGTTTTCAAATTCTAAGGTTTTCAGCATTTCAGATTCTTTTAAGTTCTGGTTTTCAGTTTTACAGGTTTTCAAATTTACAGGTTTTCAGGTTTTCAGGTTTTCAGGTTTTCAAGTTCTCAGGTTCTTAGGCTCTCAGGTTCTGAGGTTCTCAGGTTTTCAGATTTTTAGGTTTTCAGGTTCTCAAGTTTACAGGTTCTCAGGCAGGGTTGCCACATTTAAATCTGCATTTTTCAGAAGAAAAATCTGTAAATCTGTATCCGGAGCTCAAAAACCTGTATTGAAAATCTGTATATAAAAGTTATAAGAAATCGAAGCACAACGGAATAAAAAGTCTTTAGAACCCAAATTTAAAGAAACCAAAACTTTTCTTAGTCTAAATTTTATGATGTTCTGGTTGAAAATAAAAACGCTGGAAGATGTTTTTGCGTTTGAGCCTCTCGAAATAATGATTTGAAAAAAAACTTTTAAAATACAATCTGAAAATGAGAACTTAGTATGATTATTTTCACTTTCGTTCATTAGATATAACGGAATTAGCAATCTTTCTTCTTTACTACCTTACGTTATGGCCGAGGCCATCATCTTTCCATCTTATCGGAAGCAATTTTTGAAAGCATACAGAATTACGCTACACTAGTTGTAACTAAAAGTAAGCATAAACAAATCTTTATTACAGATATTATATCTGTGTTTACTATCCTTAACATACCCTTTTATATAAGTTTTATCCTGTTTTTAGAATTAACACACAATCAGGATAATGTTTTACTTTGAAAAAAAATCTATCAATTATTTAATACATTTTAACACGATCATTATACAATTTTAAGTCCACGCTATCAAAACTCTGTACAAATCTGTATTTTTTGCCAAAAATCTGTAATCTGCATATACAGAATCTTGGTCACAAATTTATCTGAAAAATCTGTAAAATGCAGATTAATCTGTATATGTGGCAACCCTGTTCTCAGGCCCTCATGTTCTAAGCTTGTCAGGTGTTTTAGTTTTGTGGTTTTCTAGTTGTATGGTTCTCTGTTTTATTTTTGTTTTCGTTTTTCTCTGATTTTTTTCTTCTGTTTTTCTATTTATCTGTTTTCTTTTTGTTTTTCTGCTTTCGTTTTTTTTCTGATTTTTTGTTTTTTTCTACAGTTCTGTGTTTTTATTTGTTTTCGTTTTTCTGTTTTTCTGTACTGTTCACCTATTTTCTGTAATTCTGTTTTCATGTTCTCTTGTGTTTATAATACTTGTACTACATTCTAAAAAAATATGAATTTTACAGGTGACTTAATCCCTCATTCGATGTAATTCATAAAGACCTAATTTGTCAAATGACGGAAAATTTTATTTGTAATGACTTAATGTTAGATGAACTTGAATTTTACTGGTTTCGAATGTAACTTGCGTTCTACTAGCAGGTGCGACTGTATGAATTTAAATGCACCTTTTACCGGCCAGGCAGATGCATGCTTCTGTGGCTCAGTCGATTATCAGACGAACTTGCGATCCAATGATTCTCGGTTCAAGTCGCGACGGTTGCTCTCAATATCCTTTATTTTTTGTTTCAATGAATTTCATTTCATGGAGTTTTAGACACAATATTAAATGTTCTTCCACGTAAATTTGCGTGAATTGCGACGCTCCATTTATGTGCATCTAATAAGATGTAAAATTTTTTGAGTGTGTAGTTCTAAGCCCGGGTTCGTGGTTCAATGCATCTTACAAGCCAGTTGTCATATGTTCGAGCCCCGACCAGGAAGGATTCATAGTACTAGCCATGCAATGATTCTATACGCTAAGAATCGGCTGCGAAGTCTTTTGAAACAGATAGGCTAAATTCCACAAAAGGAATGCAATACCAAGACTTTACTAGTTTTCTGTGTTTCTGTTTTTTTCTGTTTTTCAATTTTTCGCATTTTTCTGTTTGTTCTATTGTTCTGTTTTCCTATTTGTTCTATTACTCAGTTTTACTTTTTTTTCTATTCTGTTTCTCAGCTCTTCGGTTTTCCTGTTAATTCTTTGTTCTGTCTCTGTTCATTTGTTTCTTTGTCTTTTTGTTTCTGCTGTTTTCCTGTCTTATTGTTTTTCTGTTGCTTTGTATTTCCGTAAATTTGTTTTCTGTCCTTCTGATCACCATTTTTCTGTTTTTCTGGTTTTCCATTAAGCTGCTTTTCTGTTTCTGTTTTTCTGTATATCTGTTTTTTTGCTGTTTTTCTATTTTATTGTTTTCTGTTTCTCTGTTTTTCCGCTATCCTGTCTTTCTATTTTAGCATTTTTGTTTTCCTGTTTATCTGTTTTTCTGTCGATCTGAATGTCTGTCTCTCAGATTTTCTGTTTTTGATTTTAATCGTTCTTCTGTTTTACTGCGTTTCTGTTTTTCTATTTTTCCGTTTATCTGTTTTTCTCTCGTTCTGATTTTCTGTTGTTCTAATGTTCTGTCGCTCTGTTAATCTGTTTTCAGTTATACTGTTCTTTGTTTTTCAACGGGTTTTGTTTATTTTTCTCGTTTTCCTATTTTTTGTTTTTTAGTTTATTTGTTCTGTTCATCTGTTGTTCTGCTTGAATTTAGTTGAATGCACGTTTCGTCTTAGTCTCATCACTTTTACCTCTGGTTTTTGGTTTTCTGTTTTTTGTTTTTTTTTTATTTTTCTGTTTTTTCGTTTTTCTGTTGTTCTGGTTGTCTGTTTTTCGGATATTCTGTTTTTTCTGTCTATCTGTTTTTCTATTTTTTTTATTTTATTTTTCTGTTTTCCTGCTCTTTCTTTACTATTATTCTGTTTATTTATGTTTTCCGTTTTTTTGTCTTTCTGTCATTCTGTCTTTCTATCTTTCTGTCTTTCCTGTCTTTCATGTCTTTACTGTTTTCCCTGTCTTTCCTGTCTTTCCTCTCTTTCCTGTCTTTCCTACCTTTCCTGTCTTTCCTGTCTTTCCTGTCTTTCCTGTCTTTCCTGTCTTTCCTGTCTTTCCTGTCTTTCCTGTTTTTCCTGTCTTTCCTGTCTTTCCTGTCTTTCCTGTCTTTCCTGTCTTTCCTGTCTTTCCTGTCTTTCCTGTCTTTCCTGTCTTTCCTGTCTTTCCTGTCTTTCCTGTCTTTCCTGTCTTTCCTGTCTTTCCTGTCTTTCCTGTCTTTCCTGTCTTTCCTGTCTTTCCTGTCTTTCCTGTCTTTCCTGTCTTTCCTGTCTTTCCTGTCTTTCCTGTCTTTCCTGTCTTTCCTGTCTTTCCTGTCTTTCCTGTCTTTCCTGTCTTTCCTGTCTTTCCTGTCTTTCCTGTCTTTCCTGTCTTTCCTGTCTTTCCTGTCTTTCCTTTCTTCCCGTCTTTCTGTCTTTCTGTATTTCTGTCTTTCTGTCTTTCTGTCTTTCTGTCTTTCTGTCTTTCTGTCTTTCTGTCTTTCTGTCTTTCTGTCTTTCTGTCTTTCTGTCTTTCTGTCTTTCTGTCTTTCTGTCTTTCTGTCTTTCTGTCTTTCTGTCTTTCTGTCTTTCTGTCTTTCTGTCTTTCTGTCTTTCTGTCTTTCTGTCTTTCTGTCTTTCTGTCTTTCTGTCTTTCTGTCTTTCTGTCTTTCTGTCTTTCTGTCTTTCTGTCTTTCTGTCTTTCTGTCTTTCTGTCTTTCTATCTTTCTATCTTTCTGCCTTTCTGTCTTTCTGTCTTTCTGTCTTTCAGTCTTTCAGTCTTGCTGTCTTTCTGTATTTCTGTTTAACAGTTTTTCTGTTGTTGTGTGATATTATATTTCTATATCCCGGATATTTTGTTTTCCTATGTTTCTGTTTTTCTGTTTATATCTTTTTTGTTATCCTGTTTTTCTGTCTCTATTTATCTGTTTCTCTGTCTTTCTGTTTTTTCCGTCTTCCTGTTTATCTATGTTGCTGTCTTTTTGATTTTGTAATTTTTGTTTTTTCCGATAAGCTGTTTTTCTGTCTTTTTTGTCATTTCGATCCTTTTTTTCTGCTTTCCTATTTTCCAGTAATTCTTTTCCCTGTTTATGTTTTTTGTTAATCTAATTTTTTGTTTATCTGATTTTCTCTCTCTCTCTGAAGTTTGGCTCTGTTTATCTGTTTTATGTCATTCTGACTTTTAGTTTATCTATTTTTCTGTTTTCCTGATTTTCAGTTTTTTTTTTGTTTTTCTGTTATTCGGTTTGTCTGTTTATTCTACTTTCTGTTATTCGGATTTTCAGTTTTTCTATTTTCCTGTTCTTCTGTTTTTCGTTTTTTTGTTTTTCTGTTTTTTTCTGATTTTCTGTCTTTCTGTGTTTTTTTTTTCTAATTCTCTGTCTTTTTTCTGTTTGTCTTGTTTCAAGAATTATTGGTTCTTGTTTCTTGGTTGCTTTAGTTTCTTTGGTTTCTTGTTTCTTTGTTTTTTTGGCTTCTTTGGTTTCTTTAGTTTCTTTGGTTTCTTGTTTGTTGTTTCTAGCTTTTTTTGCTTGTTATCAGCATCTTTGCTATCAGCCAGCTTGTTTCTCCTACGAGTGATTGTTTTCGGTTCGCATAGGTACTTCGAATTCAGATAAAACATGTTTTCAAATTGTATCAACTATAGTAAAATGCCTACAGGTTCTCAAATTCTCAGGTTCTACATTTTTGTTGTTTTATTTTTGTTGTTGTTTCATTTCTGGTTCACTGTTTATCTGTTCTTCTGATTTTATGTTTTCTATTACTCTGTTTTTATGATCACTTGGTTTCATGGTTTATTCAAATTCAGCCGAACATGTTTTCAAATTACCATATTTGACTATTTACGACTGTTTGTAAAGAAATCGAGATATAAAACTATTTTTTTTTTTCATTTTTCGCATTTTTCTGATTTTCTACTTTCTTATTTGTTTTTCTAGTTTCTTTCAATTTTAATGTTTTTCTTTTTTTTGTTTATCCGTTTTGTTTTTCTATTTCTCTATTAATCTGTTAATCTGGTTGTGTTTATTTTTTTAATTTTATTTCTGTTTTTCAATTTATCTGTTCATCTGTTTTCATAGTTTGCATTTTTTCTGTCTTTCCTGTTTTCATTTCTTTATTATTCTTTCTCTCTGTTTTCTCATTTCTCTATTTTACATTGTTTTTTTTTGTTTATCTATTTTTCTGTTTTCCTGCTTTTCTTTTGTTCTGTTCATCAGTTTTTCAGTTTTTCTATTGTTTTCTGCCTTTCTGTATTTCTGTTTTTCTGTTTATTTTGGTATTCTTTTTTTTGTTTTCTCTTTTCCTGCTCCTTTGTTGTTCTGTTTTCCTGTTTTTCTGTATTTTTTTATGTTTACTTTCTCTGTTTTTCAGCGTTTTCGCTTCTCCGTTTTCCTGGTTTTCTGTTTGTCTCGTTTCATGAATAATTGGCTCTTGGTTTCTTTCGTTTCTTTGATTACTTTGGTTTATTGTTTCTTGTTTCTTGTTTCTTGTTTCTTGTTTCTTGTTTCTTGTTTCTTGTTTCTTGTTTCTTGTTTCTTGTTTCTTGTTTCTTGTTTCTTGTTTCTTGTTTCTTGTTTCTTGTTTCTTGTTTCTTGTTTCTTGTTTCTTGTTTCTTGTTTCTTGTTTCTTGTTTCTTGTTTCTTGTTTCTTGTTTCTTGTTTCTTGTTTCTTGTTTCTTGTTTCTTGTTTCTTGTTTCTTGTTTCTTGTTTCTTGTTTCTTGTTTCTTGTTTCTTGTTTCTTGTTTCTTGTTTCTTGTTTCTTGTTTCTTGTTTCTTGTTTCTTGTTTCTTGTTTCTTGTTTCTTGTTTCTTGTTTCTTGTTTCTTGTTTCTTGTTTCTTGTTTCTTGTTTCTTGTTTCTTGTTTCTTGTTTCTTGTTTCTTGTTTCTTGTTTCTTGTTTCTTGTTTCTTGTTTCTTGTTTCTTGTTTCTTGTTTCTTGTTTCTTGTTTCTTGTTTCTTGTTTCTTGTTTCTTGTTTCTTGTTTCTTGTTTCTTGTTTCTTGTTTCTTGTTTCTTGTTTCTTGTTTCTTGTTTCTTGTTTCTTGTTTCTTGTTTCTTGTTTCTTGTTTCTTGTTTCTTGTTTCTTGTTTCTTGTTTCTTGTTTCTTGTTTCTTGTTTCTTGTTTCTTGTTTCTTGTTTCTTGTTTCTTGTTTCTTGTTTCTTGTTTCTTGTTTCTTGTTTCTTGTTTCTTGTTTCTTGTTTCTTGTTTCTTGTTTCTTGTTTCTTGTTTCTTGTTTCTTGTTTCTTGTTTCTTGTTTCTTGTTTCTTGTTTCTTGTTTCTTGTTTCTTGTTTCTTGTTTCTTGTTTCTTGTTTCTTGTTTCTTGTTTCTTGTTTCTTGTTTCTTGTTTCTTGTTTCTTGTTTCTTGTTTCTTGTTTCTTGTTTCTTGTTTCTTGTTTCTTGTTTCTTGTTTCTTGTTTCTTGTTTCTTGTTTCTTGTTTCTTGTTTCTTGTTTCTTGTTTCTTGTTTCTTGTTTCTTGTTTCTTGTTTCTTGTTTCTTGTTTCTTGTTTCTTGTTTCTTGTTTCTTGTTTCTTGTTTCTTGTTTCTTGTTTCTTGTTTCTTGTTTCTTGTTTCTTGTTTCTTGTTTCTTGTTTCTTGTTTCTTGTTTCTTGTTTCTTGTTTCTTGTTTCTTGTTTCTTGTTTCTTGTTTCTTGTTTCTTGTTTCTTGTTTCTTGTTTCTTGTTTCTTGTTTCTTGTTTCTTGTTTCTTGTTTCTTGTTTCTTGTTTCTTGTTTCTTGTTTCTTGTTTCTTGTTTCTTGTTTCTTGTTTCTTGTTTCTTGTTTCTTGTTTCTTGTTTCTTGTTTCTTGTTTCTTGTTTCTTGTTTCTTGTTTCTTGTTTCTTGTTTCTTGTTTCTTGTTTCTTGTTTCTTGTTTCTTGTTTCTTGTTTCTTGTTTCTTGTTTCTTGTTTCTTGTTTCTTGTTTCTTGTTTCTTGTTTCTTGTTTCTTGTTTCTTGTTTCTTGTTTCTTGTTTCTTGTTTCTTGTTTCTTGTTTCTTGTTTCTTGTTTCTTGTTTCTTGTTTCTTGTTTCTTGTTTCTTGTTTCTTGTTTCTTGTTTCTTGTTTCTTGTTTCTTGTTTCTTGTTTCTTGTTTCTTGTTTCTTGTTTCTTGTTTCTTGTTTCTTGTTTCTTGTTTCTTGTTTCTTGTTTCTTGTTTCTTGTTTCTTGTTTCTTGTTTCTTGTTTCTTGTTTCTTGTTTCTTGTTTCTTGTTTCTTGTTTCTTGTTTCTTGTTTCTTGTTTCTTGTTTCTTGTTTCTTGTTTCTTGTTTCTTGTTTCTTGTTTCTTGTTTCTTGTTTCTTGTTTCTTGTTTCTTGTTTCTTGTTTCTTGTTTCTTGTTTCTTGTTTCTTGTTTCTTGTTTCTTGTTTCTTGTTTCTTGTTTCTTGTTTCTTGTTTCTTGTTTCTTGTTTCTTGTTTCTTGTTTCTTGTTTCTTGTTTCTTGTTTCTTGTTTCTTGTTTCTTGTTTCTTGTTTCTTGTTTCTTGTTTCTTGTTTCTTGTTTCTTGTTTCTTGTTTCTTGTTTCTTGTTTCTTGTTTCTTGTTTCTTGTTTCTTGTTTCTTGTTTCTTGTTTCTTGTTTCTTGTTTCTTGTTTCTTGTTTCTTGTTTCTTGTTTCTTGTTTCTTGTTTCTTGTTTCTTGTTTCTTGTTTCTTGTTTCTTGTTTCTTGTTTCTTGTTTCTTGTTTCTTGTTTCTTGTTTCTTGTTTCTTGTTTCTTGTTTCTTGTTTCTTGTTTCTTGTTTCTTGTTTCTTGTTTCTTGTTTCTTGTTTCTTGTTTCTTGTTTCTTGTTTCTTGTTTCTTGTTTCTTGTTTCTTGTTTCTTGTTTCTTGTTTCTTGTTTCTTGTTTCTTGTTTCTTGTTTCTTGTTTCTTGTTTCTTGTTTCTTGTTTCTTGTTTCTTGTTTCTTGTTTCTTGTTTCTTGTTTCTTGTTTCTTGTTTCTTGTTTCTTGTTTCTTGTTTCTTGTTTCTTGTTTCTTGTTTCTTGTTTCTTGTTTCTTGTTTCTTGTTTCTTGTTTCTTGTTTCTTGTTTCTTGTTTCTTGTTTCTTGTTTCTTGTTTCTTGTTTCTTGTTTCTTGTTTCTTGTTTCTTGTTTCTTGTTTCTTGTTTCTTGTTTCTTGTTTCTTGTTTCTTGTTTCTTGTTTCTTGTTTCTTGTTTCTTGTTTCTTGTTTCTTGTTTCTTGTTTCTTGTTTCTTGTTTCTTGTTTCTTGTTTCTTGTTTCTTGTTTCTTGTTTCTTGTTTCTTGTTTCTTGTTTCTTGTTTCTTGTTTCTTGTTTCTTGTTTCTTGTTTCTTGTTTCTTGTTTCTTGTTTCTTGTTTCTTGTTTCTTGTTTCTTGTTTCTTGTTTCTTGTTTCTTGTTTCTTGTTTCTTGTTTCTTGTTTCTTGTTTCTTGTTTCTTGTTTCTTGTTTCTTGTTTCTTGTTTCTTGTTTCTTGTTTCTTGTTTCTTGTTTCTTGTTTCTTGTTTCTTGTTTCTTGTTTCTTGTTTCTTGTTTCTTGTTTCTTGTTTCTTGTTTCTTGTTTCTTGTTTCTTGTTTCTTGTTTCTTGTTTCTTGTTTCTTGTTTCTTGTTTCTTGTTTCTTGTTTCTTGTTTCTTGTTTCTTGTTTCTTGTTTCTTGTTTCTTGTTTCTTGTTTCTTGTTTCTTGTTTCTTGTTTCTTGTTTCTTGTTTCTTGTTTCTTGTTTCTTGTTTCTTGTTTCTTGTTTCTTGTTTCTTGTTTCTTGTTTCTTGTTTCTTGTTTCTTGTTTCTTGTTTCTTGTTTCTTGTTTCTTGTTTCTTGTTTCTTGTTTCTTGTTTCTTGTTTCTTGTTTCTTGTTTCTTGTTTCTTGTTTCTTGTTTCTTGTTTCTTGTTTCTTGTTTCTTGTTTCTTGTTTCTTGTTTCTTGTTTCTTGTTTCTTGTTTCTTGTTTCTTGTTTCTTGTTTCTTGTTTCTTGTTTCTTGTTTCTTGTTTCTTGTTTCTTGTTTCTTGTTTCTTGTTTCTTGTTTCTTGTTTCTTGTTTCTTGTTTCTTGTTTCTTGTTTCTTGTTTCTTGTTTCTTGTTTCTTGTTTCTTGTTTCTTGTTTCTTGTTTCTTGTTTCTTGTTTCTTGTTTCTTGTTTCTTGTTTCTTGTTTCTTGTTTCTTGTTTCTTGTTTCTTGTTTCTTGTTTCTTGTTTCTTGTTTCTTGTTTCTTGTTTCTTGTTTCTTGTTTCTTGTTTCTTGTTTCTTGTTTCTTGTTTCTTGTTTCTTGTTTCTTGTTTCTTGTTTCTTGTTTCAAGAGTTACTGATTCTTGTTTCTTGGTTGATTTAGATTCCTTGGTTATTTTGGTTGCTTCATCTTTTTTAGTTTCTTAGCTTTTATATGTTTTTTTTGTGGTTTCTTTGATTTTTTTTTTTTGGTTTGTTTGCTTTCACTGGTTCCTATGGTTTCTTTGGTTTCTTCGGTTTCTTGTTTCTTGTTGTCAGGAGCTTATGGCTGGTTGTTTTTTGCTCGCATAGGTACTTCAAATTCAGCCAAACATGATTTCAAATTGCAATATTTGACTATTTAAAACTGTTTATTATGAAATCGAGATATAAAACTATTAATATTTTTATGTTTTCGCTTTTTCTGTTTTTTTTTGCTTTCTTATTTGTTTTTGTTTTTCTGTTTTTTTTTCGTTTTGTTCACCGTTTTGCTGTTGTTTGTATTTTTTTTTGTTTTCGGTTTTACTATTTTCCAGTTTCATTGTTTTTTATCTGTAATTCTTCTATTTTTCTATTTTTCTTTTAATCTGGTTGTGTTTCATTTTTTTTTGTTTTTCTGTTATTCATCTGTTGTTTATATTTTGCGTTTTTCTGTCGTTCCTGTTATTCGTTTTTTTATTATTCTGTCTATGTTTTTTTTTAATTTTTTAATTTTTAAGTTTTACTATTTTTCTGTTTTTCTGTTTCCCTGCTTTCTCTTTTCCTGTTTTCTGTTTCCAGCTTTCCTCACTTCGATTTTTTTCTATGTTTCTGTTTATCTCGTTTCAGGAATTATTGGTTCTTGATTTATGTGGTTTATTGTTTCGTGTTTTTCTTGTCAGGATCTTTTCTATTAGCCTGGTTGTCCTATGAGTGATTGTTGTAGGCGCGAATAGTTTCTCAAAGTTCAGGCAAGCATGTTTTTAAATTGTATCAACTGTAGCCAAATGCCTCGAGGTTCTCAGGTTTTCAAATTTTCGGGTTTCAGAACATCTGGTTTTCAGGTTCTAGGTTTTTGAGTTTTATTGATTTCATAGTTTTCTGTTTTATTTTCGTTTTCAGTTTGTCTGATTTTCAGGTTTTTGTTTTATTTCTGGTTTACTGTTTTTCTATATTTGTTTTATTTTTCTATTGTTCTATTCCTTTTCTGTTTTTATTTGTTCTTTTTCCTGTTTTTCTGATTTCTGGGTTTCTTGGTTTCTGCAAGTTCAGACAAACATGTTTCCAAATAGTTTCAAGCAATAGAACTTCATGATATCACGCTGCCATGTTTGACTATTTACGACTGTTTGTTATGAAATCGAGATATAAAATTATCCTACATCAGCGAAGCTTAGTCAAAGGTCAAGAGGGACATTAAAATCGTAGTGGTAACTTCTAACAAGTGGCCAATTCGAGACTTTACGACGTGAGCGCTCAAAGCGTCGGCAGCCCTCATTGAAAGAAAAAGAACACCCAATTATGTGTCGTGTTCGCTGACGAGAAACTTTCCACCATCGATCCAAAGTTTTGTTCAAGTATGGACTAGTCTTTTTTTCTTTTCCTAAAGATGGACAACATTACAGCGTACGGAGAGTCCATCATCCAGGGATATTCCTTGATGGTACCGATTAGCTGGATGAAGGAATTTCGTAGTGGGACGTACATTTGAAGGACTACAGGAATGACTTGTGTTGATATCAGTTCTTCAATTACGACCCGGCATCTCCCAGCCAGGAGATCGTATCTCCATCAACCCGACATAATTAATTTAAAATCACGGCCCCAAATTTGTTTACGAGTTCCGAACAGGAAAAGGCAATCGAAAACTTTCTTCCCTCACCCGGTCGGTTGATCGGTCGGCCGGAGTTGGATGAATCTCCTGGCACTCGTGGCGTGGCGGACAGCCGAACATGAACTCAAACTAATTGACTCAGCAAACATTCTCGGCCCGTATCGAATCGGGACTGACGCGTTTATCGAATCGGGACTGACGCGTTTTCCTCCTGTTAATGTGATTAATGAAGACTAATGGGAAAGGCCTGGTGGCTGGTAGCCTGCGGAGCTACCAACTGCCGACGCAATGTCTCGCAGGGAGAGCCGCTCTTCCCTTAGGAAATTGAACTGTCCGAGCCGTTTCCTTACTGATCCGCAGTGATTTTCCGCCAGTCGGTCAGTGCGGAGGTTGAAGGATGACCGAAGAATAAGCCTCCGAATTCGAACGGATGGAGTGAAAAACCCCCCAAACTCCCGCCGGCAACAACTGGTTGGAGGCAGGGAAAACATTTTACTGATATTAGCTTTTTTTTTGTTGTTGTGTGTCCCGCCAATATCCTGCCTGTTCGGCAATAACAGACATGATTTGTTATCAACACAACAATGGCACGGCTGTGGTGGGAAAGCTTGTAGCTGATTCGGCGAGGAGGGTGGTAATGTTTTGTTGTCAGTTTTGCCGAACCTATTTATGAAATGTTCGCCTTAGACTGTGCAAACTATTTCCATAATCCGTAAATCTCTCGAAAATAGAAAATTGTGGCGTGTGTGTGTGTGGGTATGTGTGTGTTTGTGTGCTAAGTGGCCCACCCGAGTGTTGTGACGTCAAATCGTCAAATTTTTGGGTTGGGTTGAAATGCTCTACTCCTCCCCAGAATGACGGGATTGGAAGCTACGTATCGTGCCGGTAAAGTTTTCCACTCCGAGGAAGCTCATTAGAGTGAAAATATAACGATAAGTTTTGCATTGGAGTTGGTGGCAGCAGAAGCCGCAGGCGTGGGTGAGAAATGAAATGTAAACTTGCCACGGTGGTGAAAGTTGTTGATTGCGCGATTGGGATCATTGATGTAAATGATGGTTCGTTGCTCGGCGGAACACGCGCAAGCTTCTGCTCATAATGGCAACTTTGTGCTTAATAACTCACCAACCGGTTGGACCTCCTCCTGCTGCTTATTTGCATATGCTCTCAGACTAGGAACGGAAACGAAAACGTAGCTCGAATTGAATGACGACGAGCTAGTGAAAGGTTACGTTTACTTTCCTATTGCGATGACGACTAATTTGATATGGCGTAGGAAATGGCAGGGGAGAAGCCTGCGAGGTCATAGACTTCTGGTATTCAAGCAGATTAAATGCAAAAGCAAGTGCAAACAGAGATGACTATTCTTTTGGTTTAATTCAATTTTCATCTCAAACATATGTGGAAGCTTCAGGCTTTTTCAGTGCTATCATTTACATACATGAATAATTTCGGCTTTTTGCTATTTTATTTTCTATAAATATTCGTCGAAGCTGTCGCTGCTTCTTCGGAAGAAGGGAAATTCAACGCTTGATGCCAGTGCTTTCGTTTTTACAAGTGCAATTTTTCAACTGTCTACTCAAGACATTTGTCAAACGACAACGCAACGCGTACTATGTTTTGACAGCCTACTCTTTTTTGACATTCTCATATATCGTTTTCGTGTGATGCCAAACCTAACCCAATTTTCACCCTGAATGCTGTCAACTCGTTTGTTTGAAGTTAGTTTCGAACCTAGTTTCAATGTTGTTGAATTGAAAATCGAGTCAGTTTCGAACCTGTTATACCTTTTTACCTTTTTTTATATATATAAAAAATAGGTATAGAGTTCGCTCAAACTTTCGAAAAATTTTCCGAGGCCCGGAGGGCCGAATGTCATATACCAATCGATTCAGCTCGACGAACTGAGCAAATGTCTGTGTGTGTATGTGTGTGTGTCTGTATGTGTGTTGTCAACTAAGAGGTCGAGATCTCAGATATGGCTGGACCGATTTTGATCAAACTAGTCGCAAATGAAAGGTCTCCCCGTCACCCAGAACGCTAGTGAATGGTTTTGAGATTGGATGTTTACTTTTTGAGTTATACGAAGTTTTATGTCAAAATTTTCAGTTTTTTGACAGTATCTGTCACATTTGACCTTGAAAACAGAATATGTTTCCAGACTTAGATTTCGCTCGGTAATACCTATCCAACAAGCCACAGATTGTTAAAATCCGTCCATTTTTAACGGAGATATCGATATTTTTGTGTAAGCCTTATTCCAGTAGAAGGAATTTTGAGCGCTGTATGAAAAAGCAATGCTTGGGAGCAACATGAAACACGATTTTTTATACTGTTACATATAATTGTTTCTAAGTACCAAAAAGACTGTGTACAGCATCCTTTTTTATGACAATTTGCCTCGAACCAATTTTAGCACGGTTCATTTTTGGCAACATAATCTTTCGAATATGGCACATGTAAACCAGATGATATCAGCATTTCCAAGTTGAAAGTAATTACATAATTATATTGATTTAAACTACTTACAGCAATAAATGCTGGAAGAACATGACTTCCATATACCATACGACTCAGTTCGTCGAGATCAGCAAATGCGTGTGTGACAAATAATTTCACTCAATTTTCTCGGAGATGGTTAAACCGTTTTCTACAAACTCAGATTCATATGAAAAGTCGTATACTCCCAAACAAGGTTCCTGAATTACGTTTGGATCCGACTTCTGATTGCGGAACCACAGGATAATATGTGAAACGAAATAAAAAAAAACAAAATTAATTTTTCTCGTAGATGGCTGAAAGATTCAAATGAAATCTAAGAATCATCTATGATTCAAATGAGAGGTCTTAAAATCCTATAAAACCTCTTACTTTTTAGTCAGATCCGACTTCTGGTTTAGAAAATGCAGGGTGATTAGTATAAAAATGTCCATTTCACATAAATTATTCAGGTTTATCGGGTTTGCAGATTTGGATAGTCGATTACCAAATAAATTTATTTCAGTTTGAGCGGTATTCGTTTTTGGATTCGGAATGTACCCCCAAATTTTAATTCGCATTACAATTTCTCAAAGATGTCTACACACTGCTCAGGTGAATTTAACTGATTTCGGCTACACCGATTTTAGAATTCGAATCGATTCTCAAAGCTCAATCATTTTCTCAAAAAAGACCAAATCGAACTTCAAAAACAAATATTACAGGACTTTAAGGTCCCATACAAAATTGGTGAATTTTATCCGATTCTGGAATTACAGATGATGAGTTTATAAATTTCATGTAAATTGTTTGGCGTAATAATTTATGGCCATTCGAATCATTTTGGGCTATGCTAATTCCTGAATACCGGCTCTTGAAGTACCATAAATAATGACGAAAAACTCTAAAGTGGAACTTACTTCGACATCTCATGGAATGTTCAATCGATTGTCGCACGCTAAGATTGAAATTCGATATGTTTTGCAGTTTCGGCATTACAGGGTAATGAGTGATTAAAATCTCAATTTGCCGTTTAAAACGACGACAATTAAAATAATGTCATGAGAACTAAAACACCTAAGAATATCCATGCAAGAACACATGCGTATTGATAAAAAAGGTATCATCTCACTGCTAGGTGGATTAATCACGTTTTTTATATTAGGTTTGCTCAAAGTGCGAATCTACTACAGTTTTGTGAAAAGTGTTTGTTTGATGAAAATGCCCTGGGTCAGTTTCAGTTTTCTCAAGCGAAAAAGTTGAGTACTAGAAAGACTGTCCCAGAAAGTATGAACGCACTTTGATTTTGCTGTAAATAATAATAATAATAGTGTTAGATATTCAAATTTTATTCGATATACTGATTATATTAGACTACAACAACAGAATATTATTCTTAACATTTGCTACTTAGCCATTGTAGACTAGCTGGCGCACCTTCCTGCGAACGTTCGTCATTAAATTCCGTACAGACTCCTTGGCGACAAGTTTTGACACTTTTTTCCAATCTTTTTCGAACTGTTGAATGGTCCGGCTGCCGAGACCTGTTTCCTGAGATGTGCCTTCGTTAATGCCCAAAATTCCTCAATTGGTCGAAGTTGTGCGCAATTTGGTGGATTCATGTCTTTTGGGACGAAAGTGACATTTTTGGTAGTATACCATTCTACCGTTGATTTCGAGTAGTGGCAAGAAGCAAGAGCTGGCCAGAAGACAACAGGATCCTTGTGGCTTCGAATCATGGGTAGAAGTCGTTTTTGTAAACATTCTTTGATGTATATTTCGCTGTTCATTGAAGCAGTGGTGATGAAGGGTTTCGAAATCTTACCGCAGTTACAAATTGCTTGCCAGACCATAGATTTCTTACCAAATTTTTCAACTTCAATCGATGTCTCGGACTGGTTTAACACTTGCCCTTCTCGCACCGTATAATATTGTGGTCCCAGCAAGGATTTGTAAACGAGTTTCGTAGGTTTCATCCATGATTATGCAGTTCAAATTTCCAGTATTGTACAGTTTTCGAATCCTCGGCCTGATCGATGCTTCTTGTTTCGGACTACGTTTTAGTTGTTTCTGCTTCTTATAGGTTCGAAGATTCAAACGTTCTTTAGCACGAAGAACATTTGATTTCGAAGTGCCCATTTTTTTGGCACCATCCCGAACTGAAACCTCCTTCTTTTGCTCGAACGCCTTCAGTATACGTTTATCCAACTGAGGGTAAGCAGGATCTTTTTTTCGGCTCGTTTTCGGTTTATTCTCAAAGGTGTTATCCTCACCGAACTTCCTGATTGCATTTCGCACGGCTTTTTCACTTACTCCTTCCATTTTTGCTGTCTGTCTCAGTGACAGTCCGCGTTCTGTGCACCATTTGTACACAATTTTTCGACGTTGATCTGCTGAAAGTCTACGCATTTCGAAACAAACTGCACAACTGCACAAGTGGTTAGAGAAGAGTGTAAACAACAGGACGCAGCCATAAAAACTGACAGATTCTGAACCATTGCGAAATGGCAGCGGTTTTTGGTTGCGTCCATACTTTCTGGGACAGTCTTCATACATAACTCCTGAATTTCATCCGAATCTGACTTCCGGTTCCGAAATTACAAGGTGATCAGTGTTCAAAATTTCAAACCGTCTTATAAAGCGCACCGGTACGTACATGCGGTGGTACGAAAGAAGAAAACACAATACCGCCTCAACGAACGAAGCACGATACGGTGCTGAGATAGAGACAAATCATTACCACCTTACGAGATGTGCGCTCGAAAGGTAGAAAGAATTTCAATAGATTCAAGTATATTGCTTTGCTGGCGAACGACCAAAAGGTTAAAACAGTTAACAATTAAAAAGATTTAATCCGAAATGTTGGCAGTTCCAATAGCTTTACATTATATTTGACAGTTCGTTTGCTCGTTTGGGACAAAGCTGTCATTCCGAACGAACAGCTGTCGTCACTCTGGTTATAGGCACTCTAATATTTACATGCATGCTGTGACCAAGGATGATTGAAAATCATCCATTGAAATCACAAAGTGTATTTTATACAGCTGATTAAATAATAATTAAGAATTTCATATACAAAAGTAACATAAGTTAAGGATTTCGCTTTATTTGTTTATTTTCGAATAATTGGTTTAATCGAAATAGAGCATGAGAGATAAGCCAAACAACTGGAATTAAAACAAAGACTTTGCCTCTATAATCAATATGAAATATTTTCTTCATTTTATTTATGGTTAGTGGGTATTGAAAATGAAACAAATTCCTTGGAACAAGCCAGAAGCAGATTGTAAAACTATTCGAGCTTGTTGGCCCGGCTATTTCATGGCCCTAAAAACTTACTGCAACTGTGACAGTCTCCCGATCCCGGTTCCGGAAGCAGTTATTCAAAATGTGCAACATGAAACTTGCAAAGGCACTATTACACCATTACTAGGTGGATTAGAACAGCTTTTCTTATGCCGCTTTCTCTTTGAAAACTTTAAACAAATCTCAATAAATATCATAGCAATTACAAATGATGATATCCTTCGATTCCATACAAATCGATAGCAATTGTTAGAGTCGCCGAATGATCAATCTAGCCTAACCTTTAACCTCGGTCTCGGTTTGGACTTGACAGCTGCTGACGTGTTGATAAATTTTAGGTAAATTAATCGTTTGTGAGTTCATTATCAAATTTTGACTTGATCGTAAAAAGATAGGTGGCGAGCATTGCCAAAGTTGCCATGACAACACTTTGGGTAATCTTCCATTTACCTTAATATTGAGGTTATCACTCTTTGGTCTGGTTTAGGTAATAGGCTAATTATATTTTTTCTTTGTATTTTGTGATAATAAAAAAAAATCAAGAATTCTTGGGTCTGTGCGCCCAGCTCTTGCCTCTTCGCAGTATGAAATAAGAAAAGATGAAGGCGCATAACTTCCAGAGTTTTGTTCCGATAGGCTTGAAAATTTTACAGAATATTCTTGAAATGTTTTACAAATACAAAGAAAAAAATAAATGATGACATAAAAGTATTAGGTCCTACCCGTCTACCTAAATTCAGGGCGATTTACATTCACACGCAGAGAAAAATTGTAAAAACTGCCCAATTTTTTTTATTGAAGTAGTGACAAAAGAAAATTTGGTTTTATATAACAAAGACTGTGTTTGCGCACATTAATGTTTGTGGTTTTGTCGGACAAGTGTTCGGATTCTCGCGACGAAGTGAAAACTCGGGGATACTATTTAACACTAACTATATTTATTGCAACGATCACTATAAGACTTGGACTGACTAACATATATGACTTAACGTTTAATCATACTATCGTACTGTCGTACGATCGAACGATCGCACCTGATCTGATCTGCACTACGCTTTTATAGTCTGCGTACATTATTATAGGAACACAATTTGTATCTACCGGAAAGCACATATCGTAAGATGTACCGGAAAGTATGTATCTTTAATACTGTCTGCTGCTTGTATAACTGCTCGAATCTTATCACTAATCGGTTTCTGTTGTGTATACAGTAAAGCTTACTTAAACTGTCTTCTGAGACTTATACTTTGGCGTAAACAGACTGCTTGAAATTACAAAGCGTAATTAATGTTTCTCAGTGGAATTATTTACATCAATCGATATTTTAAAAACAAATTGCGAATAATTGTTTCTGGACAAACTATTCTACAGCAAATACAGTAAATTTAAATGATCGAACTTTAGAGTAAATTAGTAATTGTAGCGCTACAAAATCACAAACTCAGTTCAGTTATTTCAACTAATGCTTTTGTTGGTTAAAATCATACATTTTGGTAATTTTCGAAAAATAAAACGAACTAATTTGCAAGGCATTTGTTGATATTGCTTTTAATTCGATTTCTATTATTTTTTTTTAAATTTCAAAAACGGTTTTAAACCTATAATTTTAGGCCTCACATTTTTAGGCGCCTTCGAATAAACGTGTTTTAATGGTAAAAAAATCAATCTGTTTTTTTAATATAAAATATCAGAATGTCGAAAAAATATATTAGAGGTACAAATATGTTCGTTCCGGTTCGAAATTTGAAACTTGATTGGCATAAAATAATTATAAATTCAATATTCAAAGTGTTGTCCATCGCTAGCCTTACCTTTTTCCGATCTTTTTGACAATTCACAGGTACTCTTTTAGAAAATTCGACCGGTTTGGCCGCAATACACGCATTAAATCATTTTTTGACTTCTTCATAATTGAAGAGGTGCTGGTCAGCAACAGGAACAAATATTAGTAATCGGAAGGAACAATGTCTGGGTTATACAGCGGTTGCGGTAGAAGTTCGCATTTAAACGTTTCTAAGTATGTTTTTACCAGCTGTAAAACATGTGGGCAAGCCTTGTCATTTTGCAAAATTATTTTGTCGTACCTATCGGTATATTGTAGCCGTGTTTCTTGCATAGCTCGGCTCAAACGCATCAATTGTCGTCGGTAGACCTCCACCGTGATTCTTTCACACAATTGCAGCAGTTCATAATACACCACCATATACAGAGCATAACTAACTCTAGGACCGTAGATATTTTGAACGGCCGTCGATAATGATGCATAATGCTTGGGTCTCAATTCATACGGCACCCAATTTCCCACCTTTCGGATTATTCTCATTGTTAATTGAAAAATGGCTGTCTGAGTAACTCAGTGTGATTTTGCACGTTTTTCTTGCGTTGATGACGATTCTTCCAATTCTTCGGCTTTAAACTTCTCTTCATCTTTCAATTCAAATTTTCCATTTCCAATTTTGCCGTGTGACCAACTACCAACACGCTTGATCAACTAGAGAAGGCTCACCACACACTTCTGCCGATGAAAATTTTGACAGGAACTTATGATTCACTTTTGTTTCCCAAGATATGATTGTATAAGTGCCGTAAGCGACAAAACGTGTTGTTTATTTACCGATAAATTTCACAAAGATTACTCAGTTGATTTGAACAAATCTCGGCACGTTTGAAAGCTAATATTGACTGTTTGATCAAGTTCGGAAAATCAAATGACTGTCACTTCCGTTTCCCGAGAAATAATAGTAAGGAGTGTATCGAAAATAAGCTATCCACAAATTTTTCTTACGAATTATGATAAAAAACGATATTTTAAATATTTTTATCTAAAAATTGATCCTTTATTGTACGAGGTTGAACTTCAGCATAATTCAAACCGGATGAAATTTAAGTTATTCCTTCACGAGTTTTCGAACTTTTGATCGAACGCTCCTAATCAAGTTCCGGACAAGTGTTGCATCACATTTTTTGGACGCTTGAGCCCCAAATTTTTGAACTCCTGCATGTTCCCAGCTGCCTTACCAGTCTTCTTGAAGACCCTCTTCACGATTGCCCAGTAACGATCGATAAATTTGGTGGATTGATATTTTTCTCAACGAAATTTATACCCTTTCCCGCAAGCCAATTGAGAGTGGTTTTGGCATAGTGAGCTGACGCTAAATCCGACCAAAACAGTGGAGGTGTACTATGCTTCTCATATAAAGGCAGCAATCTCTTCTGGAGACACTCAGATCGACAGATTTCTGCATTTATAGTTTCGGTAGTGTAAAAAATGGTTGACTTCAAACTACAGGAACATATTGCTTGCCATACCAGTACCTTTCGACCGAATTTCTTCACTTGAATCGACCTGTTCGCATCGCTCACATCCTCCCCAACGACGACAGTTAAGTATTGTGAACCTGGAAATGTTTTTGAGTCCTCCTTTACATAAGTCTCATACAATTTCCGGGCCCTGTTGCAACTCGCTTCTTCTGTTCTACACTTTGTTTCGAGATTTTCTGCTTCTTGTAGGTCTTCGGGTGATTTCGCCTCTTGATACGCTGGATCATTCCGACACTCGTTTCTGATTTTTTGGTAAAATCATGTATTGACATTGATTTGTTCTTCATGATTAGAGATACCACTTTCTGGTCTGGGTTTTCTGCCTCTTCCTGGTAGCTCATCCAAATAATAGTGTTCCACAAACTTATTAATGCTCGTTTTAACACTGGCATGAGGAATTCCAAACCGCTTCGCCAATTTTCGCATAGTAATACCCTTCTCACTAAGCCATGTGTCCAGAACCTTAATTTTCACTTCCTTTTCAATACGCAACATTTTGAAAAGGCAGAATTTCAACCGCACAAACAAGTAAACAAACGAAAACTGACAGCCAAACGCACAGCATGCTGTGATCTGAGCATAAAAAACCATCACAAATACATGCGTACAACACAAATGTATGTGGATAGCTTATTTTCGATACACTCCTTATAAAGGTACGTACCTAGGAAAAATTGCACTCAGGTCAAAATATGAATTGCCGCCCTCGACTCCAGCATTGAAAACGGACCAACAAAAAAGTAAAAAATGGTCACCAAAGATAGTAATGCCGCCCCCAAAACTCGTAGCGCCTGGGGCGAATGCCCCTTTCAAATCATCGCTCCCCTGCTATTGAAAAAGTGTTTTTTAACTCCTGCATGTTTTGGAACACTGTACCTTCCTTCCGAAATGGCCGCTTGTCAATTGCCCAATACCTTTCAATTGGCCGAAGAACCGAGCAGTTCGGTGGGTTGATGTCCTTTTCCACGAATTGTACATTATTTTTTGACAACCACTGTAGAACGGAGTTGGCGTAGTGGGCTGAAGCCAAATCCTGCCAGAAGAGATTAGGAGCCTTATGCTTTCTGTACAGTGGCAGCATTCTCTTCTTCAAACATTCTTCCTTGTACACCTTGGCGTTAATTGTGCCCTTCGTGAAGAAAATCGACGATCGCAAACCACAGGTACAAATTGCTTGCCAGACCAACACCTTCTGCCAAAACTTTTCCATCGCCACCGTGGTGTCAGCGTCGCCCAGGTCCTGGTACACCGATTTCGTATAATATTGCGGTCCGGGCAGCGCTCGAGAGTCTTCCTTGGCGTAGGTTTCGTCGTCGATCAGAATGTATCCGTCTTTATTCTGTAGAATCCGATTATACAGTTTTCGCGCTCTTGTTTTGGCCTGAACTTGCTGTACCAGGGACTTTTTCGGCACCTTCTGTTTCTTGTACGTTTTCTGGGAGTTCCGAACTTTGATCCGTTGAATCATCCCGATGCTGGTGTTGAACTGCTTGGCCAAATCCCGCGTCGACACCGATGGGTTTTTCCAGAAGTCCTCAACCACTTTTAAGTCCCGGCCGGGCTGGCTGGGAGCCGTTTTCCTACCGGATCGGAGCAAATTCTTCATGGAAAGGGTCTTACCGAACTTCTCGATAATATTTTTGACACTGGTGTGGTGCACTTTCACCCGTTTTGCAATTTCGTTGTACGTGACACCACTTTCTGAGCACCAAGTGTGCAGAATTTTCTTTCGCGTTTCCGGATCAATTCAACTCATCATTGAAACGATAAACCGTACCGAAACCAATCGATTGCGCAGCTGTTATTGACATGTCACCGCAAAACACGCTGCAAAAAATTAAACCATTTCAGAGTAATAACTGTTTGAATGTTGCTAGCTACTTATCGATACACTCCTTACTAGAGGTAAACATTTCCACCTTTGCTGATAAAGCAATTTCCAACAATTGCCAATCTCGAACGTTTCCCGGATGAGATTCATGATATTGAAACATCACTTCTATCATCACCGACAAGCAATAATCCTTCCACCCTAGTGCCGCATGAAGAATCCGTTTCCATCATGGATGGTTAATTGCGTTCCGAGCGCGATGTTTCTTCCCACTATCGAATAAATCGATGCCACCTACGCAGCCTGCACGGTAAACTGCACTAACAATCCCACCAATCACCATCATCATCATCATCATCATCATTACATTTCTCGTTAGTAGTCCGAAGCCCACGAAAGCCAGGAGTTATAAGTTGATGGGAAGGCTCTACAGCGCCAGTTTACAGTTCTCAAATGTCGATCTTAATAGGAATCTAAATATACCAGCCAGTAGCAAATTGATTATGCCCGGCATGACGTTACTGTAGTTTGCGGAAGACCTATCGGCAATCGAGGCGTATGTGTACACCATAACCCCATCGGCCCTGGTTCGACCTGGGCGGAATTGGGGGCACCAAATTTCGAACTCAATTGAACACACAATTTTGCACAGGTCGGTATAAAAAAAAGGCCACCAACAACCAGCGTGCAGCTTACCTTGCAGTTTAAAGCTTCCCCATTGATGTCGAGTGCGGAAAATCGAAACCGGGACGACCTTGGATGTAGTTCCCCATTCCGGTTGTGGAGCAACGCTGGAACGCTGAACGAGCGGCAGAAACTGTGAGCCGTGATTGAGCTGCTTCCTGGAACGGATGAAGTGCTCCGGACAGTTTAATGGAATAAACCAGCTGCCGAGAAGTAGAGTATGTCTTCCGGAAGGGTGCCTCCCGAAGCGGGTGCGTTCTAGGAAATGGAAATCATTGCCGGTTGCAGTGCATCACTGGACTGGAGCTCGTTAATTTCGGAGCGTTTTTTCCGTTTTTCTTAAGGTTTCTAATCTCAAGGTCATTTAAAATCACTTGTTTAGCGGTTTGTTTACTGACGGATCGTTCCAGGATGGAAGAATTTCGTGAAACCAAAAATAACTCACTTTTATTTGTCCCAGACTTCTTCGTTGACTAATGACCGTCGTGGTCGCGTGGGGGTAGCAAAACGGGGGGTGTGCATAAATATAAATTAAGAAGCCTTCCGCCTCCGTGAATCTCGGCACGTATCTCACATTAAGACAAATGAGGTCGGGAACCATCTGGTGGAACACACTTTCTTCCTTAGTCTTATTCCTTTCCGTACTGAACCGGTCGGTCGGTCACCTCGCCGTCATTCATTGGTCGGACGCACACATGCGTCTTGATGAATGATCACCGGTAACAAAGTAGTCCTCGACCAGTGCGACACGTGCGTGCGAGGTTGATTTAGTGCGACATGCACACACGCATTGTGGATGGCGATCCTAGCAAACACAGGATATAATTTAACTATCTGGAGCATCGTCCATTATTCTACTCTTACATCTCTTATGTCGTTTTCGTTTTTAAATTGCACTACACTGGTGTAGCGAAAGCTGCACTGAAACCGTTCGTTTTTACCAATTGCACTACACCAGTGCTATACTTTTTCTGCACCGATGCCACTGGTGTAGCACTCATCAAAAGTTTGGTGTAGCTCTATGCAATGGAATCGTTTATTGTAGTCAATGGTTACTGTTTATGTTTTCGTCATTTTTGTTCGTTTATTCATGCCTCAGTGTAGCACTGCACCGGTGTAGTGCAAATTAAAAACGAAAACGCCGTTAGACATAATGTTTTTTGTTGTTGTTGTTGCACGAATAACACGAAAAACAGTCAACCATATTCAAAACCGTCCAAGATGATAAAAATGGAGCATTTCATGCAGTGCTATATATAGTCAAAAACAGGGGGTTTTGTTATCGAACAAATTATCTCTGAGCACGCAGTGCCACAAAAATAATACTTTCTTTTTGATGAGAAAGCAGTCTCATCGTTTTTCTAGCAGCATCAGGCTCCAAGCTGTCTAACTACCCACGTTGGAATGATTTATCTACGTTTTCAATAATATTTTTTTTTTCGTTTGGAAGTACACAGTGTAAAAGTGGGATGTTGACTTTCATTTTTTGAGACATTGAAATTGAACAAAAAAAATGTGATGCGTAGGAATCGCTAAATGTGTTCTTTCACGCTCAGGTCCAGAAGGAAAATTTCTGCACATAGAAAAAAAAATGGCGCCATTAGTAATAGCCAAGTCCGATGGCAGCGGAGTGCTTGGGAAGTAGAAACAACTCAAGAGCTACCCAGGATTCCGGACTCCGAGTAACTTCTCAAGGTGCAAAATCGAGGCTCTAGAAAATGTCGCACAGTGGTTCGAATCAATAAAAACGTGGACATAAATCAGTAGTTGCCAAACCGTTCCTTTAATGCATATAGTTGCTTTGAAGAAATTATTTACAAACTAGCGGACCCCTGCACACTTCGTAGCGCAATAATATTAGATTAGATATGAATAAATCAATACTTCTTTCAATCAATTTTCATGGTTATTGTCTTTTTATATCGCGGATTACAGGTTGAGAATAGCTGCTCTGCGATAAAAAACATTTTTTGTTTCTCCATTTTCGGTAAATGTATGTCAAACCGATGGTTGCCAACACACGAACAGGCAACATACAATGTAAATGTAAAAACTCAAACTTCATGACACAAACTCCTTACGATTACTCTTGTGCTTTATTGGCGGTAATATGAAAGCTAAACGGACGGGAAAATGACGTTTAAATTTGAATGACATGTCAGTGAGTGTCACTGGAATCTGGAATTTGACATTAACCTTTTAACTTTGAACTTTTTCTCTGCACTTGCTCCTGTACTTTCTGTACTTATTGTTGTTCTTTCTGAACCTGTTCCTGTTCTTTCTGCTCTTGTTTCTGAATTGTGTGTATCAGTTTCTGTACCTGTTTCAGTACTCTGTATTTCTGTGCTTTCTCTACATGTTCCTGTCCTCTCTGCACTTGTTTCAGTATTTTCAGTATTTGTTCTCTCATGTCGGTACTTGTTCCTGAACTTTCTGTATTTTTTCACTTTTTCTACCTGCTTCTGTACCTTCCACACTTGTTCCCCTTATTTCTGTACCTACAGCTGTCCAGGCGAACTTCGTACCGCTGAAAAATTATCTTTGGATGGAAATTATTTCGAACACTAACAAAATCAGAATAATCAAACGACCTGTGTGAAAGTCGGTATCAGAAGACTGTGGTCATGATTGTTCGCGATCAATGAAATTGAATGATAAAATGAATCTCAGCATTTTTTCAGCTTGTGAGAATGTCGATGAATCGTTTCAAACAGGTGAAAAATGTCAATGTGATGATTTCCAAACCCAAAGTTGTCAGTTAGGGTATATTGTACGGATTTGTTCTTAGTCACATAAACGCAAATAATTTGGAATGTCGAAGTACTCTGCAGAAACCGATGTTTAGAGAAAAATATGCCCAAAACATCTCGAACGGGTTGATATAATTTGGATCGTGTCTGGACCAAAACATGAACCAATGGCCCCAACTGGTGATGCTAGTTTTACTTTTCGGGCATTGGTAATGCTTATGTAAAATTTAAGCCGAAAAAAACATAAAACATCCTTTGGATTCAAATGGAATTGTTCCATTGCACACTTCAAATCTTGCCGTTTTTGGATGAAAGTTCAGCGCATTGTGACAGCAATAATTACATCCATCTATTGATTCTATCCCTAATTGTTCATGGCCTACCATAACTTTTTTTTCTGAAGAGATAGAAATTTATTTTTTCTACAAAGTTTTAGAATTATTGAAAATAATTTACTTTGTCAAATATACCAAAAGTCGAGGTAGCACAGTTTCGGATATACAAAGCGTTTTCATGGCAACCCCCTTAAAATCAATTTTTTATTCATAACTTGTTTCAAGTTATTTTTTCATGCATACTTTGTTTGGAGTAATTGAAGAAAATAAAAAATCCCATATTTTTGTTGAAGGTAATGCATAGGTTAATTGTTTCCTGGCAAAGTTATACAACATTTTACCTTTTTTTTATCTATGATAAAACCTTACACCGAAGCGAAATATGCAACTTTATGCTGCTGATTTTTACAAAATTTTTAGGAAAAGATATGCTTAATACTATAAAAAAAATCTAAGTGGAACTCAATGGAACTTTTTTTAGGCCTTTTCAAAGTTAGTTTTAGATATTGAATTATGATAACCCCCTTAAAACTAGTTGCCTAATCATAACTTGTTTCAAGTTTGTTTTTTATACATACTTTATTTGGAATAATTGTATAAAATATATTAAATCCCATAATTTTGTAGAAGGTTGCATAGGTTTATTCTTTTCTAGAAAAGTTTTACATCATTTTACCTATTTCTAGCTAGGAAACCTTGTACTGAAGCGAAATATGCAACTTAGTGCAGCAAACTTTTACAATACTTATAGGAAAATATATTCCTAATCCAATTTATTTTTCAATGAGAATATCCTGAGTATGGTAACAGAGGTATTTTGGCCCACTTTAGGATTGATTTTATTTTGGCCCACTTTATAAAAATATCCACTAAATATTGTAATATCTTTGAAAACCCCTTCCGCAATAGGTAATTTAATGTGATTAGCTTCAAATTGATGCAAAATGAGTTACTTAACATCGATAAAATCCGATGATATCGATAAAGTTTGTTAGATGGGCCAAAATATATGAAGTGGCCAAAATACCTTTGTTACCCTACTATTCGTGTAACTCATATTTCTGTAACTCACTTTTGCAGTGAGCGTAGAGATGGGCAATTCGCTCATGAGCTATTCCAGTGAATCGAATCTTTAAAAAGAGCTGATAGCTCACAGCACTTTTCAAAAGAACCGCAGTTCACCAGTTCACCGCACTGGTAAGCAGGGATGCCAGGTTCACAGATTAATCTGTGTTTCACAGATTTTCATCCTTTTGCACGGATTTCAAAAATGGCGAAGATTCTCACAGATTTCTGAAAATAGTCACAGATTTACACAGATTCTGAAATCGATCATAGATTTTTAAAATTGATCACAGTTTAGCACCAACAATTACAAAGCGATAGGAAATAGTGAGAGTTTTTGGATGGTCACAGATTTTTGAAAAAATGACCTGGCATCCCTGCTGGTAAGGTGAAAACAAGCTACGAGCTGAACGGATCTTCGGCTCTTGAAGAACGAGTTATAAATGAGAAGAAATGTGTGCATGAGCTTTTGTTCGTTCTTCCAAATGTGTATCTATGTATCCTTCTTTTACAGATTGAATGAGCCATTGTCAATAAGAAATCTTACCTCTCACTCAGTAGGCTAAGGTACATTCAGGGATGCCACTTTTGCAGATATTCTCAAATATGACATAATAATAATTCACAGACAAGTTAGTTCGCATAGCATTGTTTTATGTGCATCAATCATTTCGATCATACATATGAAAGAAAAACGGAGTAAGAAAAACGGCACTAGAAACAAACCTTCAGTTCAATCTTAATGAGCTGAAGAGCTGATACATTGAATCAATTCCCTTTAGTGAGCTGATCGGTTCGGAGCTGCTCACCGGTATGAGCTGCTTCGCACATCTCTAAGTGAGCGTCGCACGATTAACATATCGTCTTAAAAAACGTGTTGCTTTGCGATAACTCAATTTATTTACACGTTTAAAAAAGAAATCTCTTCGTAAAGGTTCGTACTTTTACAATACTTTTTCATATTTTGTTTGGAAAACATTTTTCCATTTTTTTAATATGTGTTGAACTTTTGATAATTTTTCGGATTTTCAATATTTAAAACTAACTTTGAAAAGGTCTAAAAAATTGCATCGAGTTCCACTTAGATTTTTTCCTAATATTGTTGATTGTCAAAAAGTAAACAAAATAAAAATCACAACAATTTGCTTAAGCTGCGCGTGCAAGCATGAGCTTGTTTATGCGTATTTATGCGCACTTTGAAGTAGATACTTATGTAACAGAGGTAGATTCTACGTAGATAAAACCAAAAAAAAACTGTTTTTAAAATAAAGTGAATATATCTCAAAAAATATTTTTTTTACATTACTTATATCTTTAGCAAAAATACTTCAAATGTTTTTTTCTTAAAAATAAGATGTAAAAAAAATTTTTTTGAGAAAAAAATTTATTATTTTTCGGAATCGGTACTACCCCCTTAACAAAAATTAGGGTACCACTTTCAAAAGAAGCGTAATATAATCTTGTAAAAATTTTTCGAAGACACGTTAGCTCTTAAAAATCAGTGAAAGTCAGTACAGCCTTTGGACCATTTTTTTCCAATTTTGGAGCACTATGTGTCGTAGGGATTTTTTTTTTGATTTGGCAAGCGATTTGCAGTTGCGGAAAAACCCCAAGCACTCGTTACAACAGAGTCCATGAGCTGAAAGCTCGACGTAATTTACAAAACCTGGTGCTTCTTAAATCTCATATCTAAATATCTGTAGATGAGCCCGAACTCCTAGAATCGCTCGGAAAAAATGACAATTTTTATTTTATGTTCAAGTGTTGACAATTCGAGTTCTATTCGATCATTAAAAAGACTTTCCAAAAGAAACATTTCATTTTATGAAAGTTATTCATACAAAACAGTAAACCTAAACTTATTGTTTCAAAATAACGAAAAAAAATGTTGTTCACAATTATTTTGTACCTTAACGTCATTTGTCTCTTCGGGCCAAAACAAAAAACTATTTAACCCTTAGTGTGGGGTTGGGAATCGAACCGAGGTGTGCTACGTGAAAGGCATCGGGAAAATACATCAAAATACAATAAAACATCGTATCATTCGTTGGAATATTTGTAGGCCTGCAATAATTTTCGAAACCTTTGACGAAAAGTATGACCCGCGTTTCATTGTATTGTGATATTTTTTCCCGATTTTTCAAAGATCCAGGACTTCGAAAAAAATCAATTATTTTCATTAACTGTACAAAATAATTTTGAAAAAAATATTTTCGTATTTTTTAACAATCAGTTTAAATTAAAGAACTTATTGTTGAACAGCGATCTTTGAAAATATCACTCAAATATGTTTATTTGTTGTAGAATTACTCTATACAGGTTATGCTGCTAATGCACTGATAAGTTGAAGACGAAACAAGAAAAGAAGGCACTTCTCACAAACCGGTTACCATGAGTAACCGTAACCCCTGAACAACTATAATTCTTTTTTTTATGAATAATTTGATTTTTGTTAGGTAAATGAACCAATACTTACCTAACAACAAATATATTCACATTGACAAAAAATGAAATATTGAAAATTGCTAGTACAAAAGCATCTATTTCCCACAAAACTCAAATTTGCAAATTACAATTTGCAATGTACATCGAAAATATCTCTCAACAATGTCTCATGGCTATTGATGACTCTGATAGTATTAGCATATATCTAGAAACAATCTTCGAAATGTCTCAAAAACGTCTCAATAATGTCTCATAAATGTTACAAGAGTGCCTTAAAATGTTTTTGAAAGCATCTCAAACATCCAAAATATCATAATGTGCCTCATGAATGTCCCGTGTCTTCTAAAATGTTTCGAAAAGAACTAAAAATGTATCCAAAATATTTTTTTTTTTGCACGTTTTAAATTTCATTCAAATGTGTTAAAAATCATTTCTGGAAGGTTTCAAAAATGTCTCATATCTCCAAAACATCACAAATATGTCTCGTAACTTCCAAAATGTCTCGGATTTAATTTAAAATGACTTTTCAATGTATTCAAATGTTTTTTCAAAAGTATCTAGAAAGTGTCTCAAAAATGTTGCAGAATGTTTCATAAAAGTCTAAGAAGCAATTGTAGAGAATCTAGAAAAAATCATCAAAATATCTTAGGACAGAAAAAATGTTCTGAAAATATCTTGCAAAGTACAAAGAGTATCTTGAATATTTCGAGCATTTTGAGTACTGTAAGTAATTCCAAAAGTTGAGTATTTTGAGTATTTTCAGAACTTTCATCATTTTCTGTATTTTCAGTATTTTCAGTATTTTCAGTATTTTCAGTATTTTCAGTATTTTCAGTATTTTCAGTATTTTCAGTATTTTCAGTATTTTCAGTATTTTCAGTATTTTCAGTATTTTCAGTATTTTCAGTATTTTCAGTATTTTCAGTATTTTCAGTATTTTCAGTATTTTCAGTATTTTCAGTATTTTCAGTATTTTCAGTATTTTCAGTATTTTCAGTATTTTCAGTATTTTCAGTATTTTCAGTATTTTCAGTATTTTCAGTATTTTCAGTATTTTCAGTATTTTCAGTATTTTCAGTATTTTCAGTATTTTCAGTATTTTCAGTATTTTCAGTATTTTCAGTATTTTCAGTATTTTCAGTATTTTCAGTATTTTCAGTATTTTCAGTATTTTCAGTATTTTCAGTATTTTCAGTATTTTCAGTATTTTCAGTATTTTCAGTATTTTCAGTATTTTCAGTATTTTCAGTATTTTCAGTATTTTCAGTATTTTCAGTATTTTCAGTAATTTCAGTATTTTCAGTATTTTCAGTATTTTCAGTATTTTCAGTATTTTCAGTATTTTCAGTATTTTCAGTATTTTCAGTATTTTCAGTATTTTCAGTATTTTCAGTATTTTCAGTATTTTCAGTATTTTCAGTATTTTCAGTATTTTCAGTATTTTCAGTATTTTCAGTATTTTCAGTATTTTCAGTATTTTCAGTATTTTCAGTATTTTCAGTATTTTCAGAATTTTCAGTATTTTCAGTATTTTCAGTATTTTCAGTATTTTCAGTATTTTCAGTATTTTCAGTATTTTCAGTATTTTCAGTATTTTCAGTATTTTCAGTATTTTCAGTATTTTCAGTATTTTCAGTATTTTCAGTATTTTCAGTATTTTCAGTATTTTCAGTATTTTCAGTAATTTCAGTATTTTCAGTATTTTCAGTATTTTCAGTATTTTCAGTATTTTCAGTATTTTCAGTATTTTCAGTATTTTCAGTATTTTCAGTATTTTCAGTATTTTCAGTATTTTCAGTATTTTCAGTATTTTCAGTATTTTCAGTATTTTCAGTATTTTCAGTATTTTCAGTATTTTCAGTATTTTCAGTATTTTCAGTATTTTCAGTATTTTCAGTATTTTCAGTATTTTCAGTATTTTCAGTATTTTCAGTATTTTCAGTATTTTCAGTATTTTCAGTATTTTCAGTATTTTCAGTATTTTCAGTATTTTCAGTATTTTCAGTATTTTCAGTATTTTCAGTATTTTCAGTATTTTCAGTATTTTCAGTATTTTCAGTATTTTCAGTATTTTCAGTATTTTCAGTATTTTCAGTATTTTCAGTATTTTCAGTATTTTCAGTATTTTCAGTATTTTCAGTATTTTCAGTATTTTCAGTATTTTCAGTATTTCCAGTGTTTTCAGTATTTTCAGTATTTTCAGTATTTTCAGTATTTTCAGTATTTTCAGTATTTTCAGTATTTTCAGTATTTTCAGTATTTTCAGTATTTTCAGTATTTTCAGTATTTTCAGTATTTTCAGTATTTTCAGTATTTTCAGTATTTTCAGTATTTTCAGTATTTTCAGTATTTTCAGTATTTTCAGTATTTTCAGTATTTTCAGTATTTTCAGTATTTTCAGTATTTTCAGTATTTTCAGTATTTTCAGTATTTTCAGTATTTTCAGTATTTTCAGTATTTTCAGTATTTTCAGTATTTTCAGTATTTTCAGTATTTTCAGTATTTTCAGTATTTTCAGTATTTTCAGTATTTTCAGAATTTTCAGTATTTTCAGTATTTTCAGTATTTTCAGTATTTTCAGTATTTTCAGTATTTTCAGTATTTTCAGTATTTTCAGTATTTTCAGTATTTTCAGTATTTTCAGTATTTTCAGTATTTTCAGTATTTTCAGTATTTTCAGTATTTTCAGTATTTTCAGTATTTTCAGTATTTTCAGTAATTTCAGTATTTTCAGGATATTTTGGAATTGGAATATTTTGTGTATTCCGAGTATTCCGAGTATTCCGAGTATTCCGAGTAGTCCGAGTAGTCCGAGTAGTCCGAATAGTCCGAGTAGTCCGAGTAGTCCGAGTAGTCCGAGTAGTCCGAGTAGTCCGAGTAGTCCGAGTAGTCCGAGTAGTCCGAGTAGTCCGAGTAGTCCGAGTAGTCCGAGTAGTCCGAGTAGTCCGAGTAGTCCGAGTAGTCCGAGTAGTCCGAGTAGTCCGAGTAGTCCGAGTAGTCCGAGTAGTCCGAGCAGTGCAGTAAAACTTCATTAAATTCAATTGAAACTGAATGTGGAACACATTGACGATCTCTCTAATGCAGTAAACTTCACTCTCTGACACACACAATGTTTGCTGACGTCCGAACGGGCAGCATTCAGTTCATCACTCGTTTCTCTTCAATCGAGGCTCAGTTTAACTACTGTCAGTTGATCTCTTAAAGTAACAAAATATCTCTTTCAATAGTGTGAGAGCGGCCTTCAAATGAGGTTCATGTAAACATTCGAATTGGTTCAAGATAATAGATGAAAGACAAACCAGATAGCTGAAATATCAATCACAGAATACACATAAATTAATTGTTTCCTCCTTCAGTTTTCATTTTTAATACTTTACTCCATTTATAATTCTATTCGTTCTAACCTGCTTACTACCAAGAGCGAAGACAATGGAGGAGCTGCACTACTTGGCACTCGAAACTGAGCAAGCAAAACTTCAAATGACTAGGTGCGATTATTCAACTGACGATTAATTCCGGGAGCTTCACTTGAAAATGGCAGCAAAAGTCAAATGAATTATTAAGGATATGCTGACGGTCAGCGGCCATAAATTTCATTTTCATCTTATATTATTCGATTGAAAATGAAATTTTACCGCACTGAGTCCGAGTAGTCCGAGTAGTCCGAGTAGTCCGAGTAGTCCGAGTAGTCCGAGTAGTCCGAGTAGTCCGAATAGTCCGAGTAGTCCGAGTAGTCCGAGTAGTCCGAGTAGTCCGAGTAGTCCGAGTAGTCCGAGTAGTCCGAGTAGTCCGAGTAGTCCGAGTAGTCCGAGTAGTCCGAGTAGTCCGAGTAGTCCGAGTAGTCCGAGTAGTCCGAGTAGTCCGAGTAGTCCGAGTAGTCCGAGTAGTCCGAGTAGTCCGAGTAGTCCGAGTAGTCCGAGTAGTCCGAGTAGTCCGAGTAGTCCGAGTAGTCCGAGTAGTCCGAGTAGTCCGAGTAGTCCGAGTAGTCCGAGTAGTCCGAGTAGTCCGAGTAGTCCGAGTAGTCCGAGTAGTCCGAGTAGTCCGAGTAGTCCGAGTAGTCCGAGTAGTCCGAGTAGTCCGAGTAGTCCGAGTAGTCCGAGTAGTCCGAGTAGTCCGAGTAGTCCGAGTAGTCCGAGTAGTCCGAGTAGTCCGAGTAGTCCGAGTAGTCCGAGTAGTCCGAGTAGTCCGAGTAGTCCGAGTAGTCCGAGTAGTCCGAGTAGTCCGAGTAGTCCGAGTAGTCCGAGTAGTCCGAGTAGTCCGAGTAGTCCGAGTAGTCCGAGTAGTCCGAGTAGTCCGAGTAGTCCGAGTAGTCCGAGTAGTCCGAGTAGTCCGAGTAGTCCGAGTAGTCCGAGTAGTCCGAGTAGTCCGAGTAGTCCGAGTAGTCCGAGTAGTCCGAGTAGTCCGAGTAGTCCGAGTAGTCCGAGTAGTCCGAGTAGTCCGAGTAGTCCGAGTAGTCCGAGTAGTCCGAGTAGTCCGAGTAGTCCGAGTAGTCCGAGTAGTCCGAGTAGTCCGAGTAGTCCGAGTAGTCCGAGTAGTCCGAGTAGTCCGAGTAGTCCGAGTAGTCCGAGTAGTCCGAGTAGTCCGAGTAGTCCGAGTAGTCCGAGTAGTCCGAGTAGTCCGAGTAGTCCGAGTAGTCCGAGTAGTCCGAGTAGTCCGAGTAGTCCGAGTAGTCCGAGTAGTCCGAGTAGTCCGAGTAGTCCGAGTAGTCCGAGTAGTCCGAGTAGTCCGAGTAGTCCGAGTAGTCCGAGTAGTCCGAGTAGTCCGAGTAGTCCGAGTAGTCCGAGTAGTCCGAGTAGTCCGAGTAGTCCGAGTAGTCCGAGTAGTCCGAGTAGTCCGAGTAGTCCGAGTAGTCCGAGTAGTCCGAGTAGTCCGAGTAGTCCGAGTAGTCCGAGTAGTCCGAGTAGTCCGAGTAGTCCGAGTAGTCCGAGTAGTCCGAGTAGTCCGAGTAGTCCGAGTAGTCCGAGTAGTCCGAGTAGTCCGAGTAGTCCGAGTAGTCCGAGTAGTCCGAGTAGTCCGAGTAGTCCGAGTAGTCCGAGTAGTCCGAGTAGTCCGAGTAGTCCGAGTAGTCCGAGTAGTCCGAGTAGTCCGAGTAGTCCGAGTAGTCCGAGTAGTCCGAGTAGTCCGAGTAGTCCGAGTAGTCCGAGTAGTCCGAGTAGTCCGAGTAGTCCGAGTAGTCCGAGTAGTCCGAGTAGTCCGAGTAGTCCGAGTAGTCCGAGTAGTCCGAGTAGTCCGAGTAGTCCGAGTAGTCCGAGTAGTCCGAGTAGTCCGAGTAGTCCGAGTAGTCCGAGTAGTCCGAGTAGTCCGAGTAGTCCGAGTAGTCCGAGTAGTCCGAGTAGTCCGAGTAGTCCGAGTAGTCCGAGTAGTCCGAGTAGTCCGAGTAGTCCGAGTAGTCCGAGTAGTCCGAGTAGTCCGAGTAGTCCGAGTAGTCCGAGTAGTCCGAGTAGTCCGAGTAGTCCGAGTAGTCCGAGTAGTCCGAGTAGTCCGAGTAGTCCGAGTAGTCCGAGTAGTCCGAGTAGTCCGAGTAGTCCGAGTAGTCCGAGTAGTCCGAGTAGTCCGAGTAGTCCGAGTAGTCCGAGTAGTCCGAGTAGTCCGAGTAGTCCGAGTAGTCCGAGTAGTCCGAGTAGTCCGAGTAGTCCGAGTAGTCCGAGTAGTCCGAGTAGTCCGAGTAGTCCGAGTAGTCCGAGTAGTCCGAGTAGTCCGAGTAGTCCGAGTAGTCCGAGTAGTCCGAGTAGTCCGAGTAGTCCGAGTAGTCCGAGTAGTCCGAGTAGTCCGAGTAGTCCGAGTAGTCCGAGTAGTCCGAGTAGTCCGAGTAGTCCGAGTAGTCCGAGTAGTCCGAGTAGTCCGAGTAGTCCGAGTAGTCCGAGTAGTCCGAGTAGTCCGAGTAGTCCGAGTAGTCCGAGTAGTCCGAGTAGTCCGAGTAGTCCGAGTAGTCCGAGTAGTCCGAGTAGTCCGAGTAGTCCGAGTAGTCCGAGTAGTCCGAGTAGTCCGAGTAGTCCGAGTAGTCCGAGTAGTCCGAGTAGTCCGAGTAGTCCGAGTAGTCCGAGTAGTCCGAGTAGTCCGAGTAGTCCGAGTAGTCCGAGTAGTCCGAGTAGTCCGAGTAGTCCGAGTAGTCCGAGTAGTCCGAGTAGTCCGAGTAGTCCGAGTAGTCCGAGTAGTCCGAGTAGTCCGAGTAGTCCGAGTAGTCCGAGTAGTCCGAGTAGTCCGAGTAGTCCGAGTAGTCCGAGTAGTCCGAGTAGTCCGAGTAGTCCGAGTAGTCCGAGTAGTCCGAGTAGTCCGAGTAGTCCGAGTAGTCCGAGTAGTCCGAGTAGTCCGAGTAGTCCGAGTAGTCCGAGTAGTCCGAGTAGTCCGAGTAGTCCGAGTAGTCCGAGTAGTCCGAGTAGTCCGAGTAGTCCGAGTAGTCCGAGTAGTCCGAGTAGTCCGAGTAGTCCGAGTAGTCCGAGTAGTCCGAGTAGTCCGAGTAGTCCGAGTAGTCCGAGTAGTCCGAGTAGTCCGAGTAGTCCGAGTAGTCCGAGTAGTCCGAGTAGTCCGAGTAGTCCGAGTAGTCCGAGTAGTCCGAGTAGTCCGAGTAGTCCGAGTAGTCCGAGTAGTCCGAGTAGTCCGAGTAGTCCGAGTAGTCCGAGTAGTCCGAGTAGTCCGAGTAGTCCGAGTAGTCCGAGTAGTCCGAGTAGTCCGAGTAGTCCGAGTAGTCCGAGTAGTCCGAGTAGTCCGAGTAGTCCGAGTAGTCCGAGTAGTCCGAGTAGTCCGAGTAGTCCGAGTAGTCCGAGTAGTCCGAGTAGTCCGAGTAGTCCGAGTAGTCCGAGTAGTCCGAGTAGTCCGAGTAGTCCGAGTAGTCCGAGTAGTCCGAGTAGTCCGAGTAGTCCGAGTAGTCCGAGTAGTCCGAGTAGTCCGAGTAGTCCGAGTAGTCCGAGTAGTCCGAGTAGTCCGAGTAGTCCGAGTAGTCCGAGTAGTCCGAGTAGTCCGAGTAGTCCGAGTAGTCCGAGTAGTCCGAGTAGTCCGAGTAGTGCGAGTAGTCCGAGTAGTCCGAGTAGTCCGAGTAGTCCGAGTAGTGCGAGTAGTCCGAGTAGTCCGAGTAGTCCGAGTAGTCCGAGTAGTCCGAGTAGTCCGAGTAGTCCGAGTAGTCCGAGTAGTGCGAGTAGTCCGAGTAGTCCGAGTAGTCCGAGTAGTCCGAGTAGTGCGAGTAGTGCGAGTAGTCCGAGTAGTCCGAGTAGTCCGAGTAGTCCGAGTAGTCCGAGTAGTCCGAGTAGTCCGAGTAGTCCGAGTAGTCCGAGTAGTCCGAGTAGTCCGAATAGTCCGAGTAGTCCGAGTAGTCCGAGTAGTCCGAGTAGTCCGAGTAGTCCGAGTAGTCCGAGTAGTCCGAGTATTCCGAGTATTTCGAGTATTCCGAGTATTCCGAGTATTCCGAGTATTTCGAGTATTCCGAGTAGTCCGAGTAGTCCGAGTAGTCCGAGTAGTCATGTATTCATGTATTCGAATGATCCTTTGATATTATGACCACTTGGAAATATTTCGAATACGACTACGAAACGCTGATGATCCCATTTCGAGCAGAGCATCTCCGGCAATATTTTAGTTTGAACTCCAACTTGTGTGGCATCCAATTTTCAACCCTTCGGATAAATGCCTACGTCCTTAACACAATTCGAACTTCCAGACCGCTGCATCAGTCAGTGCTCTCTAACTCATGATACATTTAGCACAATGTCACCAATTTAGTTTAAAATGTTATCAAAATTTAGAGAAATTATATTATTCCAACAACGGGATTCCACGTGGCACCACACTAGTAAAAACTCAGTAGTCCGGTTTTCGAATTTTCGGCTCGCAACGTCAAAATGTCAAAGTCCAAACAACAAGCAAGCAAATCCCGTGCCACCAAATTATCCGACGAGCAGATCGAAGAACTGCGGGAGGCATTCTCCCTGTTTGACACCAACGCGGACGGGACCATCACGAGCGGTGAGCTCGGAACGGTGCTGCGTTCGCTCGGCAAAAACGTTTCCGACGCCGAGGTGGAAGAACTGCTGAAGGAGGTGAACGCCGGCTACGACGGTCGCATTCAGTTCGCGGACTTTGTTGCGATGATGTCGGTCCGGTTGCAGGATTTCAACAGTGAGGACGAACTGAGGGAGGCATTTCGGATTTTCGATCGCAACGGGAACGGGTTGATTTCGGCCGAGGAACTTCGGGCGGCGCTGAAATCGTTCGGTGAGCAGCTCAGCGACGAAGAAGCCAACTGCGACGGACAGATCGACTACGAAGAGTTTGTGAAGATGATTACCCAGAAATAGCACCAAGGGGGGCGGCCGTTAACGGAAATAAACTGTGCAACTTGACGATATTGAGTAACTTTTGTAATTATTATTTTTTTAAGTTTTAACTGCTTCCGAAGATTGCTTTTTTTGCTGCAACTTCGGTTGCGTGCTAAACGCAATCATGGCTTGAAAGCATCGTGTGATGTTTTGTCGCAAACTATGGGCATTTGTATAGTTTTTAAGTAAAACGGTGCCAGCGAGAAGGTGCTCCGGAAAAAAAACAATATCAAACTGTAATTGAATCGATAAGTTGCCCTTCCTGGGTGGGCGGGGAGTAAGCGAATGAGGGCTGTATATTGTCACGTTTAATCTAGAACTTACTCTGCATGGGAAGGAAAAACGAAGACAATTAATATTTATAACTTTTCTGGCTTTCAATGCCACGCCAAAGAAGTTGTTTCCTACTCATTTCGTGACAAACAAGCGCGGGTTTTGTCGACTATGGCACATTACAGTAAATTGCTGAACCGCAATATTTTGCTGATATATATTTCACTATCGAACTACTTACGATTTATGAGCCGTTTGAAGCCATAAAACCAAATAGCCCCTCTATTCAGATTTGTGACACGGTTACACTAACCTGTAAGTAAACAAAACAGATATTTGATCATAACAGCAGACTGGTTAGGGGTTATATATCTGATAATGATTATCTATTCTAATTAACTGATACAATCGCTCCGCTGCCATAAATAACAAATCTGTGAACGTGTCTGCGGGGGATATTTATATATTAATTTGCACGATGGTGTTGATTATACCGAGTCCAACGATTTGGTGATAAACAGGAAAGGATGCAATGTTTGCTTACCATTATAGAAATAGTTTCCCAAGAAGCCAGTGAGGCTAATTATTACGAAAAAAACAAAAGGTTGTATGCAAGACACGATCGAGCACAATTACATTAAACATGAAACAATTCTAAGGTTCCCATAATAAATACAAAAATAAAGATGATAAGGGATACACTGAACTGAAAACTTTTTCAAGTGACTAATAAGAAACTTTCACTAGTTTAAGCGCTTAGATTGGTTGCGAATGATAAAATTGACATTTAAATTATTTCATGATAATTAATATTATTCTATTTTTATCATCAAGTTTTTGAAGTATCTATGATTATCATCATAACACAACTTTGAACTGAATCCATTCGCAAGCCACCGTTATGCTCGTATATAAATGGAGATTCCAGTATGCACACTACCTAATTTTGATGCATACAATATTGAAGTGCTCTCGTTGAATGTCCGAAAAATCTACGGCCTGTTAGTTGCCGGAAATTGGTATTCAATATACTCAAGTGAACAAAAGCGACTATCCAACTGTCAGTTTTGTCATCCACTCACCAGCCGAACTACTTGCCTCGCTCACAGCCAAGCGCTGACTGGCAAAATATGTATCAGTGCATATATTCATAGATGCCTTTTTAAGCAATACACCGTGAAAAAGATGCACCTACAAGTAAATACTTCTGTAGTACTCAGAACGTTAGTAGAAAAGTTATGTAAAATTTGGTGTTGTTACAGGAAAATAAAAGAAGATAACTAAGTAAGTTGAATCAAATTCTATTTTATTTTTGTATTGAGTTTAACGTGTAGTTCGTACTGATTGGCTCGTGAAAATAGAAGTCAACTGAAACCGATTTATCAATGATATGCTATTGCAATATTTGAACGACGTTACCTCATAAGTTTAGGTTGAATGGTTCCGTATCGATCGGCAGTTAAATTATATAAATCCATCGACAAATGACAAATGAGTTATAGGCGCTCAAAATTATGACAGAAAAATGTAACCCGGTTAGTTTCGCATTTTTTTAATTGACATAACGACTGTCCTAGAAAGTATGGACGCACTTTGATTTCGCTGTAAATAATTCACAAGTGTTAGATATTCAAATTTTATTCGATATACTGATAATATTAGACTAGAACAACAGAATATTATTCTCAACATTTGCTACTTAGCCATTGTAGACTAGCTGGCGCACCTTCTTGCGAACGTTCCTCATTAAATTCCGTACAGACTTCTTGGTTTGACACTTTTTTCCAATCTTTTTCGAACTGTTGAATGGTTTCGGCTGTTTCCTAAGATGTGCCTTCGTTAATGCCCAAAATTCCTCAATTGGTCGAAGTTGTGCGCAATTTGGTGGATTCATGTCTTTTGGGACGAAAGTGACATTTTTGGTAGTATACCATTCTACCGTTGATTTCGAGTAGTGGCAAGAAGCAAGATCTAGCCAGAAGACAACAGGATCCTTGTGGCTTCGAATCATGGGTAGAAGTCGTTTTTTGTAAACATTCCTTGATGTATATAACGCTGTTCATTGAAGCAGTGGTGATGAAGGGTTTCGAAATCTTACCGCAGCTACAAATTGCTTGCCAGACCATAGCTTTCTTACCAAATTTTTCGACTTCAATCGATGTCTCGGACTGGTTTAACACTTGCCCTTCTCGCACCGTATAATATTGTGGTCTCGGCAAGGATTTGTAATCGAGTGTCACGTATGTTTCGTCGTCCATGATTATGCAGTTTAAATTTCCAGCAAGAATCGTATTGTACAGCTTTCGAACCCTCGGCCTGATCGATGCTTCTTGTTTCGGACTAAGTTTTGGTTGTTTCTGCTTCTTGTAGGTTCGAAGATTCAAACGTTCTTTAGCACGAAGAACATTTGACTTTGAAGTGCCCACTTGCTTGGCACATCCCGAACTGAAGCCTCCTTCTTTTGCTCGAACGCCTTCAGTATACGTTTATCCAACTGAGGGTTAGCAGGACCTTTTTTCGACCCGTTTTCGGTTTATCCTCAAAGGTGTTATCCTCACCGAACTTCCTGATTGCATTTCGCACGGCTTTTTCACTTACTCCTTCCATTTTTGCTATCTTTCTCAGTGACAGTCTGCGTTCTGTGCACCATTTGTACACAATTTTTCGACGTTGTTCTACTGAAAGTCCACGCATTTCGAAACAAACTAATGAAAACGAATAAACAACTGCACAAGTGGTTAGAGAAGAGTGTAAACAACAGGACGCAGCCAGAAAAATTGACAGATTCTGAACCATTGCGAAATGGCAGCGGTTTTTGGTTGCGTCCATACTTTTTGGAACAGTCTTTAAGATCTATTTGACCCTAAGATTGAGAATATCCGGTGCTCCCGGAACCGGAAAGTGGGAACCAGGATAGCCGAAATTGGTTTGTTTAGCTGCCTACTGATAATGGCTATCGGTTTGTGTAGTTTTGAGTCAAGTTTAGAAATTTTTTGTTTCGCCGGTTAGGTGGATTTTTCAAGTCATTGCATAACCTTTCTATATGGGAAAGGCAAAAGCCATATCATAGAATGAATATTAGCTTTTGTTTGACAATTTATCAACTATTTCAAAAAAATTTACTTCTATGTTAACAAGATTCAAAGATCATCCAAAATCGTTCTAAAAATAAAAATTTCATTTTCATACCGGCATATCTCGAGACCGGTAGCATACAGTAAAATTTTGATGAACATATTTTTTGTTGGAAATTTAGCGTTCTTAGAAAAAGTTTTGTTGAAAGTATATTGCAAAAATTTTCGTTATTTTGGAAATAAGTAACTTTTTCATATAGTATTTCTCATGCTTAAAATTTGACAGTTTTTTGCCTTTCTCATATAGACAGGTTATGCAGTCGCTGTGAAATTCGAATTTACAATCGAGGCCCGGAGGGTCGAGTTTCATATACCATTCGACTCAATTCGTCGAGATCACAAAATGTATGTATGTATGTGACAAATGTTGTCACTCAATTTGCTCAGAGATTACTGAACCGATTTTCACAAACTTAGATTCAAATGAAAGGTCTCACGGTCCCATAGACTGTAATTAAATTTTAACCCGATCCAACTTCCGGTTTCGGTATTACAGGGTGATATGCACCTAAATAAAGAACAAAAATAGTCACACATGTTTCTCAGTGATGGCTCAATCGATTTCCACAAACTTAGTTACAAATGAAAAGTCTTATAGCCTCATATAAGTTTCTTGAATTTCATTTGGATCCGACTTTCGGTTCCGGAATTACAAGGAAATATGTACAAATTAATGAAAACATCCGAACACGATTTTCTCGGAAATTTCCTAATCGATTTTCACAAACTAAGCAAAGAAGCAAATGAAAGGTCATAGAATTCTTTTAAAAGTTTCCGAAAAGACTCCAGAACCGACTTCCGGCTCCGACTACAGTGCGATTAGTGAAAATGTTCAATTTCAAGAGTATTTTTTCACAAGCGATGGCGAAACGAGGTTCACATTATTATAGACTTTACTGTCAAATTCATCTAATTGGCAGATGAGCAATTGCAGAAATGCTTTGCACATGGCTTCAGTATGACTAACCATAAATTTTGAACCGATTGAGAGGTCAATCCGACTCACGACTGATTTTTAAAAAGGGCGTATGTGTTTTTGCATTTCACATAAATTGTCTTTTTCAAATCGTTGTAAATCGGAAACCGTTCATCGTACAAAAATGGCGTCCAGGAAGAAGTTGTAGAGAAAATATACACTGAAAAAAAAAATTTGAAATTTTTTCTCAATAATTTCAAAATGAACCAAAAAAATTAAGTTAAAAAAAATCAGGGTTTCGATTTTTTTTGATAATTTTTATTTTAAAGCTCTTATTAAAACCTACAGATTGACGGCTATCCCATCCGTGCCTTTTGAAAAATGAAGAAGATATAGCTAAAACAATTTACAGATATATTCGAAATTTCAAGTTCTCGTTGAAAAATAATCATTTAAACAGTAGAATATTATTCTACAGGTTAAAGGCAATAAATTTGTTCATGATATCCTTTCTTCTAAAAGTAGCTGTTTTTAAGATACTTGGATATTTAATTATAACACCAGTTTTTATATTTCCATGAATTGTTTATTTGCTTGCTATATCTACAATTATTACATGTACATGAATAATTCTTATTTATATTTGAGGTTTTAAGTTTTTGAAAATTGTACGAGTACTACGTGCATCGTCATTCGAATACAGTCTTGTGACGATTGTGGTTTCTGAAATCGGAACGAAAGAATGGTATTTCTGTGTTCCTGGAATCATAAATACTATTCTACTCGGTCACACACCGTTCATATTCTTCTTGTGATACGTAACAAAAAGACATGGTCGTGAATGCATCTCGACGTCTCTGCTCTGCTCATTCAAATAATTGTTTTGCAGTTGTGATTGGGTGTTCATGTAGTTTAGTCAAGCTTTCAAGTCGTGCCATTCGCTTTAAATTACCCCCGAGTGCATCACATGGTCCTTTACCATGAGAAGTTGCAAAAAATGCCACTCAGCATCAATGTTATACATTGATTTAAATTTCAGAGACTTTTGCACTGCGAGGCAGCTCCGTCAGACATAAATGAAACCTTAAATAAATAATGTCATTCATGAAATGAAAAAGATCATAGTCCCATAGGTTGCTATTGAATTTCATCATGCTATCATAGGGTAAAGTGTGTTTAAGATTTCATAGCGACGATGCAAAAAAAACTATCGCCGATAATTCTAAATTGGCCTGATAGTATACTATATTGAACACACCGCACACATACAAAAGCGACTATCCAGCGAGTGAATGGATGTGACTTTCAACCACTCACTATTCAAACACATTCACCGTCCTACGAGGCATGCTCGCTCAGAGCCAGTGGTTAACTAAAGCAGTAATGTAATCGGGCAAATATTTATAGATTCCCCTTTGTGCTATAGTTCATGCTTCGCAAATCGAACGACAGGATGACATCATTCATGTGCTGCTACTGTGATTGGCTCATGAAACCATAGGTCAATTCAAACCACATTTTCAATGGTATGCAATTGAAATACTGAATCGACGTTACCTCATAAGTTTAAGTTAAATTTTTCCGAATCGATTGGTAGTTAAATTATATGATTCCATCAACAAATGACTGAGTTATGAAAATATATCGAAGAGAAAGGCATTTTTAATTTTTTTTTATTTTATTTCTGGAGCAAGGAAAGCCCACCGAAGATAAGTTATTTATTTATTTATTTATTTATTTATTTATTTATTTATTTATTTATTTATTTATTTATCCATTTCTTTCCATCTGACCTGGATTGATCTCAATGGAGTTTTTGGTGGAGTGGGAAAAGCCCATTTGAAATTCGCGTAAAAACCCATCATTTTTTTTAACATTTTACATATTTGTTTACATAGTTACAATTCAAAAACATTAGCCTAACGAATACAAACATTGTCCAGTGCTAAAAAATAATTAAGTTCTACTTATATTCTATCCGAGTCTCTTAAGCCTATTCTTGAAAACAACACTAGATACACAAAAGTCAAAAAGGTCGTACACACTATTGAAAACATTGCACATTGCCCTAATCGGTTCGTTCTGACCATATTCCGTTCTTCGTAAGTCGAGTCGCAAGAAATTCCGCGCTCTTAGCGTTCTTGGAGGGACATTAATACATATTTGCGAGAGAATCTCAGGAGCATCAATTTCTCCATTCAGCAATTTCGCTATAAATACTGCTCTGAGTATATTTCGTCGTTTGTCTAGTGTGTCCATGTCGAGCAAACGACAGCGCTCAATGTATGGTGGAAGCTCTGACGGATTACGCCATGGCAGAGATCTGAGAGCAAATCGCAGGAATCGTGATTGTACTGCTTCAATTCTATTGATCCAAACACTGGCGTAAGGACACCAAATGTGCACTGCGGTTTCAAGGGTAGACCGTACTAACGCGTAATATAACGCTCGCAGGCAGTATGGATCAGTAAACTCTTTGGCGATCCTCATGATGAAACCTAAGTTTCTATTTGCCTGAGCAATTATATGCGAGTAGTGATGTCTGAAGGAGAGCTGAGAATCAAGAAGCACACCCAAATCTTTGAAAACAGTTACTCTTTCAAGTGTTTCCCCAGAAATAAAGTAGTTTCAGACTATCGGGCTTTTCTTACGTGTGAAAGAAATCACAGAGCATTTGGACACACTTATAGTTAAGAGGTTGAGATTGCACCATTCACAAAAATTGTTTAGGTGCTGCTGAAGTTCCATGCAATCAGCTGTCGATTGCACAACAAGAAACAGTTTCAAATCGTCCGCATACATAAGTCTGCATCCTGGTGGAATGAAAAAAGAAATGTCATTAAAAAATAATGAAAACAGCAATGGTCCGAGATTGCTTCCTTGAGGAACACCTGATTCGTTAGCGAAGTTTTGTGACTCGACATTTCCTAGCTTCACTGATAAAATTCGGCCTACGAGATATGACTTAAGCCACTGAGAGAAACTAGACGATGCACCTAGACGCTCCAGTTTCGCAATCAAGAGCGTATGATTTACACGGTCAAACGCTGCTTTCAGGTCGGTATATATTGTATCTATCTGTGATCCAGTTTCAATGTTCTTAATACAAAGGGAACAAAATTGTGTCAAGTTAGTGATTGTAGATCTGCCTGGATAAAAACCATGCTGATCATTAGAGATATATGCCTTTGTTTCACGGAATAAAACGTTCCCCACTAAAATCTCCAACAGCTTTGATCCAGCACAGAGAGAAGTTATACCTCGGTAATTTGCAATATTTTGTTTATCTCCTTTTTTGAAGATCGGGAACATGTACGATTTTTTCCAGCATGCAGGAAACCGTGACTGCGACATTGATTGGTTGAAAATTAATTTGAGGGGCGCATACAATGCTCTTGAACATCTTTTCAATACTATAGACGGAATTCCATCTGGCCCAGCTGATGTTGAGGATTTCAACTTACTTATTGCCGCCATAATATCCTCATCAGAAAATCGAATGTTTGCAATATTTATCACATTATATGGAACGTTTCGAAGGCATCATTCCACCTGAGTTGAATTAGCCGAGTCTGTATTGAATACTCTCGAGAAGTGTTGTGCGAATAAGTTGCAGGTGCCTCTTAGAGTGTTCGATGTTTCATTTTCAAGGAACATGCTGGAGGGAAGTCCGTTTTCTTTGCGTTTGCCATTAACAAATGACCAAAATTTCTTCGGATTTCGTGTCAGATTGGATTGAGTTTTTTGTACGTGCTTCGAGTAGAGATAGAGATTGTACGACCGATAATTGTTACTAGCTTGAGCAAAATCCCTCTTTGTTATTGGGTTTCGTCGATTGGAATAGTGCCGAAGTGCAGCTGCTCGTAACCTTTTAAGCTCACGTAGGTTTCTATTGCCCCAAGGTGGCTTTGGGCGAGGGCGGGGTGCGGGAACATGTACTAAGAAATCCACGTCAGCAACATTATCCAGTAGAGAATCCCAATCGATAACACACAGTGCATTATTGAGTCCGGAAAAGTCAGTCTTCGAAAAGTTGAACAGCGTATCTTCAGACACATCGTCAAACCGCACAAGCCGAGGACAAGTCAAAGTGACAGAAAGCGGAGGATGATTTGCGTCAACGGCTACTAAAGGCTCAATTGCTTCAGTAGTGATGCAGTTCCTTGAATTTTCCTCGTTTACGAAAAGCAGGTCTAGCGTACGGTTGCGCATGTTAGTAACAGTGTTTTTTTGCACCATGTTCAGTAGCGACATTCCATCCAGCAAAGAAACGTTCGGCCTTGTCCAGGTTGATCCAGATGGATCAGGGATAGCAAAACCGGAATAAGTTTCCATCCAAACTAGACCTGGTTGGTTATAGTCCCCAAACAGTAAATGCACTGTGCTAGGATCTATAGATTGAGCGATGTCAAGTGCGGAGTCAATATGACTTTGAATAACTTCAACGTTATCGGCAGAATCGGGGGGAATATATACCACACCTACACATATGTCAGTATTATGGCTGCGAATGTTTACCCAAAGCTGTTCAAGAGCATGATTCAGAACAGATTTACGTTTGGACGAAAGCCGTTTGGAGACAGCAATAAGCACACCACCGCCGCGTTTTTTTCCAGCATTTACTGGATCCCTATCGTTACGGTACACCGTGTACATCGAGCCAAATAAATGAAGTGAATTAATTTCACTATTCAGCCACGTTTCAGTTAACACAATTACATCATATTCCACATTCCGCTGCAGTAAACAAATCGTCAATCTTCGTACGTAGCCCTCTAACATTCTGATAATACAATAAGATGTTTGATAAAACTGGCTGAGAGCGCGAACGAGACCGATTTGTGCTGGAATCAGGAAGGTAGTGAATGCTTGAACTGTACAAGGTACTATTGTACTTGCCGACAGTGGCTGATTGGAAGACCTCATCTCCGCTCTCGCACTCAGGGCCGGGACGGCTGTCGAACGCTGGCTGCAGTGGCACGACTGAGGCGGGGGGTCAAAGGCTTCGATTATACCAACTTCGGTGCGTCCCAGCGGCCGGTGGATTGATGACACCAAACTGGAACTAGAACACGATTCAGCGCTTGAAATACTGGAAACGAATGGATACTTGCCCAGGCTAGTAGTTTGGAAGCCCCCTTCTCCGCACCTGCTCTAAGGACCGGGACGGCTGTCGATCGCAGGCTGCAGTGGCACGACTGAGGCAGGAGAGTCAGAGGCTTCCATAGTATAATTTACGGTGCGTCCCAGTGAGCTGCATTTAGTCAATGCTGAGATATTCCTGGTGTGGGCGTTAAAGACGGACTCGCCAAAGGTTTCCAAAATTTTTGGGTCGATTTTTCCTCAAATTGGCGAAAATATATTCCTTGCGGCCAAGTTGAAGGATCCAAAGCGATAGATTGCAATGCAGGGTCAAGGCCAACTTTGAAAGACACAAAGGTCATGTTGCTAATATCAGAACCTTTGGCAACCAGTTTAACTACCACTGGGTCTTGACTTAGCTCAAGGTTGGCTCGCACCATAGCAGAAATCTCGTCGTTGGTGACATCCGGTCGTATACGAGACAAATACAGCCAAAATTTGTCTGCTGGTTTTTCGCAGATTGGAACACTGACGACGTTCTCTACGATTCTTTTCGATCCAGCTATACACTCAGAAGCGTCCAAATCAGGTCCGCGAGGTCTTTTGGCCGGACGACGATGCTCGATAGAAGGCCAGCGAAGATTTAATTGTGATGGTGTCGGTTTTGATAACGACTTGATTTCTTTTTGTAGACCATTGATAGCTTCCGTAAGTGACACAAGTGGCGAATTTTCGTCTGCCGATTTGGTGATAGATCGGAGATGCGAGTTCTCGAACAATTTGGCACATTCATCACACATCCAAAATAGATTTTTCTGATGCGATGTAAAGTACCCCAACAGAGCCCGAGCATGCCAAATGGAACATGCATCCACAGTAGCCGCGACAAGCAACGGAATCAATGCCAGTGATAATTTGACTGCATTGTCCACAGGTTTTCTCCATACTCGTAATATATGCAATAGAACGCCTTCAGTTAGGCTTTATACAAAGCACAGTGTGAAACGATATTGTTTGTTATCAAAGCAACAACACGACGGCGGCAAACAGACTAACCGTAGGTACAACACAACTGAACTTGATTCACTATGCGATCAGCAGTCAAATGTTAAGAATAACACTCCACACAAGCTCGGGCAGCAAATAGTCACTAACTGATAAAAGAACTAACTTTAGTTAAGAACTAACGTGTAAACTGTTAAAAAACGCAAATAATACGGACTGCAATAACACAACAAGCTCTGTTTGAACAGTGTTGCCAAAAAATTGTTAACCTATCACTATGTCTCCAGTAGGCATGAAACCTCTTCATCTTTTGTACTAACAGATTACAGAATATCCAAATGATACATTTCATATCATTAACTATTATAACTACATAGCTAAGTACTTAGAACTAACGATAAACTTCTAAAGAGATAGTGTTCGACAAAACGATTTCCTGATAGTATCACGAGGTAGATGAAAGTCGAACTGACTTGAACAGCGATTGATCACTCGGCACATACTGACATATGACTCGTTGTGACCAAAGTTGGTTCTGGCGGCAGGAATGCGTAGGAAAGAATGAGTTCGAAGACAACGACGACGAATCTAGCAAACGTAACAGCTCCTAGCAAACAATTCGTGACTGGAGAAGATCATCAATGAAAACTGCCTTGAACACATTTCAGCGAATGGACAGTAGATCGAGATCTATGAGCTTGCAGCGATCTTGGTAACTCGGAAGATTTAGAATGTCGTTTTGATAGTAGGGTGACCAAACCACAGCTTCATATTCTAGTGTAGAACGGACCAAAGCTCAATATAATGCTTTGAGGCAATATATATTTTTGAAGTCTTCCGTCACACGAAAGACGAACCCTTACAGTTTTGAGGTTTTATGAGGTTTTATTATGATGGTATATTCAATGTGCTGTTTGTAATTCATTTTCGAATCCAAGATAACTCCCAAGTCTTTAATACACGATTCTCGTCTAAGAACAGTTTGTAAGATCGTGTAGTCGAATTCAATCATAGAATGTTTGCGAGTGAATGAAATAACAGAACATTTTGAAACATTAACGGTCATTCGGTTTACTCTACACCAATTTGTAAAAATGTCCAGTTGTGACTGCAAGAAACCGGTGTCTTCGACGGTTTTGATAAGATGAAAGTGTTTGAAATCATCAGCATATGATAACTTCATGCATTTTAGCAAAATGTTCAAATCGTTCAGGTAGAGTAGGAATATGAACGGCCCAAGATGAATGCCTTGAGGAACTCCGGAACTGACCGTAAATGGAGACGTAGTGCAATCTCCTATTTTCACTGACATGTCGCGATCAGTTAAATATGAGCACAGCCAATTAAGAAAAGGTCAATTGAAACCAAGTCTACTCAATTTCGAAATTGTGATCCGGTGATTGATCTTGTCGAAAGCAGCAGAGAAATCGGTATATATAGCTTCTACTTGCAGTCGCGCTTGCAGGGATTTAATGATAAATGAAGTGTAATATACGAGATTTCTAATGGTAGATCGTTTTGGCATAAAACCGTGTTGACTTTCAGATATATATTTCGAGCAATTATGTGTGATTAGTTCGAATAATTTGGATACTGCGCATAACGCCGCTATTCCACGATAATTTGATATCTCGGTTTTACTGCCTTTCTTAAAGACGATGTCCTGCTTTGAAAGAGCTATTAAACAGTATCGATAGTGGAAGCGAAATACCATTTGAACATCTTTCTAGTAATATAGATGGAATCCCATCAGGACCAGCACTGAATGACTGACTTAAGCTTGGAGCACGCTTTGCTAACTTCAGTGGTCGTAATAATTGGATGAGAGCCAAAGGGAGTACGCAGAGGAACGTTACCGGTTGCTTCATGAATTTGATCGCCAGTTGAAATTTCGTCCGAAAAACACTGCTAAAATGCTTACGAAACAGATCACAGATTTCAAGAGATGTTGATGCTTGAACTCCATCAAGTGACATTTGAGTTGGAAAGCCCGTTTCTTTACGTTGTTCGTTGACGTAACTCCAGAAGCTTTTCGGGTTCGTTCTAAGACTTCTCTGGATCCGCTGTTGGTAGTTATGGTAGAGTATCGATGGAGATGCTATTGTGACCTGGCTGTGCGTTTAAGAAATGAACGAGTGTGGACTGGTTTGACCGACGAATCCGCGGATAAGTTGGTTGCAAGCTCTGCTGGTGCGAGGGGAACGATATATCCCACTTCCGAAAACGTTGAGTATTCCTCGGTGTGAGTGTGAATGGAGACTCTCGGTTGAGTGTCATTCGCTTGAATGAATTTGATCTGCGCTCCAGAAAAGGAGTGATTGAAATACTTTCGGGCCAAAAGTTGGATGAAAGTATACGTTTTTCAATGTCTTCGGGAACGTTGAGTTTAAATGAAACGTATGAGTATCGTAATGCCAAAACTGCCCATGAACTGTTTTTCGACGACACGATAAGTCTGTCGGACATCGAAAATAAGGACCATCCAGAACCTGCAAACCATTTTCTATTCGTGTAACTGCGCTGCCAATTGAGTTTACCAGGAAGTAAATTGATGCAACAGCAAACCGTACATATACGGTCAGTGTACGGTCGAAGAGGCAAAATGCGTTCATGCAGGAACTGCTGCCGTAATTAAACAATAGCACTATTTCGCACTGCCTCATAGTAATTACCTAAAACGAAGCACAAATATTTTGTTCAACTTTTGCTACCGCGAGTCCCCGACACTGCAATTCATCGAAGCAGCGAAGGAGTACCATCGCAACTAGAGAAAGGCGTACCCGGGTCGGTTGAGTAGTGCGTCGCATTTCGTGTAACTAAATTTACCGTTTGCTCATAAATCCTGTTCCCCTTTAACTTGACAGCATTAATTTTACGCTTTGAACGCTTGGTTCGCGGCAGTTTACCAGCTTCTGCTAGAAATAGAAAAGCCAACACCGCTACAGTTCAGATCGAATATTTTTTGTCGCCGGCGATCGACCTACGTTCGGGCTGAAGAATGGATCAAGAGATTATAGTCCGTCCATGAAAACACTTTTAACGAGGTTTAGATGGAAAAATGTGCCCGGCAAATTGGAAAACAATTGCTAGATAAAATTGTACTCAGATTCCAATCCATCGATTTTCGTTTCAAACAATAATTATGACAGCGAACCATTTTGCTGATAATTTTAGTTTTGACTCAAAATACGAGGTCTGTTCAAAAAGTTCCCGGAATTTTTTTTATTGCGCGCATCTGGAGAGTCCGGTGGTCAAATTTTTTTTTATTGTGTTGGTACATATGTCCCTAATGTATGGTGAAATTTTCAGCTGTATTCATTGTTTACATTCTGTCTTGTAGCGGCTGGTGTAGACGTGTTTTTTTGAGCTCGGCGATTTTTGTTAGTTTAAACAATGGAAGAATTGAAGAGTCAAAGAATTTTGCGTGAAAAATGAAATAAAGTGTAACCAAGTGTGCGAAATGTTACAGAGAGCCTACGGTGAGTCTGCTATGAAAAAAACAAGTGTTTACGAGTGGTATAAGCGTTTCCAAGATGGCCGCGAGGACGTTGAAGACGACGAACGCTCCGGTCGACCCAACACGTCAATAATCGATGAAAATGTGGGAAAAGTGGAAAAAATAATTATGGATGATTAGAGAAGTTGCTGATGAAGTTGGCATATCAGTTGGCTCATGCCATCATATTTTTTCAAATGTTTTGGGCATGAAATGAATGGCAGCAAAATTCGTTTCAAAACTGCTGAATTCATCATTGCTTATTCGTGATTTTTTGGCTAAAAACAAGACTTTAATCATGCCCCAACCTCCTTATTCACCAGATATCGCTCCGTGTGATTTTTTCTTGTTCCCAAAGTTGAAGAGACCCATGAAAGGACAGCGTTTTTCATCGATTGAAGAGATAAAGGCAGAATCGCTGAGAGTGCTACAGAGCATTACAAAAAGTGACTATCAGGGGTGTTTCGAAGACCGGCAAAAACGCTGGCATAAGTGTATTATATCTAGGGGGGATTACTTTGAAGGGGACCATATAGATGTAGACGAATAAATAAATATTTTTTTAGAAAAATGAGAATTCCGGGTACTTTTTGAACAGACCTCGTATTACTTAGTACATATTTTATTTGTTGTCGAAAACATCGATTCAGCTCGACGAACTGAACAAATATCCGTGTGGTTGTGTCTGTATGTGTGTTGTCAACAAAGTCTCAGAGATGACTGGACCGAGTTTTATCAAACTAGTCGCAAATGAAAGGTCTTCCAGGCTATTGTTTTTGGATCTGTTGATTACTTTCCATGTTAGACAAACTTTCTTATTTCAAAATTTGCGTTTTTTTTTGACAATATCGGTCACAATCGAGCTTGAAAACTAGAAATTTGTACCAAATTAAGATACCTTATCGTAATACCAATCAAACTAGTCGAAGGTTGTAAGAGTTCGTCAACTATTCGAGGAGATATCGATATTTTAGTGTAGTCGATTTTTTTGCCATATCCCAATAATTGAGGTTCTGAACGAAGGATGATGGAATTTATTTATTTATTCATTATCATTACTATGTCCATCGGATATAAAATCTAAACGGACGAGGGGTGCAAATGGGTACAAAAATCATCATTTTTTGTAACAGAAATATGAATAACAATAATTACAATCAGTGTTGGTGATTGCCGATAATTTGGCATAAAGCGGCTCGATATTTCTCTACATTGTAGGCAACATTGTCAATCTCAAAGCATGAACCGCGAGAGAATTTTCCTACCCTCATACTTTCACTCCACTTCATACTCTGATGAGTATTTCACGGCCCTTAACAAAATCTATACAGTCTGGCAATCTCAATTCTCACTCGTGTGCCTACGCGCGGAGAGCAAATGTGCAATCTGATCAAGCTCGATCATGCTGTGATTAAAAAACAGTTATTATGACAATAATAAAAATCAATATCAGAGCATGGTTTGTGTAACAGTTTCGAAATTATTAACACTATTCACATGAATTTCCATCACAGAAGTAACAGGTGCGCAACACTTGGCTAGAGCAAGCACAAACAGGTGACAAGGATAAAGTGTTCTACCAAATTCTACTGGAGCAAACATCTCTGCCGTTCGGCGAGCAATCAGGGCAAGGGTGCGAAAATTTGACATTTTTTTAAACTGTCGCCAAGCATAAGACAGTCACTACCAACGATACGCGCAGCTGCTCCGTTCAACAGCAGCCAACACGTAACGACACGAGAGCTTGGCGCAATCATGAGAGCCTCGACACACGAAAGCAATATTGAGAGCAATTAATTTTGTCGCACTCTCTCTGTTAAGAACGCCACGTGTTGGTCGATAGTGAAAATACACTGCAGTAAGTTATCAGGGTCCGGCACTCGAAGTGTAACCAACTTCAGACCTTCGAGCCTGGCGTCAAGGTAAATGTGACATATTATCGGGAAAGTATTCTGGAGGTTGCTTTGAAGCCGTGGGCAGACAAACATTTCGGTGGCAGACCATGGACGTTTCAGCAGGACTCGGCACCGTCTCACAAAGCTCGAGTGAACCAAGAATGGCTGAAAAACAACGTTCCGAACTTCATCACGTCCACACAATGGCTCTCGAATTCACCAGATGCGAATCCAATGGATTATTCTCTTTGGGCCATTTTGGAGAGCAAAGTCCGAACTAAAAGATACACCAGTCTCGAGGCGCTGAAAAAAGTTATTGTCCGCGAGTGGGCCAAAATACACCTGCAAGTCACATTTGGGCAGCTTGCGATTCGTTTTTGACCGTCTCAAGGCCATAGTCAAGGCAAAAGGTGGTCATATCGAGCAAAAGTGAATTGATTCTGAATTTTGTATTCTTTTTACACATTTTGTACTTTGAATTAAGTAAAAGTAATTTTCCAAACTGAATTTATGGCCTTTTTAATTGGTTACACTTCGAGTGCCGGACCCTGAAAATCCGGTTCTCAGAAACCCGAAACTGGACCAGAAAGTGGTATCTCTAATCATGAAGAACAAATCGATGTCAATACATGATTTGACCAAAAAAGCAGGAACAAGTGTCGGTATGATCCAGCGTATCAAGAGGCGAAATCACCTGAAGACCTACAAGAAGCAGAAAATCTCGAAACAAAGTGCAGAACAGAAGAAGCGAGCAGCAACTAGGGCCCGGAAATTGTATTCGCGTCTTCTGCAGTGTCCGGATGCATGGGTTTTAATGGACGATGAGACTTATGTAAAGGAGGACTCAAAAACCCTTCCAGGTCCACAGGTACTTTACTGTCGCCTTTGGGGAGGATGTGAGCGATGCGGATAGGTCGATTCAAGTGGAGAAATTCGGTCGAAAAGTACCGGTATGGCAAGCAATATGTTCCTGTGGTTTGAAGTCAACCATTTTTTACACTACCGGAACTATAAATGCAGAAATCTATCGATTTCAGTGTATCCAGAAGAGATTGCTGCCTTTATATAAAAAGCATAGTACACACCTCCACTGTTTTGGCCACTCTCAATTGACTTGCAGAAAAGGGTGTACATTTCGTTGAGAAAAATATCAATCCAACAAATTGCCCTCAGTTTGGACCCATCGAACGTTACTGGGCAATCGTGAAGAGGGTCTTCAAGAAGATTGGTAAGGCAGCTGGGAGCATGCAGGAGTTCATAAAAATGTGGGCTCAAGCGTCCAAAAAATGCGATGCAACACTTGTTCAGAGCTTGATGAAGGGCGTTCGATCAAAAGTTCGAAAATTCGTGAAGGAATAACTTAAATTTCATCCAGTTCTCATTATGTTCAAGTTCAACCTCGTACAATGAAGGATCAATTTTTAGTTTGAATAAAATATCGTTTTTTATCATAATTCGAAAGAAAAAAGTTGTGGATAGTTTATTTCTGATACATTCCTTAACCGATCTGTGGCGATGGATTGAGTGCGAACGGTGTGGTTTTCATTACCGGTTCAATTTCAGTTTTGAAAAATACAATCACAAAGCTTGTTCATGCAGATGTTTGAAAATTATTACAACTATTTACTTAAGTTTACACGAAGTACCAGGAACGCAGCTTTTGCCTTTCAAGTATGACGCAAATGCAAGAAATCTTACAACAGAGACAACAAATCTTGCGCTTCTGTCACTTCTATAATTCTGGTTCATGCTAAACGGGGTTTAATTGTTCGATCGTAGAGGTGCATTGGAGTAAACCAACCAACTAAAAATAAAACAAAATCACCCGAACAGCAAATTCTGGAAGTTACAGCATTTACTCTGCTTTTCTCACTGAACCGCTTCCTTCCAAAGCGAGTGCAGAGAAACAAAAAACGTAAGGATACAGAAATAAAAACACCCGTCTGCATTGGGAAGCAAAACTTTCCGTACATAAGAATCATAAGAATCGACATAAAACCGAATGTCAAAGTTGAGCCTTGTTGGCGACTGTCTCTCGAAAGTTGTTGAGTTTGGAAGGAGCTACTGTTGATTGTGGCTCAGATTGAAAACAGTAGAACAGCTACCGATGAGAGCAAACATTCACGAGAGAAATTGTCATGAAACCTATGACATTTTTTATCTGCTACAGTCACGGCGAAGCACAGTCGATTATTGTTTGTGCGATCAGAGTGCTCAAAATATGGTGAACAAAATATCGAATACTCTTAATTCCTTGCTCGCATTAAAAATATTCTGATCGATAATTTGCTTGGAAGTAAGGGAACAGGTACTGAATGAATATTTAGTCAGTACACTGAGGTCTTTTTTCACGCGGTTTTTTATGTGGTTTTTTTTCGATGTTACACTTTTTTTGACGCAGATTTCCGAAGTTATACGTTTTTTATTTTGTCTTAGAAATGCATGGAACGTCGAGATCTGGTGTTATCCCGAAGTTTTTTTTTAAGTCAAGTCTTTGACGCTTAAAAAAGACATTCGAAATCAAAAGAAATTTTTTTTCTTCCATTTTGCGGTTTTTTTCCTACACGGATATTCGAAGTCCCAAAGTCGATTTTTACAAAAATAAATTTGTTTGAGATTACACCAGCTTCATGCATTTCTAAGATATTTTGTATAAATTTTTTTTTTAGTTTTGAGTTTTTTTTACGCGGATTTTCGAAGTTCCGCGGTTTTTCTAACGCGGATTTCCGAATATAGGCGGTTTTTGTTACGCGGATTTCCGAATATACGCACGGAACGACCGAAATCAGCATTTTTGCGAAAAATTTAGTTGATTTGCTGATTTTAGTTAGTTATTTTTTGAGACAACTAAAAAAATCTTACTTTTGCTAATTTAGATTTTTTATTCTCATTCCCTTCATAATAATAAAATATTTGTTGAAATGACTATTTTTTTTAGTTGAATTCACAAATTAAACGTGCTGTCATTTCTTAGCTAAGGTACATTTCGTTTCCATTCAACTAATTTTTTAGTTGAATTAAAGAAATAAAATGTTGTTTTCAACCAATATGAATGGTTGAATTGGCTTCTGCAATCTGCAGCAATATGGCGCCCTGTCACCGAAACGATAACACCATAATGACTACTAGCCACTAGATGGCACACTACTGCCGAAAAAATTTCAGGCGCGGTTGTCCTTTCTATATTGGCAGGTATAAATACGATGTTGTATTTAAGAAAAAGACATAAACGAAACATAAACATCTTTTTGAATTTTTTTTCTTCTAATTCACTGTTTTCTTCATTCTCACTGAAAACTTTTAGCACTCGCAAAACAAAAACCGAATACAAGTAGTACACCGGACGGCGCAGCTCGGAAGGTTTCAAGATACAAAAAAACTTCATCACAATTAGAGTGAAATATTCGAAATTCACTTCACTGTTCCGCGTAAAAACATTATTACGCACAATCGCTTCAAGTGCGCACAAATTCTGAATAAATACGATTTCCTCTAACAGTTTACGACATTTTTACATATCGGTTTAGAAATTTAAATAAAGATATATCGAACACATGCGAAAAACATCAAAACAATTTTCAAGCAGTTTCAATAAGACTGTCCTTTTTAGCTTTTTAATGGATTGTTTTGCTTTGACACTTCTCATGAGTTTTTGGCTAATAAACTTGTTAATAATACCCATTTCAATTTTGTTTTCTTTGTGCTGTCCTTCAGTAATGATGGTGAAAGATAAATAGAAACAAATTTTCTGATTTTAATAACAAAATTAGTTTTTTTTTTTTTTTCATAAATACGTTTATTTCATAGGCAATATACATAAGTTTTTCTTCGCCGTGGCATCCACAATACATAGTAGTTTAAACCTAATACATTTCGAATATCATATTAGTATGTTGGTACTCATTAGTTAATCTAAACACTGTTTTTATCAAGCGAGTTGCTATTTTAAATTACATTAAATAAAATACATTTATTTTGTACATGATCTTATAACTATTTCAGGATTGTTTGTATCAGTTCACCACTTATATTCAATATCCTATAGTTGGCTATTGGTTGAACTCATGGAAGAGAAAACAGTTTAACATAAAATAAAATTTAAATTGGAACTCCAATGGATTTAATGAAATGATAAAGAAGTTTCATGTATGGAAGGTCACGACAAGCAAGAATGTCGCGAACTGGGACATTGGATAGTCTACCTTGGGTACGCTAGGAATTTATTAGTTGAGATCTGACATCACGAAACTCCACGCATGTCCAAACAACATGGTCAATATCGCGGTAACCTTCGCCGCAAGCACAATGATTAGTCTCGGAAAGTCCAATTCGAAGGAGATGTGCATCTAACGTGTAGTGATTGGACATGAGTCTGGACATCACACGAATGAAATCTCTACTCACATCCAGTCCCCTGAACCATGCCTTTGTCGATATTTTAGGAATAATTGAGTGCATCCACCGACCCAGATCATCTTTATCCCAAGAAGCTTGCCAGCTGGCAAGTGTTCTTTGGCGAGACGCGCTATAGAATTCGTTGAAAGCAATCGGTCTCTCATAAATTTCACCCTCAATAGCACCACGTTTGGCTAAAATATCGGCTCTTTCATTGCCTGGAATGGAGCAATGAGCCGGAACCCAAACTATTGTGATTAGATAATTATTATTCAATATGTCGTTCAGACACTGTTTTATTTTACCCAAGAAAAACGGTTCATTTTTGCCAGCAGCGTTTGAGCGAATGGCTTCAATTGCACTCAGACTATCTGTGAAGAGGAAATAATGGTTTGGAGATAATGTGACGATTACATTCAAGCTATAATGAACTGCTGCTAACTCTGCTATATAAACAGATGCAGGTTCTTGAAGCTTGAATGAGGCCGAAACATTATTGTTGAACATACCAAACCCTGTCGCTTCTTCCATTCGCGATCCGTCCGTGTAAAACATTTTCTCAGAGTTAATATGCCTGAACTTACTTGAAAATATTTTTGGGATTTCCATAGAGCGTAGGTGGTCCGGGATTCCACGCACTTCGCGCTGCATGGATGTGTCGAAAAATAAAGTTGAGTCAGGTACATTTAGGAGGCTGACACGGATAGGAATATATCTTGAAGGGTTGATTTCCTGTGACATATGGTTAAAATATACTGTCATGAATTTTGTTTGAGATCGAAGCTCGACTAGTCGTTCGAAATTATTAATTACCATGGGATTCAGCACATCACATCTTATTAGCAGGCGTGATGAAAGCTCCCAAAATCGATCTTTTAATGGAAGAACTCCCGCCAGAACTTCAAGACTCATTGTATGTGTCGAATGCATGCAGCCTAAAGCAATTCGCAAACAACGGTACTGAATTCGCTCAAGTTTGATAATATGAGAATTTGCAGCGGAACGAAAACAAACGCATCCATATTCCATCACTGAAAGTATCGTTGTCTGATACAATTTTATTAGATCTTGCGGATGAGCACCCCACCAAGACCCTGTTATTGTTCGAAGAAAATTTACTCTTTGTTGGCATTTCGTTATCAGATACCTAATGTGTCCTCCCCACGTGCATTTGGAATCAAACCACACCCCGAGGTATTTGAAAGTCAAAACCTGTTCGATTATTCTTCCCATCATATGAAGCTGAAGTTGCGCGGGATCATGCTTTTTTGAAAAGACGACCAGCTCTGTTTTCTCCGCAGAGAATTCGATACCAAGATGAACAGCCCAAACGGACAATTTATCTAAGGTATCTTGCAATGGTTTTTGCAGATCAATAGCTTTGGATCCAGTAACTGAAACCACGCCATCATCTGCCAATTGTCTTAGTGTACATGGGGATACAAGACAGCTGTCAATGTCATTCACGTAAAAATTATAGAGGAGCGGACTGAGGCATGAGCCTTGCGGGAGACCCATGTAGCTAATTCTGGTTGTTGCCAAATCGCCATGTGAAAAATGCATGCGTTTCTCTGACAAAAGGTTGTGCAAATAATTATTTATAACCGCTGGGAGTCCATGTTGGTGGAGCTTGTCTGAAAGAACATCAATGGAAACTGAATCAAATGCTCCTTTAATGTCTAAAAATACAGATGCCATTTGTTGCTTTTGAGCGAAGGCAATTTGGATGTCAGACGAAAGTAATGCAAGGCAATCATTCGTCCCTTTATTTCTACGGAAGCCAAACTGAGTATCTGACAACAAACCGTTCGTCTCGACCCAAGTGTCGAGACGTCGTAGAATAATTTTTTCGAACAATTTTCTGATGCAGGACAACATCGCAATGGGTCTATATGAGTTGTGATTGGAAGCTGGTTTCCCCGGCTTTTGAATGGCGATAACTTTCACTTGTCTCCAGTCAGGTGGAACAATATTTTGCTCAAGAAACTTGTTGAACAATTCCAACAAACGTCTTTTTGCGAGGTCGGGCAGATTCTTCACCAAGTTGAATTTAATTCTGTCCAATCCAGGAGCGTTATTGTTACAAGACATGAGTGCTATGGAAAATTCCATCATTGAAAAGGGGCTATCAATGGAATCATCATTTGAAGAAGACTCCCTAACAATGCTATGCGTAGGAACGGAATCTGGACAAACTTTCCTCGCAAAATCAAATATCCATCGATTCGAGTACTCCTCACTCTCATTTCCTACGTTACGATTCCTCATTCGTCTGGCCGTATTCCAAAGAGTGCTCATTGAGGTTTCTCTTGACAAACCTTCCACAAAATGTCTCCAATAGCTGCATTTCTTAACCCGAAGTATGTTCTTGTACTTGGTTTCTAAAACCAAGAATTTTTCAAAATTCTGAGGAGTTCCTCCTCCTCGTTTTAAAAACGTCTTGAAAGCATTTTGTTTCGCGTGTTTAGCATCTGAGCACTCTTTGTCCCACCAAGGATTTGGAGGTCTTCTGTTAGACGATGGACCAAGAAATCGTTTGGTTTGGGCTTGTTCTGCGGCCTCCAGAATCGAACAAACGAGGAAGTCATATTCTTCAAGTGGGGGAAGCTCTTCCATTGAAGTTAAGACACTTGAAATATTACTTTGGTATTTAATCCAGTCAATATTTTTTGTCAAATCATATGGAATATTAACTGAATTAGCAATGCCTTTGTTACTGCTAATTGAGATGATGACTGGTAAATGATCGCTACCATGTAAATCAGGAAACACCTTCCAGGTGCAATCCAGTCGAATAGAAGTCGAACAAAGAGATAAATCCAATGCACTTGGACGTGCAGGAGGTCTTGGGATCCGTGTCATGCTACCCATATTCAGTACCGTCATGCTAAAATTGTTGCAAATATTATATATTAGAGATGATCTGCTATCATTGTAAACGGAACCCCACATCATTCCGTGCGAATTGAAATCTCCTAAAATCAAACGTGGAGCAGGAAGGGCTTCGACAATTTCATTAAGCTGTCGTTGTCCAACTTGAGCTCTTGGAGGAATATATACCGAAGCAATGCAAATGTCCTTTCCTTTAATGTTTATTTGACAAGCAACAACTTCTATACTAGAAGTCGAAGGAATGTTTAATCTATAAAAGGAATAACATTTCTTAATTCCTAAAAGCACTCCACCATACGGGGAGTCTCTGTCGAGACGTATAATGTTAAAGTCATTAAAATTTAAGGCTATGTTTGATGTAAGCCATGTTTCGCACAAAGCAAATACATCACATTTTTGACTATGCAACAAAACTTTAAATGAATCAAGTTTTGGCATGATGCTTCGACAATTCCACTGCAGGACAGTGATTGAATCATTTGCGGCGGATGATAAATTATCCATCAAATGATACAAAACCTGAAAGAGCTGGCCATTGAGCTGATAACTGTTTCAAAAAAGTTCTAGCTATTGGAAGGAATGCTGTTATGATGGTCTTTAGAGGTTCAGAAATATTGAATGCAGCGAAAATCCATTCTACAATTTCCGAAAATTTCAGTAATCCTGTTGGTGAATGTGAAATGGAGCCCACTGGATTATTGTCTTTTCTTGAGCTAGTTCCTGGATTGGTTTGTGAATTTGACAAACCAGGAGGCACAGTTTTTGGTTTTAAATTTGGCTTTTTAGCTTTAACACGGGGATCTTTTTTTGAAGGTATAATTTTAGGTGTCTTTTTTGGTATTTTGTGGTTTGTTAATCTCCTCTTAACAGACCCTTGAGGAGTGACAAACGAGGTATCTTCACTATTTCCGTCAGAGTCAGATTCCTCTGGCTCCGCAAGATTTGAAAAACCGTTTTCGGTTTCCAAAGGGGAGACATGTATGACCGTTTTGAGCATTTCTGCATATGTGCGCTTAGACCGTGCTTTTAAAGAAAGCTTCATTTTGTCTTTACGCAGCTTAAATGCAGCGCACACTGAAAGATCATCATGAGGGCTTTCCCCACAATAAACACATTTTTCAACATCTTTATCGCAAAGATTATCCTTATGAGGCCCTTGACATTTGATACATTTGGACTTATTACTACAGTAAGTAGCTGTATGTCCGATTTTTTTACAGTTCGTGCAATTCATAACATGCGGTACGAAAAGCCGAACAGGAAGACGAATTTTATCGATATAGACATGGCTAGGCAATGCAGATCCGGCAAATGTTACGCGAAACGAATCTGAGGGACGATAAGACTTTTTTCCATCGACAATAGATGCTGAGTACAATTGTTTGCACTCGAGTATCTTAACTCCCTCAAGCATGGAGTTTTTAAAACGGCCAACTCCATTTTTAAGTAAATCATCTGCTGTCAGACTTGCTTCAGTCACAACACCGTCAATTTCTACCTCCTTCGATGGAATGTAAACTCGATATTCAATAGCAAATAATTTACAGGTTACAATATCGTTTGCCTGTTTCAAGTCGTTAACTACAACTCGAATTTTATCTCTATTAACCTTACAGATTTCTTTAACTTCAGAGAAATGTGATGTCAAATCCTTTGTAATTTGCATCAAGTTTAAAATCTTTTCTTTTTTTCGAAGATAGACTATCCATGGCCCAGTGGTACCCTGTGGATAATGTTTAGCCCTCGGAGTATTTAAACTTTTACTAGTATCCGGAATCGGATTCGGATGATCTTCCATGAGATCATCCATTACATTAATTTTTTTTTGTAAATTAATAATACCAAAATAAAAACTTATGTTTAGTAAAATTTCAGATATAAGAAATAAAAAATAAATTAAATTAAATCTACCTTGTAGCTGATGTCTCTGTTCCTTTATCGTGAAGAACGACGTGAAGCTCTTCCAACGATTTCCAATTGGCAGTCTTTTGCTGTTTCCAATTGGCAGTCTTCTGTCGTTTACTGCTATCTCAGTTGCTCTGCCGTCGTTGTGAACACCACTGCACTTGCTGTACCTGACCCCAGGTACAGTGCTTTTGCTCTTGGTGGCGATCAAATGCGATGCTTGCAGTGTAGCACCTCGCGATATATGCCGTCTCTTTTGATCCTACGCAGCGTACAAATTCTGGTACCTGGTAGATCAGCACTGGGTTGCTTTAGCACCTCTGTGCCTTTGCACCCCTTCGTCTTCGCACCTTTATGCGATGGCACCTCTGTGACTCGTCACTTCTATGCTCTCGCACCTCTGTGTCTCTACACCTCTGTGCGTATGAACGGGATGGCCTTCGTTGCTAGCTTTCCAGTCGGGAAACGCCCCGAATATTGCGTTTGCTATGGGCAGTTTAACTACCTGAAGCTTAGAATTGTCTCGGTAGCAGCCGTTAACTCACGAGCCAGTACAATCGAAACACAACCTCTTCGCTTGAATGGTTTTTACTGAATGACACAACAAAATTAGTTGTCAATGAGAATTTCGTGTTGGATTGAAATATTGCTGGTTTGTGTCCAGGATATTCACCAACTAAACACATTCTCTAAAAATAAGAGTTTTTTCAGCAAAGTAAATTCTCAATTTTAACTAATTTTATAGTTATTTTGGAAATTTTGTTGTTAAAATCAACTAATTCAAAAACAGTAATACGAATTAGGCGCAGAGCTAATTTCGGTCGTTTTGTAACGCGAATATCCCAAGTTAAGCGGTTTTTTTGCGCGGTTTTTTACGCGGTCCCCCGCGTAAATAGAGACCTCAGTGTAATGACTTTTTGTTTTGCTCGCCATTCTTATTAATTGCTTTGTTTTTGGCAGAAGCATTTTTGCCACCGGTAAATGGTTTCTCAGCAGAGGGCTGGTTCAAACGCAGCGCAAAACCCTGCGCTCCTGTTACAAAATCAAGCATTTAATTGGGCTTAAACTAATTATATATATACACAGACAAAAATAGCATACTCGTACGGCTATCAAGATGCTCACATACATTTCGATTTGCCAAAACGCATTGGAGGAGTGCTCCCACTTCGTGCATATTAATGGGCACTCGTTATCTAGGCCACGAAATTGTTTACAACACAAAATTATTCTTTTTTTCCACCGTCCTTGTCGCAAGATATTAGTGGTAGTAAGATCAGTTTGTATTCGTTCGTTCGTTCGCGATAGTCGTCACGATTAAACCATTCGACTGTCGACTGTTTCGAACAAGGCACGAAAGCGAACTGATCTTACTACCACTTACTTCGATCGAAGAGGGTAAAGATTTTCGAAAAAGTTAAAATTTGGATCGACTCGAGTGATGCGTAGATTCGTAGATACAGGTAGTCTTCCTACCGTTTGCTCGACCCCAAAAAATCCCGAGACAAAATTTGTGTGTTCGTGCAAAAAAAAAGTATGCGGGCTTGTTTCGCTCGGTTGATAGCTCTTTTACAGCAAGAATGCAATAAGTTCACCACCGTTTCGCCACCGGTTTGTTAAACAACAACATACAACACATTACTGCCTCAGCATAAAACCGGAACAAAAAAAAGGTAATTAGTTGCAATTTTAAGTGAACCTAACCCAACGAGCCGGACCCGAAACATGCACTGCACACAACAGCACATTTGTCTCACTCTCTCTCTCTCTCTCTCTCTCTCTCTCTCTCTCTGTGTCTCTGTGTGTCTGAATACGAAAAATGTGCTCTAATATAGTAACAAAATTAGCTTCATCAAGATAGAAGTCACGAAATGAAATAAAACTCTCAATTAATTGTGCACAATTAAACTCGCAGCGTCCTCGGCAGAATCGTCCTCGGAAATGCCAAAAGCGTCAACAAATTCCCGCTCGATTTCGTCTTTTTTTTGTTGGTTTCTTCCTCGATCCGGCAAAGGGATTGTCGTACAACGGCGAAAACTGACAGACCGCAGCCGTCACCGGGGTGTGACGGTAATAAATCAACACGACAGTTTCGTGGCTCGGTCCGCAGATCGCAGTGGAGACAATCAACAGGAGCAGCGCGGTGATTCACAACGGATGTCGGTTTAACCGTTGGGACGATATCCTCTCCAAAAGAGTAAAGAAGAAAAAAAAAATGCCCGAAGAACGTGACAATATGTTGCCACTATCCGCCCAAGGGAGGGGGGGTACAACTGGTGACCAACAAATGAATTTACGACGATTGCTCGGCAGCACGAGCCACCGACACACCGCGACGGTCAACCCCAACACAGGACACAGCATTTAATTCCACACTTGCTAATATCTAATAACCTTCGGAACAAAAACAAAAAAAAGGCCATATCCTTGTACCTGTCCGGTGGCTACCGGTTCCAATGGTGGCGTTGGCAAGAACACGTTAAGGCAATATCCTTTATTCAAATGAAGTCACTTTTACACAGTGCAGATTGACACGAAGCACTTGTTGAGTGCCGGGAATCATTCCGTGATTCTCCCCGGAAAGCGAAGGAAACGGCGAAGCTTCCGCATGCGGAAACAGCAAAAATCAGGTCAACAGTCAACGCGTTCGGTGCGGTACGGCAAGCGGAAAGAAAGACACCCAAGCGTCGGTCACTTCGAAGCCGATCCTGGCGGAATCTGCGTGGTGAAGCGCGGCATAAAGAAAACCCGTTAGTGCGGAAATATATTTCATCACGATGAAAAGTGTGTCGCGTTGCAATGTGCGACCGCAAAAAAAAAAAGCAATTCCTGTTCTGTTTGGGTCAACCGCACCGGAACTGCTGCCAAGGGGAGTTACCGGCACGCGAGGCAATTAAATTGAATGATTCCGAAACGATGAGCTACATCGCGTACAGTCATGTAATTGCTGACAGCGATTTGGTTGGTGCGATTTGGGTTCTATCAAAAGGGGTTTCAAATCGTTAGAGGCGGTTTATCGTCCGTATGATTAATCAAAATTTATGATCATAAAATTGGATTTATCAACCGGAAGTGGGAGCTACCACTCTCACTACTTACCACAAAATGACATTAGACACGGTTTGTCGGATTCTTCAACAAACGTCAATCAGAATATCATCAAAAATACGGTGCAAAATCATTCTGTAAATCTAGGTAACAGTACAGAACGATAAACTAAAACATATGCTGATCTTCCGAGATTTGTCAAAGCACAGGAAAGGGGTTCCAATGAACGAAAAAACAAATCAAAAGATGTGTTTGTTATTGCCGATGAATGCGCTCAGAACATGACGATCGGGCAAGGAGTTTGCAGCTGCGGATTATAATCAAATATTTCAGTTGTTCAAGTTTGAGTGCCGGAGAAAAGATATACTGTCTTTCGTTAAGCCTTTCGAAACTTACAGCCAGATTGATAATTATTGAGAAAAAAATCAAAAATTTGTTTCAGTGTATATTTTTTAGACTGCCCAATCGTAACCCTACAACTTCTTCCTGAACGCCATTTTTGTACAATTAACGGTTTCCAAATTACAACGATTTGAAAAAGGCAATTTTTGTGAAATGCAAAAATACATACGCCATTTTTAAAAATCTGTCGTGAGTCGGCTTGACCTCTCAATCGGTTCAAAACTTATGGTTTGCCATATTGAAGCCATGTGCAAAGTTTCATTAAAATCGGAGAAGGTCGATTCTGATTTTGTCACTTTTTCGTCTACTCATTCCTGGAATTGCTCTTATGTTTTCAAAAACATCACTAGAAGATTCTATCAAGATTTTTTTTCAAACTTGAATAAAATCAAAAACTTTCTTCGGTACAAACTACCATCACCTTTTCAATTTGTGAACAGTTATGTCAAGTTAATAAAGATTTAAATGTGGCAACCCAGCACGCTATACAAAATTGAACAAAGCACGCTGTGTGCTAGGCGGGTGCGTATTCTTCTTCTTCCGTGCCAGCACGTACCGATTTTGCATTTTTTGTATGATAGTTTGAAAGTTTTTAAAACCCATTGCCCTATAAATTCGGAACCGGAAGTCGAATCTGGACGAAATTGCACAGTATCTGGATCAACTGTTCTGGGACTTTTTAAATAATTTTAATACCTTGCATCTTAGTTTGTACGAATCGGTTTAGAAACTTTCGAGTAAATTGAATGCGCATTTTCTCATAGATTTGCACATATTACCTTGCAAATCCGGAACCGGAAGTCGAAGCGGAATAAAATTCGATAGCGATCTAGGGGATTATAAGACCTTTCATTTGAATCTAAATTTGTGGAAATCGATTAAGCCACTCCGAGAAAAGTGAGTGACATTTTTTTCACATTTTGATGCATATCATGCTGTAATTATAGAAGCGGAGATCGGATCCAAATTATATTCAGAGACTTTGTATGGGACAACAAGACCTTTTATTTTAATATACGTTTGTTAAAATCGGTTTAGCCATCTTCAAGAAAAGTGAGTGACATTATTTTCACATATTTGGTGCATATCACCATGTAATTCCGGAACCGGAAGTTTGATCCAAACGTAATTCCGGAACTTTGTAGAGTGATGTGCTACGACCGAGTTTCTGGGACGCTCTCGAGTCCCTTCGAATCTCGGAGAGAGCTACGTCAAGGTGATGGACTTTCTTGTATCTTGTTCAATATTGCCCTGGAAGGTGTGATTCGAAGAGCGAGGATCGACACGAGTGGCAAGATCTTCCGAAAGTCCGTACACCTTTTTGGCTTCGCTGACTATATTGCTATTGTGACACGTAACCTTGAGAAGATGACGGAAACCTACATCGGACTGAAGGCTGAAGCTAGGCGTATTGGACTGGCCATAAATGCGTCGAAAACAAAATACATGAGAGGAAGAGGCTCTAGAGAAGAAACACTACGCCTCCCACCACGAATATTGATAGACGGTGACGATATCGAGGTGGTTGACGAGTTCGTGTATTTGGGCTCACTGGTGACCGCCGACAATGACACCAGCAGAGAAATTCATAGACGTATTTTGGCAGGGCACGATTCCCTACTTTGGACTCAGTAAAACCCTTCAATCGAGAAAAGTACGCCACTGCACGAAATTGACCATCTACAAAACGCACATTTGACCGGTTGTTCTCTATGGTCACAAGACCTGGACTAGGTTGGCAGAGGACCATCGCACCCTCAGTGTTTTTTAAAGAACGGTGCTGAGAACCATCTGTGGCGGAGTGCAGATGGAAGACGGAACGTGGAGACGGCGTATGAATCACGAATTGCAACAGCTGCTAGGGGAACCACCCATCGTACGCACAGCTAAACTCGGACGTCTACGATGGGCTGGACATGTCATAAGGATGTCCATGACTTGAGTGGCTGGCGATGAGCAGTCATGGACCGAGTTATGTGGAGACGTATGCTTGATACAGCAGAGGACACCCCAGGACTATAGCTGTTAGGAGAGGAGAGTAGTAAAAATCGGTTCAGCCATCTCCGAAAAAAGTTGGTGTACTTATTTTTACATTTTTTTGTCGATGCCTCGGAGAATAGGTTTGTGCAGACCTTCCGGAAAATATCTAATCGGGCGTGGTCGAAAATAATCTAAAAGGAATTCAAGGACGTTAATTTTGATAAACCAAACAAAGAAATGGCTTAATGCCGATCATCATTGTTTATCATTAGCTTTGAACCAAAATCGTCTCAAAAACCGAGACATGAGACAAATGAAATTCGAAAATTATCTGAGAAGGGGGAAAATTAGTAATTAGCGATGGACGATACTTTGATTAATATTTAAATTTTTATATTTTAACTTGAAATAAGGAGTGTATTGAAAATAAGTTATCCACAAATTTTTCTTTCAAATTATGATAAAAAACGATATTTTATTCAAACTGAAAATTGATCTTTATTGTACGAGGTTAAAATTGAGCATAAAGAAAACCGGGTGAAATTTAAGTTATTCCTTCACGAGTTTTCGAGCTTTTGATCGAACGCTCTTCATCAAGTTCCGGACAAATGTTGCATCGCAATTTTTGGACGCTTGAGCCCAAATTTTTTTTAAATTCCTGCATGTTCCCAGCTGCCTGACCAGTCTTCTTGTAGATCCTCTTCACGATTGCCCAGTAACGTTCGATGGGTCGAAGCTGAGGCCAATTTTGTGGATTGATATTTTTCTCAACGAAATGTATACCCTTTCCCGCAAGCCATTTGAGAGTGGTTTTGGCATAGTGAGCCGACGCCAAATCCAGCCAAAACAGTGGAGGTGTACTATGCTTCTTATATAAAGGCAGCAATCTCTTCTGGAAACACTCAGATCGATAGATTTCTGCATTTATAGTTCCGGTAGTGTAAAAAATGGTTGACTTCAAACCACAGGAACATATTGCTTGCCATACCATTACCTTGCGACCGAATTTCTCCACTTAAATCGACCTGTCCGCATCGCTCACATCGTTCCCAACGACGACAGTAAAGTATTGGGACCTGGAAGGGTTTTTGAGTCCTCTTTTACATACTTTTACATTTACACTGCAAAAGACGTGAATACAATTTCCGGGCCCTTGTTGCTGCTCGGTTCTTCTGTTCTACACTTTGTTTCGAGATTTTCTGCTTCTTGTATGTCTTCAGGTGATTTTGCCTCTTGATACGCTGGATCATTCCGACTCTCGTTCCTGCTTTTTTGGCCAAATCACGTATTGACATTGATTTGTTGTTCATGATTAAAGAGACCACCTTCTGGTCCAGTTTCGGGTTGGAAGAACCGGATTTTCTGCCTCTTCCTGGTAGCTCATCCTAAGAATAATGTTCCCCAAACTTATTAATTATGTTTTCAACACTGGCATGATGAATTCCAAACCGCTTCGCTAATTTTCGCATAGAAATACCCTTCTCACTTAGCCATGTTTCCAGAATCATAATTTTCATTTCCTTTTCAATACGCGACATTTTGAAAACGCAGAATTTCGACCGCACAAACAAGTAAACAACCGAAAGCTGACAGCCAAACGCACAGCATGCTGTGAGCTGAGCATAAAAAAACATCACAAATACATGCGTACAACACAAATGTATGTGGATAGCTTATTTTCGATACACTCCTTAAATGCATTTTTGACCCCAATCTGGAAACCACTTGAAACTATTGCTCTATGGGTTCAAGACGACGATTTAAACAATTGGTGACGTTTGCAAATTATTAGAGTGAGAAGGCAGTCATTGTTTGTATTCTTAACACTGTTTATTTTGGTTGCGTGGTTCGATACTGTGATTTTTTCACCAAAATTTGTTCACCTTCAAGCCGTCTTCTTGTCCCCAACACTATTTTTTTCTTCATTACTACCATCCTGACCGTAAGCGGCTTATTACCGTATTGAACAAAGATGGCTACATAGCTGCTGTCATTGCTTTTCTGGTACAGTTTTGTACGAATAATTCCACACCGGAACATTTATTTTTTCAACAATCAGGAATGTGACCGGGAGCATCCGAGAGATTGTCATCTCAATTGATATTTTCTCGCTTCACAAAACGACGACCGTCGGCATTCCTAATTTGACTTTAATTCCTGCCATTCCGCCGAAGAATGCCGGAACAGTATGGCAATTTAACGCATAAATTTTACGGGGAAAATTGCCACTTTCTTGGCGTGTTAACGACACCAGAACTGCCGGGTGCCGGCGAGGAGACGATGCGTGGCTGATAATAATCTGGAAGTCTAAATTGGTTCAATGAATGATTATAGCCCGCAGGTACCCAAGCCTCTTCGCCACAGGCAAATCACGAAGATGCGAAGATGCGTCAGTTTTGTGATAGGGTCTTGTACGTATTGTTACCGTGATTTGTCTTCCTATATGATCCTGCCTTGAAGTCTGCCAGAAAAAAAACCTACCACCCTACCAGCAGGAAACATAAAGGCGAAAACGGAAGCAAAAAGATGGAATCTTCATCACAATTCCATTGGTTGTGCAAGATTGCTTTTTTTTGGTGGTAAAAGCAATTATCTTATCTCGGGTAACATTCCGTCGTGTTTCGTTTTTTTTTTTGGGGGGCTGTGAAATAATTGAACCGAAACAGTATTTCGTAGACAGAATTATGTGCTCTCGGCGGCAGTAGAAATAAACGATATTTTTGCTTCCTTCAAAAATGCATCTTTCAACCTCTTGATGCACGTTGATTGACTGGTGTTCTGTTCCATTAGCATTGTGTGCGGCACTTCGGCCATTTGAAGTAAAGTCATCGTCAATTTATTCTGCCGATGACAGCGTCTTGAAGATTATGTAATACACTTTCAAGCGTCCATTGAAAACTGCTGTTTCCAGAACGAGAGAGAGAGAGAGAGAGAGAGAGAGAGAGAGAGAGCGAGAGAGAGAGAGTTTTTTTGCCTGCATGATAATAGAAAATTGCATGCTCTACTGTATAATACAGTGCACTAAAGTGCCGTCGTGGCCTCTCTGTGGCAGCACGTAGAATTGGGTCATACTTGTGAGAGTACAGGATGCAAGAAGCTGCCCGCCCGTTAACCGAGACAACCGGAAAGTTTTCGCTACCGAGACTGCAATTTTCAGATCAATTTGAATGTGATTGGAAATCGTCGGAAGTGGATTCGTGGTATATCATTCGAACCGTTTTGCTGTTCCAGCAAGTTTCTGTTTTCTGTTCCCATGGGAACGCAAGGTTGATTGTATCCTTGTTTTGATCGTAAAGAAAGATATGATAAATAATGGGGGCCTGTCACGTTGTTGGTATCATAGCATAACCTTGAATTGTAATAATTGATGGAGTTTTCCTTTTCCGAAGAATAAACGAGCTTTGTGAGTTACGATTCCTGGAAACCGACACAAGTATCGAATAATTCTTTTACCATTTCATTAGCTTATAATGTATGGTTTGCGAGATTAGTTTATTAGAAGGGGGAAACAAAAACGCGTCCATTATTTTGGAGGCATGATACAGTGGAGCACAAAGCTTTTTTTTATTAGTAAAATAGTCTAAAAAATTGATTTCTCGTATTCAGAAGAACCACACGAAACACTATCATGTTCATTTTACCTCCAGTTCCCAGTTTTGTTCTGGATTGTAATCAAGTTTAACGTCATAAAACTTCCTTATCTTTTATATCAATAGCTTTATAATATCCAAATGCTACATTAAAGTCCTGTAACATGAGGTATTGTTGTATTTGTTCACGAATAATATCATTTTACTGAATCAATAAGGAATCACACGGAATAATCGTTTCAACGTATTTCGAAAGAGCCAAAAATCGAGTGGGTTGGCGGTTCAATGCTTCGGGCGCTGGTCAAACAAACCAGTTGTCGTATGTTCCGACTTTGACCTGGAAGAAATCTTAAGAATCCATAGAATCGTAGCACAAGCCACACAGTGATTTCGCACTTAAAGAATATTGTGGAAAATCTGTTGAAACAGGTTGATTTAATCTCGCAAGAAATGTAGTATCCAGACTTGATTTTAAAATTAAGTTCTGCGAGCAAATATTAAACAAACAAAAACAAAAATGTAACATAAAAGTGGATGAAAACGAGGACTGCAACGGTGAATACGGAGATCAGACCACAGTCAAGACGTGATGGTTTTCGAATCAACAAAGAAAACTGTCCTACAGCCTACGAAAACGGACAGCGGTTCAACCAAATACAAATAATGATACCCCTAGGTTCCATACAAACAGATGACTATATTTTGGTTCATCGATTAATCAAGTCGGCCTAGCACATTCTTCTATTCTGTTTTTGTAAATGGAAAATAAAACAAAATATTAGCAACTGGCAACATTAATTAAAGTTGCTATGGTTATATTAAATTTGTTATTTTTGTTTGTTTACAGCATTATTTTAACTGACTAAACCGTCTGATTTTGTTGGAATACAGATAAAAGATACAAAGCTAAGGTCCTAATACACATCCGGCTTCACGGAAAGTTTTTCGTCAATCTGTGTAGAAATTTCAAATGTAATTCATTAGGATTCCAAACTGGATTCGGATTAAAATACAACAAACATCCCAAGCGATTGTAGCGCTTGAACCGGAATCTGTTTAGGAATCGTTATGAATTTTGTATCAAATTTACGACGACCTTAACTCTGTTTTGACTCAGATTTAAAAAAAAACTGCATGTACCTGCATGGGAGCGTTAAGATACTTATGTATAAAGGAAACTAAAACCAAATATTGATAATTGTGCATGCAACTGTACACAAAACTAATGTAGTTGATGTAGTGTGAATGTTTTAGAGCGATGTACTTTTATTGAAAATTTGGATTCAATAGATAAGTTAAAAATTATACATTCTGTCGAACTATTGCAAAATGTGTGATCATTTACCAAGAAAGCATGTTTATCTTCCGCACGGATGAGCGTTAATTGTACTATGTCTAATAATTAATTAAGTTAGAAAAATTTTTATTCTCCTTAAACAGCACGGCTTTAAAAATCTTCTTGAAATTTTCTGGTGAAGATTAAAAACGAAGTTTTGGCTAGCTTTACATATCTGCATTTAGAATCAATATTGCATTTATTTTATACCTTTTCTTTTGTTTCGTTTAAAAGACCTCACATTAAAAATCATTCATCAATTTCATCTGTTTATCTATGGGAAAATCAAATTGAATCTACTAATATAACAAACCTGAAAAGAATCAGTAGGAGCAGCTGAAGATAAATATTCGTCACTAAACTTTTTTTTACTTTTGCTTCATAATAAACAGTAACTATGGTGAATTCCGTTTTACCATTCACCGTTGCCAGCTCCAAAAAAAAAAAAATTATGAAAGTACTACTGTCACTTTGACAATGTGCTATGGTAGTGTACCGCATATGACAAAATGTGTTTTCGAAAATATGTCGGAGTACTCCGTTTTATAATTTGTATTTGGTTCAACCGACGACACGACCTGCCACTCGACTATCAAAACTGTATCGCAAAATTAACTACCCCTCAGTAACTGGTAATGTCAAAATGGAATCGCTTGAAAAAATGTTGGAACTGGCAACACAAGTAGGTAAATTATTGATTTTGAAAAACAGTTACCAGTAGCCTTGGTAACCACAAAAGGAATGTAAACAAAAACAAGAGATTCTCACTTAAAACGAAACCACTGAGTGAAGTTGGCCCGCTGGCAGGTATTAAATTTATTCTTTCAGAGATCTGCCAAAGCTGCATAATCTGCCATAGCGATTGTGTCGTATGCCGCTTTGAAGTCAATGGCGCGTTGTATTCTCGACACTTTTGGAGTACTTGTCTCATAACGAATATGTAATTCGCAGTGGCGTACCGTACCGCAACGCAAATTATTCACTATCAAAAATTTGATTTCGGTGGTTTAAGGCAACAAAAAACTTCTCGTGTGTTATCTTCAGGGGGAATATATTCATATAACTAAGCAAAAAAACTAAAACTAGTCCACCAAGCCTATTGAATGTAGATTTTTTGATAACTCGCTCCAGACGACTTGTAACTTCACTAGTAATGATACTAACCGAATAATCATAATCCATCATAATTTCTTGGTGTGAGGGCAGTTTTGAACGCCGTTAATAAGGCGTCGAGTTGCACTATCAGGAATTGTATAAATGTTTCCCAAGCTTCATACGATGCCAACTCTTCCTCAGCGAGGTTGTGATTGATAAATTGGCAACCCACGGATGCAAACGAGGTTTAAAAAAATTTTGCACGTGCCTGTTCAACGTCACTAGTTTGTAATCGCCCTTGCTGGACTGAACTTTGAAGTGCCGATCGGGCTAGATGTATGTAACCGGTAGGGTAACCAGATTTCAGAGGTGATTTCAAAGCATTTATGAAGTCTTGTTCCAAGCAACTAGCAGCGTTATTAACAACAGCACACACTCCGTCTAGCGATTGCGTTCCATTTGAACGTCGAATGCACTTCCGAATACTGGAAAATACATCATCCAACATGCTGGAGGATTGCTGCCCCGTTTCAATGCTGTACAACTCATTTAAAGTTTTTAGCTTCGCTTCCTAAGTATTTGGTTCCAGAAAACTTTTTTCGAGATCGAACTAAAAACACAAAGCGATTAGAAATTCATTTATACGAATTAGAATATCATTTACTCTCACCAAGCATCGGCGTTTGACAAACTTTATATACAGTTCAGCCCTCGAATGAATTATTGTTATTTTTTGCAGTTTTTTGAAAAAAAATTTTAATAACCATGAAATGTGGAATTATTCCACAACTGTTTCAAACTGTTTGTTCATTTATTATGGTGCTCCTTGGTAACTAGTTCAAAGCAACTTAAACAGTGTTGCTCAGCCATCTGACACCGGTATGTGAGCACCAGCCATTTGAAAGTATACCGATTACGTTGAGCCCCTCGCGTTTCGAGCCCCAAACACTGCGATGTTTTGATACTCATCGCGACTCTCAAATTGTGTAAATTATCTCCACGTCCCAAAACACTGTCTGCTGTATTTTAGGTAAACCGACAAGTATTGTGAGAGAGTCGACACAAAATTCACTAATTTTCGTGCACTAAACAAGGTAAACGCGTTAAACAAATGCATTACTGTTTATTTGTTTACGTTGAAATCAGCTGATTTTGAAGTTCCGATTTTTATCTCATCAAGATGGCGTCGTGACAGTGGGCCGGTGTTGCTCGAATAGTTAGTTTTTGTCATTTTCAAGGGGTCGTTATAAAGGGTGATTTTTTAAGAGCTTGAGAACTTTTTTAAACAATAAAACGCATAAAATTTGCAAAATCTCATCGGTTCTTTATTTTAAACGTTAGATTGGTACATGACATTTACTTTTTGAAGATAATTTCATTTAAATGTTGACCGCGGCTGCGTCTTAGGTGGTCCATTCGGAAAATCCGCTTTTTTATCGACAAATTTTGTTCAGCGATGAGGCTCATTTCTGGTTGAATGGCTACGTAAATAAGCAAAATTGCCGCATTTGGAGTGAAGAGCAACCAGAAGCCGTTCAAGAACTGCCCATGCATCCCGAAAAATGCACTGTTTGGTGTGGTTTGTACGCTGGTGGAATCATTGGACCGTATTTTTTCAAAGATGCTGTTGGACGCAACGTTACAGTGAATGGCGATCGCTATCGTTCGATGCTAACAAACTTTTTGTTGCCAAAAATGGAAGAACTGAACTTGGTTGACATGTGGTTTCAACAAGATGGCGCTACATGCCACACAGCTCGCGATTCTATGGCCATTTTGAGGGAAAACTTCGGAGAACAATTCATCTCAAGAAATGGACCGGTAAGTTGGCCACCAAGATCATGCGATTTGACGCCTTTAGACTATTTTTTGTGGGGCTACGTCAAGTCTAAAGTCTACAGAAATAAGCCAGTAACTATTCCAGCTTTGGAAGACAACATTTCCGAAGAAATTCGGGCTATTCCGGCCGAAATGCTCGAAAAAGTTGCCCAAAATTGGACTTTCCGAATGGACCACCTAAGACGCAGCCGCGGTCAACATTTAAATGAAATTATCTTCAAAAAGTAAATGTCATGTACCAATCTAACGTTTAAAATAAAGAACCGATGAGATTTTGCAAATTTTATGCGTTTTATTGTTTAAAAAAGTTCTCAAGCTCTTAAAAAATCACCCTTTATTTATGGTAACTGGTGGTAAATCGCTCACGAGCACTTTTTATTCCGATTTCTCTTCGGAGTGTCTGATCGTGTCGTCGGTTCAACCCTTGTATAAGCGGTCTTTGTAACTTGGAAGATTAAATGGGTCTATCCATGATGGAATGTGGAGCAGAAATCTATTGAATTTACGTTGAACAGTCCCATCATCAGTCTGTTTTTTACTTGCTTCCGGTCATAGAATTATTCTTTATCAGATTTTTATCAGGCCAAATTTTAAATGAAGGTTTTCGGCTGAACAAAATGGGTTGGAGTATCAAGATCTGTTATTTCTAGAATAAGATGTCGAAATTAAAAGCATTTAAAGATTATTCAAAGTTTCCATCGGAACAACCAGTAATCAAAAGGAGCAATATCAGGAGAATACGGCGTGTGTGACAAAATGTCCCACTTGAGCGTTGCATATATTTCTACCTTTCTCAACTAGAAAGGCTATACAATCACTGCAAAAACCGACTTTTGAACCGAGGGCCGAATGTCAAATACCTCGGATATGGCTGAAAAGATTTTCACAAACTTAGATTCAAATGAAAGGTCTCGTGGTCTCATACAAAGTTCCGGAATTACGTTTGGATCCAACTTCCGGGTCCGGAATTACAGGGTGATATGCACTAAAATGTGAAAAAAATTGTCACTCACTTTCCTCGGAGATGGCTAAACCGATTTTCACAAACTTAGATTCAAATGAAAGGTCCTGTGGTCCCATACAGAATTCTTAAATTTCAACTGAATCCGACTTCCGGATCCAAAAATATAGGGCAAAGTGTGTTAAAAATTTTAAACCATCACTAAAAAGGGTGAAAACCCGTAAAGAATATCTAAATCGACCACAAATCTTCTCCAATTGATAGTTTTTTATCAGTAGACGGTCAAACAAACCGATTTCGGTTATTCTTTCAAGAATCGAAGAAAATTATTTTAAAGAATACCACAGTATTATATATGATAATATGGTTGATATGAGAAAGGCATCATTACACCAATAGGTGGATTAAAACAGGGTTTTTTTTAATTCGATTGGATAGAATTTGTTACAACTAATCGATTGTTGTTTTTTTCTAAACTGTCCTTTTTGTAATTAAATCAGTTTAGCTGTTCGTTGAAAATTAATAGGTTACAATAATTTTAACCTACTCAAGCAATGTTATTGATTTGCGATGATTATCAAAATATACTTATAGATATACGTTATAAAATTGATAAAATTCACTATGTTGAGATATTCGAAATAAATAGTGTAAGTTTAACATAAATAGTACATTATATTGAAATATTATTACCTTAAGTATTATTTTTCGATGTAATATTACTAACAAATCTTGGCCGAATTATTGCTCCGCATAGGCCGTGTAAATAAATTAATTACGTCATAAATTTGTCGATAACAAGATTAGTGAATATAAGAAGCTATTTAGAGCATTGACTTTCACTTTTTGATCCAAAACAAACTAAAGGTTTCGAAAAATCTTGAATTGAGATGGACATTTATTTTTAAACATTAAGGGGCGGGTAGGGTCTAACACTTTTGAAAAATCATTTATTATTTTCTTTCTATTTTCTGATAGCAAAACATTTCAAGAATATTTTGTGAAATTTTGAAGCCTATCGGAACAAAACTCAGCAAGTTATGGGTTTTTATCTTTGCCGATCTCATACTACGAAGAAATAAGAGCTGCGCACACAGGCCCAAAATTTCTGCTTCGATTGACCTAAAAACTTGAAAAAACATTCTCGAAATGTTTCATTAAAACTAAATACAAAAGGAACAAAATGGTTTTTTGAGAATGTTAGAGCCTACGTGCACCCTTGAGTAATAAATTGGTTCCTTCGATTTTATTGACAATAAGTTTAAACGCGTTTTTCTCGAAAGCAGGTTTCGAAAGTCCGTGTCCATCTTCATTCAAAAACTACTGCATCAATCATTTTCAAATCGTGCACACACTTTCTACATATAAACAGACGTTTTCCTTTTTGTTGTTGGTTACTATGGGGAGGTTCTACAGCTACAAAATTGCGGATTTTTTCGTGAAAAATCGTGAATTTAAACCACCACCAAAAATTAAAAAAATTGAACAAAAAATTCAAACAGAAACGTTGGGGTCTAGAAAAACTTCTGCTCTAACTATGCTGCTTTGATTTGTTCACTTCTGATTCGTCTGCGCTGAGATACAGTGGACACAGCAAATCATGATTTTTAAGAAGCGTCCTCAAAAATGCCTCTTCACCGACTTATTTCTCAAAATTTTTCCACGAAAAAATTTCAAAATGTTGTTCGAATGATGTTTTTTATTATAAAAAATATTTGAATTTATTTTGTTGAAAGATAGTTCTGAAAAAAATTCGCAAACATGATGATTTTTTCATCATTTAGACCCTCCCTCTCCCCCCCCCCCCCCCCCCCCTCCCATTACCTTGAATTCTGGGTATGGATTCTAGAACTGAATTCCAAAAGCCTGAAGCCTGAACAGGAATTCTGACATGGAACCTAGATTTGGACCATGGTTTTGGACGTAGATTTGGATTCTGAACCTCAGTTCTAAATTAAAGTTTTTGACCTGAATTTGGCACTTGGGCTTTGGAACTAGATCTTGATTTTAAATCTGTACCAGGACTCTGGATCTGGATTTTGGGCTTGGGTTCTGAACCTGATTTCTGAAGTTGAACTTAGGCTTGAGTCATGGTTTTGGATTAGCGTTTGAATTCTAGACCTCGATTCTAATTTCTGAACCTGGAACCTTGATTTTGATCCTGGAGTAGACCTTGACTTGTGACCTGGACTAGAACTTTGAACCCGAATCCAAATTCTGGGCCTAGAACTGAACCGTGGTTTTGGATCTGGATCTGGATCCGGTCCTAAATTATGCCTTTGACTTCTACATCTTGATTGTTCTGGATCTATACCTTGACTTTGGATCGAAACCTGGATTCTGGACTTGAACTGTAAATCATCGCTTTTTGACCTGGGGCTAGATTTTTGACGTAAATCTGGCATTCTGTACCAAGATTCTGACTATTGTATTGAGTTCGGATTGTTAACCTAAAACCTTAACCTGAGTATTGAGTTCGGATTCTTAACCTAAAATCAGAAACTGAATTCATGAACTGGATTTTGTATACAAGCCAACAAAAATAATATGCTTTCAGCGCACTAATTCAAAATGTCCTACTCAGTCAACAGAGTAAACTAGAATAAATGAAAAGGGTCAAATTTATACAAGAAAGTTTGAGAAAAACGGCAATTGAAAAGAAATCAAGTTGAACCCACGGGAGCGGGTATAGCGGTAATAGGTCGATACCCAGCTGGGTTAGATTCTCAACCTCGCACATAGGGTCAGATAGCTTTTCTGGCCCGGAAAGACGAATGACCTTATGGTTAAGGCTTCTATAATCATAACCAAAAAAAGTTGGAACTCAATCAAACCGTTATCCGATCGAACGATTGTTGTTATTAGTGATTCTAGGTTGAGTTCTGACTAGGATGCAGCAGCCAGCAAAAATCTCCAAATAACCAGGGGAACGTGCTACTTGAAACAATTAGTTCCGATTCTAAGATTCTTTTCGCTCCTATCTCGTATTATAATTAATAATTGACAAATAAATTAGAAGCTCGATTATCGTCGGCAGTAAATGACTTGCTGATCAGTTTCTCGCAGGACCTACCATTGCGAACAGCTTTCTGACAATACTCACAAGTAGCCAGTTGATTGTCATAGGTGACCCGCGAATTATGTGGAACTGAAAGTCACATAAGAACATATAGTTTTTGTTCTAGCGCGTGCGTAACACACGAACACCATTTAAGGTGCTGGGAAAAAAATCTTTTACACTTCTATTTTGATGGTAAGAATCTCCCCGTACTGCGATAGGGTTAATCGTGTAAAATTGTCAACATCGGAAAAAGGTAGATCAAATTTACGTACTATCCTCAATACATACTGATATGGTATACGTAATGTTTCCTTACTCCACATAGTGCACATAGCAGTTGCCTTTAGTGAATTCAACAGCTTTGCATTCCCTCTAGCATCGAATGTATACAACACCATTACTTTTGTTCGGTTGAATCAAAGGCACTTGCTTTAAATCAAGTTTCTTAAGCTACCTTTCAAGTTCATGAAGCGAAAGTCGAAATGTGAAATGTCTAGGATTATATGTGAAAGCAAATTAATGGTCTAATCTTTGACTGGAAGTATTTTTTTACAAGGAGTGGTTATACATAGCCAGTGTTCACGTGGCAGGTGTAGCCAAGTTCGTCTGAAAAAAATTCTCTTCAGTTTGAATATAATTATAACAAATCAAGGTCAAAAAAACAAACCCACAACCGTTCCCATCATTACGGCGACTAATGTGAGTTCATTTCTTCGTTCGTTTGTTCCTTCGATTTACCAACTATTTTCCACTTATCCTGCTTATCATAAACGATTCATATCCCATATAAATTCTCCGTCTTCCCGTGACCTGAAACACCCAGTGACCTCCCGTTCCGTCGTCGTCGAAGAAACGATATTATGGCTGCGTTAATGTTTTCCGGATCCATTCCCAGTGCCAGTTCCTTTATACATGTAGTGTTTGCATAAATCAAATACTGCATAGCATTTTCGCACGATATCACTATAATTCTGTGCTTATTTGTCTCTCCTGTGTTCTCCGACCGCCACCCACCCTGCCAAGGGCCGGAAGCCGGAATTTTCAAATGAAGCCCAGTAAAGTGTTTTAATACCATAAGGAGCGGATTTATGCAGTTCGTTTGCCTCGACAGACCCGAAACGTGAGCGTTTGTGTTTATGAGCTACTGGGAGAAGTAAAGAACTATCGATTCAATGAAGGGGTTGGGGGCCTTCTACCTTCTGTTGGGTAAGTAGGCGGCGTTCGGTACAGGGTGATAATTAGATGAAACTTTATCGTACGGTAAACCACACCCGTTTAGTTTAATACCGTGATTTGGCTGCAGGTAGAGCACCCTCGTATCGTATTTAGGTCCTGCAGAGGTTGCTTTTTATTAAAAGTTATAACAAAAATTAGTTGGACCTCAAAAGATGGCTTACTGAAAAGCGGAGATGAAGCACAAATGTTTCTGCTAAGCTGTGGAAATTCAAGGTAAATCCCTAGCACTTGGAACTGTCTCGCAATATTACCTACACCCAAAACCAATCACCTTAAGATGGGATAATCCTGAGCTAAGGTGGTGGAGATCGGTGACATATGTGTCATTGGCAAAGTGAACCGATTCAAACAGAACAATTCCAGTCCCAAAAAGAAAACGGGTGCCCAAACTTCTTCCACTCCGGTTTGCACTTATGCAACGACGTTTCATTGGTTGAATGGCACGTATTTCTTGGAAAATTTGGCTGCCGGTCGGCAAACTGGAAGCAATTACTAATTCTTTGCAACTGCTGGTGGGATTAACATGGTTTATTATTCCCTGGGGAAAAGCCGTTCGTTCATTCGTTCGCTGTAGGGCTCTAAGGCCCCATTTTCCATTGCCTCCTGTTCCGCTTACCACCTCTCGTGTGGACTCGTGGAGGCGTCCGGAACCGGTTGCCACTTCAGCTATTCAGGTTACTCGTAAGATTTATAATGACAACTCATTTGCTTGGTGACCTGGAACCGAGTTCCCTGTGTTTCGTTCCTTTATTCACTAAACGGACTGCAACAGTCGCAACTCAGCGCAGGGTTATGCACCTATCGCGTGCTTACTGGTCATAAATTGCGGGAATAATTAAATTTGTTGTTGTTGTGGTTTTCCCCGTTCCCGGACTCGATTTTGACTTCCTCCTTCTCCTTCTCCTGCTTTCGGGAAGCGGAAGCGGTGGAAAAACTCACCTGTATTTCAACTTTTATCGGTGTGCTTACATCTTTTGTTTTCAACCGCACAAATGTTGCATCGAAAAAGGTGGCAAGACGCTGTCGACAGGCTCGGTGGTCATAAAACGAGACCAGTTTTGTCGATAGATTGAATGATAGTGTCGGCAGTTCCGTATCTAACCTACCTACCTACATGCCACTCCACTAAAACGGGGACAAGCATTCGGGTTCTATTCCTGGCATTTTTTTTCTTTTCTCCTATTGGTGCGGTCATTGCACTGACCCATATAAAAAGGGTAGATTTGATTTGTCATCGCTTCCAAGGTGTTTTGATCATCTACAGACGAGATATCTGAGTGCTAACAACTTCCTACCTCATGCCGTTCCGTGTGAAAACTTTATCTTTTCCATTACTTTTTGCAAATATCGGGTAGCCAGTATTCTAGGAAATCTCCTCTCAAATTAAGATTTTTTTAGTTTTCAGTGATAATTTTTTTTTAATAACTATTTATTGGAATATGAGTTAAAATTAAGTTGTTAAGATTCAAATTGGGTGTTCAGCCACAAGTGGTGACTTTTCAGCCCTATTATATATATGATTTGGTTGATACCATGAGGACATTATTTGCTTCCACAATTCTGAGATTTTTGTGTAGGGAAAATTCTAAACCTACTTGTATTGTGTAATGAGGAAAAGGAACTTATATACTAACTTACTAACTAATACAGAGAGCGATCTAATGGTTCTATATTTGTGAATCTGTGTAACTCATTTGTACTAAATCAGGGAGGACGCTTCAAAATCATTTTCAGAATTTTATTCTGAATCCTTTGAAGCGTTTTCTTCCTGGTTAAACAGCAACTTGACCAAGTTGGTACTGCATAAAGCATGGTTTGTTTATAAATCAACAATTTGTTTTTTAGACAGAGCTTAGAATTTCTGTTAATAAGAGGATATAAACATTTAATATATTTATTACACTTTGCCTGGATTCATTCGACGTGATCCTTGAAAGTGAGTTTTTTGTCATACGTTAAACCTAAGTATTTAGCTTGATCAGACCATGTTAATTCCAAGCCATTCAATTTGAGAATGTGATTATTGTTTGGTTTAAGAAAATAAGCTCTTGGCTTATGAGGAAAGATAATTAATTGCGTTTTTGCTGCATTTGGTTTAATTTTCCATTTTGACAGATAATCACTGAAAATATTTAAACTTCTTTGTAGGCGACTGCAGATCACTCTTAGATTTCTACCTGTGGCTAACAGACTTGTGTCGTCACAGAATAGCGATTTCTGACAACCAACGGGTAGATTTGGAAGATCAGAAGTGAAAATATTATACAAGATTGGAGCTACGCTCGAACCATTTTGAAAGCTAACCTGAAGAGTACGATTAATTAAATAATTTTGAATCATTTTGATCAAATAAATAGGAAACTGGAAACCAGAAGAAAGTAAGCTAATTGGTCGATAACTTGATCTTTCTACTGGGTTTTTATCAGGTTTGAAGATAGGAATTACTTTAGCGTTTTTCCATCTTTTTGGGAAGTAAGCTAAAGAAAAACACTTGTTGAAAATTTCAACCAGGAGTCTCAAGGCAACATCGGGAAGATTTTGAATAAGAATATTAAAAATGCCATCATTACCAGGAGCCTTCATGTTTTTAAGTTTCCTAATAATTGATTTAATTTCATCAAAATTCGTCTCAATAATGTCATCTTGTGATAACACTTGGGTTGAAATATGATCATATTTCAGTGATAATGATTTTTAGTTTTGTTTATACTATAGAAACGCGCTGTAACAGTTCGGCTGAAAAGTTCGTATCGTTTAATAGAAACACAATTTTTTTTGCCAAAATTCGTTTTTATTATTCAACATAATTGCCATCAGAGGCGATACAGCGATTATAGCGATCTTCCAACTTTTCGATACCATTGTTGTAGTACGATTTGTCCTTTGCCTCAAAATAGGCCTCAGTTTCAGCGATTACCTCTTCATTGCTTCTAAATTTTTTACCAGCGAGCATTCTCTTGAGGTCTGAGAACAGGAAAAAGTCACTGGGGGCCAAATCTGGAGAATACGGTGGATGAGGGAGCAATTCGAAACCCAGTTCGTTCAATTTCAGCATGGTTTTCATCGACTTGTGACACGGTGCATTGTCTTGATGAAACAAAACTTTTTTCTTCTTCAAACGAGGCCGTTTTTTTTTAAATTTCGTCCTTCAAACGCTCTAATAACGCTATATAATAGTTACTGTTGATGGTTTTTCCCTTTTCAAGGTAGTCGATGAAAATTATACCATGCGAATCCCAAAATACAGACGCCATAAGCTTACCGGCCGATTGTTGAGTCTTTCCACGCTTTGGGTTCGGTTCATCGCGTGCAGTTCACTCAGCTGACTGTCAATTGGACTCCGGAGTGAAGTGATGGAGCCATGTTTCGTCCATTGTTATATATCGACGAAAAAAATCGGTTTTATTGCGATATAACAGCTCCAAACACTGCTCAGAATCATCAATTCGTTGTTGTTTTTGATCGATTGTGAGCTCACGAGGCACCATTTTGCACAAAGCTTTCTCATAATTAAATATTCGTGAATAATATGTCCGACACGTTCCTTTGATATCTTTAGGGTGTCATCTATCTCGATCAACTTCACTTTACGGTCATTGAAAATCATTTTGTGGATTTTTTTCACGTTTTCGTCGGTAACAGCCTCTTTTGGACGTCCACTGCGTTCATCGTCTTCGGTGCTCATATGACCAGTACGAAATTTTGCAAACCACTTACGAATTGTTGCTTCGCCCGGTGCAGAGTCCGGATAACACTCATCAAGCCATTTTTTGGTATCGGCGGCACTTTTTTTCATCGAAAAGTAGTGTTTCATCAACACACGAAATTCCTTTTTTTTTACAATAACAAAAGTAGCTTCACTCAAAATGCAATATCTCACAAACTAATAATCAGACAGCTGTCAAATTTATACACGTATCTTTTGAAGGTTGGTACTAACTGAAAATGGTATGGATTTAATTCTAGTGGCGCCCTCTCATAGAAACGATATGAACTTTTCAGCCGATCTGTTATATGACGCTGAATATTTAACATTCTTATAATACCTGCACTTGAGACAAGTATTTTGATCAGGATCGAACGGATGAAAAAACAACATCAATGTATAATTCGTAACTTTTCGTAAAAAAAATGTTGAGAAATAAATCGGTGCAGAAGTATTCTCGAGGACACGTTCTAAAAATCATGATCATCCACTGAATCCCATCGCAAAATTATCAGAAGTCAACAAATCCAAGAGACATAGTTGTAGTAGATGCTTTTCTAGACCCCTAGGTTTTTATTTGATATTCCTTTTACCTAATTAAATTTTTGGTGGTTGTTTCAAGTTAAAACTGTGATTTTTTACGAAAACATATCACCGTCAGTTGATCTTTTGAATTAACAAAATATCTCTTTCAATAATGTGAGAGCGGCCTTCAAATGAGGTTTGAGTAAACATTCGAATTGGTGCAAGATAATAGAAAATCAAAATTATCAAAAAAAAATTAGAGGGTTGTATTCAAGACACGACCGAGCACAATAACATTAAAAATGAAACGTTTCTAGGGTCTTCATACTAAATACAAAAATAAAGATGATAATGCTGATGATACACTAAACTTCACTACACCTTAAAGTTACTTGAAAGCTCACTTTTAGATACAAACAACCTAAAGATTTAAACCTGAACAAATGAAACTATTTTATTTTATGATGATAATTTTCGAGAAACGTACAAACTTATTAATTTGATTCGATTTATATCGTTTATTTACCCCCAGTTTCAACCTAATAATGGTCGTTCACTGGGTGGACTTATTAATTTTATAAACAATTAATCGATCCAAGAGAATGTTGCACCAGTAATCTCAGTAATGGTGTAATTTTATGAATTCTTCAAAATCGTCGATAATCTTCGGAAAGTGTCGGTAAATAATATGGCAACAATACGACGAAGAAAACATGTGAAACAGTCCGCATAAAATATTTAGTTACTTACATTGATTTTCGCTTTGACATATTAGGAATATACGGAATGGATACGCAAAAAATTCCGAATTTTTTTTTTAACACATGAATAAACATTGTCATAGTTACAACGCGTGTAGCCATCAGACGCTTATTGTTTTGAAGCAAATAATAATTCAACTGAAACTGGTCATTAACTAAATTGTACGAGGGTTCATAGTCAAACGATACATGTAAAATTTGTTCGTATGGGAATGAAGATTTAAGTATGCAAACCGATCCGTTGACAAATTAAAACATTTTTAAGCGTACAATATTGAAGCTTTGGAATCATTTAAATTAGGAAAATCCATTAACAAATCATCGAGTAACAAGCGCTCCAAATTAGATCCGGAAAATCTATCGCCGATAATTCTAAATTGGCCTGATAGTTACCAGGGAACCAAAATAAAATACTCAATTCAAACCTATTTTTCAATGGTATGCAATTGAAATATTCAAATGACATTATCTCATAAGTTTAAAATGTTTCCGAATCGATTAGTTGTTGAATTAAATAAATCCATCAACAAATGACTGAGTCATAAGCGTTCAAAATTATGACAGAAAAATTTTACGCGATTAGTTTTGCATGTTTTAAATTGACACCCAGCCTCGGGAAGCGAAGTGTAAGGCATTTTTAATGGTAAAATCGACCAAAAATTTGCCAAATACATGGGATATTTCAAAAGAATCGGTAACCACGCTGATTCGGTTCTTCAATAGCTAGATGATATATAAGATACTCAAGCGAACACGGTGTTGCACAGACAACAGGAAATTTCACCAACACAAAATGCAAAAGCGACAATCCAGCAAGTTAACGCATATACAATCCAGTCATCAGCTCACTGGACAAGCTACTTGTTTCATTCACAGTCAAACATCAACTAGGCAAAGAAATATTGTGCAGCCTATATTTATAGATTTCTCTTCATACTAGGCATAACGATACGGTGTTTTTTATGCATGACGCAAAGCCTCCTATGCCGAATAAAAAGTTGACGTCATTTTGTACAACAGGGATTGGTGGATGAAAACATAGGTCGATTCCAACCATTTTTTCAATAGTACGCTATTGAAATACTGAAACGACGTCGTCATACATGTTTAAGTTAAAAGTTTCCGAATCGATTGGTTTTTAAATTATAACAATCCATCAACAAATGACCGAGTTATTAACGTTCAAAATTATGACACAAAAAGGTTACGCGACTATTTTTGAAACTTTTAATTGACACCCGGCCCCATATAGTGAAGAGTAAGGCATTTTTAATGCCAAAAAAATCGAAACCCTGATTTTTTTAATTTAATTTTTTTAGTTCATTTTGAAATTATTGAGAAAAAAAATAAATTTTTTTCAGTGTATATATTTTTTAGAGTACCCTATTGATTCCCTACAACTTCTTCCTGGACGTCATTTTTGTACGATTAACGGTTCCCGAATTACAACGAGAAAAACTTGATCATTTGCATGCACCCGTAAACTGTTTTAGCTGTAACTTCTTCATTTTTCAAAAGGCACGGATGGAATAGCCATCAATCTGTAGGTTTTAATAACAGCTTTAAAATAAAAATTATCAAAAAAAATTAAAACCCTGATTTTTTTAATTTAACTTTTTTGGATTATTTTGTAATTATTGAGAAAAAAAATCAAAAATTTGTTTCAGTGTATATTTTTTTAGAGTGCCCAATCGATTCCCTATAACTTCTTCCTGAACGCCATTTTTGTACAATTAATGGTTTCCGAGTTACAACGATTTGAAAAAGGCAATTTTTGTGAAATGTAAAAATACATACGCCCTTTTTAAAAATCAGTCGTGAGTCGGATTGACCTCTCCATCGGTTCAAAACTTATGGTTTGGCATACTGAAGCCATGTGCAAAGTTTCATCCAAATCGGAGAAGGTCGAGTCTGATGATCTGCTAAGTCTGCATACTCGAAATGCTCCTAAGAACGTGGAAAATTATGTTGATTTGGCGAGGTCAACAAAGTTTCCAAAGATAATTCGATTGAACATCTTTTAAAAACTTTCAAAATCTTTCGGGAGCCAACGAAAATCTGGAGGTGAAAAAATATCAAAAGATATCCGAAAATTTACATTACATTCTGCTAAACTGGTATCAAATAATTTATTCTTCTCTTTTTCTGAAGTGAACAGCGATGTCAAATCTACGGAAATCTCCGTAGATCTACGGATTCGAAGATTTTCTACGGACCTACGGATCCATAGACAAAATCTACGGAAATTAGATTTTTTCCTACAGAAGTTTGAATTTATCAACGGAGAGCTACGGGTACCGGTTTTGTCTGGCGAGCAGAAAAAAAAGGTTTCCATCGCAAGCGCTTCCGAGAAAAAGGCCAATCTACGGAAATGACACTACTACCCGCAAAGACAGCATTTTTGCTAAGAAATTAGTTGATTTACTGATTTTAGTTAGTTATTTTTTAAGGACAACTAAAAACCTCTCAATATTGATTATTTTACGTTTCGCATTCAGCTCATCAGTGCATTAGCAGATTATGTTGACTGCTAATGCCACCTCGCGGATCAACATAATCCGCTAAGCAGACGTAAAGTCATTGCTATTTACAATGCACTTATTTACACCGAAGTGCTATGTCTATCCTATGTTGATCCGCGAGGTGGCATTAGCAGTCAACATAATCTGCTAATGCACTGATGAGCTGAATGCGAAACGTAAAATAATCAAAACAGTCATGTGCACTTCTGCACAAATCGGTACCCACGAGGTACCAAAACCAAAATGACTCTCAATATTGCTAATTTAGGTTTGATAACTCTTATTCCTTTAAAAATGCTAGAACTTCTTAGCTAAGACAAACTCCATATTCATTCAACTAATCTTTTAGTTGACTTAGCAAAAAAAAATATTTTGTTCAACAAATATGAATGGTTGAATTGAACAGAATAAATAATATTTTTGTTGATTTCAATAGATATTATTAGTTGATTTTAACCAAAATATTTGTTGATTTTGATATTAGTTTTAGTGTTTACAACTAATTAAAAATGTTGAATGTAACTAAAGTCGTTATTGATATCTACAATTTTTTTTATTATTTGAACCTATGTCGACAGTTAATTTTAGTAAAAATAATTTATATAATATAATATTTCCACTGATATTGGTTACATTAAAATAATGATCTTGGACACCACATTTAATAATTCGTGTAATTTTGCTCTATTTCAACTAGGTATTAGAAATCAATTATAATTTTTAACAATGCTGACAAAATTTCTCAGTATATATCTCCGAATTACAAAAAAAAAACATGTTTAAACGAACGCATTTATCCATAGCCATATATTGCATACGGGATTATCATTTGGTTGTTTTTATATCACTTTATTTTTTTTTGTTTATAATATAATAAAATATAATATATTAAAATATCACAACAGTCGATGATACATGACGAAATCAGTCTTCAATCCACCGAAACCTCAATTTACGAACTAAACGGGGGTTCGTAAAAAGAGGTAGTTCGTAAAAAAAGTTTACGTTATTTGGGATTTACTTCGTAAAAAAAGTTCTGTGTGATTATTGTGGAAACCGCGCATCATATGTTTATTTTCGGAACGGATGTGAAGAGTAAGTGCAAGAAAATGATGTTTGGGCTCGTTTCAAAATCCAAGATGGCGGCTTCCGGTTTATTGAGATTGCCTAAAACCCCTAACAATATGGGTATCTTCGGAACGGAATTGATGAGTAGATGTCGGAAAACGATGTTTGAAGAGGTTCTGACATCCAAGATGGCGACTTCCGGTTTGTTGATATTCCTTGAAAACCCTTACAATATGGATATTTTCGGAACGGGATTGATGAGTAGATATCAAAAAACGATGTTTGAGGTAGTTTTGAAGTTCAAGATGGCTACTTCCGGTTGATTAATATTCCTTGAAAACCCTTGCAATATGGGTATTTTTGGAACGGAATTCATGATTAGATGTCGGAAAATGATGTTTGAAGTGGTTCTCAAATCCAAGATTGCGACTTCCAGTTTGTTGATATTCCTTGAAAACCCATACAATATGGATATTTTCGGAACGGGATTGATGAGTAGATATCAGAAAACGATGTTTGAGGTAGTTCTGAAATCCAAGATGGCGACTTCCGGTTTCTTAATATTTCTTGAAAACCCTTACAATATGGAACGTGCCATTTGAGCCAATTTGTTCTGATACAATATGGGTACTTTCGGATTTAAAAGTAAACGTCGGAAAATTATATTTGAGGTGGTTTTGAAATGCGAAGCAGTGACTTCCGGTTTATTAGTATCTTTTGAAAGTCTTTGCCATTTTCCTTTAACTTGGTATTCCTTTAAAACACTATACCGTTCCGAAAATATCCATATTGTAAGGGTTTTCAAGGAATATCAACAAATCGGAAGTCGCCATCTTGGATTTCAAAACTACCTCAAACATCGTTTTCTGACATCTACTCATCAATTCCGTTCCGAAAATACCCACATTGTAAGGGTTTTTAAGGAATATCAATCAACCGGAAGTCGCCATCTTGGATTTCCAAAATACCTCAAACATCATTTTCCGGAATCTACTCTTTAAACCCGTTCCAAAAAAAAACCATATTGTAGTAGTTTCCAAAGAAATCGCTTTCGATGAATGACAAAACCTCTTTTTAGGTAGGTTCGTAAAAAAAGTTTACGTTATTTGAAAATTGGTACGTAAAAAGAGGTAACGTATAAAAAGTGTTCGTAAACGGAGGTTTGGGTATACAACCGATCTTGCAGACTACCGTTTTCGTCGGTGGATGGTGAAATTGGAGAAGTGTGAAATTTTTAGTTGGTTATTCTGTCATTAGATTCTGTCATTTGCAGCTGTGACCGAAAAATTTTGTATACTGTAATGACTACTAGACACTAGAAAAAATTTTGCATTTGCGGTTGTCTTTACTATTTTGGCAGGTATAAATACGATTGCGACATTCCGTGCTGTATTTACGGAAAACACATAAACGAAAAAAGTGAAACTCAGGCAGGCTGCCATCAGCGTAACTATTTTTATTCAAAATCACTATTTTCTACATTCAATTGTGCGACAGGGACTCTTTCACTGAGAACTTTTTGCACTCCGAAAGCAAAAACCGAATACAAATAGTACTCCGAACGGCGTAGCCCAAGCGAAGACAACAAGGAGCTACAGAGAAAAGCAACCGCCTACTACGAGTATTCTATGCAAACTGTAATGGATCTTATTTTTCGGATCCAAAACTATGTTGTGAGCAGAATAAAACTTACCTTTCTTCTTGCTTCGATGAAGCTTTCTGCTGAATAAACCATATCCAGCTGCAATATTGTCATGTTGGTAGTGTTGGTCATTGCCGGAAATTTGACAGAAGCTGCTCGATTTTTATCTATATTGTATACAACATTTTCAATCCGGTAGAAGATGCTACAAGAACTCGAGTCTCTCAATGTATGAACCGCGAGAGAATTTTTCTTCATTTCTTCGCTCCACTGCATACTCTGAGTATTTCATGGCCCTTAAAAAAATACAGTTTGACAATGATTGGTGCTGTGTGGAATTTACCAAGAGAGAACCGCAAGTTGACAATTATCGCAGAAAATCGAATCGATGATTCAACTTGATGATTCTCGTACTAGGTTGCAATATTTCAAAACCCTTGTGTGGAGCATTCACATACATTTTCATAGACACAACTTATACAAAGGTTATATGCACATAGTTAGAATAAGCGACAATAGTCAAATGATTCTATCGCAATTATCCACTGCCCATACAGAATCGGGTCGCGAAACGAGAATAAGCGACCGTTTGTTGCTTCAGAGAGAATCCCCACAGCAGCGCGCTAACCTTTGACTCTCAGACAGGTCATCGAGAGAAATTCGCTCTCGCACTGGTGTCTATTGTATGTTAAATGAACCATACCGGTTTTTTGTTGCTGCGATGATATCCGTCTCTCTTTGATGGCACTGATTCAATCGTGTGAAGAGGTGCTAGTGAGCGTTCTTTGATATGATAAAAGCCATCCTTGCATGTTGGAATATACAACGGATGTTGTACGGAATATTGTTATTTACATTTATATCAATTGTGCACAAAAAACTCTTTCCACTAAGAGTTTACGGCATTTTTAGATATCGGTTTAAGTTATGGTGACAGCAAAACAGCGTCAATTTTTATGATTTCAACCACAAAATTAGCAGGTAATGAAAAGTTCGTATTGGATTGAAAGTTTGGTGGTTTGTGTCCAGAATATTTGCCAACTAATCACATTCTCTTAAAACAAAAGCTGTTTTTCAGCAAAGTAAATTTTGAATTTTAACTAATTTATTAGTTATTCTGGCAATTTTGTTGTTTAAACTAATGCAAAAACAGTAAAATGAATTAGGTTCAGTGCTGATTCCGGTTGTTCCGTGAATAAAAAAAAACACTACGATTTGATGGTTACGTCACTTATAAGATTGTACATTCCGAACCGGAAACGTTGGCCTTGACCCAGTTTCTGATTGATCAAAGACCTCATAGTAACTTTTCAATGAGCCAAAGTTTGTCGGAATCCGTTGAGCGATCTCCGAGAAAATTGAGCGCATAAGAAAAAGTGCGTCGTTCCACTTACTTTACATGGGAACGGGTATAGCGTGATGGGTAAGTCGATGCCTTTCACGCTGCCCACCTGGGTTCGATTCCATAGGGTCAGAAAACTTTTATAGCCCGAAGAGGTGAATGACCACAATGTTAAAACCTCTATAATCAAAAACAAAAAAAAAACTTACTTTAGAAAGCAGTCCTCTAAAATAATCACTCTTACCCAATGTTTAACAATGCGCTGAACGAAATCGGTACCGTTTCCCAACCAGGAACGCTTCACTGGAACCCAACGATCAAAAAGGTACTTCATCCGAGAAAAATCATGATTTTCATATTCTGTGTGATTTCGGGTAGGCCCAGCAACGAAAGGTGAATTGAAATATTTTACAGTCTACAGTCTTACAGTTACGCGTCTCCTTTCTAGTGAAACAAAAAACTGTAACACATTTTTGGTGCTCCAAGTAAAGAACTGCTAAAGCGCACCCAAAGTTAAAGCACCCAATCGAAAAGCCAATTTATTGTGAATTACCGACTGTTGACCATCCTAAACAAACCATTTCTTTGACTTCTTTCTTCGTTCGCTGACTTCTCCTTTTTTGCCGGGTGATCATTGACACTTGGCGATTCGATGCACCGCACTTGTTGTGAACAATTTTCTCTGACCCAGGTCCCTTCATCCGCTTCCAGTTGGGAAAGCGCAAAGCGAGAATCGATTATACGCACTCGCCGCAAGCAACATTTCATGGGTGACGGCAATCTCCGTCATCCCTGTCGCCATGTGCGCCTTCGGCCGCACATCTTAAACGCAAATTAGCTCTCTCAGCTGGTCATTTTTTTTTGTTCCACCGGGGAAAGAAAGTAACTTTCACGTAATTCTAATTACGCCAAACAGTGGCAAAGACGACGACGACGACGACGACGACGACGACGACGGTGACTCCTGTCCTACAACTAGATAAGTGGAAAAAGTTGTATTCAAAGCGAAAGGTGCGAAAACTCTCAGTCCTCCTGCTTCTCCCTCCTTCTAAGCGCGGGGTTTAGCTGGGGGAAGGACGATGCCAAAGAAGAAATATAACACACATCACGGTTGACATTTTCATTAGCCTGGTCCCCGGGACTTCGTCAGCCTCAAGGTGCTATTTAAAGTTTCTCCGGCACGTGACACTGTTTTCCATTGATGCGCGGTGTCGGAACAGAAAAACACCGAACAAAACCTATTACTTTTCGTGTGAGCAGCAAAAAAAAAGAAAAGAAAGAAAATTGCAGTTTGTGACAGTGAAGAAAAAAATCCGCACCCGAAAGTTATGCCAAAAAGAAAAACGGTAAGCTTCAATAAAAAGGACACACAGCAGAAGAAGGAACCAGGAACACATAAGTTTCAGCAATAGATCTTTGTTCGAGTGGCATAAATCTACCCACGGAAAGGTTCTACGGTTCGGAGGACGTAGCACGCAGCTGGATGTAATGAACTTTGCTTTCGGGTGAAAAAAAAACTCGATGAAGCTGAAGTTTCAAGGGCACCCGGTCGGAATTAAATGGCTCTACTTTGAGCTTTGTTTTTCGTACAACTGGTACTGGAAAGTTTTGGGCAATAATTGTTGAGGTGTTCACAAAGAGGCTTTTTTTAATAGGTGTTAAGAACCGGTTGATTTTAAACCAGCCTCCATTAATCATTCCACACACGTTTTTATAATATCCTGTATCTTTTGATGTGTGAAATAGATTACTGTTTCAGAATTTTTTTCGTTCGTTTAACAGCTTCTTTGTTCTCGCGCTTTGATGTGTGTTTTAATGTTTGCATGCTGAATATTTTCACAAACAGAACAAGTTAAATTCTGTACCGAACAGGTATTCATACTAAAGTACTGCGAACTAGTTTTAATTTGAGGGGTGGAATCATTTGATCAAATCAATGTAATTCATCACATTATCTGGTGATGGTTTCTCTCTGTACTGGAATTTATTTAACACGTTACTTAATCATGGCAAAATAAATAGCGTCAGTATTACATTTCGATTCATTACTGAAACTTTATTCGTACGACAGACCCTCACTTAATTTCACTGGAATACTTTTCGAACTCATTCTTTCATACTTTTTAGCAATCTGTTTTCAGATTTTCTTACTTCCACTGCCAAGAACGACTATTCGTTTCAAAACTGTCAAAAGAAACTCAAAAGATCCATTTCTACCTTAACGGCACTCGCCTCGAATTGAATCGGAAATAAAAGACGTTCTTTGGTCGACCTTTGACAAACTGTAATATTTGTGATGAGGGTTTTCGTGCGGCGTTAGAGTGAAACCCGATAAAAAAACGTCGAATAGCGTAAATGTGCTGTAAAGTCTGGCTAAAAGATAATTTGGACGCCCCAAATTGCTTCTTTAACGCACCTCCAAGGAAGGGAACCAAAATCATTTGACAGTAAATTTGTTTTCATACCCTCGAAAAGCAAGCGATTCAATTTATATTGCAATTGATTCTCACGTTACAAAGCAGGAGGGTTATCACCTGGAATGCGTGTAAGATGCGCATTGTTATGTCAAAGTGAACTGACTCTTTGGTTGGTTTGTTTCAGTCGATGAGTAATTTGCTTATTGGTGAAGACTTATGGCGCTCAAACTGAGGGATCCGAATTCCCATCGGAACAGAGGCTTTACTTAGATTACCATGTGTGTAATTCTATTGTATCAAAAATTGATCGAATCTTTAAATCTATTCACAAAAGGAGAATGAGGATTTCAATCCGTTCGCAGATGAAGTAAAATGCAAACAAAGTATATTGTATTTTATTTCGAAAGAATAACTCAAAAACCGTAACGTTTTCTGACAATATTAAGACTAAATATTGTATTCACGTGTTCCAGTATGAATTATCGTAATTTTTTTTCTAAATGCCAACAAAACAATTCGATATGAACAAAACAGTCAGCGAATTTTTTTTTTTTGACAACGAAGAACGAATCGAAGCGTCACTAAGATTTGAAGACGAAGAATGGTTCGATCAAGAATCATCTCAAACGCAAGAATAACTTGCAAAATCACTCAAAGTTACACAGCCAGCCATTTGCCAACGTTTAAAACTGAGGGGAATGATCCAAAGGGTAGGCAATTGGGTGCCGTATGAATTGAAAAAAAAATGCCAAAGGACGTCGAACTCCGTTTATTCACGGGCGTACAACTGCTTCAACTGTACAAAAGTGAAGGGTTTTTTTTATGTGGAACACATCTTTTAGGGGTGCAAATCGGAAACTCAAGGAAAAATACAAGTAGAAATGTGGTCAGGTTTTAAACACTTACAGCTCAGTCTATTTTGTATCAATTATTAATATTATTTCATCATTTAATTGGAAATATTTCTAAGTTTCGATTTGACGTATTTTCAATTATAAATGATTGAAATTTTGATTAGTAGCGAGCAGTGTCCTATTTTGTCTGCTAAAAATCTCCGGCATACCGGATTTCCCTGCAATAGACGACGATTTTGCAGGAGTAAGCGATATATCAAAGGGAAAGCATCGCTCTGATTGGTCAATATATGCAAAAGCGAAGCTGTTGGAAGCACGCGAATCTATAAATAGCAGCAAAATTATACCTAACGTTTCTGTCCTACGAGTAGCATGCTAGAGGTAGGTTGTTGCTAGACAGCAAGACAAAAAGTGCCATAAAACGATTTGAAGCTTTAATTGGTATGCTCTGATCTTGTGTCATGCAAGCTCGGATGAAATTCCATGTTATGTCGTTTCGCCTGAGAAATTGACAACTACCCCAGGGTAAATTTTGAGTGCTTGATTAATTTCTAATTTATATAAGATAAACTCGATTGATAATGAGAAAAAGTTTATCGCTTCAACCAAAATCGCAGAATGGTAGAGAAACTTAACGCTATGAAAATAATTGCTTGCATACAAAACTTGAACACAAGCTTGGCGAAGAGAAGCTTAAATATCAAAATCCGTATCGCAAGTATGTACAAAGATATAATTGCATACATTTGGGATATTGGTGTAATTTCGTCGGCTATAAAACAAACAATGTTCAGTGTTGGTTCGAAATCAAGATCAATCTAAGAAGACTCGTGCAATTGCGGATTCAAAAGTGTGACGATTGATTGAACTGTTTGATTGTAGATCATTAGAAATTTTGGTTGCCTTGTTCCACATTAACGGCTCGAACAACCCCATGGGGCTGATCCTTGTAGTTTTTCCATCGGATTGTTACTAGCGATGAAAAGAGGGTCTTTCATAACAATTCAAAACCTCGGGACACCTATCGATACCTCAGCCACTCATCATCATCTCCTACAGCCGTTTTGAATATTCATGATCTGAAGGTTATGGTGCAATCAGTTAGGTGTGGTGTCTTATGAGCTACTGAAACCGAGTGAAAAGTTTACGGGTGACACGGTCTACCAAAGACAATTGATGCATTTGAGCCATGATTGCAAAAAAAAAACACGGACACAATAAGCCGATAGACACGACAAGGTAATTTAGCAACTTAAAAATGCTCTTCCCAATCTTTTACAGCCGATCAAACAAACTTAGAATCGCTCAAATGGGAAGTATTCACCCCGATTCTGCAATCCGACGGATTTGTGATACGAACGATTCTACGCTTTGTATAGGATTTAGTATTACTTTCATAGAAAGTTTATTTGGAAAGGAAAACCTTCGAAGACTGCAGAACAATCCGACATTTGTAGAAAAACTTAAAGTTAAATCGACACTAAGTCCCAACAATGGCTCATTCCTTAATTAACCACTGCTGGTAGTGATCGTAATATGATTTGACTTCCTTTTATTCTGCTATAACGGTTGATCTGAGTTGTTTGATGTCCCAATAGTAAACTGTTTTTCTTTAGACCACTTTCAAAGCGTATTCGCCTATTAAGGAGTGTATCGAAAATAAGCTATCCACATACATTCGTGATGTACGCATGTATTTGTGATGGTTTTTTATGCTCAGATCACAACATGCTGTGCGTTTGGCTGTCAGCTTTCGTTTGTTTACTTGTTTGTGCGGTTGAAATTCTGCGTTTTCAAAATGTAGCATATTGAAAAGGAAGTGAAAATTAAGGTTCTGGACACATGGCTGAGAAGGAATTCATCATGCCAGTGGTAAAACCATCATTAATAAGTTTGGGGAACACTATTCTTTGGATGAGCTACCAGAAAGAGACAGAAAACCCGGTTCTTCCAACCCGAGACTGGACCAGTAGTAGAATTGGCCAAAAAAGCAGGAACGAGCGTCGGAATGATCCAGCGTATCAAGAGGCGAAAACACTTGAAGACCTACAAGAAGCAGAAAATCTCGGAACGAAGTGTAGAACAGATGAAGCGAGCAGCAACCTGGGTCCGGAAATTGTATTCGCGTCTTTTGCAGTGTCCAGATGCATGCGTTTTTATGGATGATGAGACTTACGTAAAGGAGGACTCAAAAACCCTTCCAGGTCCACAATACTTTACTGTCGTCGTTGGGGAGAATGTGAGCGATGCGGACAGGTCGATTCAAGGGGAGAAATTCTGTCGAAAGGTACCGGTATGGCAAGCAATATGTTCCTGTGGTTTGAACAAAAGCAATTTTTTACAAACATCAAACGATCTGAGTGTCTCCATCCAGAAGAGATTGCTGCCTGCATCTAAGAAGCATAGTACACCTCCACTGTTTTGGCCGGATTTAGCGTCGGCTCAAAATCACTATCAGTTGGCTTGCGGAAAAGGGTTTAAATTACGTTGAGAAAAATATCAATCCACCAAATTGCTCTCAGCTCGAGCCATCGAACGTTGCTGGGCAATCGTGAAGAGGGTCTTCAAGAGCTGGGAACATGCAGGAGTTAAAAAAAAATTGGGCTCAAGCGTAGAAAAAAATGCGATGCAACACTTTTCGGAAACTTGATAAAGAGCGTTCAATCAATGGTTCGAAAATTCGTGAAGAAATAACTTAAATTGAATCCGGTTTTCATTATGCTCCAGTTTAACCTCGTACAATCATCAATTTTTAGTTTGAATGAAATATCGTTTTTTTTTTCGAGATTATTTGTGTCAAAAACTACAAACTATACCTTAGGATAAAAAAATAACCGGAATTTCATTAAAAAACGCAAAATTTCATTTTTTAATAAATTTCTTTAGTATCGCCTTCAAAGTACTCTCCTCCTGCGGCAATACATGCAACGCTTTCCATTATCCTTTTCCGAAGGTATGGCCTTTAGTTCACGCAGCGAATTCTCTTTTATGGTCTCTATGGTCTCAAAACGCGTTCCCCGCAATGTTTGATTTGTTTCGCCGATTCAATGTTTTCTTCAGTAACAGATGTTGTTGGGCGGCCAGGGATCTCATCATGATCCAAACTTGTACGACCACCTTTGAAGCGTTTATACCACTCGTATGCCTGTGTTTTTCCTAGACACGATTCATCAAAGGCCTTTTCTAACATTTTCAACGTTTCGGAACACTTAAATCCATTTGCAACACAAAATTTGATGCACGCACGTTGTTCTAAATTTTCATCCATCATAAAAACCGCCACACGAAAATTTTTCAACTTCTTTGTATAGACGCCAAACAAAAACTAATCGTACGATATGCGTCAAAAATTTTTTTATTTGTCATATGCGGTCGTTTTTTTGCAATTTCAGCTTTGAAACGCTCCAATAACGCTATATAATATTCACTGTTAATAATATTTTCTTTCTCAAGATAGTCGATGAATATTTCACCACGCACATCCCAAACTACCGAGACCACAACCTTTCCAGCCGATTGTTGTTCTTTTGGACTTCGCTGTCCACTCAGATGACGATCGTTTTGATTCCGGAGAGAAGTGATGAATCCATGTTTCATCCATTGTTACATATCGATGCAAAAAATTCGATTTGTTACGTTTAAACATGACCAAACGCTGCTCCGAATCACGGAACTTCACTTTTCGATCATTCAAAACGATGTTGTGGATTTTTTATGTTTTCTGGTGTTTCCGCCTCATTTGGACACTGTGGTCTGCATCAACTCTACGACAACGCAAACCTACGTTTTATTGTTGATTCTGATGCAGCGGAGTCTCCACAACACTTTTTAAGCAATTACTTCGCTTGAACGGTTTTTTTTCCAATCGAGAAGCAGTGTAAAATTAAAACACGAAATTGTTTTTAATACATTGTTCTGAAAGTAACAAAAGTAGTGCCACTTTTAGCACAATAACCCACAAACTAAAGGTTAGTATTAACTGAAAAAAGGTTACTGCAAAAAAAATTAGCGCCATCTATGTGTTAAAGACTGTTCCAGAAAGTATGGACGCACTTTAATTTCGCTATAAATAATTCACAAGGGTTAGATATTCAAATTTTATTCGATATACTGATAATATTAGACTACAACAAGAGAATATTATTTTCAACATTTGCTACTTAGCCATTGTAGACTAGCTGGCGCACCTTCGGGCGAACGTTCCTCATTAAATTCCGTACAGACTTCTTGGCGACATGTTTAGACACTTTTTTTCAATCTTTTTCGAACTTTTGAATGGTTTCGGCTGCCGAGACATGTTTCGTAAGATGTGTTTTCGTTAATGCCAAAAATTCCTCAATTGGTCGAAGTTATGAACAATTTGGTGGATTCATGTCTTTTGGGACGAAAGTGACATTTTTGGTAGTACACCATTCTACCGTTGATTTCGAGTAGTGGCAAGAAGCAAGATCTGGCCAGAAGACAACATGACCCTTGTGGCTTCGAATCATGGGTAGAAGTCGTTTTCGTAAACATTCCTTGATGTATATTTCGCTGTTCATTGAAGCAGTGGTGATGAAGGGTTTCGAAATCTTACCGCAGTTACAAATTGCTTGCCAGACCATAGATTTCTTACCAAATTTTTCGACTTCAATCGATGTCTCGGACTGGTTTAACACTTGCCCTTCTCGCACCGTATGATATTGTGGTCCCGACAAGGATTTGTAATCGAGTTTCACGTAGGTTTCGTCGTCCATGATTATGCAGTTCAAATTTCCAGCAAGAATCGTATTGTACAGCTTTCGAACCCTCGGCCTGATCGATGCTTATTGTTTCGGTCTACTTTTTGGTTGTTTCTGTTTCCTATAGGTTCGAAGATTCAAACGTTCTTTAGCACGAAGAACATTTGACTTCGAAGTGCCCACTTTTTTAGCCACATCTCGAACTGAAACCTCCTTCTTTTGCTCGAACGCCTTTAGTATACGTTTATCCAACTGAGGATTAGCAGGACCTTTTTTTCGACCCGTTTTCGGTTTATCCTAACCGAACTTCCTGATTGCATTTCGCCCGGCCTTTTTGCTATCTTTCTCAGTGACAGTCCGCGTTCTGTTCACCATTTATACACAATTTTTCGACGTTGTTCTGCTGAAAGTCCACGCATTTCGAAACAAACTAATGAAAACGAATAAACAACTGCACAAGTGGTTAGAGAAGAGTGTAAACAACAGGACGCAGCCATAAAAATTGACAGATTCTGAACCATTGCGAAACGGCAGCGGTTTTTGGTTGCGTACATACTTTCTGGGACAGTCTTTAGATAGGAATATTTCAAAATGAAAGAAAGTTCGAGTATCGTGATGCCGTCTAACCATAACAAATATTTATCTTGATCTCAAGATTATGATTTCATCCACAAGGCGCGTTCTAGAATCAGTTATTAATAGTTTGAACTGGCTAAGTAATCTCTCTACAGTTACTTGTGTATATGGAATTGAAACTGTGTCATGGAAGGTCTACTCGGTATACTCGAGGAATGGAGCCCTTTCACTGTTTCCAATGTTACGTGTTGCATATAACTTAACTCTGTTTCATTTGGATTCTTGAAAGTAAGATTTTTATCATATAAGTTCAGGATTTTTCAGTACAATAAGGCGTATATACGTCATGATTGTATTGCTCAACACATTTTTAAGGTAAATAATAAAATGAAAGCACAAAACTTGGCTCACCTCTAAATTTATAAAATAAAAGATTCTTATTTCAAATCAAAAGATTTCAAAACTCGATGTGTAGTATAAGTAATTAAAATTCGCCGATAGTTCTAAATTGGCCTGCTAGTTATACGAATTCAGAATCAACTGCTAATTGATATTCAATATACTCAAGCAAACACGATAGACAGCATGTAAAACGGCATCCACAAACCGCATTCAGTACAAATGCAAAAGATGTAGCCTTTAGCTTCGTCACCCACTTACTCCACAATCAAACCATTTGGCTCGCTCACAGTCAAGCGTTTACTGAACTGAGTTTATGTCGGCGCATATATTTATCCTTTGTGTGTTGTTTTACCAGAAAACCCACAGAATCGATACTGTGAAAAATCTGATAATGGAAGATTGCCATGAGACATACCGTAAAATGGAGGCATTAGTGTAAAAGCTTATATGTTAATTTACATGAACAGTTAGGTGTGAAAAAAAATTAGCAAAATAGTTCAAGTTGGATCCCACATAATATGACAATCGCTAAAAAAACAAGACCCGTGTCGATTGGTGCAAAGAAATGCTGAGAAAATCCAATCGTGGTGCTTCAAATTTGGTGTATAATATCTGCACAAGTGACGAAACATGGATTCACTCATATGAGCCCGAAACTAAACAGCAGTCAACTGTATGGGTGTTCCAAGAAGAGCCAAATCCAACAAAAGTTGTTCGCACTCGAAGCACTTCAAACAAAATAGTGGCTTGTTTTTTCGGTACAAACGAACATATCGCTACCGTTGCTTTAGAGGACCGTAGAACCGTCCGTTTTGATTGGTATACCACATTTTTTTTGTGAAATAAGGAAAACAAACGCAAGACACACAATTATTCTTCATCACGATAATGCAAGCTCTCACACATCGGCTCAAACAACCGAATATTTGAGCACCCAAAACGATTAATTGATAGGCCACCCGCCGTATAGTCCTGACTGGGCACATAACAACTTCTATTCGTTACTCTCCGTGAAGAATAAACTGTGTATGGAGAGTGATTCAATACTTCTGAGGCAGCTGTTGAAACGTTCAAAAACCATGTTTTCTGCTGTTGATTTCTAGAATTGCTCGTCTGTCAATTCTGTAAGAATAAAATCAACCAAACGGAGTACAAAACTTGTTTGGTTGATATTTCTTTGGTGGCAAAATGATCTGTTTGACTCGACTTTAATTGAAAAACAGATACATTCGAGTGTTGTGTAATGTAACCTCACGATTGTTGTAATAAACCAAATGTAATGAGTAATATTTTCAACATAATTCCATTCAACGCCGAACAGAATTTTGTATTTTGCTATGAATATAGTAAGCATACTCGAATGACAAATTGTTCTGCGTACGCCTACCGTTTACAACATTCAACTACAGGATTAACTGATGTTTGATTTGACGTATTGGAAAAAAATGTTGCTTTAAAAATTACAAAACTCGTTTTCATAGATATTTTAAAATTGATTTTAAGATTGCTCGTCAATAATTAATTCAAACTTGCAATGAATTTTAGTTTAGTTATTAAAATAGGAGGTGGAAACAAGTAAACCGCCTAAAGCATTCCAAAGCCCTCACTAACCCGCCGGTATGCAAAATTTACCTAGATTTGATGAATAAATGAGACGAAGAACATCGCTCGTGCAAGCATGAATTGAATCTGAAACACGCATAATTAAAAAAAGTTACTTCCAAGCGATTACTCAAACCAGCAAAGAGCATACGCCTGCTTGCTTGCATGCTCTACGCTTCCATGGTTACCAGTTCTGAGAAACGCTTGCGGATGATTGAGCACTTCGCTTAGAACTAAATTATTCATACCGATTCATACCGCCTCGAAACCACGGGGAAAGCACTTTCGGGCAAAGCCTACTATAGTTTCACGGAGATTATATAATAGGCAGCACACAGAACAAAACAAAAAAAACACTTTCCCACATGTGATACGGAATTGCCAGGCTGCTGGGAAAAGCACTAATTAGACAGTTTAGAAGAAAAAAAAACGGTTACGCAACCGGGAATCGCAACTCTACACTTCTCGGGTTGGCAGCAAAAAGATCTCCCTCATAAACCATTGTAAGTCGAAAACTGTTCCACTGGTACCTCGCACACCATCGCAAAACGTCGGTGAGTTCAAACTTGACTAGCTACACTCGGGAGAATAATGGAAAATGTCAGCCTGGATCTTCGTTCTTATTCGGGCTCTGTCTAAGTCTCCGTACGGGGCCGGTACGGTATGTAACGGGATTGAGAGTGGTTTTTTTTCTTTCGCAGGACAAATCCCACGGGAAAAATGTTTTTTTTCCGGTCCGTGTAGAGGTTCTTGTTATTCTTGTTCTAACATAAGCGCATTCCAGCGACCGGGACATGAAATTTCGCTCCGGACGATCGAAACAGTGGCCACACTGATGCAAGGAGAAATGCTGGCCTGTATTGCGCCGCAAATGCAGCCCACCTGAAGTTCGGACCTTTCTGGAGGACTCTACTGGACTCCCACTGCCGGTGCGCTAACATTCCGGTAGCATTGCTTCGTGGTTTTTCAGTGATGAGAAAAGAAAATGCGACACGAAAGTCAAATCCGGCGGGACAGCAGGAGTCGGAGCTGTCGCTTTTGCCGCTCCGGTGAATGTTATTTAATGCTTTTGATTTGCTGTTTCAGCACGGATTCTATGCATGTTTTGGTAGCAGGTTGGAATGAATTTCGGCAACGATTATACACTTCAAATAACTTTAGTTGAGATTGTAGAATGCTACTAGGTTGAAGTGGTATAATTGACACTGAATGAATCGAGTCACAGAATGTCAATTCATTATGTTATTTATCCACATTAGTCTAATCTGAATCATTAAGTACGGTTTACCTAATGCGGAAGCTAGGAACAAATTATCTTAGAATCACTATAAACAATGTCACTAATGGAAAATTTTCTGCATCCTAGCGAAGGTAAGATACTTGTATGTTAGTTCTGAGATGCGTTGCCATCTCGAGTGCATCCTTCGCACGGCAGCAATTTTGAGAATAGAGATCCTGAATTCGAAAAAAAGCGTTGCTTTTTTGAACTTTCCTTGATATGCCGGATATGCTATTCACATTTTGTTAGGAGAGTATGTATCTAGCAATCTAATCATCGGAAAATCTACGATGCGAGGGGGATGCGCATGATTTGGTCTGAGTTGGCTTAATCTGTTCTTAGCGTTTATTTTTCCATCTGAAGGGTAATTAGTCTATTTTTGAAGCTGTTGAATTGTATGTTCTGATTTCCCATTGAGTCGGAAGCTTTATTGCTTTTCACAATTGGCCAAATGCTAAATCCATCCATGCTTCTCGCGAACTTTCATGTTCCCCTTCTTCAAATTCTTGTTGCTTTGGAAGACATTCCTTGTTGTCCAGAGTTACCCTCCATTTGCCCCCTCGGCACACAAACAACATCGTTGACATTTCATCATCGTTTTCACGCATTGGCACGATATCGGATCCGGTTGAAGCATAGTGCATACCTTCGTGGAACCAGAGGTAGGGTAGGCTGCGCTTCTGGAGGCATACTTCTTTATGTAATTAGCTGTTGATGGTGCCTGTCATTATGTACGGCTTGTTGAATTTACCGCATCTACAGATCGCCTTTTCTTGTGTAAAATTTTAGTCACGATTTTCGAAATTTTGATTTTTTCCCAACACTGTCTGTAATAACTAAGAATTGATGACACCACCGGTGAACGACCTTCAAAGTTAAAAGCGATATAATTAATCTAGCTTTCAACACAAATGGCACATTGCTTTGCTCGCTTTGAGGTTTGTAGTATCTAGTGATGTATTTTTTACTCGATTGATCAAAATAATCGATTAAAAGGCTAAAGTAATCGAGTATTTGTAATCGATTAACGATAGTACCACTAATCGAGCTAATCGATTAATAGCAATCAATTAATCGAGATTTATAAAGTTGGGCGCGAGAAGCGAAGCCGAGCTGGTGACTAACATTGGTAAGTCAAAAGCGAGAATGATACTAGTAGCAAATCAAAAGGACTCTTTTAGAGTACAAATGAGATATTGGCTCAGCTTTCACTCTGACAGGGTCCCTCTGTTTTGCTGTAAGTACGTTTCCTTCTTTGGTCAGCAAAAAGCTCAGCTCAGCTTCTCGCGCTCACTCTGTCTGCAGCCTAAGGCTAAATGTTGATCTGATGAGAGTTCCAGTTTCATCTGTCATAATTCAAGGAAATACGACTTTCAATTTAAATAATGTTTTTGATCCATTCTGCCCACCGTTACAATGTTCAAGATTTTTCCATCCGTTTGATCATAGATTTTATTGAATTTTCTAAACATTTCAACCACATTTTCTCATATGTTTGCTTGCTGTATGATACACTAATGGTAAAGATTTGATCACTTAGAGAAAAATATTGTAAAAATAAAACAAATCAGTTTTTATTCAATTGTTTATTGTTATTTTTTTTATTGAAATAGTTACAAAAGAAAATCTTGGTTGATATTGCATATATTGCTACTTGAAACTACAAAACAAGCTTATTTTTTCTCAGTGGATTAGTTCGCTTCAATTAATATTTTGAAAGAAATAACAAATATTTCACTTATGCGTTCCTGTCAATTCTTTGTCAAACAATTTCACAGTAAATTCAATTTGAAAAATTAGTTTGTAATGACCCAAGTAGCAATCCGCAACTAGTTCTGATGCGACCAAGTCCAAACTATGTTGCAACAAGAGCACGAATATGTTTTTACCTATTTTTATATATATAAAAAATAGGTATAGAATTCGCTCAAACTTTCGAAAAATTTTCCGAATGACATATACCAATCGATTCAGCTCGACGAACTGAGCAAATGTCTGTGTGTGTGTGTGTGTGTCTGTATGTGTGTTGTCAACTAAGAGGTCGAGATCTCAGAGATGGCTGGACCGATTTTCATCAAACTAGTCGCAAATGAAAGGTCTCCCCGTCACCCAAAACGCTATTGAATGGTTTTGAGATCGGATGTTTACTTTTTGAGTTATACAAAGTTTTATGTCAAAATTTTCAGTTTTTTGACAGTATCTGTCACAATTGACCTTGAAAACAGAATATGTTTTCAGACTTAGATTCCGCACGGTAATACCTATCCAACAAGCCATAGATTGTTAAAATCCGTCCATTTTTAACGGAGATATCGAAATTTTTCTGTAAGCGACTTTTCCCCCTATTCCAGCAGTAGGAGTTTTGAGCGCTGTATGACAAAGAAATGCTTGGGAGCAACGGAAAACACGATTTTTTATACTGTTACATACAATTGTTTCTAAGAACCAAAAGGATTGTGTACAGCATTCTTTTTCATGACATTTAGCCTCGGACCGATTTTGGCACGGCTCGTTTTTGGCAACATAATCGTTCGAATATGACATATATAAACCAGATGATGGCAGAATTTTTTTTAATTATTTTGTTTTAAACTACTTACAGCAATAAATGCTGGAACAACATAACATCCATATACCATTCGAATCAGTTCGTCGAGATCAGCAAATGCGTGTGTGACAAATAACTTCAATTATTTTCTCGGAAAATTTCTTTCCTACAAATTCAGATTCATACGAAAAGTCGTATGCTCCCAAACAAAGTTCCTGCATTATGTTTGGTTCCGACCTCTGGTTTCGGAACTACAGGATGATATGTGAAACGAAATCAAAATTGTGTAACTCATTTTTCTTGAAAATGGCTGAACCGATCTAAGATGCAAATGAAATCTAAGAATCATCTAAGATTCAAATGAAAAGTTTCAAGATTTTATAAAACATTTTGCTCTTCAGCCAGATCCAACATTCGGTTTCGGGGATACAGGGTGATTAGTATAAAAATGTCTATTCCACATAAATTAATCAGGTTTATCGGGTTAGCAGATTTGGATAGTCGATAAAAAAAATAACTTTTTGTCGATTCAGAAGGCACCTAAAAATTTAATTCGTGCTATGATTTTTCAAAGATGTCTTCACTGATTTTCAAATATTTTGAAACAAATGTAAACTATACAGCTATTCAGGTGAATTTATATGACTTCGGCCATACCGATTTTAGAATTCCGGTTCCAGTATAAAATCGTTTCTCAAAGCTCAATCGTTTTCTCAAAAAAAGCCTAATCAAATTTCAGAAACAAAAATTTTAATTAAAACAAACTTATATACAAAAAATAATTATTTTATCCAATTATGACTTCCGGTTCTCGAATTACATGATGATGAATTTTTAAAATTCAAACCGATATAGAAGATGACAATCCCGAAAAGCTTCAAAGTTGAACTCAAAACTGTTGTAATTTATTCGTCATATGGCCATACGAATCGGTTTGGGTTATGCTGGTTCCTGAATACCGGCTCTGGAAGTACCTTAAATTACCGTAAACTCTAGAGTGGAACTTACATATCATGGCATGTTTAATCGATTATCACACTTCTAGATTCAAATTCGATCCGATTTGCAGTTTCGACATTACAGAGTAATGAGTGATTAAAATCTCAAATTGTCGCTTAAAACGAGGGTCATTAAAATAATGTTATGAAAACTTAAACACCGAAGAATATTCATGCAAAAAACACATGCGGATTGATAAAAATAGGTATCATCTCACTGCTAGGTGGATTAAACACGTTTTTATGTTATACTGGCTAAAACAAGGTGACAGCAATGTTTCTTCATAACCTAACCAGTTACGAAATAGTTATTTAGGTTTCAAATCACCACATCTTTTTGTCATATTGAATTAATAATAAATTATAAGCTATCGTAACTTAATCCAAACATATCTTTAATCGCAACTTTATTACTAGCTACTAGTTGAAAATAAGTTTATTAGACTCCAATATTGGCAACCCGTAACTAGTTCTGATACCACTTAGCCCAACTATGTTGCAACAAGAACACGAACATGTTTTTTTATGTTATGGTTAAAACAAGGTGACGGCAGTGTTTCTTTATAACATAAACATTGAACTAGCTATCATTAGTAAGTTATCGTTACTTGATTCTAACATATCTTTAATCACAGTTTTAGTTTTAGCTACAAGTTGAAAAAAGGTTGCGAAACCATTATAAATACGTAAGCGTATATGTAAATCGTTACTATGTGAATTGATGTAGTAATAACTTAGATATTATGAGATTATAACATAAAATTCTTCATTGATTCAGATAGTTATCGGTAGGTTTTCCCAACGTTATGATAACGAAAATGCAAACAAAACAACCTTTGTTGGCTTGAATATGGCGAATACAATATGGAGTCTCAAGAAGTGTATGAAACGTAAATAAAACCAGGAGATTACTTTTTTCCAAACTACTTTTTGCCGAAAATAGTGAAAGGCAGAATAATCATTTTTGTTCTATGCACTGTCATAAATACGAAGAAAATAATATAGGGATTGAGCATCGATTGTGATAATATTATAACTCTCATGATATATGAATTTAAAATGATAAGAAATCACTCTAATTTGAGCATTCTGAACATAGCGTTATTTTGTTGTTTATTTTTCATATCTTTATAAACAGATTCTGATTGAAGGCGCATGAAAAACAGTTAAGTAAAATTGAATTCCGCTCGACAGTTTTAAAATCGTTGTGAAATTTGTACCTTGTATCAAGTTTGTGATTTAAAGCACTCTCCTGCTTTTTTATTGAAGATAGAAAAGTATTCTGGATTCATTCAATGTTTATAATGTCGATGGTGACTAAGTTTCAACTAGTTTACTTGGAAATAAGTTATTTTCAAGTTATGAAAAGATAAGTTATTCTAGTATGGCATTACAACGTAACGACAACTTATTTTTAGCTGAATTAACAACTAGTAGAAACTGCGCTTTTTGAGTCATGCAAGTGGTTAGATGTTAGTAACAATCACTCAAATATCTGGTTGCAAACTAGTCACAAACAAGCTAGCGTAACAAAAATTGTTACTTGGGGAACGAACCCTAGTTTAAGTTACTTATTTTTAGCAGTTTAAATTTACAAACTTTTTAGTTAAAATAAATGAGTTTAAATTTAGCTATTTCTAATAACACTTTTGTTTGTTATAATCACGTATTTTGGTTTGGTTTTAAGAATGAAATAATTTCTTCTAATTTTTTTTGAATCACCTTGAAAAATTTTTGATGCTATTTTATTTCAATTTATGCTCGTATTCAAATTCTTTAAAAAAATCACATTGAAGCCCGGATATTTTGATTAGTTTCCAATGTTTTGGTTCTTCATCAGTCCGGTCAAAATATCTGCATCTAATAATTATTTTGTAAAACATGTGTTATTTAATGTCATGCAATTTTCAAGAATATTTTAAAATCTCAATACATACGCTTGGATTGTTTAAAACCCATTATGAAATAAAAGAAGTAATTAAAATTCATCTTCAAAACGCGCACAATCTTTTTTCGCGAGAAAAAAAATGCTATTTATTCACGCGGAAAAAAATTGCTCTTAAGAAAAAAAATTTAATATTGTCCATTTAAATAGTAAACTTTGTTTTATCCTAACACAAATAAGATCACAAATAAATTGAACTAATTTTTGTCGTGATATACAAATATAACAGGATTGAATTAATAAAGACATTGACGATAACATCAATTAAACTTTGGTTGACATCGGAAAAATCGTTCAAAACAATCATATTCATCATCATAAACCAAATTTAAAAATCTAAACCAAATTTAAAAATCTACAAACAGTTTCGTTAGTTTAAACATGCTTCATTTCTCTGCGTGATATTCAACACAGATTTTTATTTGGCAGCTTTCTGTTTCTGTTTAGAATAATTTGATCGATTAATTACATTAATCGATTAATGCTTGATAGTAATCGATTACACTAACTAATCGACACCTTTTTTGTTAATCGAATACCTAATAAGCGATTAATACGAAAAATCAGACATCAGTAGTAGTATCGTCTTGTTGAAAAACAAAGTTTATCTATTCCACTTATTAAGTATGTCTAGTAACATCAAAGTTGTGGAACCAGCTCGCGAATTATTTTAACTGCTAGTTAAATATTTAACAATCGAGCACACAGAAAAAAATAATGAAAATTACAAGACATGTATATATGTAGTACTATCAACTAGACATCAGTTGAATCGAAAATCAGATTTAAAAGCATGATCGATGTAAAATTAAATTGGAATGTATTGATTTGTCAATGAACAAGACTGAATATTTAAAAAAAAATCTGTTTTAATCCACCTAGTGGTGTAATGATGCCTCATTACATTATAAATATTACCGTGAAATTCGCAAAAACAACTGTTCTTTAAATAGAAATAGGAAAATTTGTTCGGACCTAATCTCACAAACTCTACAAATCCTGTTTACCCTGTAGTTCCGGGAATAGTATAGGAATTCCGTATGAAACTGTAAGATTTTTTCTTTGAATCTATAAGTTTGTGAAAATCGATTTGGCCATCTTGAAGTAAGTTTGGTGTAGTTTTCAATCAACATTTCAAATTCTGTCGAAACCGGATGCAGATGACTGGAATAGTTGATTCGTTTGCCAGCAACTAATATGACCTCCAAATTGGAACAGTTTTGAATCTAGTTAAACCTAGACTTACTATCTCATGCTCTATTTCGATTAAACCAATTAAACGAAATTTAACAAATGAACCGAACCTGCGTTTCTGTTACTTCTGCATATGTAAGTCAAGCTAAACAGCATGAATCAGCAGCATAAAACATGTAGTAGGATTATTATTACTATTTTTATTATTATTATTATTATTATTATTATTATCATTGACATAACTACACCACCGTCACGGTATTATTGCACTACCGGATGCATATTTTTTTCAAATAAATTTCAATACAATGTCATTCTTTTTTTTTATATCATTATATTACGTTATTATATTATATTACATTTCGGTCGCACTTATAAAATAGTAAACAATTTTATCAACCGCAGCACCGTCTTTTACCAGTATCACACACCAGTAGCAGACATCCGTAACCGTTTCGTTTTCTTTACAGCGTGTCGTTCGTTTTGTGTTTTCTTCTTCCACGTTACACGGTATTGTATTGTCATTTTATAAGCCAGTTTGAAAGCTTCGACTCACATCGCCCTGTAACTGCGGAACCGGAAGTTGGATCCGGATGATATTCCACAGTAGCTTCAAAGATAATATGAGCTTTAATTCAAATCAAGATTTGTGAAAATCGGTTCAAGCATCGCAGAGAAATCGAAGTGAATTATATTTTTGGAGTTTTTTTATCACCACTCTCGGTGCTTCCGGAACTGGAAAAAGGGGCGGGAGTAGTAGTGCCGAATAAAGTTTTTATGCCCACAAACAAACAAGCTCTGCAAACTAGAAAAAATTATCTCACACACAGACATTTGCTCAGTTCGTCGAGTTTATTAGTAACACCAATTTGAAGCATTCTCGTTCATGGTTAAAAATTCACTGGATATATTCTTTTAATCGTGTTCATGAATTTCCCCAGGGGAAATTATAAAACTCAATGTTAGCTATCAGTGAATGAAATCAAGAAAATTTTGTGAAAACGAAAAGTCTACGTAGTCTTCCTAAGGAGGGAAAAGTCTACGCAAGTCTACGAGGGGGGGGGGGGGGGAAGGCGGGGGGTAAAAAATTTCCAAATGTTGGTCTATGCGGTTTATGAACGGTCCCTAACCAGAATCCTAGACTTCAATGTAGTTCCAAAATTCAGCTCCCGAACACAGGTTCAGTGATCAGTTCAACAATATAGATGCAGAATTCAGTTCTAGGGCTTAGTTTTGTCGTGAATACGACTTACTTTACTAAGGGGGGCCTTTTCAAAATTAGCCATATGGAAGAATGGGCAGAACTAAATCGTGAATATCTCGACTTGTATTAATGGTAGCAACATAATTCTTTCACCATTTGATCAAAAATATGATCAGGAATTCAGGATAATATTTTGAACAGTGTGCGATAACCACAAACAACTCAAAAATTAAGTTTTCTTAAAATTTGAAAACAACGCGGAAAACTCTTTACTTTCGCTTGGGTTTTTCGCGCAAGGACGACGATTTTGAGGTAGTCAGGCACATATCTTCAACTGAATGCGTATAAAAGGGGAACCGTGGTCGAAAATCGATCATTTCTTTTCGTGCGTTCGATGGAAGCAGACGTCGTGGGAGTGGAATCATCAACCAGCAGCGACGGAGAATGCACCTTCTGCGTGGTCGCAGGTCGCATCTCTCATTCGCTTGCTGGCCATCGAGGCGAGAGGACCTTAACCAGCAGCAGCAGCGGGAGTTAACCAGCAGCGACGGAGAATGCACCTTCTGCGTGGTTAAAAACCTCAAACGCTCAGGTCGCATCTCTCATTCGCTTGCTGGCCATCAAGGCGAGTACCAGCAGCGACTGAAACTGGATTCTGAGTCTGTTATTGGATCTAAATTTAGGTCTTGAACTCAGGGTCCAGTTCTCTATTCCAGACTTCTATTCGGTTCTTCTTAAAACCATAATAATACTCCTAAAGAATTATGCGGAATTTACTTTACTGTACCTCTACACAACCCATTTTTGTCGTGAATACGACTTACTTTATTATGGGGTGCCTTTTCAAAATTTACCCTCTGAGAGAGTGATAAGTTTCTGATCGTGAATATCTCTTGTTGTATCTAATGAATCAACATAATACTTGCGACATGCCGACATGGAAATATGATCACAATTTTATGATAAAATTTTCAGTTTTGTGACATAGTCTCAAATAATTCAAAATTAAACTTTTCTGAAATGTTTGGTATAAACGAGTATCAAAGAGGATAATTCATAAGGCGCGTTTGCCTTTCTCGTATTTTTAAAGCTCATAGCTCAGTGATCTGTGAAAGGATTTATATAATCTAACTACCAATAAAATCGAAATTTTTCAATTTAAACGTGTATAGCAAAAGCATTGAAGTATTTCAATAGTACACTATTGAAAAACCTGTCTCATTTGCTCCATGTCAACACCAGCCAATCAGAACGCGTTCTAAGGAAGAGAACAAAATATCTGCTGCTGTACAACAAATCGTCCGGGAAAAATGTTCCGAAAAGTGGTGAATATCGCAGTGAGTTCCTCAATTTGGTCCTTGTGAATGCTAGAAACGAATCCCTACAGCATAATGATAGTTTCTTTCAATAAATTATGCAAATCCGAAATGAAATAATCGACAATAAAATTCTGTATGCGGCTATTTTTATAGCCGTTCGGACCGCCCATTAGTGAAAAAGCTACAAACGAAATCACATAAAAGGAAATCTCTTAACAAAAATTCAATCAGTTTGGATTCAATCGCCACTGCGAGCAGATGTGTTTTGTGTCGTCTGCACGCTTTCGACAAGAGCGATTACGTCACAGCTGCCAGTCATTAGCATTGGGAAAAAACAACGGTGGAGAGCATTGCACAATATCAGCCGTTCTAATGGCTCTAAAAGTTTTCTAAAGAACTATTAGGATTTGTTGTTCGAAAATCGTAGGGAAATATCCTCAGTTTACTGCAAATCAAGAACAGTTTGCTTAGATTTGTTCACTTTTCGCTGTGTGAAATTCACAGTAATCGAGATCAAGTGAAGCCTTTTTTTGCAAAAAATGTTTTAGAGTTTAATGTCGTAGAGAATTACGCAATTTGACTCTTCTGAATGCTGGAAACGAATCCCTACAGCATATTGATAGTTTCTTTCAATAAATTATGCAAATCCGAAATGAAATAATCGACAATAAAATTCTGTATGCGGCTATTTTTATAGCCGTTAGGACCGCCCATTAGTGAAAAAGCTACAAACGAAATCACATAAAAGGAAATCTCTTAACAAAAATTCAATCAGTTTGGATTCTATCGCCCCTGCGAGCAGATGTGTTTTGTGTCGTCTGCACAGCTAGTTTCGCTTTCGACAAGAGCGATTACGTCACAGCTGCCAGTCATTAGCATTGGGAAAAAAACAACGGTGGAGAGCATTGCACAATATCAGCTGTTCTAATGGCTCTAAAAGTTTTCTAAAGAACTATTAGGATTTGTTGTTTGCAAATCGTAGGGAAATATCCTCAGTTTACTGCAAATCAAGAACAGTTTGCTTAGATTTGTGCACTTTTCGCTGTGTGAAATTCACAGTAATCGAGATCAAGTGAAGCGTTCTTTGTTTTTGCGAAAAATGTGAAAAAGGGGAATGCGTACATAATTCATACAATTGATATTCGGAAGTGTTAAGGAACATGTCAGTTGTTTTCGTATTCACGACATCCAGTTATGTCTCTGACATTACCCACCCGCCTTTTTTAAGTTCAGATTCCGGCGAACGACCACGGTTAAAGCCGGATATAAAAATGCGATATAAAAGCTCAGATCCAGAGTTCAGTTCCAGAATATAACATCAAAATTGAGTTTCAGAATTCAGGTTCAGAATTCAGTTCTAGCATTCGACTCCAAAATTCGGTTTCAGAATCCAGACCCAGATCCGTCCATTTTATTCGCATTTACGTCATCCACTTATATCTCATGACATTACCCATCCGCCTTTTAAACTTTTTTTTTATATATAAAAAATAGGTATAGAATTCGCTCAAACTTTAAAAAAAATTTACAAGGCCCGGAGGGCCGAATGTCATATACCAATCGATTAAGCTCGACGAACTGAGCAAATGTCCGTGTGTGTGTGTGTGTGTGTGTGTGTGTGTGTGTGTGTGTGTGTGTGTGTTTATGTATGTGTGTTGTCAACTAACAGGTCCAGATCTCAGATCTCATCACATTTTGCTTCGGACCGATTTTAGCACGGTTCGTTTCCGGCAACATAATCGTTCGAATATGACATATGCAAACCAGATGATGGCAAAAATGGCAACACTTTCGAATTGAAAACAATCCCATTATTATATTGATTTAAACTACTTACTGCAATAAATGCTGGAAGATATACCATATACCATTCGAATCAGTCTGGTTTCGGAACTACAGGATGATATGTGAAACGAAATTAAAACTGTGTAACTCATTTTTCTCGTAGATGGTTGAACCGATCTAAGATTCAAATGAAATCTAAGAATAATCTAAGATTTAAATGAAAAGTTTTAAGATTCTACAAAACATCTTGTTTCGGAGATACAGGGTGATTAGTATGAAATTGTCTATTTCACATAAATTACATACAGTTTTATCTGGTTAGAAGATTTGGATAGTCGATAACCAAATAAACTTATTTCATTTTTGCTTGTATTCAGTTTTCGTTTCAGAAGGCACCCAAAAATTTATTACGCACTACGATTCCTCAAAGATGTCTACATTGATTTTCAAGCATTTTGAAACAAATGTAAACTATACAGCTACTCAGGCGAATTTATCTGACTTCGGCCACACCGAATTTCGAATTCCGGTTCCAGTATCGAATCGTTTCTCAAAGCTCAATCGTTTTCTCAAAAAAAGCCAAATCGAATTTCAGAAACAAAAGTTCAAAGTCAGAATTGGATAAAATTAGATTTATTTTAATCTAATTTTATCCAATTCTGACTTCCGATTCTGGAATTGTAGGACGATGAATTTTTTAAATTCATAGCGATATAGAAGATGACAATCCCGAAAAGCTTTAAAGTTGGACTCAAAAATATTGCAATTTATTCGTCATATGGCTTCCTGAATACCGGCTCTGGACGTACCTTAAATTGCCCTAAACTCTAAAGTGGAAATTTCTTCGACATATCTTGGAATGTTTAATCGATTGTTACACTTTTAAATTCAAATTCGATCCGATTTGCAGTTTCGACATTACAGAGTAATGACGGACATTAGAATAATGCCATGAAAACTGAAACACCGAAGAATATGTATGCAAAAAACAAATGCGGATGGATAAAAAAAGGTATCATCTCACTGCTAGGTGGATTAGGCACGTTTTAAATGTCTTAGAAACCCTGTCACACTTTTTCATTGGAAGAAATGGTTTTAAATTATTCGGTGATCGTTTTTTTTTCTCATTTAAAACAAACTCACTTTTCAATTGGGGACATATTTTCGTTTCAAGATTTACAGTTCGTCATGTATCTGAATATCTACTAATCGATTCGTCTCAAAACATGATCACTATTTCGCACAATTATACTAAAATTGAATGATGGATGACTTCATAATTAGTAATGTTCACTTGCCACTTGTTTAATTAACGATTAATAACTTCTAAAATTACCCGACAAGCAATAAAAGTCTTAAAAAATATGAGAAGAAAGTTTTTCACTTAGTTCACTTGATTGCGCTTTGTTTTCATCTCATTTGGTTTCGCAAAGTTGCCAAGTTTTCTCATAATGCTACAAAAAAAATTTTTTTTCTTCTTCAAATCATCATCAACAAGTATTTTTTTGGTATCCTTGACATTAGTTCTGTTATATTATTGATATTTATATTTCAATAAAACTGTTTCGATTTCGAATATTAGCAGAAAGATCGTGTTAAATACTAATGAAATAATCATTGTGGCAAATCTAGTAGCACTGGTTTCTTTCCGCTATATGTCAACCCAACGCTGTTAAGTGTGTGTTTCATCGGTTGTGCACAGAGAGGCCAGATATTATCATAGAAAATATGTATCTGCTCTGTATTTGTTTTCACTAATAAAATGAGTCAGTTCAAATTGGTTTAAATAATAAATGTTTAGCAGTGTTCATCGTCAAATATTTGCACAAAAGATTTCAATTTTAACATGTGATTTGTCCGTTGATTAATAAACTTTTATAGAAGTACTGCAATTAAATACTAACAGAAACTCAGAGAGAAAAGTCTAACGTTTTACTTCTCACTTTTTATAAACTTTTACAAATCTGTATTATATTCAGGAAATCTCTGATTTAAATCTATACAGTACAGATAAATCTGTAGAAATGACATCTTTGGTTCTGATTTTTATTTTCAGAAGGGCTAATGCCTAAATAGTAACCATTTCTTGTTTTTTTCTTTTTTAAGTTTACCAAATTACCTTTACAGGAAAATTTTAAATTTGCAACGAAAGGAAAAGAAAACGACCCAAAAATTTTTAAACGTCAAAATGATTCTAAACCGGTTCTAAAACGATCGTGTGTTGTTTCGTAGTTGGCATTTGGCTCGTTTTAAGAAGAATTCTGACATTTTGAACCTGAGAGTTTAATAGTGGAATAGTTTGTTCTGATTGCTGTTGCCATTGCTAATTTATAGGAAGAATGAAGGACCAACGATAGGATGAATAAAAAACCTTTGAGATGAAATTAGGAGCAGAGTAGTGAACATATCAGAAACACTTTGAGTGGGTTTTTGAATACTAGTTTGATTTCCAACAAATGTGAATTCTTTTCCAATGTGAAGCAAGGCGAATTAAGCAGAAATATGAAATAATTGTAGTGATCTTAGTGGCTAAATCTGGTTTTTGCGGTAACGTCCCTACGGCTCAGTTTAAAGCGAGTAAATTGAGACCTTGGTGTAAATATAAAACAAATGATTCCAGTTTGAAGTTCTTTTTTGGTTCCACTTAACAATTACAATATTAAAGGTTACCAGTTCAGAGAACACGGCTGTCATTGGATATGACGATCACTTTTCTGCTTCAAGTTATCCGCTTTCTAGTCTGATTAAATAATTTATGTACTACAAAGAAATAAGGTTTTGCAAGTATAATTTGATTCGAGCAATTAAGTAATTAGCAGGAGAATGCTTGTCAATCTGAGAAGTGCTTTCGGGAAATAAACATTCCTACAAAAGGGAGCCACAAATATCAATAAGTCTCGAATGGCACAATATTATTTCGTTAATAACACAGAATTCGGAGAATGCTGCTGAGACAGGAATCATGGTAATGAGAAAGCTCTACTTGGAAAGACTAATTAAATCCGGCCTCGATAATACGATAAGAGATCTAGCAAGCAGGGACATCCATCCATGAGAACCTTAAACTCGGTATTCTGTATCAACTTGACCAGTGACACTTTAGCCATTCCACGACAGCTGGCTGTCGCGACACTGTTTCTGCTGAACGATGGCAACCCCAAGCTAAGTACTGTAATTTTTTTTCTGCTCTACTATACAATAGGGACCTCGGATCACGTGCCGCCGTCGCTCGTCAAGTGCCGCTTGATAGAAACGAAAGGAAAGTTTTAATTAAATTTCTACGTTCTTCCATCCAACAGTATTTCCGCTGATTAATGAACACATTTTCCGACGCAGTTCATCCGGCAGTCAGTCGTCGTGACAAAGCCATGCTCCGTTGTCCTTTGGGTTCTATTTACCCAAAGTCATAGTTTTTTACCCGGAACTGCAGCTTTCAAGGACTGCTGCAGCACAGGACCGGTAGCATTGGGTTTTGGTTCCCGATTGCATAAACGTCAGGGTGTCAAGGAATGGTTGCTTCAAGTTAGAGTTTAAAATTCATGGGAAATGTATTTTAACCTATTCTGTGTTTACTCAGAACTTGTCGGGTTGCCGTCAGCATGGACTTCGTCAGGCTGTGTCGCTACCGGACAACAATCGCTAGATGATAGGATGAGATGGCGAGAAAATAAAATGTTTTCTTCAATTTCGAACTTGTCGAACTCGAACGGATAACAAGCAAATGAATCCCGCTCACTTCAAACACTTTTTAGACAAATGTGGATTTTCAGCGGTTTTAAGAAATTCTTCCCTTTCGCAACATTCATATTCGTATTTTTCAGAAGATAAAAAATACAGATTGATCGGTACATGTGGCAACCCTGTTTTGCACGGCATATTTCCAAACGACACACAGTGGTCCAAAACTGGAAAAAGACGGTCAAAAGTCTGTACTGACTTTCACTGATTTTTAAGAGCTAACGTGTCTTCGAAGAAGTTTTACAAGATTATATTACGCTTCCTTTGAAAGCGGCATCTTAATTTTTGTAAAGGGGGTAGCACCAATTTCGAAAAAAAATAATTTTTTTACCTCATTTTAAAGAAAAAATTTTTTTGAGTATTTTTGCTGAATATATAAATAGTGTAAACAAATTATTTTTTGAGATATATTCACTTTATTTTAAAAACATTTTTTTTGGATTTATCTACGTAGAATCTACCTCTTTTACCTAAGTATCTAACTACAAAGTGCGCGTAAACACGCATAAACATGCTTATGCTTGCACGCGCAGCTTAAGCAAATTGTTGTGATTTTTATTTTGTTTACTTTTTGACAACTAACAATATTAGAAAAAATCTAAGTGGAACTCGATGCAATTTTTTAGACCTTTTCAAAATTAGCTTTAAATATTGAAAATCCGAAAAAATCAAAAGTTCAACACATATTAAAAAATGGAAAAATGTTTTCCAATCAAAATATAAAAAAGTATTGCAAAAGTACAAACGTTTACGAAGAGATTTCATTTTTAAACGTGTAAATAAATTGAGTTATCACGAAGCAACACGTTTTTTAAGACGCTATGTAGATCGTGCGACGCTCACTTAGAGATGTGCGAAGCAGCTCATGCCGGTGAGCAGCTCCGAACCGATCAGCTCACTAAAGAGAATCGATTCTATGTATCAGCTCATCAGCTCATTAAGATTGAACTGAAGGTTTGTTTCTAGCGCCGTTTTTCTTTCATATGCATGATCGAAATCATTGATGCACCAAGAACAATGCTATGCGAACTAACTTGTTTGTGAATTATTATTATGTCACATTTGAGAATATCTGCAAAAGTGGCATCCCTGAATGTACCTGAGAGGTAAGATTTCTTAGTGACAACGGCTCATTCAATCTGTTAAAGAAGGATAAATACACATTTGGAAAAACGAACAAAAGCTCATGCACACATTTCTTCTCATTTATAACTCGCTCTTCAAGAGCCGAAAATCCGTTCAGCTTGTAGCTTGTTTCCACCTTAAGGGCAGGGATGTAAGCACATTTTTTAAAAAATCTGTGATCAAGCCAGAAACTTGTCTGTGCAAAATCTGTGCACGTTTCCCCGTTTCCATAATAGCTGATCGGAATCATTTTGGTAAGCAAAAAAGGTCTCACTATTTCCTACCGCACTGTAAATTTGGTGCTAAACTGTGATCAATTTCAAAAATCTGTGATCGATTTCAGGATCTGTGTAAATCTGTGACCATTTTCAGAAATCTGTGAAAATCTGTGCCTCTTTTTTAAATCTGTGCAAAAGGTTGAAAATCTGTGGAACACAGATTAATCTTTGAACCTGGCATCCCTGCTTACCAGTGCGGTGAACTGGTGACCTGAGGTTCTTTTAAAAAGAGCTGTGAACTATCAGCTCTTTTTAAAGATTCGATTCACTGGAATAGCTCAGGAAACAAAAATATGGGATTTTTTATTTTCTTCAATTATTCCAAACAAAGTATGCATAAAAAAGTAACTTTAAACAAGTTATGAATAAAAAATTGGTTGCCACAAAAACGCTTTGTATATACGAAACGTAAACGTGTAGGTCGCACACTTTTGGTATATTTGACAAAGTAAATTACTTTTAATAATTTTAAAAGTTTGTCGAGGAAAAAAAATTTCCATCTCTTCAGAAAGTTATGATTATATTTTTTGTCAAAGTAGGCATTGAACAATTAGGGATAGAATCAAATTACGCGGTATATATTTGTAAAAAAAAATTGAATAGCAACTATATGCATTAAAAGAACGGTTTGGCAGCTACTGATTTATGTCCACGTTTTTATTGATTCGAACCACTGTGCGACACCCATACTAGTATAAAGATGTGTTCTACATCAATACTTTCATTTTCGCATTGCATGAGTCGTAATTGAATGTGTTAGTGGCGGTGTCAATTTTGTCTACTTCCATTTTGATGACTCTGAAGCTTTTGGTACGAAATGGAGAAAATTCCATTCATTTTTAATGATATGTCGTAGCAGCGAAAAGTGCTTTGAATTGTCACGACCAACAGGATCTGCATTTAGATCCGAGATGGTTCTTGGCGTGATTGTCCTGTATGGCCGCGGCCCGACTGCAACTGCCGCTCTCTGCATTCCAGCGTGAAGTCTTCGATGTTGCTACCACAACCTAACTGAGCAGCGCTCCCATGACGACTGATGACTTCTGGTATGGTAACGCTGTGTGCTCGGCCCGATGTTACTCTCGTGTGTGTCTTGCTTCTATAACCGTTGCTCACAAAATGAAAAAAATGTGAAATATTCAGCTTTTATATCGCTGGAGCAGCACATATTTTGTTCTCTTCCTCAAAACGCGTTCTGATTGGCGCTTGCTGACATGGATCAAATCAGACAGGTTTTTCAATAGTGAACTATTGAAAAACTTTGATGTTGTTTGCAATACACGTTCAAATTGAAAAATTTTGATTCTATTGGTAGTTAGATTATATAAATCCTTCGACAGGTCACTGAACTATGAACTTTCAAAATACGAGAAAGGCAAACGCGCGTCATGTGTTTTCCTCTTTGATACTCGTTTATACTAAACTAAACTGCACTCAAAACCGTTATTCCCAATCTTAGGGTCAAATGAAAGGTCTTATGGTCCTACCAAAAATTACTGCATATTTTCGGATACAACAAAAATTTAAATCATCGTTTAGAGTACAATGGAAAAATCGTATAAAATCTTCAAAATTCGAATAAAAACTAGTAGAATTTGTACGTCATGTCGGTGGACGTACAAACCGACTTCGATTATACCGATTCCGGTGCTGGAAGTACATATAATAGTGAACCCACTTCGTTTTCTAATGGATGCCCTAACCGATCAGTGGACTGTTTCATTCTCTATGTAATACTAATAGTTAATGCACAAACAATCCCTTGGTTTCTTTCAAAAATCGAAGAGAAACATTTTGAATAGAATACCACAGTATTATATATAAGAAAGGCATCATTACACCATCAGGTGGATTAAAACAGGTTTTTTGCACTAACTTTTCTCGAAGATGGTTGAACCGATTTTCACAAACTTTGATTCAAATGAAAAGTTTTTGGGTCCCATACAAAATTCCTGAATATTATTTGGATCCGACTTCCGGTTCCGGAATCATGGGTGTGCATAAAAATGAAAATATGTGTTCTAACTTTTCTCACAGATGGCGCGACCGAATTTCACAAATTTAGGTTCAAATGAAAGGTCCTGTGGTCCCACACAGAATTCCTAAATTTCATCCGAATCCGGAAATATAGGGTAGTAGAGTAGTAAAAATTTTATTCCGTCAGGTGAAAAAACATAATTCGTGAAAATTCTAAAGCGGCCTCGAATCTTCTCCAATTGATAGTTTTTATCAGCAGACGGTCAAACAAACCGATTTCGGTTATTCTTTCAAGAATCGAAGAAAATTATTTTGAAGAATATCACAGTATTAGAGATGATAGTATGATTTATATGAGAAAAGCATAATACACCACTAGGTGGATTAAAACAGGTTTTTCTATGTTTGAAACACAGATAAAACGCTGCTGGGGCTGCCAGTTTATTTTGTTAAAATTTCTAGATTTAAATTTTGAAAATGCCTTTAGACATTGCACCGTCGTTCTAAACGACGGTATGAGATTTTGAACTCCGGAACCGGAAGTCGGATCCGGATGAAATTCAACTGATGAGATCGCAAGACCTCATATTTGGGTTTAAATTTGTATAATTCGGTTCTGGTGTCTCAGAGAAAATAAAGTGAGTTAGTTCCGTTTCTGAGTTTTTGATAACTAAGGACTGTCCCAGAAAATATGGACGCACTTTGATTTCGCTGTAAATAATTCACAAGTGTTAGATATTAAAATTTTATTCGATATACTGATAATATTAAACTACAACAACAGAATATTATTCTCAACATTTGCTACTTAGCCATTCCAGGCTAGCTGGCACACCTTCTTGCGAACGTTCCTCATTAAATTCCGTACAGACTTCTTGGCGACAAGTTTTGACACTTTTTCCAATCTTTTTCGAACTGTTGAATGGTTTCGGCTGCCGAGACATGTTTCTTAAAATGTGCCTTCGTTAATGCCCAAAATTCTTCAATTGGTCGAAGTTCTGAGCAATTTGGTGCGTTCATGTCTTTTGGGACGAAAGTGACATTTTTGGTAGTATACCATTCTACCGTTGATTTCGAGTAGTGGCAAGAAGCAAGATCTCGCCAGAAGACAACAGGATCCTTGTGGATTCGAATCATGGGTAGAAGTCGTTTTTGTAAACATTCCTTGATGTATATTTCGCTGTTAATTGAAGTAGTGGTGATGATCGACTTCAATCGATGTCTCGGACTGGTTTAACACTTGCCCTTCTCGCACCGTATAACATTGTGGTCCCGGCAAGGATTTGTAATCGAGTTTCACGTAGGTTTCTTCCTTCATGATTATGCAGTTCAAATTTCCAGCAAGAATCGTATTGTACAGCTTTCGAACCCTTGGCCTGATCGTTGCTTCTTGTTTCGGACTACGTTTTGGTTGTTTCTGCTTCTTATAGGTTCGAAGATTCAAGCTTTGTTTAACACGAAGAACATTTGACTTCGAAGTGTCCACTTTTTTGGCCACATCCCGAACTGAAACCTCCTTCGTTTGCTCGAACGCCTTCAGTATACGTTTGTCCAACTGAGGGTTAGTAGGACCTTTTTTCGACCCGTTTTCGGTTTATCCTCAAAGGTGTTATCCTCACCGAACTTCCTGATTGCATTTCACACGGCTTTTTCACTTACTCCATCCATTTCAGCTATCTTTCTCAGTGACAGTCCGCGTTCTGTGCACCATTTGTACACAATTTTTCGACGTTGTTCTACTGAAAGTCCACGCATTTCGAAACAAACTAATGAAAACGATTAAACAACTGCACAAGTGGTTAGAGAAGCGTGTAAACAACAGGACGCAGCCATAAAAATTGACAGATTCGAAACCATTGCGAAATGGCAGCGGTTTTTGGTTGCGTCCATACTTTCTGGGACAGTCTTTATTTCCGAAATCAGGGGCTGGGGTCCACTAGGAGATTGCTAGTACCTATGTAGTATCTATTATCCTTCTCCGGACAGTACCAGCGTAGATACCGTGTGGAATCCGGTGGAAAAAAATCCAAACCAACAATAGATCCACAGGGTTCTCGCTTTCATGTCGTAAAAGGCGACAATTGCAGGAATGTTTCTTTTTCCTTCAGTTATCAGATTTTTCAACGTTTCACATCTGATTACTCTATTTTACAAAATTATCTCTTCACTAAACTTCATTCAACTTATCAATTTCCGGGTAGCTTCTGAGAAAAGTTTTATTTTGTGTTTTTTTTTCTTCCATGTTATCGCTTGTCTTTCAAGATAAAAAATTGAATCATAAAAATCAACTATCGCTCGTCAATCCGTTAATATTAAATTGTAATAACAGAGATAACATAGATCGGTGTATTGAGTGAATAATAGGAAAATACTTGTTCTTTTGATAAATTAAAAAAAAATTTCTCGGTTGCCGGCTGCCCAGATCTAACAATATAACCAATTACCGATTGTTCGCAATGAATAATAAAATGAAAATAACAGACAATCAAGATGCGCGTGAAATCTGTTGACCTTTATTTGGTAATTTGATGATTTGATATGATTTATAGAATATGCAACTACAAGAAATCAACTATTTTGTCTAAATCATATTCACTCGTTTGTTTTGTAGCAGGTAATGTAATTTAGAAAAAAATAGAGTTAGTTAGGGAACGTGCCATATGAGCCAATTTGTTTTGACAGTACAGTTTGTAGCATGTTAGAAAGCTTTTGGTGTAGTAAAGTCTCTGCTTTCGACAGGAACGTGATCCACATGTAGCATTTACTACCGAAAATCAAGCATACTACATTTTATTCATACGGCCCATTGTCTCGTCTAGTTTTTTTTTCGCAAAGCTTGCAGTAGTGTACGAGTTTCTGTAAATAGAGACATGTGACCCGTTGATTATCGTAGATGACTAGCCATTTATATGGGTACATTGTGTTCGGAACGAAAATCACATAAGAAGGAATTGGTTTCTTTAATCACACACGCAACGCAAGAACGCCGTTCGGGATGCCGGGACAAAAATGGTGGCTATTAAGCTGTTGAAACGTTGAGTTTGTGTTGAATTGGTAGAAATTTCGAATACTATTTTTTCTTATTAGTGAATTGGCAGTAAATCTGAATAACGAATAAGGCAAATAACGCCTTCGAAAAGTTTTAGCTACACATTTGCACTGCCATTCCTGTTTTTTTCAAAAGATAAATTTATCAACACAGCAACTAGAACCGACCCCGTAGGCGGAGATGTTTTGTTTAACGCCTTTTTTCATTGTCACCCAGCCGGAGGCCCTTTTTTTATTCAAGAAGAAATACAAACACCAATCAACCTTTTTTTTTTCTCTCAAAGCGAGGCCCGGAACAAGTTGTTATTCACCGTGCCCGAAGCATAAGGATGGCAGATCCTTGAGACATATCTCTGCCAAGAGATACGGAACTTCAAACGGTGCAACCTCGTGAAATTCCCAGTCGCAGTATACTCGAAAGGACTGCAGTACTTAATGCACATGAAACGAGAAACGAGAGCCATCCCTACTACTCGGAATGATGTGACATAATAATCGTGGAATTCGTATCATTACAAGTAGCAGCTGCTTTTGGCGAGCTTGTAAAATTTGAATCCGACTCGTAGAAAGTTTTCCGACAAGGAATGGTTTTTTTTGGGTGTGTCAGAAGAGTAAGGCTGAGAAATCCAAGGATTTGCTTTTCTTCAGGTAGAATCTCACATCCGGCTGTCGTGTGCTGAAGAAGAGACGAAGAAAAAAAAGCTCCAATGGATTGCCGAATAGAAACTAATGTAATCCCACCCATAATCGTGTTACCGGATCCTACAATGGATAAAATTCGTCTTCTCTCTCTTTCTCTCGCTTGGGAACAGCCATAACCGTAAACGGAACGATCGCCACAAAGCCTTTAGTTTTCCCATTCACCGAAGCCAGAAGCCACGGTTGCTGTCCCATTCAATTGGTAAAAAATTAACAACTCCCGAATTGGCAGAGAAAAAAAAAAGCTGAAGCTTAAGTTTAGTATTCGGGTCGTTCGGATGGGGCAGACAAAACGAAAAAAAAAAAATGAAAGAATGTCGGCAGCCCACAAGTCAAATGATAACCGATAAGGGGGAAACTCCCGGAGCGGCGTCTTCGTGGGGAACCGGGACGACCTGACGTTGAACGTTCGCGATACCGATATCCGGTCTTGCCGAAGATTCCATTTGCTTCCCGGTTGTATCGATCCCGGAGGCCCCTTTTCTGATTTTCTTTATTTAGGTTAAAAAAAAAGTGTCACAGTTTGAATTCGTTTACCCAAAGATGAACTCGAAAGCCTAAAGTAAGTAATCCAATAGAACGAGAGTGCTAGTTACTTAAATGGGGGAAATCTTTTTCGGCTTCCTTTTGGGGCGAAAAATGTTCGAAGGCCGGGTTGGGGAAAAACCGAGCAGCGTTTAGATGCGGAATTAGATAGGTATTGATGACCGGGATAAAGAAAGTTTCAAGGGTGGAAGGATGGTTGATGGATGGTTGGTGTGAATTTCTTGGGACTTTGCGAAATTATCAAATTTCACAGTTCGAATCGCGGGTGGTTGGGTGTTACATAAACTGGAGAATTAGCAGCTCATAAAAAAGGGTATCAACGAACGAACTGATTTACTCCGTAATGATGAACCCGCCACGCGGCGTGCAAATTGAATATCTTTCATGAATAGTACTTTGGTTCCGAATTTAGAAGACTTTCCGTTTTTTTTTTGCATCATCGCTTCAAATGACGGTTTGAAATTTTAAACACACTTCACCCTGTACTTCCCGAAGCGGATTAAAATCAATAACAGCCTATAGGACCTTTCAGTCATGCCGATGTTTGTGAAAATTGGCTCAACCATCTTTGGGGAAATGAAGTGAGTTTCGTTTAGGAGTTTTTGACCACTGTACTTCTGAAACCAGGAACTGGGAAACGGGATATGAGAAATCAAATGTTTTGTCTAATAATTAATATAAGAAGTGTATGGTTAGTTCAAAGGATTTCACTAGATCTTTCATCACCATGAATAAAAATTTGATATAAATGTTTTTTTACCGAAACCCATGTCATCCCGGAAGATTCTGAAACTGTGATGACTCATACTTGGAAAAGTAAATCACTTGAAAAAAATTCAAGTTACGCCATCTCAAGATCAAGGAAGAGAATAATCGTATCTATGTTCACTCGGTGCTTTCTACTGAAAACCCGATTAATTAAAGCAACACCCGATCGGCGCACAGTGGTCTAAAACTGGAAAAAGACGGTCAAAAGTCTGTACTGACTTTCAATGATTTTTAAGAGCTAACGTGTCTTAGGAAGAAGTTTTACAAGATTATATAACGCTTCTTTTGAAAGTGGCACCTTAATTTTTGTTAAGGGGGTAGTACCAATTTCGAAAAAAAAATATTTATTTTTCAGAAAAAAAATTTTGTTTTCTATCTCATTTTGAAGAAAAAACATTGGAAGTATTTTTGCTGAAAATATAAATAATGTTGAAAAAATATTTTTTAAACATGTTTTTTTTATTTTAAAAACAGTTTTTTTGGATTTATCTACGTAGAATCTCCCTCTATTACCTAAGTATCTAACATACTACGAAGTGCGCATAAACACGCAAAAACAAGCAAGCTCATGCTTGCACGCGCAACTTAAGCAAATTGTTATGATTTTTGTTTTGTTTACTTTTTGACAATTAACAATATTAGAAAAAATCGAAGCGGAATTTCAAAATTAGTTTTGAATATTGAAAATCCGAAAAATTATCAAAAATTTAACACATATTAAAAAAATGGAAAAATGTTTTCCAAACAAAATATGAAAAAGTATTGTAAAGGTACAAACCTTTACGAAGAGATTTCATTTTGAAAAGTTTCAATAAATTGAGTTATCGCAAAGTAATACGTTTTTTAAGACGATATGTGGATCGTGCGACGTTCACTTAGAGATGAGCGAAGCAGCTCCTACCGGTGAGCAGCTCCGAACCGATCAATTCACTAAAGGGAATCGATTCAATGTATCAGCTCATCAGCTCATTAAGATTGAACTGAAGGTTTTTTTCTAGCGCCGTTTTTTTTGCGCTGTTTTTCTTACTCCGTTTTTCTTTCATATGCATTATCGAAATCATTGATGCACAAAGAACAATGCTATGCGAACTAACTTGTCTGCGAATTTTTATTATGTCATATTTGAGAACATCTGCAAAAGTGGCATCCCTGAATGTACTGAGTGAGAGGTAAAATTTCTTATTGACAATGGCTCATACAATCTGTTAAAGAAGGATAGATACACATTTGGAAGAACGAACAAAAGCTCATGTACACAAACCTTTTCATTTATAACTCGCTCTTCAAGAGCCGAAGATCCGTTCAGCTCGTAGTTCATCTTACCAGCAGGGATGCCAGGTCATTTTTTTAAAAATCTGTGACCATCCAAAAACTCTAAGTATTTCCTACCGGTCTGTAATTTTTGGTGCTAAACTGTGATCAATTTTAAAAATCTATGATCGATTTTAGAATCTGTGTAAATCTGTGACTATTTTCAGAAATCTGTGAGCCATTTTTGAAATCCGTGCAAAAGGATGAAAATCTGTGAAACACAGATTAATCTGTGAACCTGGCATCCCTGCTTACAAGCGCGGTGTGAGCTGTGAGCTATCAGCTCACTTTAAAGATTAGATTCACTGGAATAGCTCAGGAGCGAATTGCACATCTTCACGCTCACTGCAAAAGTGAGTTACAGAAATAGCAGACGCGTGACGCCCTCCGTTTCTTAACCATTCATGGTTTCAGCATGGCCATAGTGAAAATGAGTCACACGAATAGTACTCAGGATATTCTCATTGGAAAATAAATTGGATTAGAAATATATTTTCCTATAGGTATTGTAAAAGTTTTCTGCATTAATTTGCATATTTCGCTTCAGTACAAGGTGTCCTAGGTAAAAATAGGTAACATGATGTAAAACTTTTCCAGAAAAGAATAAAGCTATGCAACCTTCTACAAAATTATGGGATTTTAGAATTTTCTACAATTATTCCAAACAAAATATGTAAAAAAAATAACTTGAAACATGTTATGATTAGGAAACTAGTTTTAAGGGGATTGTCATAATTCAATAACTAAAACTAACTTTGGAATGCCCTAAAAAAAGTTCCATCTAGTTCCACTTAGAATTTTTTTATAGTATTGGGCCTATCTTTTCCTATGAATTTTGTAAAAATCAGCTGCATAAAGTTGCATATTTCGCTTCGGTGTGAGGTTTTATGATAGGTAAAAAAAAGGTAAAATGTTGTATAACTTTGCCAGGAAACAAACAACCTATGCACTACCTTCAACAAAAATATGGGATTTTTTATTTTCTTCCATTATTCCAAACAAAGTGTGTATAAAAAAACCTGTTTTAATCCACCTAGTGGTGTAATGATGCCTTTCTCATATCAATCATACTATCATATATAATACTGTGGTATTCTTCAAAATAATTTTCTTCGATTCTTAAAAGAATAACCGAAATCGGATTGTTTGACCGTCTACTGATAAAAACTATCAATTGGAAAAGATTTGAGGTCGATTCAGAAATTTTTTTAAGGTTTTTTCCCATTTTCAGTGATGGTATACAATTTTTAACCCACTTTACCCTATATTTCCGGATCCGGAAGTCGGATCCGCATGAAATTCAGGAATTAAGCATGGGACCACAGGACCTTTCATTTGAACCTAAGTTTGTGAAAATCGGTCGCGCCATCTATGAGAAAAGTTAGAACAAATATTTTCTTTTTTTTTTTGCACATTTTACCCCATAACTCCCGAACCGGAAGTCGGATCCAAATAATACTCAGGAATTTTTTATGGGATCTCAAGACCTTTCATTTGAATCTAAGTTTGTGATAATCGGTTCAGCCATCTCTGAGAAAAGTTAGTGCACTTATGTTCACAATTTTTTGCGCATTTTACCCCATAATTCCGGAACCGGAAGTCGGATCAAAATAAAATTAAGGAATTTTGTATAGGACCACAAGATCTTTCATTTGAATCTAAGTTTGTGAAAATCGGTTCAACCATCTCCGAGAAAAGTTAGTGCAAACAAACGTTACATACACACATACACACACAGACATTTTGCGTACTCGACGAACTGAGTCGAATGGTATATGACACACGCCTCCGAGCCTCGGTTCAAAAGTCGATTTTCACAGTGATTGCATAACCTTTCTATATGAGAAAGGCAAACATAACTCGAAACAAGTTATGGAAAAAAACTGATTTTAAGGGGGTTGCCATAAAAACGCTTTGTATATCCGAAACGGTGCGAACTACACCGAAAGAAAAGATGAAACTTACACGACCTGTAAACCGATAGTACTATGAAATAGACATCAGTTGAAACAAAAATCTGATTTAAAACCATGATTGATGTAAAATTACATTAAAATTCATTTAGTTTTTCATTTAACAAAACTGTATATTTACAAACCGCTTCGTTTTGTAATGTAAATTTCCATTCAATTGCCTGCTCCAAATATGTGCATGAAAATAAATGTAAAATCACAAAATATTTTTATCTGTGTAGACTTTTGGTATATTTGACAAAGTATATTATTTTCAATAGTTCAAAAACTTTGTGGTAGAAAAAAAAATATCTATCACTTCAGAAAAAAAGTTATGGTTGTATTTTTTGTCAAAGTAGGCCATGAACAATTAGGGATAGAATCAAATTACGCGGTATATATTTGTAAATAATTTCTTAAAAGTAACTATATGCATTAAAAGAACGGTTTGGCAGCTACTGATTTATGTCCACGTCTTTATTGATTCGAACCACTGTGCGGCGGAGCGCAATAGTTACATCTCTCGTATTTCTTCTCGTTTACAAACGTTATGGAGCGCTGGCCTTGTGAATTCTGCCAAGTACATGTTCGGATTTGCATTCGAACCAATGATGAATCAACTCGCAATTTGCAACCAGTGTTGGTGATTGCCGATAATTTGGTAGAAAGCGACTCGATATTTTTCTACATTGTATACAACATCGTGAAACTGGTAGATGATGCTACAAGAACTCGCTGCCTCTCAATGCATAAATCGTGAGATAATATTTCTTCATTTCTCTAAGTATTTCACGGTACTTATGAGAATAAGGAGTGTATCGAAAATAAACTATCCACATACATTTGTGTTGTACGCATGTATTTGTGATGGTTTTTCATGCTCAGATCGCAGCATGCTGTGCATTTGGCTTTAAGCTTTCGATTCTTTACTTGTTTGTGCGGTTGAAATTCTGCGTTTTCACGTATTGAAAAGAAAATGGAAATTAATGTTCTGGACACATGGCTAAGTGAGAAGGGTATTACTATGCGAAAATTGGCGAAGCGGTTTGGAATTAATCATGCCACTATTCTGTGGATCAGCTACCAGGAAGAGGTAGAAAACCCAGTTCTTCCAACCCGAAACTGGACCAGAAAGTTGTATCTCTAATCATGAAGAACAAATCAATGTCAATACATGATTTTGCCAATACAGCAGGAACGAGTGTCGGAATGGTCCAGCGTATCAAGAGACGAAATCACCTAAAGACCTACAAGAAGCAGAAAATCTCGGAACAAAGTGTAAAACAGAAGAAGCAAGTAGCAACAAGGGCCCGGAAATTGTATTCGCGTCTTTTGCAGTGTCCGGATGCATGCGATTTAATGGACGATGAGACTTATGTAAAAGAGGACTCAAAAACCCTTCCAGGTCCCAATACTTTACTGTCGTCGTTGGGAACGATGTGAGCGATGCGGACAGGTCGATTTAAGTGGAGAAATTCGGTCGCAAGGTAATGGTATGGCAAGCAATATGTTCCTGTGGTTTGAAGTCAACCATTTTTTACACTACCGGAACTATAAATGCAGAAATCTATCGATCTGAGTGTTTCCAGAAGAGATTGCTGCCTTTATATAAGAAGCATAGTACACCTCCACTGTTTTGGCTGGATTTGGCGTCGGCTCACTATGCCAAAACCACTCTCAATTGGCTTGCGGAAAAGGGTATAAATTTCGTTGAGAAAAATATCAATCCACCAAATTGCCCTCGGCTTCGACCGATCGAACGTTACTGGGCAATCGTGAAGATGGTCTTCAAGAAGGCTGGTGAGGCAGCCGGGAACATGCAGGAGTTCAAAAAAATTTGGGTTCAAGCGTCCAAAAAATGCGATGCAACACTTGTCCGGAACATGATGAAGAGCGTTCGATCAAAAGTTCGAAAACTCGTGAAGGAATAACTTACATTTCATCCGGTTTTCTTTATGCTCTAGTTTAACCTCGTACAATAGAGGATCAATTTTTAGTTTGAATAAAATATCGTTTTGTATCATAATTTGAAAGAAAAATTTGTGGATAGCTTATTTTCGATACACTCCTTAGATACAGTTTTACAGGTCGGCACTGTGTGGAATTCACCAAGAGAGAATCGCAAGTTGGCAATTATCGCAGCAAATCGAATCGATGATTCGACTTGACGATTCTTATACTAGGTTATAATATTTCAAAAAAACCCTTGTGTGGAGAGTTCACAGACATTTTCATAGACACAACTCATACAAAGGATTCTATCGCAATTATCCGCTGTCCGTATAGAATCGGATCGCTAAACGAGAATAAGCGACCGTTAGTTGCTTCATTGCGAATCCCCACGGCAACGTGCTAAGCCGTAATGCTCAGACGGGTCAACAAGAGAAATTCGCTCTCGCACTGGTATCCATTCTATGTTTAATGAATCATGCCGGTTTTTTGTTGCAGCGATGATATCCGTCTCTCTTTGATGGCACTGATTGAATCGTATGAAGAGTTGCTAGAGAGCGTTCTTTGGTACGTTAGAAACCATCCCAGTTTGCAACTATTTTGCTATCGTGATCCAAGACAATCCATTCTTTTAACGCTCTGAAGTCTCGTCAGAGATGGCAGAACCGATATTCCCAAAACACCTTTAATTAAACACATTCTTCGGATTCAACTAAATTTAACACCGTCGGTTAAAGTACGATGTCAAAATCGTATAAAATCATCAAAAATTGAATAGCAACTAGTAGGGTCATGGTAGTTGAAAGTTGGGGAATCAAAATGTATCAAATCTGGAATTACATCAGAGAAAATATGTAAATAAAATGTACAAAATTGATGCGGAAATAAAATGTACAAAATTGATGCTATTTCTGCTAATTATTTGCAGAAGGAAAAAGAGGAACAAATTACAAACTAAAAATATGCTAAATTAATTCGTAAAACTTTAGCAATAATAAATAATAAAACGATTAAAGTTATAAACGAAATAGAAAAGTGCAAACTTCATCACTGGTGTTGCTCGATTGTAAAGCACAAATGAAGATAGTAAAAAATAGAAATATGGGAGTTTGAAAAACGCAAACTTACTTAAATGAAAACGTAAAACGAGAACTCCCACAAATTCTTAAATAACCATGGGAAAGTACTGCTTGAGTCAATTTGTTCGGATTCCCGAGGCTTCCCCGACAGATGATGAATAGTTTAAAAACGAATTAAAGTGAGAAAAGGATAGTAAAAAAATATAAAATTACTGATCGTCAATCTGAGAAATGGAAGATAGAAAAATAAGATAGATGTCAACATGGAAACTGGAAAATGATCAGTAAAAAATTTGTCTTTAAGATGCGTGCAGAAATCGATAAGGAAACTAAAGAGTACACAAAGAATGCGTTTAATTTATTTTTTTTTGCATATTTAATTTCGCAAATGTATTCGTCAGTTTTTATTCGTACAATCACTCATATATTTCAATATTTTATACATCTTAATATTTGCGTGAAATAAATTATAAAAATGCTGTACAAGATTCATTTTCAGTTCTAGAAAAGCCAAATTATGGAATTCTCCATGATATTGAACACTGTTCGGAAAATTTTTCTCAAACGCGTTGCAGCAAAATGATAACTTAATTTGCACCCGTTTGGTGTTAATTTCGTACTGCGCTAATCGAATTATTCTAGATTGGCACTGATGATTTTTATCTTCCACTTTCATAGAAACAATTTTAATAGTTGTTTAGATAACATTTGAAGCCATTACAACGGCTGATTTTGTGTAATGTTCCCCATCGTTGTCCACTTTTCGTTGTATTTTGCTTCAATGCAAACGACTAGCAGCTGAAACGTCCAACAACAGATGTGCTCACAGAAGAACTAGTTTCTGTGTTTAGGCTCGAGGAACAGAGCCTCATATTCGTCATTGACTGAAGCACCAGTTGAATAATGCCGGGTGTAGTTGCACTGTCCTGACGTAGATGGCAGCCCGCGCACTCGATGTGTCTCCGTTCATGGATCATTATGACAGTAGCCATTTATAGATTCGGTTGATTTTGATGTTTTGTGTTTGGACATATTTTTTCACTATTCAAACAATATTTACGTAATAAACGTGGTATTAACAAGAATTTTACACCAGAAAATACTCAAACAAGGAAAAAGTTATGAAGAAATCAAATCTTGATTAATTTCGTTACACTTTCGTGTTGTGAAATTTCGAAAAGGCATCCAGATGAGCATAGTAAAGAAAATCGTGGTCCTACGTCAAAAACATACGCCATCAAGGATACCGTGGAAAACAGGGGCGCTCGCAATATTGCTTTCGGCTAAGTGTCCCTTTCGATGAAATGACATTCTGCGAAACGATTTTCTTCGATCCAATACAAATTACAGAAAGATCTTCAAGTACTCCAAATATCCCACAACTCACAAGAGCCCAGCCGGAACCAGGCGGCTTGAATTCAATTATTACACCTTCCCTAGCAACACCAGGAACCGGCATCGCGCTGCACAAATGGTCCGTACCGAACCGAAGAACTCCAATAATGTCAGATTAACGCAACTCGGTCAAGTACGTAAATCATACTTACCCCGATGTAAGCTCGAGTTCCTGACCTGGTCTGGCTTGGCGAGTTCAGTGCAAGTGGGAGGATTGGCAGCGATTAAATTTAGACCCACCAAGTGCGGTAAACTCGCATAGCGATGCTTCCGATGGTTTTCGTACCCCGAGATGCGTCTTCTTACTGCGTCGAATATGGTCCCTGGCAGAGATAATGCGATACTTTGACTGGGGTTTTCCTTCGCTTCCGCGCGCGCTGCTACAAACAATGAAATATGACTTTAAAGGAGATATTTCATAGGGGTTTTTTTTCTCTCACGGGTTGCTGAGGCAATGTTTATATTGAATTGTTCTTTTTCTTATTATTATTCTCTTGGAAGCCGCAACGTCGTGGAAGTCGGAAAACGGGTTCACCGGGTAGTATTCTATAAATTGCAGTGAACTAATAAAGCTGCCAGATGAAACAATGCTTCAAGCGATCTGAGAATGGTATTGGATTTTGCCTCACAACGGCAACCGCTGAAGCAATTGGTTTTTTTTCTGGCAGCCACCGTCCCGTTGCCGGAAAGTTGCCAAGAAATGTTTCTCGATGACGATTGGTATACGATTTGGCTCTAGGTAAGAGGATTGCTTCATTGGCTTTGCTGGCCAACTCGACAAAAAATAAAAAAAGCAAAACTTTTCCAATCACCCGTTCCTAAGTTGGGGGATCGTTGCCTGACAAACTGATGATTGGGTTTAAGGGAAGTGACTATTTTCACCTATTTATTGTTTGTTTTATAGCAGAAAAGTTTTGCGATTATTTGGAAATAAAAGTGAATATAATGTAAAGCTCTGCTCAGTCATTCAAATAGACTACCATCCGTGTGAATGCTACAATGTTAGTAATATTACTTACCAACAACCTAAATTCTTAACAGTTAGCTAGTACTTTTGTATGGAAGTCAATGGAATATACCCACGTTGAACTTTTGCTAGGTTTTGTCAGTGATAATCGTAATTTTAAAGCCTCGCACCTAACAAATCAACATTCAGCTGCCTTTCGCTACAGAAAAATGCACTGAACAGTGATCAATATCGAAGAAAATTCCACAGTTCTTCCCTTCTGAAAGACAGAAATGAGTTCCGTTTAGAATTATAATAGATTCTTTCGTTGAAATATGCATATCCGAAATGAATTCATCAGTACCAAAATTCTGTAGTATTTCACAAAAATTACTTCAGTTATCAATCAATCCGCACTGTGAGTAGTTCTGCTGCGGGACGTTCGCAGTCACTTCGAGATCGATTGCATCATCATCCAGCGTTCGCATTCAAGAAAAATATACCGAAAAGAGATCAACGATGGGGAATATTCAACAGCATCGGCCCATCTAAGGGTTCTAAATTTTGTCTAAACAACTATACAGCAGGGGTGGAAATAAGCAATATTTTTGATTCTCAGTAAATAAAAATAATCAGTATTATCTTTTCATATCACATAATTATTGTGGATATTATAATGAATTTTAAAACCAAATTATTTTTGATGAGTAAAATTTTGGTCTTACTTAGAATTTAAAAATATCTTCATCGCTATTCAACATTACAAAAAAGTTAGGTTCGTTTTAATGCTACTCTGTGTTCATTGAACATGTTTGAAGTTCTAATGGCTGTCACTCCGGTGATATAATGGCGTAAACGTCAAAGCTGATTATCACTCAATTTTATCGGATATGGATTATCCGATATTAACAATGTTGGCCTCGTTGGGTGAGTTTATTTCGTCGGTTACATCGAAAATCCATGCGTCGTGATGTATTTGAAATTTATTCAGCAATACCGTCGTGGTGGAGTAATCAAAATCAATCAAAACAGCTAATAATATTAACCCTTCCACAACCATAAGATGTCCAGGACGAAATATGTCAGTACAAGACAATATTTTAGCTATTGGGGGTGTACATTAAGAGAATATCACCAGAAAAACATAGCAGGGTGCATAAGTTTCCCATAATATATTTTATATATATATGTTACGAAATACCGGATCCGGAACAGCAACGTCAACAGTAAAGAACCCATAGTTCAACATAGCGACAGCCGAGAGTCCGCCGACCAACGCAGCAAGGAAAATGCTGACACGGGGTAAACCCGGCATAGCAACCGTTCCAGCCGCCAACCACACGACATCGAAGACAACGTGGCCGATCGACGATATCGAACTTTGCTGAATTGTCAAATCCAAATTAACAAAAGGTTTAGCGATAGGAATTTTTAGGCAGTCTTGAGTGAGATACGTAAGCGAATCCATGTAACCGAAAATTAAGTGAAATAAAGTTTTTTTTATTCAAACCGCGATAGTACACGGCATAATTGGCGCAGTCTGTAAGCCAAGTGGTAAAAAACGAAACAAAAAGTGTTAGTGAAGTGAATATTCAAGAACATCTTTTATCGTGAAAAAAGTTGTACGATTCGACGTCCAACGGGGAACACGGAGGACACCGACATTCCAGCGTTAGCTATTTCGGAGAGGACATCCGGAATTTGAGATATCGGAAAGGATCGAGCCCGCCACCTGGAACCATCCCATAATCGCTACACACTCAAAGAGCAGACTCCCTGATGAAAAGAATCATCTTGTAAGTAACCTTCACCTTATTATTATTATTATTAAGAAGTGAAAACGAGTGCCTAAGAGTGGCCTAAAAACAGTGAAAAACTAGAAACGAGGTAGTAGGCAAATAGTGAGGGTATATCATTAGTAGCTGAACTCTGTGTGACTAGAAGTTTAAAATTCACAAAATAAACTGCAGAACATATCACTGGCAATTAGAGACCGTGATATTCAAAAATTAAAAATTCCAAAAACTAGTGCAAGGTTCGACGCAAATAGAATTATGGTGGAACCAATTGACACGCAAGAGCTGGTCGAACAAGTCAAGCGACTGACCGAAAACCAAGCTCAACTAATCCAAACGATAAGTTCTTTAAAGAGCAAAGAGAATGACCCATTCTTTAGCTACACTACACCTGACCCGATCAGGAATATTCCAAATTTTAGCGGTAATAAGAAGGAAGTCTTAGCCTGGGTGCAAGACACCGAACAAACGCTACAACTTTTTGAACAATACAAAAATGATATATGTTATGGACAAATAGTCCGTAGTGTAAAAAATAAAATCACGGGAGAAGCAAGAGAAATCTTGATAGCTTCCGGTAACCCCACAACGTGGGAGGAAATTAAAGAAGCGCTGCTTACTGCGTACGGTGACCGTCGCGATATAACAAGTTATATCCAGTCACTCTTTTATGTCAAGCAGGGCAAGAAAAATTTGTCTGAATATTATAATAAAATCCGAGCAATAGATACTGCTATTAAATCAGCAGCCGCCAATATGGACGACTACAAATCATCCACAAAAGCAATCAATTCTTTCATAAACCTCATAACACTAACACGGTTCATTGACGGGTTGAACGAGGAAATATCAATGCACGTGAGAAGTTGCAGACCTGAAACATTAGAACATGCTTTCGAAATTACGCAACAGTACTCTAATGCGGCATATAGATTTAGACTCGACAAAAAAGCACATAATCCGACACCTTATTCCACTCAACAGAATAGCGGACAAAATAAATACACAAAACTAAATGCAGGGAATTCTAACCCACGTCAGCACGATAAGACCCCATCAGGTAAATTTAAAAACCGTTCACAAAATGACGAGGACATATCTATGCGGACTCATGTTTCCAAAATGCATATTAACAACCACGGACAAAAACAAATAGACACGGAACTCGACTCCGATGACGAACTAGAACAAGAATACCATAACAAAAACACAAGAGACACTACGCTCGATTCCGAAGACGACGAATATTTAATTTCAGAAGAGATAAATTTTCAGCTTGCCCAAGAAAGAAATCGAAACAAATGATGAGCCAGAATAGCTTCATACCATATATTTCAATCATGACCTCTAAAGGAGAGTTAAAGTTTTTAGTCGACACAGGAGCGAACAAAAATTATATCTCTCCGGCTCACGTCAACATTGAAGACTGTAAAGATGAACCACCTTCTACAGTAACAAATATCAAGGGCGAATATAAGATTAACAAATCAGCCTCAATAGATATTTTCCAAATCAGAAAAAAATTAAAATTTTACGTTTTTAACTTCCATAAATTTTTTGATGGCCTTATTGGTTACGAGTCTCTACGCGAAATTAAAGCGACACTTAATACATCCACCAATACCTTGAAAATAGGAAAGAAATTAATTAAAATGAAAAAAATGTTCCCAGGAGAACAAAAATTGAACTTAACTGAACACAAATTTCAATTCATCCAGATACCCGTGAGACGAAATGGTTCATTCATAATCGATCAGGAAATCGTTCTCAAACATTTTTCAATACTACCAGGACTATACGAAGAAATGAACGGAAAGGCAATTTTGGCAATTAAGAAAAACACCGATGAAAGATCTGTCGAAATAAATTCTAATGAGCTCGAACTAGGGAAGGACTACTACGAAATTGAGAAAATCCCCCTAAAACATACGACGACCAAGTACGAAATAAGGGACGAACACCTAAACGAAATAGAAAAGATTGCTCTGAAAGAAGCAATTGATAAAAACAAGGAAGTTTTGTACTGCAACGACGACAACCTCACTTTTACCCACAAAATAAAACACAAAATTAGAACCACCGACAACATACCGATCCATACCAAATCCTACAGATACCCCAAAGCTTTTGAAGAAATAGTGAGACATCAAGTAGATAAACTTTTGAAAGACGGTATTGTAAGAGAATCTATCTCTCCATATACGTCACCAGTTTGGGTAGTACCCAAGAAAGCAGACTCTTCAGGACAAAAAAAATTTCGACTGGTAATAGACTATCGTAAACTGAACGAAAAAACAATCAGTGATAGATATCCTATACCGGAGATTACCGATATATTAGATAAGCTGGGAAGAACAAATTATTTTTCTACTATAGATCTCGCATCAGGCTTTCACCAAATTCAGCTCGATGACGAAGACATTGAAAAAACGGCATTTTCAGTAAACTCTGGTAAATACGAGTTTACGCGTATGCCATTCGGGTTGAAAAACGCCCCTGCGACTTTTCAACGCGTAATGGACTGCATATTGAGAGAAGAAATTGGGAAATGTTGTCTGGTATATATGGACGACATCATTGTATTTTCACCCTCTCTAGAACAACATAAAATCGACCTGGACAAAATTTTGAGAAAATTAAAAGATGCTAATCTAAAAATACAGCTTGATAAATGCGAATTTTTCCGCAAAGAGGTCCAATTTCTAGGACATACAGTTTCGGAAGATGGCGTAAGACCGAATCAGGACAAAATCGAGACAATTAAAAATTGGCCACTACCGAAAACAGAAAAAGAAGTGAGACAATTTCTCGGAATTTTGGGATATTATAGGAGATTTATTAAAGATTTTGCTAAACTAGTGAAACCGCTTACTACCTTACTACGTAAAGACCAGGATTTTATCATTGGGCCAGAAACAGAACTCTGCTTCGAAAAATGTAAGCAAATCTTAATGAGAGATCCAGTGTTGATTCATCCGGACTTCTCTAAAGAATTTAACTTAACTACTGACGCTAGTGACTTTGCGATAGGAGCCGTACTTTCTCAAGGACCTATCGGAAAAGATCGTCCAGTAGCTTATGCGTCAAGAACTCTAAACAGGTCAGAAGAAAACTATTCAACAACTGAAAAAGAGTTCCTGGCAATGTATTGGGCCGTTAAACATTTCGAACACTATCTCTGGGGGAGGAAATTCAAACTAACTTACTCTCTTTCAAACACAAACAAACGCATTTTTAGAGGTAAACTAGAACTTGAAGGATACGACTACGAGTTAATTTATAAACCAGGCAAAAACAATGTTGTCGCGGATGCACTTTCAAGAATAAAGACAAACGAGATTAACGCGAACCCACAACACGAGACCAGTAATGAAGAAACAGAGAGTGAGGGAACAACCATACATTCCGCCGACTCTAGTGATGATTACTACATTTGGTGTACAGAAAAACCAATTAACACATTCAAGACACAACTCATCCTGAAAATTTCAAACATTGATTCCGAAGTGTCAGAGCAAATATTTCCGAATCGTCGACGTGTCACAATCCTCAAACCAAATTACACCGAAATAGATATAGTACAATTATTCAAAAGATATCTCAACCCCAGAGGAATAAATTGCTTACGCGTACCCATAGGATTGAGACAACTGGTTCAGGAAACTTACAAGAAACATTTCGAATCTAATCACATCTACAAAGTTCTAATTTCAGAAATTTTACTGGAGGACGTCAGGCTGGAAGCAGAGCAGGATAAACTAGTAAGAGTTACACATGAATACGCACATCGGGGCATAAAAGAAAACAAAGCCCAAATACTACAAAGGTATTATTTTCCCCAACTCGATCGAAAGGTTAGAGCCCTAATAGATAGTTGCGGCGTTTGCAAGAAAAGCAAATACGATAGAAACCCGCCACAATTAATACAGAAAAGCATTTTCGGGGAGAAACCCTTCGAACGAGTTCACATAGATGTTTTTTTCATGAAAGGACTAAAGTGGTTGACGATAGTGGACTCCTTCTCAAAATTCGCTAACATAATTCCTTTAGAAACTAGAACAATAGTTGACTTAAAAAGAGCACTTAGTGAACATATCAGAATATTTGGCAGACCACTAACTATCGTCAGCGACCAGGAACCAGCATGCATATCCATAGACTTTACAGGGTTTCTGAACGATCTTGGCATTTCCATCCACCATGCCAGTAACTCTCAATCAAACGGAATAATCGAGAGATTTAATTCTACAATAATTGAGTTATATCGAACATTAAAGCATAAATTTCCAAACAAACCAATTATTGAAGTAATGAATCTTTTAACCGACATTTACAATAACACTATACATTCAGCTACAAAAAGGAAGCCTAGAGAAATCATCTTCAACGTTTCAAACTCCACGAACGTAGAAGAATTACAAGAGGCAGCAGACAATATTCAATCAGCAGTCAAAACGCAACTACAACAAAACAAACAAAGACATGAAAAGAAACACGAAAATAAGCAAACACCACTCGAACTTAAACCTGACGAAACAAAATACGTTAGAATATCACAGAGACAGACAAAGGACAAAGACCCATTCAAATTAGTAAAAACGAAGACCGACAATCTACTCACTTTCAGAGACACAAACAATATAAAAATCCACAAGAACCGACTGAAAAAGTAACCACACACTACTACTCTAATTTCAGAATTTTCTTGACTCACTACGTATCGTCTACAATCTACAAAGATGTGACAAATAACAATGGACTTATAGCCTTTAAACTTGACACAGTTAGAATTAGATTAGGATACGAACGAATCGTTAAAAAAATCGATCTAGGCAACATCGAACTAAACATCAACCATATTGAGAAAATAACCCTATCCCTCAAAACTAGAGATCACTTACACGAAACACTTTCAAGAAAAATTAAAATTGCTAGAGAGAAACTTAAAAGCCTTAAGCCCCACAGACAGAAACGCGGATTAATCAACGCATTAGGAACAATGGTTAAATACATAGCAGGTAATCCCGACGAAGAAGATTTAAAAACCATACAACTAAGCCTAGAAATGTTACAGGATCATGAAAACAAAATTGTAAATAACCAAATGAAACAAATCAATATCAATACTAGTTTCCAAAACAGAATAAATAATGTCACAAATGTCATTAGGAAAATTAGTTCTCAAATAACATTAATAAACAACACACTTAGAGAAGATACTATTACAGAACACATTAACTTAATATTCAGCATAGATTCTCTCATCCATACACTAGAAGACATAGAAGAACAAGTTGAATTTTCTAAACAAGATCTATTGAATAAAAATATACTATCGTTAGAAGAGAAAGAATACATCTTCCATAGACTAGTACAGCAGGACATGAACCTTAAATTCATAGACGAGATTTTTCAATTCAGTTCAGCAAGTTCAACAATCATCAAGGACAACATCGTTATTCTGATAAAGATACCAATACTGGACAGCAACCCCTACGAGCTACTAGAACTACAGGCTACCAGCATAAATCAAACAAGAATCAGCACAAAAATCCAATTTGCAGCTAAAAGACAGAACCACATATTGCCACAACTACAAAAATGTAAAATTTGCGACAATTCAACACCGCTGGAAGACGAATGCATCTATAGAATTCTAACACACCAGAAACCAAGATGTCCTATAAGAAAAACAGATCAAACGACTAAAATAAAAGAAATCAGAAGAGGCATGACGCCTCATCGATACAAACATTCATCTAAAAGTCTCTAGCTCCTGCGGCGACTCCACAGTCATAACGGAACCGACCGTCATCGAGACAGAGAACTGCACCATAAACGTACTAAACTATACTTTCCACAAAGAAGACGAATTCTCAGCAAAAGAAGAATACCTGGTGCCAACTTACAACAAACACCCAGAAACAACCAATAACATACAAGAGAAAAGTGAAGACCTCAGTATACAAAATCTGGAACTCCTAGAAGAGATCAACCTAAAATCTTACCAACACAGAAAAACCACCATCGTCGGAAGTACAATCGTCACCATAGCAATCATTAGCCTTCTCATCCTGGTAATCGCTACCACGAAGAACAGGAAACTCACTGAAGATAAACACACCACAAGAAAATCTGCGGATCCCGAAATTTCGGAGATCAGAATCGAAAAAACCGAACCGAAGACGATACATTTCAAAAAGCTTCCAACAATACAGCTTCCAAACAGTCGACCGAGGACGATCGACGCTCTTAGAGGGGAGGTGTTACGAAATACCGGATCCGGAACAGCAACGTCAACAGTAAAGAACCCATAGTTCAACATAGCGACAGCCGAGAGTCCGCCGACCAACGCAGCAAGGAAAATGCTGACACGGGGTAAACCCGGCATAGCAACCGTTCCAGCCGCCAACCACACGACATCGAAGACAACGTGGCCGATCGACGATATCGAACTTTGCTGAATTGTCAAATCCAAATTAACAAAAGGTTTAGCGATAGGAATTTTTAGGCAGTCTTGAGTGAGATACGTAAGCGAATCCATGTAACCGAAAATTAAGTGAAATAAAGTTTTTTTTATTCAAACCGCGATAGTACACGGCATAAAATATATATATATATATATATATATATATATATATATATATATATATATATATATATATATATATATATATATATATATATATATATATATATATATATATATATATATATATATATATATATATGGGAAATATTTTTTTCCTGTGATTCTTAGAAATAAATAAAAGAAGAGTTGGGTTTATTATATCGTAAATTAATTTATTGCTTTAATTGCTTTAATTATCAGAATAGTAAAAGAAATAGTTAGTAATGGCATTCTACGAAACGATTTCAAGATCTTGTGGACGTTGCACATAACACATTTATTATGTGTTCTATGTTCTATACGTCATTTTGCACAAACTTTTTTAAGTGCAATAAAGATTGATAGTTCTTTTTACTTATTCGTTCAGAAACACATTTGTCGCCTTGGAAATAAGTTTTCTTTAACATCCAGTAAAAAAAAACATCGTTTTAATTGTAATTGAAATATCTACAACGATTTCTATAGAAAGGAAACATATTTCCCTTGAGCGTTGAGGAGTTAACATACATGCTGCGATTATTAACAATTATAATAATAAGAAAAATATATCCAATCTTATTGCGTGCTATGCAGCTGAATAATAGTACCCTATTTAGCTTGAATATCATACACAGATGTAACAGGAGTGCAGGATTTCGCTACGCCAAATCAAACGCACCTTCAAACTTTGAATCTAAGTTCGTGAAAATCGACCGATACCAGTTCCATTTTGGTATAGACCACTGTAATTTTAAATTTCTACATCGACAACACCAAAAGTTTTTTTGCGGCCTAATTCACATATTCAAGTTAGCATGAATAGACATGAATGAAACATATATTTTTAAAGCTTTTTATCAGAAAATCCCTACTGTTTGAATCATAGCAGATTTCAAACAGTGATTGAGCGTTATATGAATAGCTAATAAGCCAAACTTACCGTTTTTTATATGGTTTATTTATTTTATTTAACTTTCAATGGGATAACCGGATAAAATCTCAGTCGCTGTATTCAGAGTAAATGTGTTGATTTTTGCATGGAAACTTTCTACGTGTTTCCCTCGGCTGGGGATTTATTCCACATTTTGAATGTTATGTATTTTATCTAACAGATTCAAAATCGTTTGCATTATTAATAAAACGTATGCGCTTGCAACCTATTATCAAACCTACAAATTGTTTGAGATCTAAAAGATTTTTTAAGACTGGATATTGTTGACGAGCCTTTCATTTTTATCTAATTGTATAAAAAATTAAATATTTTTATCTTGATGAATTAAGTTCGGTTAGTGCTCAAAAATTCACCAATTATCAATATTATCAGGTTCGAAAAGTAGTTTAATATGATTGAAATTACTAATGAGATTATTATAATTCATTCTAGATCGTATTTGAATGATGTATGACCACGCAAACAATTTTAAATAAATCCTAAAGTGGTGTTGAGAAAGACCGCACAATGATTTTCAAGAAGTAGATAAAAAAGCTTTAGAATGATTGAATAGTTACAGATACTTTTTCTCGCTTTTGAAAACCTAATTATTAACAATTGTGCCGTAGGATAAAAAATGTAGGGTTTAACATTCTTACAAAATTGTATAAATGTTATTAAACTGGAGCACTCGTACCTCGTTCTTGGCAAAATGCGCCGAGAGCGAACGAAGTGTTGTACATTCAGTTCTGCCGCGGTGCACAAATGCGCAAACGAGTTTTTGTGAGAGCAGCTCTTCGCCTGCGCCATGGTTGTCTTCTGAGAATGAGAACAAATTTGTCTCAGTGCAATAAAAAGTGCGCATAAGGTCTGCTGCTACTCTGTGTAATATACAGTTTCCACAATTTAAAAAAATAATCGCAATTTTAGTTTTGTTACCCATTTTTTTTTATTCACGGTGTTCGGTTTTTTGATTCACAATTAGAAATCTTGATTCACATTCTCGTGCGCAAAATGGGCTTATTTCCACCTCTGCTATAAAGATTACTTCTCTGCAAATCGGAAGTTAAATTTAGTGCAAATCTAGAATAATTTAATTAGCTTTGTTCACTTTTCGCAGTGTGAACTTCGTACCAACCGAGTGCAAATAAAGCCAACATTTGGCTGCTACGCGTTCGAGAAAAATGTTCCGAACAGCGTTCATTATCGAAGATAATATCACAATTATACCCTCCTGAAAGCCTAGAATAAATCTCCTATCGCATTTTGATAGTTTATATCTTTGAAGTATATAAATCCGAAATGAAATAATCAACATTAAAGTTCCGTATTCTGCTATTTTTGCAGCCGTTAGGACTGCCCATTTGTCATTAAGCTGCAAATCAAAGCCCTTCATAAAATTGCTTCAGTATTGAAGCAGTCATGTTGCTGGACAGATGAGAAAAGTGAACTGAGAGCACTTCCCTGGCCTACTGCGTTAGTAGAGAACGTTCGTTTAGTGCAGTGTTCGCAGTGCAAGTTCTGTTTCAGGGCGATGAAATTTAGTTGCAGTTGCTGGTCGTTTGCATTCGAGTAAAATTCACCGAAATGTAAACTACAGCGAAAAAAAGTCAACTAATTGGCTTTTCTGAGGGCCACAAAGTTTTCCCAAAGGGCTACAAAAAATCCTCTCACAAATTGAAATGTGTATCCTAGTCGAAATTAAAATGAATGGTTTAGTGCAAATCCTTTACAATATGATCAATTAAGAATATCGTTCGCATCAAACAAGTGCAAATAAATTCGACGTTCAGCTGCTTTGCATTCTACAAAATACACCGAACAGTGTTCAATATCATAGGAAATTCACAATTCAGCACTTCTGTAAAATGTAAATCCGAAATAAAGAAATCAACCGCAAAATTCTGTATGTTGCTATTTTTGCAGCCGTCAGGACCGCCCATTTGTCAGAACATGAAAACGAAATCACATAAAAAGAAAACAAAAATTGCTTCACAATTGAATCGATCCGCACTGTGAGCAGTTCTGCTGCAAGATGGACGGAAATAGTGAAGCTTTCTAGCCACGGGACAAACGAACGATGTTGATCTATTTTGATCATCGTTCATACCGTTGGATTTGTGAAGTGCACCGTTCGCTTCAAACAAGTGCGAAAAATACATCGAAGTATGAACACAACGAGAACAATATACATATCGATCATTTCTAAGAACTATAATCTGACCATTTTCAGTGTCTCCAATGCAAATCAAGCAAAGCGTTAATTCCATTGCCTCATACTTACATTAATTTGAATGAAATTATTTAAAAAATCATCAGAATAAGTATCGTCACTAACAAACAAAACGTCCAACTTCAGTACGGGTGCCATCTTAGCGCTGTAGAGGAAGGCTCACAAGCAATTGGCAGATTTATTTTGTGCGCTGTTTGCTACACGAGAGGCAACCGATTTGTTCGGAATTTTACTGTTCATGAGATTTAACTTGAAATGAATGATTTTGAAGTAACTCAATTTACCAAAGAACAATCCGCAATTCAATACTAAACTCAATGTATTTTGCCTTTGTACGTGTTCATACTTGAGCATTCAACCGATTTACACTATGTGCGGTTCGTTAATGGATTTGTAGTCCATTTAGGTTTTTGCGTGCATTAAACTAATTGTTCGCCTTATTATTGTACTTTATTTAAAAAAAAAACCTTAATCTCTGCAATGTTGTATCATTTCGCACTGTGTGCAGTTCTATCCAGGAACAATTTTTATTTCGACTTTCAGTTTTGGTTCTTTTGTATTTGAGTGAAATTCAGTGAACACCGTAATACATTAGAGAGGTAACATGTAATGTAGTCATTGCGGTATTAGCAATTTATATAATAAATAGCCCTTGTTAAATCTTCAAAGCCTCAAATGATCAGAATACCAAAAATATAATGAACGTGTTCGAAAAATTCGAACTATCTGCAGAATTTTATGTATCACTATCTGCAGAATTTTATGTAGGTCAGAATGTTTATTTAGCTCGACAGTAGTCCCACGTAAATCTCGGGTTATTTCATTGACATTACCTACTCCAAGTTTTTTTGCAAACAAATTTAGTCGAAAATTAACAAATCGACAAAAAATGGTTGTTCTAGTGAAGCTCACAAAATTATTATTTTTACGTTTCGTCTTTGACTCATCAGTGCAGAGCAGTTCAAATTGAACTGCTTAGTGCTAAACTCGGCAGTTCAATTTGAACCGCTAAGCAGACGTAAGTGCTCTCCACTGATGAGTCAAAGACGAAACGTAAAAATAATAAAAGAGGTTATGTGCCCTAGCACAAAATTTGGCTAACCCCTAAATGTCACCAAATCAGTTTAATTTTCGAATAAGAATACTGAAAAAATTACTTATCGAACTATACACTGAAAAATTGATTTTAAAAATTTGAAGAAAAATCACAATGGGCATTTTTTAGAGAAAAAAGTTCTTTCACAAAGATCTTTTTCTTATCCAGCACTAATACTTTTATCTAATGTCGGAGCAATAAGGTATTCGGTACAATAAAGTAATTCAGAATTATTCCAGAAAAACTGAAAGCTCTACCGAGATGTTCGGAAAAGACCGCTTGTGATGATTGTTTTGGCGAAGGCACTGCAGTTTTCTATATATCAATGTAAATCACAATTGGTTTCAAGAAGAAATTGATTTTTTATCTTATGTGAATGAAGTGCAAGACATCCAGTTGAACAAAACTAACAATTTCACAAGAACACAGTTTGATTGTTCGAAATGGCGTACATGTATTGCATATTCGATGGTAGAAGTCTATTCCTTCTTTCGTAACCTTTGGTACGGAATGTAACCACATAAATCGCTGATAACCTATGATAATAACACTGATTTCATGAGATTACTTTCACGTTCACTGCAGTAAGTTTCGTAAATCTGACAAAAACACGTCAATGAACATTGTTGTATAGCGGTTGAATGCTCAGCCCAAACTCCATTTACTTCGCTTTATCAGGAATGGCACACTCGGGTTCTACAAACCTAAACTCAAATAAAGGCTGTTTATTTAAGAGCTTGCTGATTTAAAATTTAAATGATACTAACCCCAAATTATGATTTTTATCAGGTGTACAACATTGCTTCTGCCGTTTTTTTCCAAAATTAAAAGCTTCCATCTTTCCCGCAATTTTCGGATCCCGGCTCGAAAAAAGGAGTCCTCTTTTGACGCTATCCATGAAGCAATCCATTTTTTTAACTCTTCGAAGGATTGAAAATGTTGATCTGCCAGGTCGTGTGCCATCGAACGGAATAGGTGGAAGTCAGAAGGGGCGACGTCTGGGGAATACGGCGGGTGTGTCGAGACTTCCCATTTCAGCGTTTCCAGGTACTTTTTGACCACTTTTGCGACGTGAGGCCGAGCATTGTCATGCTGAAGGATGACTTTGTCATTGTTCGAGACGACACTAAGAAATTTTCGACGACAAGGTTCGCGAGTGGAAAGGAGTTTTTTAAGCTCTTTGACTGTAGGCGGATTAGGTTTTCGGACTAATGACGACAACGTTGTGTCCGATCCAAGCTATTTAATTCAACTGACTGGTTTATAATAGACAACGCGTGGCCGACTGTGTAAGATCCTAACAATTGGAGACAATATGTTCTTCAACTCAGTTTTGTTATCTATTGTTACGTATAGTGTAGGGTGGTTGTTTAGTAATGTAAGTAAATAATTTTAACAATATAGTTTTAGGGTAATTCAAATAATCGTAATTCAAATAATTGTAATTCAAATAAAATTTCCAACAAAAATAACTTTTAGCAAAACATATTTAACATGCCGGCCACCTTGAAAGATATTTTCAACAAACATAATCGATTTTATTGATAGTTCACAGCATTCAATGGTCGACAAACTCCTGCTTGTTGAGTTGTTTACATACCATAGGTCACGTCTTGGTCGGGGGTTGATGACGGACACGCTTCGATGGTTCCTGGATCTATCTCGATCGGTAAAAGGCACAATTTCGTAATCGGACGTGTTACTGGTTTGGCTACACCGGCAATCTTTACAGTTGCAACTCGAACGAGGTTATCATCTCCGAAATTGACAGAAATTACTCTGCCCATCGACCATCTTCCAACTGGGAGATTGTCATCCCGAATCAAAACGATGGAATCTTTCAGCAAATTTTGATTCACCGTAGACCACTTGTACCGGAGCTGCAAGGTACACAGATACTCCTTGCTCCATCGTTTCCAAAAGTGTTGCGTGAGACTTTGCGTTTTCTGCCAAAGATCCAAACGATTTTCTGGAATGTGCGCTAAATCGGGTTCAGGTACGGCTAAAAGCGGTCGTCCGATGATGAAGTGTCCTGGAGTAAGTGCTTCTTCATCGTTCGGATCGTTGGACAGTGGAGTAATTGGTCGCGAGTTAAGGCATGCCTCAATTTGCACAAGCACGGTACTAAAGGCCTCATACGGCAGCTGACTATTCCCAACTATTCTGCGAAGATGATGCTTGAAAGACTTGACGCAAGCCTCCCATAACCCACCAAACGTAGGGGCATGTGGTGGTATGAAATGAAAAGCAATTTTTTGGGTACTTGCTTCTAGTACAACAGCATTTTTGTGATGCTGCGACAGGAACATCTGTCGAAGGTCTTTGAGTTCCCTGTGAGCTGCAGTAAAATTTGTTGCGTTATCACAGAAGATGGTATTCGGCAATCCCCTGCGCGCAATGAAACGACGAAGTGCCGCGATGAATGCAGCCGACGTGAGATCCGACACGAGCTCAAGGTGCGCTGCTTTGACCGCCAGGCAAACAAACACTGCAACGTATGATTTTACAGGAGCTCCTTTGCGTGTGCTTGGTTTGAGATACACTGGTCCCGCAAAATCTATTCCGACGTATTGAAAGGGGTATGCTCGATTAACCCTCTCCGGTGGTAGCTGTCCCATTAGTTGCTCGAGATTCCTGGGCCTGGCCTTTGCACACGTTACGCAGCTGTGTACTACTCGCCGTACCAGATCTCTACCACGCAATGGCCAAAACTCGTGTTTCATGATTGCTAATGTAAGCTGTGGCCCGCCATGCATGGTTCGCCGATGAACAGATTCGGCGATCAGTAGCGTTAATGGATGTTTCACTGGTAATACTAAAGGGTGCTTCCTATCGTAGCTGATCGATGCATGTTGTAGCCGGCCACCAACACGTATCAGGCTGTCTTCGAGGATTGGGTGAAGAAATCGCAAAGTCGACGATCGAGGTACATCTTGGTTGGCAGAAAGAGATGCTATCTCAGGGGCAAAGCACTCTTGTTGAACAACGCGTACGAGTGCTAACATAGCTTCACGCATTTCGACAGTGGATATCGGTCCCAGACGAGAAACTTTATTCGTTGAGCTGTTGTTAGCGAACATTTCGAGCACTTCCTCCGACATCGAGTCGTGGACGGGTACTACCACGGTTTCAGGCCAAGGCTGATCGACAGACGTTATCCAGTTAGGCCCGTTCCACCAAAGAGAGCTGTTGTACAATTCCGAGACAAACATTCCTCGCGAAATTAGGTCGGCGGGATTGTCACTACTGGGAACATGTTTCCAGATTCCACTGGTGGTCAGCCTTTGAATTTCCGCAACACGGTTCGCAACAAATGTTTGCCATTTAGACGGCGACGAAGCCAGCCAATGGAGTACGATGGATGAATCGGTCCAGAGAAATACTTTGCCGTTGTGTGCGATGGTGTCTGCAACCATTTGGGATAGATTTGCTAAGAGAAGGGCGGCACAAAGCTCAAGACGGGCGATGGACTTGACCTCCAAAGGAGCTATCCTTGACTTGGCAGCGAAAAGCCGAACTGTACAGTATCCATCATCGGTGATCGAACGAATATAGACGCAGGCGCCGTAAGCTTGTTCAGACGCGTCACTGAATCCGTGCATTTCGACGATTTTTGGTCTACGGAGCGACAAAACGAAACGAGGAATACGAAGTTCTTTCAATTCAGGAATTTGGCTTTGTATCTCTTCCCAAGCGATTTGATACGGAACGGGCAGGTTGGAATCCCACGATAACGTTGTCTTCCATAGCGTCTGCATAAATATCTTGGCCTTTACGGTTGCTGGACCAAGTAATCCTAACGGATCGAATAGGCTCGACATACGGGACAGTACGGTGCGTTTTGTATACGTTTTAATTCTTGGCCATTCCGGAATTTTGCAGCTCAGAAAATCGGAAGCTGGTTCCCAAAGTAGACCGAGAGCATTTACAGACGAATGATTGTCAAATTTTAGCAAAGTTTTCGTTTCTCTCTGCGATACGGGAATAAGATCGAGAATCTCTTGAGAATTAGAAGAGAATTTTCTAAGCGGGAAGCCAGCCGACTCTAGCATAGCAGTTACTTGAATGCACACGTTCTTTAAGGTTTTGAGATCGTTGGAACCGGTTAACATATCGTCCATGTAAAAATCTTTACGAACTACTGGCGCAGCGAGCGGGAAATTTTTAGCCTCGTCCTCAGCAAGCTGCTGAATTACCCGAGTGGCAAGAAAGGATGCGCTGTTGGTTCCGTAGGTCAAGGTCCGAAGCTGGAATATTTTCAGCGGAAACTCTTTAGACTCCCGCCAGTAGATTCTTTGTAGTGCTTGATCAGAAGGATGTACCAAAATTTGGCGGTACATTTTGGCGACGTCCGCACTCACCACAAAAGCGTGCATCCGAAATCGCATGACTATTGAAATTAGCGAATCTTGAATCGTTGGTCCCACTAAAAGGACATCGTTGAGCGATATACCAGATTGCGATTTGCATGAAGCGTCAAACACGGTTCGTAACTTGGTGGTCGAACTGTTCAGTCGTAATACGGCGTGGTGCGGCAAGAAATATTGAGGGGACAAATCTTCCTCAGCTGGTGGAACTTCTTGCATGTGACCCAGCGAGATGCGCTCTTGGATAAACTCGTGATAAAGTTTCTTGATTTCGATATTTGAATCGAGTTTACGCTCTAGCGATAGAAAACGTCGCTGTGCGTTGTATCTATTGTCATGCAGCTGTGGTAGTAATTCCACTCTCTTAGGTAATTTTACGACATACCTGCCTTGAGCATTGCGTATAACGTTTTTCTTGAAATGTTGTTCACATTCAAGCTCCGTAGGCGACCAGTTGTTGGGTGACGCACACGATTCCAATTCCCAAAATTTTCCCACCAAGGCTTCCAGCTTATCGAGGCGGCTTACATGATACGACACAAAAGATGCCTTCTCATTGGTGTTTTGACATTTTCCAGAAATGATCCATCCGAAAACTGTCTTTTGTAGAACAGGTAACTTTTCACCAAAGTCTATTTTACCGTATTGTAGTATATCTGCAAAACACTCATTACCGACAATAGCGTCAATTACGCCTGGAGTGTTGAACGTCGGGTCCGCAAATCGAACATGACGTGGAAGCTTCCAGCTGGTGACATCCACTGGACGAGAAGGCAACATTCTTGTTATCGAAGGTAGAACAAGAAACGACATTTGTTTTCGGTATGGAGAGCATCGCGATGAAACAAAGGCGGTAACAGCGCGTTCGATTCGAGTCAAGCTTGTACCGATCCCAGATACTTCAGTGGAACAGGCGACAGATGCGAGATGAAGTTTGCGGTATAATGCCTCCGACATGAAATTGCACTGTGAACCGCAGTCCAAGAGAACTCGCACTTGATACGTCGTCCCATTACAATCCTCAAAGTTAACCAGTGCCGTCCAAAGAAACACTATTTCGTTGGGTAGATGTGATCGAGTTGTTAAAACTTCAGGTGGGCCTGCCGCAGAATCGGAGCTTGCGAAATGCGATGAAGATATGGGAGCCGCTCGAGAGGCTGCCATTGAAACTGCCATTTGCGATGCCGATGATGACGGGACAGGCGAGGTTTGGCTGGGCAGGCATGGTGAACGAGACGACGATGACGACGACGACGGTGCTTGCGATTGAATGTAACCAGCTGTGCCTTGAGATTGCTGTGTATGTAAACCATCGAGAGGGGGTAAATGGAGAAGCGTGTTATGCTTGCGATCACATTTTCGACAATTGGACGAGGGACAGTTCTTGCAACTGTGAGCCGCTGTTTTCAAACAATTTAAGCACAAGCGATGAGTTTTTGCGAAATCGAGACGTTCATGCGGCGATAATTTCCTGAACTGTCCACAATTCCCGAGAAAATGACCTTGACCACAATTAAGACACGATCGAGAAGTAGGCTCTACTGCGACATAAGCAGCGGCGTTTGATTTTGGTTTGAAATCTGTCGGTCTATGAGTCATCGCTGTGTGTTGGGGTGCGATAGTCTGAAGCATTCGGGCGTAGTCCTGTAGGAATCGTATCATGTCAATGTAGAGAGGCATTCCATCATTCACTACTCCGTCGTCTCGAGCTGGTTCTCTGGAAGAATATTGCTCCCATTCTCGCAAGGTACGGTTGTCCAAACGCAGGCTCAACTGGTAAACTAATATCGAACTCCAGCGATCTGCTGGTTCCCCGAGGCGTTTCAAGATGGAAATATTACGTTCGAAACTATCGACCAAAGATAAAAGCGACTCAGAAGACTCTCGACGCATTGGCGGTGTGTCAAATATTGCTTTAACATGGCATTTTATAAGCAATCGTTTGTTATTATAACGCGTGGTCAAGGTCTTCCAAGCTAGGGAATAATTGTCGTTGGAAATCGGAATAGTATCTATCACACGCAAAGCATCTCCCTTTAAACACCCTTTAAGATATTGAAATTTTTGGTATTGAGCTCAATTGTGCACAAGAATTAACTGCTACATCAAAACTGTCACGAAATGCTTGCCAGTCTTCTAATTTTCCACTATACTCAGGCAATTTGAGCTCCGGAAATTTAACGTGCGACGTTTGTACTACCGATTCATTTGATTTGGTTGATTTTGAGACAGACATTTTTTGTAAAAATGACGAAAGGCTGGATTTGTATGAATAATAACGCTCCTCGACATCATCCATTATCTCGTCGTAATTTTTAACCGCTGTATTCGCCGAAAGTGACTGAACCATCAACACTGCTTCGCGAAATTCATTAAATAATTCGTCCAATCGAGCCAACCTAACAGAAACCTGTCCCGAGTCATTTTCTGCAGTATATGCCTTGACGAATTCACCGATCTTTTTTATCGATCTACGCGCATTTTCTGCACGCCTTTGGAAAATGGCGATCCTTTCATCGGAATCGGCCGGTTTCTTAACATCGGTCGACATGCTTTCGTCGAAGCAAAAACTCGCTCGCGTTTCCGTTGAAAATAATTTGGAATGGACCCACCTGAGTTTTGAGTGCGTTGAACAAGAACAACTTCGATCGCTACCAATTCGACGGCAAAGCTAACACGTGCTATAATCTAAGCGACAGCACGAACAATGCACAATAGCCTTGATGACCTTGAAATTTTGATATCACTTCACTAATTTAGCATTCAAGCGTTGGCTCAATCACGAAATTCGGGAGCCACAATTAATCGTTTAATCACTTCCAGGATTTATTTTCATTCGTTTAACAGCACGAAATACTAGTCTTGCACATATTTTCAGTCCACTTTTTACACTCGTGAAGCCACGTTTTTTCTTTGTTTCTGAACTCAGAGGATTGCGGTCGGCATCTTATTCACATGTGGTTCTATTGTTTCACTTGCACTTTGTTATCACGGTGAAAATTGTGTCGACGCGCAATCCGGCTCGAAGGACCATGTTCGAGACGACACTAAGAAATTTTCGACGACAAGGTTCGCGAGTGGAAAGGAGTTTTTTAAGCTCTTTGACTGTAGGCGGATTAGGTTTTCGGACTAATGACGACAACGTTGTGTCCGATCCAAGCTATTTAATTCAACTGACTGGTTTATAATAGACAACGCGTGGCCGACTGTGTAAGATCCTAACAATTGGAGACAATATGTTCTTCAACTCAGTTTTGTTATCTATTGTTACGTATAGTGTAGGGTGGTTGTTTAGTAATGTAAGTAAATAATTTTAACAATATAGTTTTAGGGTAATTCAAATAATCGTAATTCAAATAATTGTAATTCAAATAAAATTTCCAACAAAAATAACTTTTAGCAAAACATATTTAACATGCCGGCCACCTTGAAAGATATTTTCAACAAACATAATCGATTTTATTAAAAATCACATGACTGCACTGCTAGATACAGCTTTAAAGTCGACAAAGGAAAGTGTGTTCTCGACACTGCAAACCGTGACGTCAGAATTTTCTACAAATTTGCGAGACCTGAGTAACGAAATAAGTCAACTCAGCCAGCTATCACTTGACACAGCAACCTGTTTACCTAACAATCCGAATTCTATGGTCGAGTTGGACATTCTAGAGGAGTTGAAGTCTTTATCAACAAATATTGCTGGAATTCAAATTGCTGTATCATCATCATCGACACCCGACTCATGCCCCAGTTTGGATGACGAATTGAACTGTAAAAAACCCGACTATTCTGGATGGAGTTTATTAGGCACCAAAAAAGTATGGAAAGCAGATTGGAGTGAGTACGACGCACGCCAATCTAGGTTCCGACGTCAGCAAAATGAGGCTGACAAGTCAAGAAGGCGCAAAAAGCGAAATTCAAGAAAAAATTACAATAACAGATCCAATATTCTTCCAACGCATCATTCATCTACAAAACGATATTGTAATAACATTATTAATCACAACATGAATAATAATTGCAATAACTATAATAACAACAACTATAATAACAACAACCACAACAACAGCCGAAATAATCTTCCACCTGATAGAATACTTCTTGCTGCAGCTAAGGATCGATTTTCGGGACCACCAACAAATTACAGACCTACAATTAATTTTCAAAGAGGACCGACGATTAATCCTTATCGAGAGCACAACCTGCAACTAACGACGCCGAATCAAATGTCTGCTGAATGTTCGTCAACTGATACGTGCGTGGCGTGTCGTGCTCAACATTCGTGTTTTCTACAATTTTGACGCATTACCCAGAAGAAGAGAATAATGACAATATTATCATAAGTCAACAATCATGTTCAATAAGATCTCCTCATCTAGCGTCGTCGACAGAAATCGTAGCATATTGTCAAAATTTTAACCGTATGAAGAGCGCACTTAAGATTAATGAAATCCATAAAAATATTTTAGGGTGTTCGTATGGAATTATTCTAGCAACCGAAACTAGTTGGGATGATAGCGTTAACAGCACGGAAGTCTTCGGAAACATTTACAACGTTTTTAGAAACGATCGTGAGCTCCATACATCTGATAAAAAATCGGGGCGAGGTGTTCTCATTGCTGTTTTAGCAGAATTTGACGCCGAAATGATAACCACTACGAAATTTAAAGAATTTGAACACGTATGGGTAAGAATTCATTTAGCAGGTGAAACACATATTTTTGTTTCAGTATATTTTCCTCCTAACAATGCCTAAAAAGCCACATATGAAAAGTTTTTGCATGTTGCTGATGAAATAATGACTAAGCTTCCATCGGAAGTTAAAGTTCATATATATGGAGACTTTAATCAGCGCAATATCGACTTTATTCAAGACGCTGAAAATGATAGCATTTTACTACCTCTCGTTGGGGAGAATGAAACACTTCATTACTTATTCGACAAAATATCTGGTTTAGGTCTTAATCAAATTAATCATGTAAAAAATCAGCAAAACTGTTATTTAGATTTTTTATTTACTAATATTCACGATGATTTTTGTGTAATAGAATCACCAACTCCATTGTGGAAAAATGAAGTTTTTCATACAGCAATCGAATTCTCAATATTTATACATCAGATTAATAGACCCGACGACTACGAGTATGAGGAGATTTTCGATTACCACTCAGCAAATTATGATAGTATTAGTCGTAAGCTACGAGAAATAGATTGGCAAGAACTCCCTAGAAACGAAGGAAATGTCGAAATTTCAGTCGATATTTTCTACGCACGGCTGTACGACATAATAAATGAACATGTCCCATTAAAGAAAATTAGGCGACAAAATAATTCAAAGTATCCTGTTTGGTATAACGAGCATATTAGAAACCTAAGAAATCGAAAACAAAAAGCTCAAAAAAAGTACAAAAGAGAAAATAATAGTGACAATTTATCGAATTACATACACATCTGTGACCAACTAAGTTTAGCAATTGATACTGCATTCAAAGAGTATAACTCAAGAACTGAACAGGAAATAAAGTCTTGCCCAAAAAAATTCTTTAGTTATGTTAGAAACAAATTGAAATCAGAAAACTTTTCGTCAAGAATGTATCTACAGGAAAACATTGGTAATAACTCACAAGAAATTTGTAATCTTTTCGCTAAATTTTTTCAACAAATCTATACGAAGTTTTCTGAAGATGACCGCGATCGTGAATATTTTAATTTCTTTCCAGAGTTTACTGAAGATATCAATGTAAATCAAATCGAAGTGCTAGACATAATAGATGCCCTAAACAAATTGGATGTCTCTAAAAGTGCCGGACCTGATGGGATTCCACCCATATTTATGAAAAAATTAGCATTAGATCTTGCGACCCCTTTGTGCTGGCTTTTTAATAATTCGCTTCAGTCTGGAGTTTTTCCAGATACGTGGAAAAACTCTTTCCTTATACCAATTTTCAAAAATGGGAAAAAAGCAGACATATGCAACTATCGCGGGATTGCTATTCTTTCTTGCATTCCGAAGCTCTTTGAAGCGATCGTTAATGACAAACTGTTTAGTCAAATAAAAAATAGAATTACTCACATGCAACATGGATTTTTCAAAGGACGTTCCACTACTACTAATTTGCTTGAATTCGTCCACTATACCCTGACCGCTATGGACAAGGGAAATTACATTGAAGCTCTTTATACAGATTTCAGCAAAGCATTCGATCGTGTTGACATACCCATGCTTATGTTCAAATTACAGAAATTGGGAATTTTACCAGGTCTTCTTAAATGGTTGGAATCTTATCTAACAAATCGTCAACAAATTGTAAAATTTAAGGGTAAAAAGTCGAGCCCCATTCACGTCAGTTCCGGGGTCCCCCAGGGATCTCATTTAGGTCCTCTTTTATTTATCTTGTTTGTAAACGACATTACCTTTCTTTTAAAAAAAATAAAAATTCTAATATACGCAGACGATATAAAACTATTTTTAGAAATAGAGAAAAGTGAGGATGCCAAGGTTTATCAAGAAGAAATTCTTTCTTTTAATACATGGTGTAACAAAAGTCTTCTTCAACTAAATGTGAAAAAATGCAGTAGAATAACATTCAGTAAAAAACGAAATACACCTGACTTGATACTTACTCTTGGAAGTCAAACAGTTCAAAAATGCGAAAGAATTAGGGACTTAGTAATAATACTAGATTCTAAAATGACTTTTGTTGACCATTATAATACAATCATAAACAGAGCCAATAACATGCTAGGATTCATAAAACGATTCTGTTACTGTTTTCACGATCCGTATACAATTAAAACATTATACATTGCCGATGTTCGGTCAGTACTATAATACTGTAGCTTAGTTTGGTCACCTTGCTTAATCACATGGGAAGATCGAATTGAATCAGTTCAAAAACAATTTTTGTTATTTGCACTTCGTAAATTAGGTTGGACAAGACTTCCTCTTCCATCCTATAAAGCCCGCTGTATGCTGATCAGTATTCAAACATTAAAAGAACGCAGAGAATTTTCAATGGTCTCATTTGTAAATGACATTGTCTCGAATCGCGTAGATTCCAGTCAACTCCTGTCCGAACTAAATTTTTACATACCATCTCGGCCTTTAAGAAATCGAAATATTTTTATTACAAACCACCAGCAAACAAACTATGCAAAAAATGGGCCAATAAATCAATTGATGGCTGTATACAACAAGCATTCAGAAGCAGTCGCTTTCATTATGTCAAAAAACAAACTAAAGCAATATTTCAGTTCTATTCGGTAAGCCAATTATAATTATTTAACTCATAATAAATTATACATTATTTAGTGATCTATTTAGAATAGTTTACTAATTTAAGACGATTATTGTAATTATCCCTATGGTCTACTTTTGATTGACGACAAATAAATAAAAATAAATAAATAAATAAATTTTTTAACTGGTGCTTCAGTCAATGGCGTCTATGAGGCTCCATTCATCAAGCCTAAACACAGAAAAACAACAACAAAAACTAATGCTTCTGTGGGCAGTTCTGCTGCGGGACATCCGCAGAGCCAGTTTCACTTCAAACAACAGCAATTGCGTCATCTTGCTGCTGGTTGTTTGCGTTGGAGAAAAATACAACGAAAAGTGGACAACGATGGGGAACATTATACAGATGGCTCTAAATGTTATCTAAAGAACTATAAATATCACTTCTCTGCAAAAAGGGGCAAACATCATCAGTTCGGTGCAAATCTAGAATAATTTGATTACCGATTTGAATTTTTTTATTCAATAATATAATTTTTAAGGCACACAAAATAACTTCTTGTGACAAGCTCTACAAGTCATTCAAATCTGAGATGGTGCCGCCAACATTTATTCGAGTTAGTGCGAAATTCAACCTTTAAAGTTGAATTAATTCGCACGGTGGGCAGTTCTGTAAAGGATCAATTTTCGCACCGACCCACAGTGGTTCGAATCAATAAAAACGTGGACATAAATCAGTAGCTGCCAAACCGTTCTTTAAATGCATATAGTTGCTTTTAAGAAATTATTTACAAATATATACCGCGTAATTTGATTCTATCCTTAATTGTTCATGGCCTACTTTGACAAAAAATATAACCATAACTTTTTTTTCTGAAGAGATAGAAATTTTTTTCTTCGACAAACTTTTAGAAAAATTAAAAATAATTCACTTTCTAAGTGCAACTCGATGGAACATTTTTTTAGGCCATTCCAAAGTTAGTTTTGGTTATTGAATTATGACAACCCCCTTAAAACTAGTTTTCTAATCAATGTTTCGAATTATTTTTTTTACGCATAATTTTGTAGAAGGTTGCATAGGTTTATTCTTTTCTGAAAAAGTTATACATCATTTTACCTATTTTTACCTAGGAAACCTTGTACCGAAGCGAAATATGCAACTTAATGCAGCAAACTTTTACAATACTTTTAGGAAATTATATTCCTAATCCAATTTATTTTCCAATGAGAATATCCTGAGTACTAATCGTGTGACTCATTTTCACTATGGCCATGCTGAAACCATGAATGGTTAAGAAACGGAAGGCGTCACGCGTCTGCTATTTCTGTAACTCACTTTTGCTTGAGCGTAGAGATGGGAAATTCGCTCCTGAGCTATTCCAGTGAATCGAATCTTTAAAGTGAGCTGATAGCTCACAGCTCTTTTTAAAAGAACCGCAGATCACCAGTTCACCGCACTGGTAAGCAGGGATGCCAGGTTCACAGAGTAATCTGTGTTCCATAGATTTTCAACCTTATGCACAGATTTAAAAAATGGTACAGATTTCTGAAAACGGTAACAGATTTAAACAGATTTTGAAATCGATCACAGATTTTTGAAATTGATCACAGTTTATCACCAAAAATTACAGAGCGTTAGGAAATAGTGAGACCTTTGTTTGCTTACCAAAATGATTCCGATTAGTTATTATGGAAACGGGGAACCGTGCACAGATTTTTTACAGACAGGTTTTTGGCTTGATCACAGATTTTTTTAAAAAATGATCTCGCATCCCTGCTGGTAAGGTGGAAACAAGCTACAAGCTGAACTAATTTTCGGCTCTTGAAGAGCGAGTTATAAATGAGAAGAAATGTGTGCATGAGCTTTTGTTCGTTTTTCCAAATGTGTATTTCTGTATAAAATGTTCAAAACGACGTATTTAACAATGAGAGATTCTCTTTGTTTACTTTCTCTTTTGATTATTACGGCACTCTTAGCAATCCTTCTCTTCAATCATTTACCGATAATAATAACTAAAGCTATCATCTTTTAATCTGCTCTGGAGAAATTGCCGAAAAAAGCAGGAATATTTCGCAATAATCGAAAGAGAAAGTAAACAAAGAGAATCTCTCATTGTTACATACGTCGTTTTGAACATTTTATACAGATTTATCCTTCTTTAACAGATTGAATGAGTCATTGTCAATAAGAAATCTTACCTCTCACTCAGTAGGCTAAGGTAAATTCAGGGATGCCACTTTTGCAGATATTCTCAAAAAATCTCTTCGTAAAGGTTTGTATTTTTGCAAAACTTTTTCATATTTTTATTGGAAAACATTTTTCCATTTTTACCTTTTATATATATAAAAAATAGGTATAGAATTCGCTCAAACTTTCGAAAATTTTTCCGAGGCTCGCAGGGCCGAATGACATATACCAATCGATTCAGCTCGACGAACTGAGCAAATGTCTGTGTGTGTGTGTGTCTGTATGTGTGTTGTCAACTAAGAGGTCGAGATCTCAGAGATGGCTGGGCCGATTTTGATCAAACTAGTTGCAAATGAGAGGTCTCCCCGTCACCCAAAACGCTATTGAATGGTTTTGAGATCGGATGTTTACTTTTTTAATTACGAAGTTTTATGTCAAAATTTTCAGTTTTTTGACAGTATCTGTCACAATTGACCTTGAAAACAGAATATGTTTTCAGACTTAGATTCCACACGATAATACCTATCCAACAAGCCATAGATTGTTAAAATCCGTCCATTTTTAACGTAAATATCGGAATTTTTGTGTAAACGACTTTTCCCCCTATTCCAGCAGTAGGAGTTTTAAGCGCTGTATGACAAAGCAATGCTTGGGAGCAACGGAAAACACGATTTTTTATTCTGTTACATACAATTGTTTCTAAGTACCAAAAAGACTGTGTACAGCATCCTTTTCCATGACATTTAGCCTCGGACCGATTTTAGCACGGCTTGTTTTTGGCAACATAATCGTTCGAATATGACATATATAAACCAGATGATGGCAGATTTTTTTTTAATTATATTATTTTAAACTACTTACAGCAATAAATGCTGGAAGAACATAACATCCATATACCATTCGAATCAGTTCGTCGAGATCAGCAAATGCGTGTGTGACAAATAATTTCACTCAATTTTCTCGGAAAATTTCTTTTCTACAAATTCAGATTCATACGAAAAGTCGTATGCTCCCAAACAAAGTTCCTGAATTATGTTTGGTTCCGACCTCTGGTTCCGGAACTACAGGATGATAAATGAAACGAAATCAAAATTGTGTAACTCATTCTACTCGTAGATGGCTGAACCGATCTAAGATTCAAATGAATTCTAAGAATCATCTAAGATTCAAATGAAAAGTTTCAAGATTTTATAAAACATTTTGCTCTTCAGCCAGATCCAACATTCGGTTTCGGGGATACAGGGTGATTGGTATAAAAATGTCTATTCCACATAAATTAATCAGGTTTATCGGGTTAGCAGATTTGGATAGCCGATAAAAAAATTAACTTTTTGTCGATTCAGAAGGCACCTAAAAATTTAATTCGTGCTATGATTTCTCAAAGATGTCTTCACTGATTTTCAAATATTTTGAAACAAATGTAAACTATACAGCTATTCAGGAGAATTTATCTGGCTTCGGCCATACCGATTTTAGAATTCCGGTTCCAGTATAAAATCGTTTTTCAAAGCTTAATCGTTTTCTCAAAAAAGCCTAATCAAATATCAGAAACAAAAATTCAAATTAAAATAAACTTATATACAAAATTAATTAATTTTATCCACTTATGACTTCCGGTTCTCGAATAACATGATGATGAATTTTTAAAATTCAAACCGATATAGAAGATGACAATCCCGAAAAGCATCAAAGTTGGACTCAAAACTGTTGTAATTTATTCGTCATATGGCCATACGAATCGGTTTGGGTTATGTTAGTTTATACCCAAAGCTGGTTCCTGAATACCGGCTCTGGAAGTACCTTAAATTACCGTAAACTCTAAAGTGGAACTTACATATCATGGCATCTTTAATCGATTATCACACTTCTAGATTTAAATTCGATCCGATTTGCAGTTTCGACATTACAGATTAATGAGTGATTAAAATCTCAAATTGTCGCTTAAAACGACGGTCATTAAAATAATGTCATGAAAACTTAAACACCGAAGAATATTCATGCAAAAAACACATGCAGATTGGTAAAAAAAAGGTATCATCTCACTGCTAGGTGGATTAAACACGTTTTTTAATATGTGTTGAGATTTTGATAATTTTTCGGATTTTCAATATTTAAAACCCACTTTGAAAAGGCCTAAAAAATTTCATCGAGTTCCACTTAGCTTTTTATAATATTGTTAATTTTTAAAAAAGTAAACAAAATAAAAATCCCAACAATTTGCTTAAGTTGCGCGTGCAAGCATGAGCATGTTTATGCGTCTTTACGCGCACTTTGTAGTAGATACTTAGGTAATAGAGGAAGATTCTACGTAGATAAATCCAAAAAAATTGGTTTTAAAATAAAGTGAATATATCTCAAAAAATATTTTTTACACTATTTATATCTTCAACAAAAATACTTCAAATGTTTTCTCTTCAAAATGAGATAGAAAAAAAATTTTTTTTGTGAAAAAAAAATTTTATTCGAAATTGGTGCTACCCCCTTAACAAAAATTAAGGTGCCACTTTCAAAAGAAGCGTAATATAATCTTGTAAAAGTTCTTCGAAGACACGTTAGATCTTGAAAACCAGTGAAAGTCAGTACAGACTTTTGACCGTTTTTTTCCAGTTTTGGACCACTGTGCGACCTTCAGCATTAAGACATGGAAGGAAATTACACTGAACAGTGGCAAACTTCGGAGGAATAATACCAACAATGGTACGATAATATTATTGATAACAAAAAACAGCCCTTTCTGAGTTTTAAAGTCTTCAATTTCAGAACCTCAAAAAATCCGACACGAGCGCAATCGGAAAATTCTAAATATCAACTGCAGGAATTTGAGTAGTGTTAAGACACATAATTTTTATTTTGCTTGACTGCTGTCCTATGCCAATCTCGTGGTTATTTTTCCTGATATTGCCTACTCTAAGTAATTTTTGTAAATTGTTCTGAGCTTTTTTTAATAGAAAAAATTGAGCCATCTTTAATTTCGTCTAAGGTCCCTACTCCTGAAAGAAAATTTAATCCTTTTTCAATGATTCGAGCATGAAAGGATCATGCAACGAGTTTTCGTAATTATCTAAACTGTCCATGGAGAATTTGTATCAATTTGAAAGCCTTGTTTCAATTCTAGCATATACCATATTGTTACTGCTCAAAATTTCTTATCTAAAACAAGATTACAAATAATAGCTTGTCTAATTAACACACTGAAATATTGATAAACCCGGAGAAGCTTAATGGCTTTCGCTTCGTAGCAGATACGGGTTTTACTGAGAGAATTTCTAATGCGAGGGGGTAGGTCTTTGGCCAACCATCGGCGTCGGTTGCGATTTTCTCCGAACCAAACATGTCTTCGTTCGCGTTCAGGTGGTGCTCGTGCCCCACATTCACTCCAGGTGAAGCCGAGGTCGAAACAGTCGAGGAATGAATTATTCGTAGCTTGATAGCTTCCCGACTAATTTGAATTACGAAACTCGTTTCAAAACTTGCCACCGTCCATCAAACTGGCTGTCAGTTTGCCAACAGTCGAAAATATCCTTCCAGATGTTGGTTGGGGGGGGGGTCGAGATGGTTTGCCCATTCGGGAACAGTAACATTTCGTGCGCGCACGTGGGAAAAGTAACGTAACACTACTGGTGGGAACAAAATACATGTATAGATTTTCCTTTTCGTACCAAACCATGCCCTAGCTCTTTCAAACCGATCCTTCGATTTATTTCGCTGACGGGGTTCCACCACGCTCCCTGTTCCGTTACCGCCCGGCAATGCGATGTAAGCTTTCCGCGCGAGAAATGCAGTTACTGGTCGTGTGCAGCTTCAGCCGGGTGAGGGAATATAGCTCCGCTGTAGAGAATGCTGTGATGAGGGGGAGGGAAGGGGGGAGGAAAGGAGAACTGTTATACAGCGGTTTGTAGCGTTTCGTCGCTTCTGGGAAAAGCTGCTGCACGTATGAAATGTTACAGCATGGAGCGAAGCAATTTCGATGAATGTACGACTTTGTTAGGGTGGTTGTTGGGAAATTTGAACGAACCGGCACGCACGACGCATTTCGTGTTGTGTGCGTAAATTTCACCCAAATTCAAGTAATGATTTAATTTTTAATTTTGTAATACTAGTGATAGCAAACAGAAAATGTGAACCACACTATCACCGAATTGTTGTACAATCCGAATCTATTGTGTTCTGGAGTAAATTTTCGCGTGTGTGTGTGTGTGTGTGTGAATGGATTTTATTGGAATGTCAGATTGAAGCCCCGAACATTGCAGTTCTCAGTAGTCTTCCCGGAATGAGCTCTGAAAGGAACTTAATTTAACGGCAACGATGTGATGCTGCTGGGTAGATCATGATTTCAGTTTTAATATGGCGCTACTTGGGAAGCCAAGTCCTATAGGTATGTGTGTATTTGTTAGTTGCCATTAGTAAGAGGAATTATTCGGACCGCAACCGTTCGCGACCAACGGGTTTGTGGATTTGGCACACATTTTGAAAGTTGAATTATTTACTGCACCGATTGTTCTGTTGGCCGCGCTGGCAGTGAAGTGAATTTCCGAATGTTTTGAGCTCGATTTGATGTCTTCACTGTAATCTCCAGCCGACCATACTAGCCTTACGTAACGGCGAACAACCCATTTGGCAGTGCACGGTGGAAAGCACGAACGACAAAAGCACTATGTAAATTCACCGAAAAAGTTCCATAAGTTTGCAAGCATTTCACCGGAGAGTAAAGCCGGTGCCGTTCTTCGGATAGTCCTGAACATAGAACATTCAGAAGTAACGTCCGGGAGAGCCGGAGAACCGTGCGCGTGTGGGGAGGTGGTGGGGAGGAGTCCCAAGATAGGAAATAACAGCGGCAAAAAGTGTATTATGAAATATTTATGGAGATGGAGCTAAAAATAGCTGCCGCCCCTGTTCGGCTTAAAGAAAAGGTGTACAATGCAATTTATGGCACGAGGTTATAGGTGAGCACGGAAAAATTACATTTCAGTGGCGTGGGTGGCGAAAATGTTCTCGTGGAACTTTTCCTCTAGAACAGCAGCTGCAGACATTCACCATGCAATGCGAGTGGCCAATAACGGGTTATTTTTACCGTTACTATATATCAATTGCTGGTTTCTTCACCATTATTTTCTCCTATCTGAGCTCAACAGTTAGGTTCACTATAGTTAATATCAATATTAAACGCGGTTATGTAATCAATTAATTAGTAGATAGGTTCGGTTTTGATTGCGTAAGAACGGGTTCAACCGCACGGGCCAAACTCCGATTCTAGAAATTAGCAAAACGAGTCGTGATTTTTTAACATAAATTTAGGCGTATTTTTTTGAATAATGTAGATTTCAAATATGAATTAAATGAAAAGAAGTGATAAACAGACTTTCACGCGATGCATTCATTTTTTTACTTTAACTACTGTCTCAAATGCTATGCCTTTGAATAGAAGAAAGGCGGGTGGGTCATGTCAGAGACATGACTGGTGGACGTGAATTCGAATAAAACTGGCAAATACTTCCTCAATGCTTCCGAATATCGAAAATCGTTCGTATTAGTTGCTTGATTGTGCCAATTTTGCAACTTCTTCCGCTTCGCTTCCAGAATTATTCTGGTGCATTTTCACTAAAATACGACTTATTGGCGCCAAACATACTCTGCCACACAATAAAATAACAGGCGGAACAGGGCTATGCACTAAAATTTTAAAAATACACAACAGTTTATTTAAGAATAAATAAACCATTAATTTAAAAAGCTGAAAAGTCCCGGACCTAGCACATAGATGGCACTAGTTCTATTGTAGTCACCTTTACTTCAGTCAATACTAACCTTTAAAAAACAGCTATTAAATTTCACGATATTCTATTCATTACTTTGTGAGTTATTGTGCTAAGAGTGACGCTACTTTTGTTATTTTCCGAACAATGAATCAAAAACAATTTCGTATTTTACGTTTTTAACACTGCTTCTTGGTGAGAAAAATACCGTTCAAGTAAAGCAATGGCTTGTGAAAGTATTATGAACAGGGCCGGTGAAAGAGGTGGGTACGGTGGGTAGTAACAGATCGGCTGAAAAGTTCGTATCGTTTCTATGAGAGGGCGCCACTACAATTAAATCCATACCATTTTCAGTTAGTACCAACCTTCAAAAGATACGTGTATAAATTTGACAGCTGTCTGATTATTAGTTTGTGAGATATTGCATTTTGAGTGAAGCTACTTTTGTTATTGTGAAAAAAATGGAAAAAAAGGAATTTCATGTGTTGATGAAACACTACTTTTTGATGAAAAAAAGTGCCGCCGATACCAAAAAATGGCTTGATGAGTGTTATCCAGACTCTGCACCGGGCGAAGCAACAATTCGTAAGTGGTTTGCAAAATTTCCTACTGGTCATATGAGCACCGAAGACGATGAACGCAGAGGCTGTTACCGATGAAAACGTGAAAAAAATCCACAAAATGATTTTCAATGACCGTAAAGTGAAGTTGATCGAGATAGCTGACACCCTAAAGATATCAAAGGAACGTGTTGGACATATTATTCACGAATATTTGGATATGAGAAAGCTTTGTGCAAAATGGGTGCCGCGTGAGCTCACAATCGATCAAAAACAACAACGAATTGATGATTCTGAGCAGTGTTTGGAGCTGTAAAACCGATTTTTTTCGTCGATATATAACAATGGACGAAACATGGCTCCATCACTTCACTCCGGAGTCCAATCGACAGTCAGCTGAGTGGACTGCACGCGATGAACCGAACTCAAAGCGTGGAAAGACTCAAAAATCGGCCGGTAAGGTTATGGCGTCTGTATTTTGGGATTCGCATGGTATAATTTTCATCGACTACCTTGAAAAGGGAAAAACCATCAACAGTGACTATTATATAGCGTTATTAGAGCGTTTGAAGGACGAAATTTCAAATAAAACGGCCTCATTTGATGAAGAAAAAAGTTTTGTTTCATCAAGACAATGCACCGTGTCACAAGTCGATGAAAACCATGCTGAAATTGAACGAATTGGGCTTCGAATTACTCCCTCATCCACCGTATTCTCCAGATTTGGCCCCCAGTGACTTTTTCCTGTTCTCAGATCTCAAGAGAATGCTCGCTGGTAGAAAATTTAGAAGCAATGAAGAGGTAATCGCTGAAACTGAGGCCTATTTTGAGGCAAAGGACAAATCGTACTACAAAAATTGTATCGAAAAGTTGGAAGATCGCTATAATCGCTGTATCGCCTCTGATGGCAATTATGTTGAATAATAAAAACGAATTTTGGCAAAAAAATGTGTGTTTCTATTAAACGATACGAACTTTTCAGCCGAACTGTTTCTACCCTCCCGAAAATTCCAAAGGTGGGTAATTACCCACCTGAAATTTCTAACGTAAAATAATAGTAATATTAGTATCATTTACAACAATAAAAATAGTTTTATTGTAACTGATTGTACCTTCAACCAAAGGGGTCGAGTTTAAGCATCTCATTCATGCAAATCACTCGAGTCTCTGGTATGCCGGAAAGTACCGAGAAAGGTCTTTTACCATTTGCTATACGAACCGGTAAAAGAAAAGTTACCAGAAGTTGTCAGTTTCTACTTGCGACAGCATTCTTATACACATTGAGTTCTTCACTGTATGGATATTTTTCTCAATCTCTATACAGCTAGTTGAACATCAGAATGAAAGGTTTGTTCGAACTATTGCTTATGCCCCCCGAGTCTCCGCGTGCTGGCTGTTTAGCCTAGGTTGTACGCGGTATTCAGTAGCGATGCACTCACCGCTACCTGATGGAAACCCATCATGCTATTTTTACTTTTTCACTATGAGAGATAGTGAAGAATTAATTGTGTACGAGAATGCAGCCGCAAGTAGAAAGTAACAACTTCTGATAACTATTCTTTTGTCGGTTCGGATAGTAAGTGGTAAAGGCCTTTATCGGTACTTTCCGCCATACCAGAGACTCGAGTGATTTGCATTGAGAAGATGCTTAAGTTCAACTCCTCTTGCGAAAGTTAAGTTAGTAAAAGATTTCAGCTTGCTAAAATCAACCTTGTCACATCTCGCTTTTGCATTCTTTATCTTCACATAAACGAAATCACTCAATATCTTTTGACGTAGGATTGCGTCTTTGTTTTCTATACCGGGGTACAAATTCAAAATATAGAAGTAAAACCATACAGACAGTGGTTAAGTTTTGAACATCTACAACTCAACCACGAACAATGTCTAATTCTTCCTGTTTTTCAAACCATTGTCATTCCTCTAATTGATATGACGGTTTCGTATACATAAGTTCACGGTTTCCATATGATTTCTGCTCTTCAAAGAGTGCGTTCGCATTCGAGCAAATTACTCACAGAAAACCAAATTCAGTGTCGAATCGACTTGCACTCCGCCCGGTTCGATACTGCCGTAGAGAAGGTTGCTTCCACATCTTCCAAAAAGTTCAGGAACTAACTAGGAAAACAACATTTCTTGAGCAAAATTTCTTTATTTATTATCTAAATTTTTTATATCATACTTATAGAATGATTTGTCCATGGCCTTAGAATAGGCTTCAGTTGCGGCGATGACTCTCTCAGATCATCAAATGACAAGTAGTCGCTGGGGGCTAGGTTATTTAGAATATGGTGGGTGAAGAAACAGATCGGTGCCCAATACGTTCATTTTGGCCATTATTTTCATTGACTTGTGGCACAGTACATTCTCTTGGTTAAAGATGATTAAAGACGATTCCATACTTCAAACGCATTAATAACTGAAAACTTTTGTTGGTACTTCCTTTTCAAGATAGTCGATGTTAATTATACCTCGAGCATCTAAAAACTGACGTCATACTTGTTGCAGCTATCTGTTGCGTTTTCCCCGTCTAAATGTTGAAACAACTCCGGATAAAAATGATAGATCCATGTTTCGTCCACTGTTTCATACCACCGCAAGAAATCCTTTTTGTCGCGACCAAACAGTGCCGACCAGCTCTCTGGATTGTTGATGCGTCGTTGCTTTTGATAGATTGTGAGGGGCCCCCTATTTGGAAAAAATTTTTTTCATGCCCAGATTTTCGCATACGATCACGAAAGCACTTCCAGTTCAGTTGGACTTTGATTTTGTGTTCATACATAACGATTATCAAAACTTGCTCACTTTTTTCCGGATGACTGCTTAATTTGGTCACGTTAAAATCAGAATACCGCAAATCTTTGTTTTTAATCTGAGTGCGGGTAACACTTCTTAAACCATTGCTGGACTTGCCCGGGTTTTTCCTTATAGGAAGCAATGTTTAATCAATAAACGGAATTCGTTATTTTTAAGTTTTCGTACATCAAAAAGTAACGTCACCTATATGTCGGTAAGTTTAGTGTTTGTGGTGCGATTGACGTGAAAATTTGACACTTGTCTTCTGAACGATGATGATAGTTTGACATTACAAACGTCATCTCAGTCACCCCGGGACTTTTTTTTTAACAATGTGCTATACACATCAGCGGCTGGATTTGTTTTGTGCACCGTTCGATTCGCCCGGGTTTGTGGTTCAATGCATACGTCGCTGGTCTTATAAGCCAGTTGTCATACGTTTGAGCCCCGAGCGAGGAATGATTCATAGTGTCAGTAGGATCGTAGTACTAGCCATAAAATGATTCTGTATGCTAAGAATCGGCTGCGAAGTCTGTTGAAACAGAAAGGCCAAATTCTATAGAAGGAATGTAATGCAAGACATTGCTTTCGATTCATACGAGGCATCTTTCACCATCAACCCCAACCAACTAAACGATCAGGGTAACCAAAATTCTCAAAGAAATAATTTCGAATATTTGCAAAAACAAATAAGTTTATACGGAACCTAAAAGACTGCTGACTTAATATTCCAAACAAATATCGACAGAAATGTTGTAGTTTGATATTGTATTTAACCCTTAAATGCGCAATTTTGTTTTACAACAAAATATCGAAAACGCTTCAAGCTTTGAATTTAAGCGTCTCATGCAAAGTTATATCGAAACAAAATATTATTTAAAAATCGACTAAATAATACTTCAAAATAGTGGGTCGTTCTCCCTAGTACGAAAAATTACCCACCTGGGCTTAATATGTTTCACCGGATCTGGTTATGGAGACCCCCGCTCCATCAGAAATAACATTAAAACGTTGGTTTGCTTACTTCAAACGTGGTAGTAGAGAAACCGTAGAGATGCAGAACGCAGGGGACGTCCAAAAGAGGCGGTAACACCAGAAAACATAAAAAATCCACAAAATCGTTTTGAATAAAATCCACAAAATCGTTTTGAATTATCGTCGAGTTGCTTGAGTTAGCTGACATCGTAACGTGTTGGCTTTATATTGCATGAGCGTTGGAGAAGTGTTTGGCCATGTTTAAACGTAACAAACCGGAATTTTTGCGTCGATATGTGACAATGGATGAAACATGGGTCCATCGCTTCACTCCGGAATCAAAACGAGTGAACACCAAACTGATGAACCTCGTTCAAAGGGCCCGAAAGCACAACAATCGACTGGAAAAGTATTTTGGAATGTGCGTGGTGTAATATTTATCAACTATCTTGAGAAAAGCCATAATGGAGCGTTTAAAAACTGAAATTGCAAAGAAACGACCGCATATGACAAAGAAAAACAAATGTTTTATCAAGACAACGCACCATGTTTCAAGTCAATCAAAACAATGGCAAAACTACCTGAATCGAACTTCGAATTGCTCCCACATCCATCGTATTCACCAGATTTGGCTCCCAGTGACTACTGGTTTTTCGTAGACTCGTTAAAATAATGTTCGCCGGTAAAAAATTTCGATTGAATGAACAGGTTATCGCTGCAGCTGAGGCCTATTTTGAGGCAAAAGATGATTCGTTCTACAAAAGCGGTATTGGAATGTCAGAGCGGCACTGGAATGATGGCGTTGCTTTTGATGACGAAATCGCTATTGTTTGAAGCGAAACTCGCACTGTGAATGTCCCGCAGCAGAACTGCTTTCTGTGCGGATTAATCCATATAGTAAAGACTGTCCCAGAAAGTATGGACGCACTTTGATTTCGCTGTAAATAATTCACAAGTGTTAGATATTCAAATTTTATTCGATATACTGATAATATTAGACTACAATAACAGAATATTGTTCTCAACATTTGCTACTTAGCCATTGTAGACTAGCTGGCGCACCTTCTTGCGAACGTTCCTCATTAAATTCCGTACAGACTTCTTGGCGACACGTTTTGACACTTTTTTCCAATCTTTAACGAACAGTTAAATGGTTTCAGCTGCCGAGACATGTTTCCTAAGATAAGCCTTCGTTAATGCCCAAAATTCCTCAATTGGTCGAAGCTGTGGGCAATTTTGTGGATTTTGGGACGAAAGTGACATTTTTGGTAGTATACCATTCTACCGTTAATTTCGAGTAGTGGCAAGAAGCAAGATCTGGACAGAAGACAACAGGATCCTTGTGGCTTCGAATCATGGGTAGAAGTCGTTTTTGTAAACATTCCTTCATGTATATTTCGCTGTTCGTTGAAGCAGTGGTGATAAAGGGCTTCGAAATCTTACCGCAGCTACAAATTGCTTGCCAGACCATAGCTTTCTTACCAAATTTTTCGACTTCAATCGATGTCTCGGACTGGATTAACACTTGCCCTTCTCGCACAGTATAATATTGGGGTCCCGGCAAGGATTTGTAATCGGGTTTGACGGAGGTTTCGTCGTCCATGATTATGCAGTCCAAATTTCCAGCAAGAATCGTATTGTACAGCTTTTGAACCCTCGGCCTGATCGATGCTGCTTGTTTAGGACTACGTTTTGGTTTTTTCTGCTTCTTATAGGTTCGAAGATTCGAACGTTCATTAGCACGAAGAACATTTGACTTCAAAGTGCCCACTTTTTTGGCCACATCCCGAACTGAAATCTCCTTCTTTTGCTCGCACGCCTTCAGTATACGTTTATCCAACTGAGAGTTAGCAGGACCTTTTTTTCGACCCGTTTTCGGTTTACCTCAAAAGTGTTATCCTCACCGAACTTCCTGATTGCATTTCGCACGGCTTTTTCACTTACTCTTTCCATTTTTGTTATCTTTCTTAGTGACAGTCTGCGTTCTGTGCACCATTTGTATACAATTTTTCGACGTTGTTCTGTTGAAAGTCCACGCATTTCGAAACAAACTAATAAAAACGAATAAACAACTGCACAAGTGGTTAGAGAAGAGTGTAAACAACAGGACGCAGTCATAAAAATTGACAGATTCTGAACCAAAATGGCAGCGGTTTTTGGTTGCGTCCATACTTTCTGGAACAGTCTTTAGGTAACGCAAGAATGAAATATCGCTTACAACATCAAAACCGTCGTCGCAAGTATGAAAAAGGCGTCATAAGAATTTATTTTTGATACTCGTTGATACCATACATTCCAAACAACTTTAATTTTGAATTGTTGCATAAATTGACGATCAAATTTCCGATGGCAAGTAGCAAAAATTATGTTGATAACAGATCGGCTGAAAAGTTCGTATCGTTTCTATGAGAGGGCGCCACTAGAATTAAATCCATACCATTTTCAGTTAGTACCAACCTTCAAAAGATACGTGTATAAATTTGACAGCTGTCTGGTTATTAGTATGAGAGATATTGCATTTTGAGTGAAGCTACTTTTGTTATTGTGAAACAAATGGAAAAAAAGGAATTTCGTGTGTTCATGAAACACTACTTTTTGATGAAAAAAAGTGCCGCCGATACCAAAAAATGGCTTGATGAGTGTTATCCAGACTCTGCACCGGGCGAAGCAACAATTCGTAAGTGGTTTGCAATATTTCGTACTGGTTATATGAGCACCGAAGACGATGAACGCAGTGGAAGTCCAAAAGAGGCTGTTTCCGATGAAAACGCGAAAAAAATCCACAAAATGATTTTCAATGACCGTAAAGTGAAGTTGATCGAGATAGCTGACACCCTAAAGATATCAAAGGAACGTGTTGGACATATTATTCACGAATATTTGGATATGAGAAAGCTTTGTGCAAAATGGGTGCCGCGTGAGCTCACAATCGATCAAAAACAACAACTAATTGATGATTCTGAGCAGTGTTTGGAGCTGTTATATCGAAATAAAACCGATTTTTTCGTCAATATAAAACAATGGACGAAACATGGCTCCATCACTTCACTCCGGAGTCCAATCGACAGTCAGCTGAGTGGACTGCACGCGATGAACCGAACCCAAAGCGTGGAAAGACTCAACAATCGGCCGGTAAGGTTATGGCGTCTGTATTTTGGGATTCGCAGTGTATAATTTTCATCGACTACCTTGAAAAGGGAAAAACCATCAACAGTGACTATTATACAGCGTTATTAAAGCGTTTGAAGGACGAAATTTAAAAAAAAAACGGCCTCATTTGAAGAAGAAAAAAGTTTTGCTTCATCAAGACAATGCACCGTGTCACAAGTCGATGAAAACCATGCTGAAATTGAACGAACTGGGTTTCGAATTGCTCCCTCATCCACCGTATTCTCCAGATTTGGCCCCCAGTGACTTTTTCCTGTTCTCAGACCTCAAGAGAATGCTCGCTGGTAAAAAATTTAGAAGCAATGAAGAGATAATCGCTGAAACTGAGGCCTATTTTGAGACAAAGGACAAATCGTACTACAAAAATGGTATCGAAAAGTTGGAAGATCGCTATAATCGCTGTATTGCCTCTGATGGCAATTATGTTGAATAATAAAAACGAATTTTGGCAAAAACATGTGTGTTTCTATTAAACGATACGAACTTTTCAGCCGAAGATATTCACAATCAAAATTAAAATTAAAATTGTAATTAAAATCAATAGAACCTCTCTAGCTCCGTCAACAAGGCAGTTGAATGTTTGAAATTTTGTAAAATTGGATATATAAAAATACTTTGGGACTACTAGTGTCCGGCATCCGCTTCCGAGACCACCGATGATAGTGAAAAAAAGCTACAACATTGAATTTCTCAGCAACGGTTAAACCGATTTTAAAATTTTCAAAATAAACAAAATAGAGAGCTCAGATGGGAAAATTCAACATTTTCTTCCTTGCTTTAAGTGAAACCCGCATAAATCGCCATTAAATTTAGGAAATTCAAATATAATCTGTATTCTGTATTAAATCTGTATGCGCATGTAAAAATCTGTATAATACGGAAAAATCTACATAAATGGTGTCTCTGGTACGGAAAAGGAAAACGCAACCGCCTTTCGAACGCAGCACACAGCGTGCTTTGTCCAATTTCGTATAGCGTGCAAGGTTGCCAAATTTAAATCTATATTTTCAGAAGAAAAATCAGTAAACCTGTATCGGAGAAGCAGAATTTTGTTTTGAAAATCTGTACACGAAAATGACAAGAAATTAAAGCACAAGGAAATGAAAAGGTCAGAAAATCGCATTTGAAAATGACAGCTACTGTTTGTGCTGAGGTTGCAACGTGCGAGCTGCGAAGCCACGGTCATAACGACTTTGAATCCGAACAAAGGAAAATTTTAATTCAGACAGGACCAACAAAAACAGAAAAGTCTAACGATCGTCCTTTTCAGATTTATAATAGCTTTATAAAACTATGTATAATTCCGTTGCATTTAATCAATTTCTTTACGCTAATTTTCAATGCTGAAATAATATGTGTCGTGGTTACTTGGGCTTGTATAAAACGTCAAACGCTCAGGTCGTGCTGTCATTTGGACGCAAATCGCATACTGGATCTGGATTTGGCAGCTGCTTTTTGGATTGATTTCTGTAAATTAATTCTAAAACTGAATTCCGAATCTGTTCTGGTCCACCGGAATTCTGAACTTAGCTTCAGGTTTAGAATTTAGTTTCGAAATTTTGTTTCAGAATTTAGTTCCAGAATTCAAAGCCTGCATGCTGGAACTGCATTTCGGAGCTGAATTCAAATTGAGAATACAGTTCGAGAACTAAATTGCAACTTAGTTTTAAGTCTGTTTAGTTCTTAAACTCTGGTCCAGTTTCTGAATTGCATAAATCTGTTCTTTTTAGAACTATTAATATATTTCCAAAGAACTATACGAAGTTTTCCTATAAGTTACAAATATTCAGTTCAATATCCAATCAATTGCGGAGGACGTTTGCAGAACCAGTTTCCCTGCAAAGAAAATCGATTGCGTCATCATGCTGCTGGTTGTTTGCAATGGAGCAAAATACAATAAAAAAACTGTTTGAATCCACATAGTGGTTTAATGATGCCTTTCTCAAATATAATATTGTAGTATTTTATTCAAAGTTCTGGAATATATGACCACTATTTCCGGTACTTCCGGATCCGGAGAGCGGGAACTAGGATAGCCGCAATCGGTTTGCTCAACTGCCTACTGATATGGCAATCGATTTGTGTAGTTTTGAGACCAGTTTTAAATTTTTATTACGGTTTCTGTTTCGCCGGTTTAAGTAACAGTGTACAATATTTAACACACTACCCTATAACTCCGGAACCGGAAGTCGGTTTTTTAAGTAATTGCATAACCTTTCTATATGAGGAAGGCAAAAAGCAATTTCCACAGTGAGAAATTCGCACCAAACGGGTGCGAATAAAGCCAGCATTTGACTGCTTCGCGTTCGAGAAAAATGCTCTTAACAGTGTTTAACCATTTGTTCCTTCCGAATGCCAGAAATTACTCCCGTACATTATTTTTATAGTTTGATTCACTGCAATATGCAAATTCGAAATGATGTCATTGACAACAATCTCATTTGTTCCGCGTTACTTAATTGTATGGTAGAAAACATTTGCTTCCAATAAGTCAATCTTTAGTAAAAATGCATCGTCACAATTCTGGAAGCGAAACAGTAAAAGTTGCAAAATTCCCACAATCAACCGATACGAATGATTATCATTTTTATCTGTATTCACGTTCTCCAGTTATGTCTGCGACATTACTCACCCGCCTTTTTCGTTCGAAGTAATAAAATAATTTTGACGAAATTTGGCAGAAGATCGCAGAGATTATTCACTTTACTTACTATAAAAAATTCAAACCAATTCCTTCAATACTTTTCGGTAAGCCACGAGCGGCCCAAGGCTGCCGACTCTCCCCTATATACGTAAAAAATGTTAAAAAACAAATCCGTTTTTAAAATATTAGATTGTCATTAGTTTCATCGACTCGGCTGTTTCTAAAACAATAAGATGAAGCCAAAACAATACGATGATAGAAGTTCCGGTTAGATCGATGTTAGATAATGACAGATAAGATTATTAATTCGAAATTCCCCATATTCCCCTACAAAAAATAAAACCATCCAATAATTGGTGATTAGTAGCTAGATATTTTACTCATCATATTTAAAAATAAACACAACCCGTTCCGTTTCGGAACATTGCTCATGAATTGTCGTATAATTTAATATTATCTTTATTAAATTTCTTTTCTCTTTTCTTTTTCATTCACAGGTGAGAGTGGAGCCGCGCTTCCGAAATGCTCGTTCGGATGGATAAAGTTTCAGGTACACTTTCGAACTCCAGGTCGCACACCAAAGCTCGATTGGTCTGAGACATGTTTGAACAAGCCTCGCCTACATCAGACAAAATCACTTCCTACACCGCCGAAGGACGGAAAATCTTCAATTGGTTCGCAGAAAAAAAGAACACATCAAAGAACTTTTTCAATCGATTCGGTACCAGCAAAGAAGAGTCGACCGTTTCTTCGCTTTCCACTCCGGCAGTCTCGGATGGCAAAATTTGGAAAACGACACCGTTTTCACAAGTTTCCATTCTACAAACGGAGCCACACCCACACCCCGAGCGTGTGAAAATGTGAACCGGCTGTCATTCTTTCTTGCACCACTGTAACAGTTCACACATTTGCAGCTGCTTAGTAGCAAACATATACCAGTTCCAGCGGCATGACAGAACAGGACGGTGACATTCGATACCGAAGCTTCGGAACGGTAATAACATAGTAGCCGGGGCGGGAACTGTTGTGGCAACTGCTAAGCGTTTCAGTTTAGTGCTGTTTTTTTTTTTGCTTTAAGCTTCGGATTGTTGATTTTGTGCACAGTGATGCCAAATTTTCGTATCAGGTTTTTGACAGTTGGTTGGCAGTGTTGCTAGGCAGATTATTCATTCACCCCAAGAATCGAATCGAGTATGAATTCAGTATTCAAACGTCCTGTTTCAAATCTATATTTGATTTTCCATTTTCAACTAAAACTAGAATGAGTTATTTGCAATTCGACGATCTGGTGGAATGTGAAACTTCCTAAAAATGCAACGCAACCCAACCCACAAGTTCATCAATACGAAACTGAACTGAAGCAAACTTATCAAAAGACGAAAGATGCACACTGGTACAACAAATCCTGCGGCATGTGGTTGTATGCAAATCGAAGCGAGTTTGATATTTCACGAACCTAAGAAATGTTTCCGGTTTCTCGAGTTCGGAAACTAATGGGTCTGGCGAAAAGCAAAGATGGAAAATAATCAACTTTCTTGGTGGTGGTTTTTCGAAATCGGAATTCATTCAGATACTAAACTCTAAACAAAGACCGCCGGTGGTGTCACAAGAAAACACTAGCTAGCTACAACCCGTTTTCAAACCAATGGAAGTTTGAGCATCCATGCAGCAACAACAACAACAACATCAACAACAACATCCGCTTCGCTTGTCATCTGCTCGGGCATCCGCTGTTGGTTTTGCTGTTGGCAGTTGCCATCGTGACAGTACACATCGCAGCGCTGGTTGCTGACGGGAAATTTTGCAGCTGATTGGTCAAACCAAACTCGGTTTTTGTTTTATCTCACGCGAAATTCCGACATGGTTTTCCACTAACGAGCTAACCACCGGCCAATCATAGTAGGTTGATTTATCTGCGATTGCTTCGTTTGGCGGTTTAGCAGAAGGGGAACGAATGGAATAGAAAAAAAAAAACTGGAATAACAGACCAATCTGGGATAGGATTTCATTGGTTCAGACTGTCTTGTCTGCAAAGGATAACAAATTCTTACAATTATAATTTTTCATTGATTTCAGTTACAAACCATTACAAAATTTAGCTCTCCATTCGAACATTGAGTTATGAGAGTTGGGAAGTTCGATTATCGATCTATCGATCGATCCTGTATCATCGATTAGGTTCCTTTCGTAATTTCCCATGATTAATATTTCGATAAGTGCAAAATAGGGATTGAAATTGATACACTTCCATTCTTTTAATGTAGTTGAAAGGTGTATTGGATAAAAGTGGCACATATAGATTTACTTACCAGAATTATACCGATTGTCAGATTTTCTTGAAATTTTCAGGGAACGCAATACTACTAATAAGTCATAATTAACAACACTTTTTCGTCTTCCATCCCCAAATTTCGCACCATCCTTTTCACTCTACCCATCAAATTTTGGGCAACCGGTTTCTTAGTATTTTTTGTTATTTTAACCAAATTTTTCTTCTACTCCAGCTATGCTTCAATAGTTTTGAGATTTTTGCGAAATTTCGTGTTCATCATTGTCCAGAATTTTTCCATTATGAGAGGCTTCAATGAAATTGATGGGTTCATATCTTTTGAAACAAAATTGACTCCATTGGCTCAGTACCACTCAAACTCGTTCCGAATGTAGTGGCGGGATGCTAGATCAAGCCAAACCAGAGTTGATCTTTGTTGCTTTCTTATGAATCGCAAGAAAGCACTCGTCCGTGTGAATCGCATCGTTGATTGTTCCGGAAGTTATGAAGAAAGTGTTTCTTCCAGCACATCCACTAATCGCTAGCCACATCAGGCACTTCTAATTTCTTTTTTCGAACATCCTCCCTAACATAAAACATAGCCTTGGCAACGAAATATTCTTGCCTAGAAAAATTATGAAAGTCGGTATTGACGTAAATTTCGCAGAAAGCCATTTCGCAGAAAGCGGTTTCGCAATAAGCCGTTTCGTAGAGATCTGTTTCACAAAAAGCCGTTTCGCTGAAAACCGTTTCACAGAAAGCCGTTTCGTAGAAAGCAGTTTCGTAGAATGCCGTTTCGCAGAATGCAGTTTCGCAGAAAGCCGCTTCGCAGAAAGCCGTATCGCAAAAAGCCGTTTCGCAGAAAGCCGTTTCGTAGAAAGCCGTTTCGCAGAAAGCCGTTCCGCAGAAATCCGTTTCGCAGATATCCGTTACGTAGAAAGCCGTTTCGTAGGAAGCCGTTTCGTAGAAAGCCGTTTTGCAGAAAACCGTTCGCAGAAAGTCGTTTCGCATAAAACCTTTTCTAAGAAAAACCGGTTCGCAGAAAGCCGTTTCGCAGATATCCGTTTCGTAGAAAGCCGTTTCGCAGAAAGCCGTTTCGCAGAAAGCCGATTCGCAGAAAGCCGTTTCGGAGAAATCCGTTTCGCAGAAAGTCGTTTCGTAGAAAGCCGTTTCGCAGAAAACCGTTTCGCAGAAAGCCGTTTCGCATAAAACCTTTTCTAAGAAAAACCGTTTCGCAGAAAGCCGTTTCGCAGATATCCGTTTCGTAGAAAGCCGTTTCGCAGAAAGCCGTTTCGCAGAAAGCCGTTTCGCAGAAAGCCGATTCGCAGAAAGCCGTTTCGGAGAAATCCGTTTCGCAGAAAGTCGTTTCGTAGAAAGCCGTTTCGCAGAACACCGTTTCGCAGAAAGCCGTTTCGCAGATATCCGTTTCGTAGAAAGCCGTTTCGCAGAAAGCCCTTTCGCAGAAAGCCGATTCGCAGAAAGCCGTTTCCGAAAAATCCGTTTCGCAGAAAGCCGTTTCGGAGAAATCCGTTTCGCAGAAAGTCGTTTCGTACAAAGCCGTTTCGCAGAAAACCGTTTCGCAGAAAGCCGTTTCGCATAAAACCTTTTCTAAGAAAAACCGTTTCGCAGAAAGCCGTTTCGCAGATATCCGTTTCGTAGAAAGCCGTTCCGTAGAAAACCGTTTCGTAGAAAGCCGTTTCGCAGAAAGCCATATCGCAAAAAACCTTTTCTAAGAAAAACCGTTTCGCAGAAAGCCGTTTTGGCGAAAACTATTTTTCCGAAAAGTTCATTCTGCCGTATGGTTATCATCAAAATGTACCATAATGTATCAAAGAAACCTTCACAATATTATGAAAACGTTCAAACTACGTCTCAAGAATTTCTCAAAAAAATTGAGAAAATTGATGAAATCGTTATTGAAATCGATAGAACGATCAATATAATTTAATGTTTGAAGATGATTTCATGCAAATGTTGGCCGCGACTCCGCTTTAGATTTCCCATGCGCATTGGCACACTCTCTCCAACATATCGGCCGGTATTTTATGAATAAATGCTTCAATATTGGCTTCCAGTCCGTCAATCGTTGCTAATTTATCATTGTAGACATGAGCCTTAACATGGGTCACAAGAAATATTCTAAAGGCGATAAGAAACATGATCCAGGCGGCCAATTGACGAACCAAAAACGTGACTATTCACCGAAGGCGACTCTCAATTTGGTCATTGTTTCGCGTGCCGTGTGGGATAAGGCACCGTCTTGTTGAAATCACAAGTCAGGCATGTCCAATTCTTCCATTTTGGGTAAAACAAATCGTCAATCGCCATTCACAGTAACGTTCCGCCCATCGTCGCCTTTGAAGAATTACGGCCCGATGATACCTTCGGCCCATAATCCACACCAAATAGTGACTTTTTTGGGACGCATTGATAGTTCTTGCAATGCTTCTGACTGGTCTTCATTCCAGGTGCTGGAAATTTTGTTTGTCTACGTATCCATTCAACCAGGAATGAGCTTCGTGGCTAAACACAACTTTTCGATAAAAATGATATGATAACCTAGCATGAATTCTGATAGTAACATTCAATAATTTACGTTGTTCGTTCGTAAGTCGATTTATGATTTAATTATAGACCAAATTGAACAAGTTAGATAAAGACACAAAACACGATTCACGTGTGATCTGTCAAAACCAGTGTTGCCAAAAAGATACCAGCTAAAAATTAACCTATTACATGAAAATTTTAAAATATTTCGAAAATACCTCAACTATGTCTCGTGAAATTTTTCCAAGAGGCCTAAAAAATGTTCTAAAGACCCCAAAGAAGGAATGTTAAAAAATGTCACAAAAATGCTTCGAAGTGGGCTCAGATATGTTTCGAAAGTATCTCAAGAATGTTTCAACAAAATCTCAGAAAGCTCTGAAAAAAATCTCGATAACGGTAATTTAGAAGATAATCATATTTTGTGGACATAATCGGTCCACTCAGACAAAACTATGCGCATCTCTCACGCATAGTTTAATTTCCGGATTACGTGTTGGTAATCAACACTCCAAAGAAAGTGCGAATCGTATGGTATAATAATAGCAAATCTTCGATTTAGTTTCACCGATTTGTTCCTTGTCTTGATAAGACGTAAAGCTGTAGGCAGCAAAAGAGACAAAAACAAAATCTCAAATCAGTGGTTGGTGGCAAGGCCAAATAGCGAGGATAGAGCTTTGACGCGGGTTGTGTGTTGCTGTTGACTGTGTTTTCAAAGATACAATGCTATAATTGAATGCTGTACTTTATTCTTCTAGTCAATTAGGTTTCCTCTTCATATGTTTTCATATGCAGGCTAGTTTAATTGGCAACAAAATTTCCCCGGATAGGAGCTAGCTACGGGTTCGAGTCCCGTCTCTGCGGTAACATTTTCGCGGTTTTCATTACAAAGTTTCATTTACATGTCATTTTTTCCATCTGTTTTCCACGTTTGATACTGATCAAATTTAAAACTAGCTCAAGACGACTCTACGTCTTACCAAGACTAAAACAAATTATTTAAAATTATTGTATAACAATTATGAATTTCGCTTTTCATTATTATTCTATGCAATTTTTGAAAATATTTGAATTTCCTCAATGCTCTGGACCTTTGAAAAATCAGGAAAAAATATCATGTAACAATAAAAGATCGTAGAATCTAAACCCTTTGAGAAATCGAGCACCAGCAATTGTTTTAAATTTACGATATTTGCTCCCAATATTTCAAAGTGTTCTAGACCAAATTCAATTGTTTCTAAAAACTGTATGAAATAATAATGAAAAGAAAAATTCATAATAGTTTGAGTTTCTGGTATCATCTGCGAAAGTATCATTCGAATATCTTTCTTTTGTTGAAGAATGGCATGATTTTGTTGAAAAAAAAGACCAATAATATTTTTTTTTGTTAAAACTTTTGGAAAATTTTTTCTTTTCTCCTTTATTATTTTTTGGTAAGTCTTTCTAATGTTATAATAGTCACAAAACACTTCAAATGAAAGATCTCATGGTACCATAGCCTGCAATTGAATGTCATTACGATCCGAATTCCGGAGTTACATGGTAATATGTGAAAATTTGAGAAAAAGTTTGCACTCAATTATCTCCGAAACAGCTCAACTGATTTTCGCAAACTACAATTCAAATAAAAGGTCTTATAGTTTCCTAAAAATCACTTTACCTGGATCCGACTTCCGGTTCCGGAACAAAAGCGTGATAAGTGAAAAATTACACATTTCATTAGTATTTTGTCACGTACGATTATAAAAAACAGGTACAAATCCCATAAAACTGTCTGATTTTTTAGTTTGTACAACTTTTTAGTTTGTGGGTATAAAAACTAAATTCGGCACTACTGGTCTCTCCTCTTTTCCAGTTCCGGAAGCACCAAAAGTGGTGATGAAAAACTCCAAAAATAAAATTCACTTCGATTTCTCTGCGATGCTTGAACCGATTTTCACAAATCTTGATTTGAATTAAAGCTCATCATATCTTTGAAGCTACTGTGAAATTTCATCCGGATCGAACTTCCGGTTCCGCAGTTACAGGGCGATAAGTGTCGAAGCTTTCAAATTGGCATATAGAATGACAATACGCGCGTAGCGTGTAACGTAGAAGAAGAAAACACAAAACGAACGATGCGCGCTTTGTACTATTTCGTACACGCTCTAAAGAAAACGAAACGGTTCCGGATGTCTGCTACTAGTGTGTGATATTGGTAAAAGACTGCTGCGGTTGATAGAAAAAACTGCTATTTTATTAGTGCGACCGAAAGAATAAAAGAATGTAAAGCCGGGGTAAAATGAATGATATTAAAAAATAAAAGAATTGAAGTTTATTTGAAAAAATATGCAATTTTCTCAACCGGTAGTGCAGTAATACTGTGCCGGTGGTGTACTGATGTCAAAACTGATAATAATAATAATTTATGCTGCTGGTTCATGCTGTTTAGCTTGATTCTCATATTGAGAAGTAACAAACACGCAGGTTCGTTTCATTTGTTAAATTTCGTTTAATTGGTTCAATCGAAATAGAGCATGAGTAAGTCTAGGTTTTATCAGCTATTTTTGCGAATTTCACGGTAATATTTATGATGTAATGAGTAATATGAAAAAGGCATCATTGCACCACTAGGTGGATTGAAACAGGTTTTTTAAATGAGATTTTAATACTCAAACCTATTACATAATAATCTTGTTCACATGAAACTTGCAGATATCTTCATAAGTATAATGATCGTGAAATCCAAATACGAATATATGGAATTTTTACTGATTAAATATACTCAGTAATTATGTAATTACCAAACCGAACAAATCGACTGTGTTTGAAAGTTACATTCGATTACTTATTGATTGTGTAACTTGAATAATCAGACATTCCGAAAGGAGAGTAAAAATACAATCGAATTTGTTAGAGGTGGGTAGGACCGAATGTGCTGTCAAATACGTACGAATGATGCTTGTACAGTCCTATCAAGAGCTACCATCGAGAACAGTTGCCAGTTCAGTTAAACATGTACACACGGGGAGCTCCCCCCTGAGTGCCTGTCAGCCCGCCCAGTACCACAAGGCTGTTCCTGGTATTCAAATTCACCGGCCTGCTAGGATGTGTTAGCCCATATCTTTTATTCATTAAATTCATTTCAATATATTTATAGCTGGGATGTCGTTTCTTAGTAACGCTCAAACTTCAATTTCCGGCGGTTCAATCGAGGTCTCACGCAGGTGAATCGTCGTTTATCAAACTTCGAAATTCCGCACATCCCTACACGAAACGAGGCTAGAGCTGGAGCAAACCGAACACTGCTGCAACGTTGTAAGAGCTGCATTCTGATTTTACTGGCACATGACGGGGACTGGGCGAACCCCGAAGAGCAAATGGGGTCGGGGCATATGCAGCGAAGAGAACTCAGCCCATTAGCAATCGCACCTCCAGTGTGTGTGCGAAATCTGGAATCCGACGAAAACAGAAGCATAAATTCAGTTTGCAAGAGTTACTTTACCGAACACGATAGCAGACCATTCACGGTACGTTGAGCTTTCGCATTCACTGTTGCAACGTTGCTGAACCGTACCGTGCCGTACCGTTCAGGAGGAGGTTTTGGGAAATGCGAATGCGAACGAGAAGGAAGAGATAGTGCCGAACAGATGGAAAGTGTATCCGTAAGACTGTACCCGGTAGGGAATTATCGTACCCATAATAGGATTTAAACGCTCCGGCTCCAGATGCGGTTCAATCGTCAGTTGCAATATTTGACGAGCAATGAATTTACAGGCGATTGCATGAATGTGGATGAAGCTTTGGACCGTTGTCAGGTCGGGCTAATTATGGACTCATATTCAATTGACACCCAATATTCCATTGGTCATTTGCAATGCAAACGGTTTTTGGTCAGTATCGTTTTGCTCCATCTAAAAGATTAAATTATTTGAAAGTTAAATAAAGTCTGCCACATTGAAAATTCGGACACAGAAAACTAAAGTGTTGTTGGAATTAATTTAATTTGTGAATAATGTGATTCCACACAAATCACAGTGACATCTGACCAGATCATCGTAGGCCTTTACGAAAAGTATAAGTAATGCACTCTTCGTTCATTCTTCCTTCGACTCTGTTTTAAGGCCGCTGCTGCGAATTTTTTGCCAGACTAGAAAACCGATTTCTAGTTTCTTTATAAGCACAAACAAAAATGGAATTAAAATCCACTCCAGGGAGCCTGGATATTTGTTTTTAATTTTTATTGAATTGTTGAATTTTTTATGTATCTTCATGTGTAACATTTACTAAGAAAAGAAATATTAAAGTATACTAGGGAAAATAGTGTTAGTAAATAAAATTTTCCGATATTAATTTAATAAAAATTAAATAATTGGCAAGCAGTGCCAAGACTGGAGCGGAAACAATGCGAAAGTATCAAAAATTACTACTGTTCATTTGGGCGACGTAGCCTAATTCATCCGGAATGGAATGTGTGAAACATTGAAACCCACAACCTTGGCAAGAGTGACCCATAAAGCAGGAGTGGAAATAGGCCAATTTTTTGATTCACAGTAAAAAAAAATAGTCCCTATTATCTTTTCATATCACATATTCATTGTAGATATTAGAATGAATTTTTAGACGAATGAATTTTGATAAGATAAATTCTAGTTTTACTTAGAATTTAAAAATGTCTTCATCGTTATCAGTACCACTGTATGATTCGGAATCAACATTTCAACAAAGTTAGGCTCGTTTTAATGCTAATGGATTGAAGTTCAAATGGCTGTCACTTACGGTTCCGGTGATATAATGGTATAAGTGATGTAAACGTCAAAACTGATTACCGCTCAAATTTCTCGGATATGGATTATCCGATATCAATCATTTTAGGTGTGTTTATTTCGTCGGTCGCATCGTGTTTATTTGGTCGGTCGCATCGAAATTCCATGCTGCGTGATAAATTTGAAATGTATTCAGTAATTTCGTCGTGGTGGAGTAACATTACCAACTAAAACAGCTAATAATATTAACATACTCGTACATGCTGCGATGAATAATAATTATAATGATAAGAAAAACATGTCCAATCACAAAGCGTGCTACGGAGCTGAATAATATAACCTTATTTAGCTTAAATATTATACACATAAGTAACAGGACTGCAGGATTTTGCTACGAGAAATTAAACGCAGCAATCAAACACTGCGCCAAATGCTGTCCCAGAAAGGCGTTCCAAAACGTCTCATAAATGCCTCGAAAATGTCTTAAAAATGTTCTCCAAATTGTCTCAAAATGTCTTGAAAATGTCCCAAAAGTCTCACAAAAATAACTCGAATGTATCTCAGAAGAGTCTCAAACAAGCTGCAAAAACGCCATTTAAAATGTCTAAAAAGTGTCTTCGAAGAAAAATATTAAAATATTTTGACAAAATTCCGAAAATATCTGAAATCGTTTCGAACTTAGGTCTTAGAAATGATTTAGCGTGTGTAATGAATATCTTAAACAATCTTGCAAAAATATCCCTAACCGCCTCAAAAACGCTTCAAGAATGATTACAATATCTCAAAAGTGCCTTATAAGCAATGCCTTGAGACGCGATTTTTCGCCAAATGCTGCGCTCCTGTTACTTCTATAAATCAAATTCATGTCAAATAGCGTTTTATTGGGTTTAATCTAAATAGTGCATGAACGTCATCATCAGCATCAACAAACTGAAAGTAAAACAAAGTCAATAAACCCTTCATCTAGTATGATTTGTATTGCGAACTGAACAACAAGTTGCGAAATCCGGTATTTTTCCAACTCTGGTAATGCGAACTGTTTAAGGAGCATTCCTGAAAGTTGCAAATTGACAACTTTCTCCAATTTGAGCACCCTCATGCATACACATTGACAAAAACCACTGATGTACAAGCTCCTGCATTATTCCTTATCACTCATCACTATACTATAGATACGAAATTGGCAATTTTCCACGATTTTGAAAGCCTGTAGGATTGCTATTGTCACTAATGTACACACTCATCACTGGAATCAACCATTTTAGACGTAAATCAATCGGCACTCATGTCTAATCTTGCTCATATTTTCTTCCACGATGCCAAAAGCTGATCGATAAGATATTACTGGAATCAGTAATACTAGTAGCTCCAAGTTACTACCGACAGAAGATCAGTATTTATTTTGATCGACGTGATTCAAAGATCACTAATCAATTGATCAGTAGAGATCTCTATTGGGAAAAATCATAAGCGATCGTCTTCGCTAGTGATTACGATTTGATCGTTTCACTATGTTGAGCCGCACGGAGACAAGTAATTAAAAATGAAAGTTTTCTCTTTCCAGGACACGGATTGAATCATTGAGTTTTCGTAAACCAGAAAAACCAAATCATAGAAACATTGCAACTGTGCAAACACTTTATGTCACCATTATTTTATTACTCACGTAAATCCTTTGTCCCAATTTTACTCGCTTTCTGCCTGAAACGTTGCTAACAATAAACTGACAAAGTTAGGATTTGATCTGTGGCGCGACATGTGTCGACAAGTTAAGCCCGTGTTCGAGCGAGTTGCGCTGCGGTACACTCCGCGCGTGCGGGTCGTAATTGAAAAATTCACTGCTCCGGAAGTATTGATCTTTCCACTCTGAAACTTTACCAAGATTGAGTTAGACCCCTAAGGTTTCTTTTTTCAACTAAAAAAAAAGAAAAAAAAATTAGGCCCAAGTTTGAATTTTTTTAATTTGTTTATTAATTTTTATCTTTTTTCATTATATGAATTTTAAAGGTTGTTTTATGGAATCGCTTATTTGAAAGCTAAGGAAAAGACACACATTTCATGTCTTGGACTAATTTTTGTATCTTTATTAGATTTTACAGTGTAGGCTGTTGAAAAAAGGCTCTTTCTTGAAAACGCGAAATTTCAAAAAATCATATCTCGAAAATTACACCATATTGAGTTAAAAAAATACGTGTCGGATATTTTAGAGTTCTTTACCGAAAAAAATAGTTAGTTTAAAAAAATAAATTTAAGTGTCTGATTTTGCGTGGTATGCCCCATATAAAAATGGATGCAAGTTTGTATGTTTGTAACGCCATAACTTGCCACCAACCCGTAAAAAAATAAACCATTGATTTTACAGCATAAACAATTGATTCACAATTAGATATATGGGTTACAATACATTTTATTGTATCTTGACAATTTTTTTTTCATTTCCAACGATTCAATATATTGTTTCTACGATTCTACAATTGGACTTATTGTACACGTGGTGTTTCAAACAATATGCAAACTGTACATTTGATGGTTTTCCAAGAAAACATGTATAAGAAAATTTTATGAATTGAATTGTTACGATACTTAACAACCTATACATTCTATTGTAAAAAGCATTTTCACAATTAATTGAATAGTGTGTAACAACACATTAAAATATTTTTCAATGGTCAAAGCAAAATTATGGCAGGTTTTGTAACAACAAATCGTATTGTTTTTCTACAATATTTTTTTTTCGGGAAACTAGGTACAGATACTTCTAGCTCTTTAGAGATGGTTTAAGGAGTATTTTCATAGGAGGGAACGTAGTAAGTGTCATAAACGAGAGCGGGGTTAATGAAAAATTCATTTGACTTGACGAAAATCGACTTTTGAAGGCAATAGAAACATTTTGCATACCTTAGATATGATTTTATGGGAAATGGATGTAGCAAGTGCCTTTAAAAAGGGGGGTGTACTGTTTAAAACGGCATAGCTCCGAAACTACTGAACGGATTGCTATCAAACTTGGCACATGTACTTCGTGCTCTTCAAAGATGGTCATGAAAATATTTTTTTATGCGGGAAGGGAGCGTAGCAAGTTTCCTTGCCAAAGGGGGTCATTAAAAAATTATCTAATTTGACGAGAATCGGTACTTTTTGAAGACCATAGATACTTTTTACACAACTTAGATATGTTTATTAGGATATTTGTGGGGGAGGGTGTAGTAAGTGCCTCTAAAAAGGGAGTGTAATGTTTGTAACGGCAAAACTCCGGAACTACTGAACGGTAATAAATAGTATTGCTGTTGTTAATTTGAATGCAACGCAACTTTCTTTCAAGAATTTCAAAGAATCTAGTTCCAATTTGCTGGGGAATTCAAAGAACTAAGGAAAATTAATCCATATCTGCCTATAAACGCGAGTGTATTTAAGTCTTTGCATAACTACGAAACAACTAAACGAATCGCCACCAAGTTTGGCACATGTACCAAAGGTGGGAATCGGTACTTTTAGAAGAGCACAGATACTTTCTACACTACTCAGGGTAACCATGGAGGAGATCTGTAGTAAGTTCACTGACAAAAGGGAAGTTAAATCAAAATATATTATAAGGCTATTTTGAGGGTGAGCGAGTGTAGCAAGTGCCCCGTACATGGAAAGTGTAAGAGAAAATTGATCAGGTTTTACGAAAAATTGGTGCTTCTTCACGAGCACAGCATATTTCTAACAAATAAGTGAGATTTTAAGTATTTTCAACATTGATCTGAATTGACGAAATCGTACCATCAATGTGTCTTTTTTTCAAGTAAATGGAGAAAACTGTCGACGGCATAACCGATGGTAATTAGTTTACAACAACATTTTTACTAACTAATTCGTGATTCTATAGGTTACCAAAATGGTTAAAGCCGGGGTAAAATAAATTATATAAAAAAGTTATTCTATAGTACGAATGTAGTTATGATGATAAACAGTCTTCCGTTATAAAATAATCATTATCAGCGATTACGTGGAAATAATGATGTCATAAGAATTTTTCTAACGAAGAGGGAGTAGCAAGTGTTTATAGCCACGGAAGCCAAAGGTATTGTAGATCGAATGTGACGGACGAGGAAGTACGTTACAAAAACATATACATAATAATTCAAGTACGTTACAAGCACATATGAAACTCGGAGGTTACTAAGAAGGTATTTATAGACATAAAGGTATTTTAAATGTTTCTAATTAAAGGGGTTCAAATATAAAAGGCGGGAGGGTAATGTCAGAGACCTAAATGTATGACGTGAATAAGAATAAAACTGACATGATTTTTTTTCAAACATCCGAATATCGATAATCACACGTACTAGTTGATTATTTGGCCTTAAAAATAAATTTGCGATTGCATCACTTGCAAAATTGTAACGGTACAATTATAAGGAGGATCACACAGGAGTACAAAATTACGGGGTTGTGGACCGAATAAATTATAAAAGCAATAATATAGCACATGTGTTATATTATTTAAGGGTTGCATGAATAGTGCAAACTTTGCGTCTATTTAGCGGTTTAAATTGAACTGCTAGGCACGAGATGGCAGTTCAATTTGAACTTCTTTAAGCACTGCTGAGCCGAAGGCGAAAAGCGAAGAAATAGAAACAAAACATGTGCTTCTTGCACAAACAAACAAAAACACCAAATGTTGATAAAAGCAATGTTCATATTCATCCATAAATTTAAAAAAATCCACAACAAAGCGTTTTTATAGGATTTTTAAATTTAGGGTTCCTAAATCTATGTTGGGAATCAATATGACATTAATCTCAATAACTCACTAGTCAAACCCATCTCTAAAATACAAACTGTATAGCGGATATTCTTTCCACAAATCGATTTTAAAAATTTTAAAAGTTAAATTATTGGAATCAACTTCCCAAGCGAGGACAAAAAGTGTCTATAATTCTTTGAAAAATTCATGACAAAAGATAAAATGTTATTCGCTTATATACTGATATGATAAACTCCGATTCTAGAACTTAGAAAAAATTTAAGTGTACCGAAATAAAAAAAAATAAAATTTCTATGTCGCATATAATAGAATTGCCATCGAGAGCTAGTGTCATATCGGAAATAATTAAGTAAAATCGACAAGGCACCTTAGAAAAATTTTGAGATTTCGAAATCGAAAATTCTTTTTTTTTATACCAATTGTCTTTAGAATTGCCTGAAACTTCGAGATCTAGTGTCATCTTAAAAAAATTGTTTGTGGAAGAAAATCAACTTTGAAAGTTTGAAATCGAGTTTTAAATGTCTAAGAATTGTATAAAAAGTCAACATCTGGTGTTATCTCGTTTAAGGTAATTGTAAAATATTTCGCCTTGAAAATAAATTAGCGATTTCGGAAATCTCGACGTTTCAGACAAATCTGCACCGAAAAATCTTCCGCCCCTTATGGTGAGTTTTCAAGATCGAAAGTTTTCAAACTTTATCCGATTTAGCTCAAATTTGGCATAGGGATTTTTAGGTACTTTAACGTTTGAGCACTACCACATTACAAAATTAGAGATGACCTCAAAATATTGGCACCTTAACATACATAGCATGAAAAACTACAAGAAACAGTCCTGTGAGCTGCTCGAATTGTTAACGTAGGACTACACAAATATTGCTAAAATCTGTTAATTTCTGGTTTGAACATTTAGGAAGCAGTTATCTTTCGCGTTCCTCATATCCTTATAAGCTTCATGATGAAATGTACTTTCGATATTTTTAAGAATTTTGAATAGCCTGATGGAAACAGGTGTTGTGTCAACATTAATCAATTGAAAGCGAAACACTTTTTGTACGAGTCCTTGTACGGACAAGGGTTGGCAGTTCAATGCATAAGGCGCTGAAAGGATTCTTAGTGTAAGACCGTAGTACTAGTCCTACAATGATTTTGATTGCTAAGATTCGGTCGCGAGGTTTGTCGAAACAGAAAGGCCAAATTCCACAAAAGAAATGTAATGCCAAGGTTTTGCTTTGTTTTGTACGGACAAGTCGATTCTACTTGGATGCATAATATCACCCCTGATAAAAATTATCCTGCATTCGATCATCGAGGTCGTTCAGCATCTCGAATTGAAAAAAAAATGATAAGAATTTTGACAAAAATCATTGCAAGGCACCGTAAGCGAATCAACTCGATTCAATACTAATTTATATTGTGTGAAGTCGCTCGCGTCCATTCTATGCAAAGAGATTGAACGTATACGGAATTGTCATCTCTGGTAGGGAAAACTATGAATACGACTTGGTAAACATGGAAAATTATACATTGTTTGTTATTTATTTATTAACTATCTCAAACATATAGTTTTATCTATTCGAATCGATTCGACTTGACCACTGTTGGCACGTTTTGTTTCGAATTTTGAATTCGCATTCTTATATCAGTGCAGTGAAGAGTAGCACAGACATCTACACACTTGCACATACGATTAAATTCGGATCTTCCAATAGTCAATTTTCGGAAATGCTAATCCCGGAAATTGGGAAAACTTCCCAATGCACTATGGTTTGAAACGGGAAATTAGCGTGACAAAAATATTTTCACTATTAAATATTAGTTTTTTGTAGTTGGTGTCTTCACAAAAGTTATCAAATGGCGCTCCTTTTGATATAAAATATTACTAGGGTGGTCCTTATTTAAATTGAAATATGAAATCTAACTTTCTTAATTGAGCTCAAAAATGATTTTATTGTACAATAAAGTCGTAGGAAATTTTATTTTGAGCAACTTTGCTGAAAAAAGCACCACTCTAGCTTTTCATTTGACTGAGTTACATCAATTGTCCCGGGTAAGAGTAGGGTGGCTCCCGAAAAATCGATTTTTTTGTTCTAACATTTTTGGGAAACGTTCTATGGAAAAGTTGTCTTCAGAAGAGTTATTGAAATAAATATTGCGCATAATTTTGCTGAGTGAAGCTTTTTCATATGAGCTACCAGTAAAAAGTTATGATTGTTTTTTCATCAAAAACTAGTCAACCTTCAAATATCAAAATTCATTAGATGCCAGATCGATTAAATTTATCCTATGCAGCTACTGAAAGTTCATAATATAAGTAAACATTCAAGAGAAAATTGGGACGGTGTTTTTCCTTTAACTCGTTTAAATTAGTCTTGAAAATACCTTGAAAAAACTCAAAAACATTGCATAACTCTTAAACGCCTTAACGTATCAACATACTTCCTTCAGCAAAATAATAGTATCAAGTTAGCCCTACAAGTGTTCCATTGTCCATTCGAGAAATGAGACACACAAAAACTACAGCCGAAAATAGATTTTTTGCTGAACAATAAACATTTTGCTTGTTCGGGTAAGTCTTCTGAACTTCTCCTATTTTGTTTGTTCGACAATGCCAAGATAGGGTCTGAAGATAACAGCAGCCTTTTAAAAACATCTTCAATGGCTTTTAGAAAATCTAATTTTTGCTCATTAAAAGCTTCGCAGGTTTGCTTTCTGAGAATTAGATTTTTGGTAGGTCCACATCCACAATCGAGAAGAGAGTGTCTCTTGCTCATGAAAAATGATTGTTACGATTGTCACTGAATGGCACTTTTGTATTCTAAATGACTGTAGAACTGGATTTTCATGTATATCAATGATAATGATTACGGTGGCTTCTCATCGGGTTTTTATGTCAGTATAATACTTATCAGAATCAGAAACTTAATCCAATATAAATAGATTTCTCGGAAAAAATCTGCGAGAAATTCATGTTTTCATAAACTAATTGTACAATAAATTTTCACCAATTCCATCATGTTTTGGCGCCCCCTGGGTTCACTGTGTTCATTTTGCGCGATACGCTTTGTGCGATGATTCGTTCATTTCATGCGATTGGAATTTCGCGCGCCTTATTTTGGCACTGAATTTCACCAAACATATAAGAAAACCTCAATTTTGAGTTAGATGTTGGTTTCTCATACTACTGAAAATTCTATCATAAATTACTGACCATATTTCCGCTGATATGGAGAAAAAATTATGTTGCTGCGTTAAATACAACAAGAGATATTCGTGATTAAGTTCTACCCATTAGTTTGAAAAGGCGCCCCATAGTAAAGTAAGTCGTATTCACGACAAAACTGATCCAATTTGTCGAGAATACCATGAAAATTATGATTATTGTGAGATCTGAGATGGGACACTCATCATTCGCAATCTGAACATGAACGGAGTATTGTTCAACCGGGTTGTCGTCTAAGTTATGTTTCATTGCAATCAAAGTATGAATGGGGAGGACAATTTCTAGAATTTTTTTCGCCCTTGCCTTCAAAAAACATTTCCGAGCAACGCCGGGTAAATCAGCTAGTAAATAAATAATTTTTGACCTTGTTTTAAAGTTTCACATTTGTTAATTGGGGTTAATTTTGGGTTTTCAAAAGAAAAAAACGATTACGCGTCTGCATTAAAATTCGATTAGAAGGAAATGGTGCATAACTACTAGAACCAAGCACCATGCGTACCCTTCTAACAGAACTCCAATGGAAACGTATGGTTGATTGTTAATTTACCTTCAAGAAGAAAAACAAACAAAATTTGTGATCGTCCACATTAAAAAATTTAAGAAACCGAAACTTTTAATCGCATTCAAAATCTGAAGTCGCAAAAAATTTAATCAATTGCGGTGCATCAACTCAAAAAACTGGACGAATAACTGAGTGGAAACATACATTGTAGAAGCCTAATAAATGTGAAACTCGGCAACTGAACTTAGTTATGGCGACTTTGCATCAAACCAACTAAAAATTATTAAATCGTTATCGTTAAAATGCATATTTCTGGAGAGTATCTTCAAATTGAAAGTCACTGGATTCAAAATTGAATCGTTTCTCAGTGCATTTGACGCATTCTACGTGACTTTTTTATTTCGAATCACTAGAAAATAAACACTTCGTAGATACAAGTTTCAGTGTACTACAAAACGAAAGCGTACGTCTGCATCCGAAAGTGATTGATAAAAAAACAAGCATCGAACAAAGAGAACATCTGTACTGGCAAAATTGTTCCGAAACGAGCGGAAGAATATCAATAGCGCATCGATTACCAAAAGAGCAAACATTGATAACATGAAACGAATGCAACGTACTAGTTTTTTAATGATTTTCCCAGTATCCTAGCTTGGCGATAAATTGATTTTTATAGTCCCGTTCGTTCGTTCGAAGCTGTAGGAACTCAATCTTCGGACGGATTCCGCCTTCCTTCACAACAATAGCTATCGCATCATTTATTGACAGCGCGCGGTAATAGAATTTTCTTCCCCGACCCGAACACCACCGCGGCGGGGAGTTTCTGACGGATTTGCTTTCGAAGTTCCTCAATATAGTCATTTCCTGCTCGAGCAACCAGAGAGAAACGGATGCTCCGTTCGTATAATCCCGACAGATTTTCACCGATACCGGATTATCGAGTCTGAGAATGAGAATGCGAAAAATATATTCCTGACAGACAAGCCACTACTAGGCTCATCAACACTGCAGTTGGTGGTGGTGCGGGTAACAAACCCGTCCCATCGAGTCGATTTTTCCGCTTGGATCAATCCCGCGAATCCGGTTGTATCCGCGTGTCAAGAGTAAAGAACGAAGAGCTCATTCAAATTCCAGTCAGTCGATTTGATTTGTCCTTGACTTCCAGCGAAATGATATAGACAATGGCTTATTGTGATAAATTTACGCGACAGCATGTTTCCACCGGAGACTTACCATCAGCCATATTGACGACCTTGAAGAAAAAAAAATCATACAAGATTTGTCACGGATGCTGCTAGCAATCCATTTTCCAATCAAACTCGACTTTGATCGAAAAACGGAATTGAAACCCAGAAAGAGTAAAAATCACATTATCAAAAAATTAAAATTTCCACTTTAAGGTCGAATTTTCCATTTTCCAAAAGCATTTCCCCGTGCCAGCATTTATCGTACCAATCAAGGTGCGTGAGCGATAACAAAAATTAGAGGGTTGTATTCAAGACACGACCGAGCACAATAACATTAAAAATGGTACGTTTCTAGGGTCTTCATAATATATACAAAAATAAAGATGATAATGATGATGATACACTAAACTAAAAACTTTTTCAATTGACTAATTACAAACTTGCTCTAGTTTAAGCGCTTAGATTGTTAGCGAATGATAAAATTGACAATTAGATTCTTTCTTGATAATTAATTATATTCAATTTTGATCCCTTTCCACAATTTTTTACATTGTTAAGATTTTGAATAACGTCCTTTAATTAGAATTCAAAGTTACTTGAAAGCTCAATTTTAGATACAAACAACCTAAAGATTTGATCCTGAACAAATGAAACTGTTTTATTTTATGATAATAATCTTCGAGAAACGTACAAACTTATTAATTTTATAAACAGTTAATCGATCCAAGAGAAGATTTTATTTATTTTAACGAAAGATGTTGTACCAGTAAGCTCAGTAATAGTGTAATTTTATTAATCCTTCTTCAAAATCGCCGATAATCTTCGGAAAGTGTCGGTAAATAATATGGCAACAATACGAGGAAGAAAAATGTGAAACAGTCCGCATAAAATATTTAGTTAATTACATTGATTTTCGCTATACGAAATGGATACGCACCAAAATTCAGAAATTTTGTTCATATTGTAACTTGATGTTATTAACACATGAATGAACATTGTCATAATTACAACGCGTGTTTTGAAGCAAATAATAATTGAACTGAAACTGGCGGTTAACCAAATTCTACAAGGGTTGCTATTCAAACGATACATGTAAATTCGCAAGTAAACTTACCTTTAGTTTATCTTTGATACTATACGATATTGCATCTAATTGTACTGTATATGTGAGCCTGTGGAACTCATTTATACTACCAAACCGAGGAGGCCGCTTTTAGATAAGTTTCAGAATTTAATTTTGAATCTTTTGAAGCGTTTAATTACTGGTGGGACAACAACTTGTTCAGTCACATATAATGAAGAAGAAGTATCTATGATTATCATCATAACACAACTTTATACTGAATCCATTTTCGCGCCACCGTTTTGTTCGTATGGGAATGGAGATTTAAGTATGCAAACCGATCCGTTGACAAATTAAAACATTTTTTAGCTTACAATATTGAAGCTTTGGAATCATTTAAATAAGGAAAATCCATTAACAAATCATCGAGGAACAAGCGCTGCAAATTAGATCCGAATTAGATCTATTGCCGATAATACTAAATTAGCCTGATAGTTACCAGAGAACCAAAATAAAATACTCAATTCAAATAAATTTTTCAATGGAATGCAATTGAAATATTCAAATGACGTTATCTCATAAGTTTAAGTTAAATGTTTCCGAATCGATTGGTTGTTGAATTATATAAATCCATCAACAAATGACTGAGGTATGAGCTTTCAAAATTATGGCAGAAAAATGTTACGCGATTAGTTTTGCATGTTTTAACACATAATGCAAAAGCGACAATCCAGCAAGTGAACGCATAATATGCGTCGCATATACAATCCAGTCATCAGCTCACTGGACGAGCTACTTGTTTCATTCGCAGTCAAACATCAACTAGGCAAAGAAATATTGTGCAGCCTATATTTATAGATTTCTCTTCATACTACGCAGAACGATGCGGCGTTTTTTATGCATGACGCAAAGCCTCCTATGCCGAACAAGAAGTTGACGTCATTTTGTACAGCAGGGATTGGTGGATGAAAACATAGGTCGATTCTAACCATTTTTTCAATAGTATGCTATTGAAATACTGAAACGACGTCGTCATACATGTTTAAGTTAAAAGTTTCCGAATCGATTGGTTGTTAAATTATAACAATCCATCAATAAATGACCGAGTTATTAACGTTCAAAATTATGACACAAAAAGGTTACGCGGCTATTTTGAAACTTTTAATTGACACCCGGCCCCGTATAGTGAAGAGTAAGGCATTTTTAATGCCAAAAAAAAAGAAGCAAACGCCATTAGCTCCAATTATGAAGTCAAGTCACGGCCTACTAGCACTAGAAAAGACCAACATAACAGAAAGTGTACCATACTTTACCATTTGTCAACCGAAACAATCAACTCTTGAACCACTTCCGCCATGGCACGTAAGTGTACTTACTACTTACCCGGCAGACGCATTATTTATGGTACCCGGTCGTTACGGTCAATTAGGGACCGACGCTTGTGGCACGCATGAAAGCATGCCCACCCCCATCCCGGTACCTGCTCCGGTGATAATGCGATTTCCGCTGATTTCCACCACGCGCTCACTTACGGAAAACGCACATTAGCAGCTTTCCAGTCTAGTCCGCGGCAATCCGCTTCCAGTGCGATATCTTCGCTCTTTTCTCACCTCTTCTACTTTGCAACAAAGAAGGCCGTCTCACTTCGTTATCGTTATTGCTGTCGGAGCGAGTCGTCAAACCTTCTATGTAGTAGGCGGTGTCTTACTGCTTACTTATCCTTATACGATAAGTGCCATTGTAAAAGTTGAATATTTAAGCGGGCACTTTTTTTTAAAATTTATGTTATACTAATTACCCACCAGAAAAATGCCATTAAGATAATCTCAATACGCTCATTTTGTGAACGTGATATGAATATCATAGCGAATGGAAAACTGCGCACATTCTCCAATTTGAGGAATTGCTTTTCCATTTGAGCCATCGCCGAGATGTAGAGAAACTACATTTTTACTGTGTACGATCGGTGAGGTATTATTTTAAACCATGCCTCTAGTTACCTCATAATAAAAACAAGATCGTCCCATTTTCTAGTACGTCATTTGCCAGAAAAAAAAATTGAGATTTAGCTTTTGTTTTATTTGTCTTTCAAGCAGACGAAACATTTCAAATGCCTTATCGACTCGTCAACCATTTTACAAGTTTACATCTTTCGATAAGTTATTATTTTCATCGTCCACGTCTGGTGAAAAAGAAATTTTAACGATATTTAGAAGGAATGATGAAATCCCAGAAAAACAACAGGTTTGATTCGTAGTGTAATAGTAAGAACTATAAAACAATCTCTTGTTTAGTCCTAAAAAAAACCTTTAATAGCAGTTTTTGAGTTATTTTCGAGATATTTTTAAAAATTATCTTTTTAAACATTTTAGAGACATTTTCAAGGTATGTTTGTAAATCTTCGAAACATTTTCAAGACGTATTCTATTTTTGAGACATTATGGTGACTTGTTTGAAATATTTCTGAGATAGTTTCAACGTAGTTTACTTGTTGCTTTTTTTGGATTTCTTATTTTTTTTTTTCAATATTTTGAACACATTTTCGAAACACTTTGGATGGGTTTTCTTTGTTATTTGAAAGCGAACAGCAAGCAGTCTTTTAATAACTTTACTTTCTACTTCTAACAGTTAAGTTAGGTTTAGTTAAGTAAAATTAAGTTAAGCAAAATAAAGTAAAGTAAAGTAAAGTAAAGTAAAGTAAAGTAAAGTAAAGTAAAGTAAAGTAAAGTAAAGTAAAGTAAAGTAAAGTAAAGTAAAGTAAAGTAAAGTAAAGTAAAGTAAAGTAAAGTAAAGTAAAGTAAAGTAAAGTAAAGTAAAGTAAAGTAAAGTAAAGTAAAGTAAAGTAAAGTAAAGTAAAGTAAAGTAAAGTAAAGTAAAGTAAAGTAAAGTAAAGTAAAGTAAAGTAAAAATTATCTTTTTAAACATTTTAAAGACATTTTCAAGGTATGTTTGTAAATCTTCGAAACATTTTCAAGACGTATTCTATTTTTGAGACATTATGGTGACTTGTTTGAAATATTTCTGAGATAGTTTCAACGTAGTTTACTTGTTGCTTTTTTTGGATTTCTTATTTTTTTTTTTCAATATTTTGAACACATTTTCGAAACACTTTGGATGGGTTTTCTTTGTTATTTGAAAGCGAACAGCAAGCAGTCTTTTAATAACTTTACTTTCTACTTCTAACAGTTAAGTTAGGTTTAGTTAAGTAAAATTAAGTTAAGCAAAATAAAGTAAAGTAAAGTAAAGTAAAGTAAAGTAAAGTAAAGTAAAGTAAAGTAAAGTAAAGTAAAGTAAAGTAAAGTAAAGTAAAGTAAAGTAAAGTAAAGTAAAGTAAAGTAAAGTAAAGTAAAGTAAAGTAAAGTAAAGTAAAGTAAAGTAAAGTAAAGTAAAGTAAAGTAAAGTAAAGTAAAGTAAAGTAAAGTAAAGTAAAGTAAAGTAAAGTAAAGTAAAGTAAAGTAAAGTAAAGTAAAGTAAAGTAAAGTAAAGTAAAGTAAAGTAAAGTAAAGTAAAGTAAAGTAAAGTAAAGTAAAGTAAAGTAAAGTAAAGTAAAGTAAAGTAAAGTAAAGTAAAGTAAAGTAAAGTAAAGTAAAGTAAAGTAAAGTAAAGTAAAGTAAAGTAAAGTAAAGTAAAGTAAAGTAAAGTAAAGTAAAGTAAAGTAAAGTAAAGTAAAGTAAAGTAAAGTAAAGTAAAGTAAAGTAAAGTAAAGTAAAGTAAAGTAAAGTAAAGTAAAGTAAAGTAAAGTAAAGTAAAGTAAAGTAAAGTAAAGTAAAGTAAAGTAAAGTAAAGTAAAGTAAAGTAAAGTAAAGTAAAGTAAAGTAAAGTAAAGTAAAGTAAAGTAAAGTAAAGTAAAGTAAAGTAAAGTAAAGTAAAGTAAAGTAAAGTAAAGTAAAGTAAAGTAAAGTAAAGTAAAGTAAAGTAAAGTAAAGTAAAGTAAAGTAAAGTAAAGTAAAGTAAAGTAAAGTAAAGTAAAGTAAAGTAAAGTAAAGTAAAGTAAAGTAAAGTAAAGTAAAGTAAAGTAAAGTAAAGTAAAGTAAAGTAAAGTAAAGTAAAGTAAAGTAAAGTAAAGTAAAGTAAAGTAAAGTAAAGTAAAGTAAAGTAAAGTAAAGTAAAGTAAAGTAAAGTAAAGTAAAGTAAAGTAAAGTAAAGTAAAGTAAAGTAAAGTAAAGTAAAGTAAAGTAAAGTAAAGTAAAGTAAAGTAAAGTAAAGTAAAGTAAAGTAAAGTAAAGTAAAGTAAAGTAAAGTAAAGTAAAGTAAAGTAAAGCAAAGTAAAGTAAAGTAAAGTAAAGTAAAGTAAAGTAAAGTAAAGTAAAGTAAAGTAAAGTAAAGTAAAGTAAAGTAAAGTAAAGTAAAGTAAAGTAAAGTAAAGTAAAGTAAAGTAAAGTAAAGTAAAGTAAAGTAAAGTAAAGTAAAGTAAAGTAAAGTAAAGTAAAGTAAAGTAAAGTAAAGTAAAGTAAAGTAAAGTAAAGTAAAGTAAAGTAAAGTAAAGTAAAGTAAAGTAAAGTAAAGTAAAGTAAAGTAAAGTAAAGTAAAGTAAAGTAAAGTAAAGTAAAGTAAAGTAAAGTAAAGTAAAGTAAAGTAAAGTAAAGTAAAGTAAAGTAAAGTAAAGTAAAGTAAAGTAAAGTAAAGTAAAGTAAAGTAAAGTAGAGTAAAGTAAAGTAAAGTAGAGTAAAGTAAAGTAAAGTGAAGTAAAGTAAAGTAAAGTAAAGTAAAGTAAAGTGAAGAAAAGTAAAGTAAAGTAAAGTAAAGTAAAGTAAAGTAAAGTAAAGTAAAGTAAAGCAAAGTAAAGTAAAGTAAAGTAAAGTAAAGTAAAGTAAAGTAAAGTAAAGTAAAGTAAAGTAAAGTAAAGTAAAGTAAAGTAAAGTAAAGTAAAGTAAAGTAAAGTAAAGTAAAGTAAAGTAAAGTAAAGTAAAGTAAAGTAAAGTAAAGTAAAGTAAAGTAAAGTAAAGTAAAGTAAAGTAAAGTAAAGTAAAGTAAAGTAAAGTAAAGTAAAGTAAAGTAAAGTAAAGTAAAGTAAAGTAAAGTAAAGTAAAGTAAAGTAAAGTAAAGTAAAGTAAAGTAAAGTAAAGTAAAGTAAAGTAAAGTAAAGTAAAGTAAAGTAAAGTAAAGTAAAGTAAAGTAAAGTAAAGTAAAGTAAAGTAAAGTAAAGTAAAGTAAAGTAAAGTAAAGTAAAGTAAAGTAAAGTAAAGTAAAGTAAAGTAAAGTAAAGTAAAGTAAAGTAAAGTAAAGTAAAGTAAAGTAAAGTAAAGTAAAGTAAAGTAAAGTAAAGTAAAGTAAAGTAAAGTAAAGTAAAGTAAAGTAAAGTAAAGTAAAGTAAAGTAAAGTAAAGTAAAGTAAAGTAAAGTGAAGTAAAGTAAAGTAAAGTAAAGTAAAGTAAAGTAAAGTAAAGTAAAGTAAAGTAAAGTAAAGTAAAGTAAAGTAAAGTAAAGTAAAGTAAAGTAAAGTAAAGTAAAGTAAAGTAAAGTAAAGTAAAGTAAAGTAAAGTAAAGTAAAGTAAAGTAAAGTAAAGTAAAGTAAAGTAAAGTAAAGTAAAGTAAAGTAAAGTAAAGTAAAGTAAAGTAAAGTGAAGTAAAGTAAAGTAAAGTAAAGTAATGTTAAGTAAAGTGAGTTAAAAAAATAAAAGTTTAATGTTTTATGTGTGATGTGAAGCGTTTTCTAGTTACCAGTGTTGAAAGGCACTATTACTTGGGAGAGTAACAGTTCGGCTGAAAAGTTCGTATCGTTTAATAGAAACACACAATTTTTCGCCAAAATTCGTTTTTTTTTATTCAACATAATCGCCATTAGAGGCGATACAGCGATTATAGCGATCTTCCAACTTTTCGATACCATTTTTGTAGTACGATTCTTCCTTTGCCTCAAAATAGGCCTCAGTTTCAGCGATTACCTCTTCATTGTTTCTTTATTTTTTTAACAGCGAGCATTCTCTTGAGGTCTGAGAACAGGAAAAAGTCACTGGGGGCCAAATCTGGAGAATACGGTGGATGAGGGAGCAATTCGAAGCCCAATTCGTTCAATTTTAGCATGGTTTTCATCGACTTGTGACACGGTGCATTGTCTTGATGAAACAAAACTTTTTTCTTCTTCAAATGAGGCCGTTTTTTATAAATTTCGTCCTTCAAACGCTCTAATAACGCTATATAATGTTCACTGTTGATGGTTTTTCCCTTTTCAAGGTAGTCGATAAAAATTATACCATGCGAATCCCAAAATACAGACGCCATAACCTTACCGGCCGTTTGTTGAGTCTTTCCACGCTTTGGGTTCGGTTCATCGCATGCAGTCCACTCAGCTGACTGTCGATTGGACTCCGGAGTGAAGTGATGGAGCCATGTTTCGTCCATTGTTATATATCGACGAAAAAATCGGTTTTATTTCGATATAACAGCTCCAAACACTGCTCAGAATCATCAATTCGTTGTTGTTTTTGATCGATTGTGAGCTCACGCGGCACCCATTTTGCACAAAGCTTTCTCATATCCAAATATTCGTGAATAATATGTCCAACACGTTCCTTTGATATCTTTAGGGTGTCAGCTATCTCGATCAACTTCACTTTACGGTCATTGAAAATCATTTTGTGGATTTTTTTCACGTTTTCATCGGTAACAGCCTCTTTTGGACGTCCACTGCGTTCATCGTCTTCGGTGCTCATATGACCAGTACGAAATTTTGCAAACCACTTACGAATTGTTGCTTCGCCCGGTGCAGAGTCTGGATAACACTCATCAAGCCATTTTTTGGTATCGGCGGAACTTTTTTTCATCAAAAAGTAGTGTTTCATCAACACACGAAATTCCTTTTTTTTTCCATTTTTTTAACAATAACAAAAGTAGCTTCACTCAAAATGCAATATCTCACAAACTAATAATCAGACAGCTGTCAAATTTATACACGTATCTTTTGAAGGTTGGTACTAACTGAAAATGGTATGGATTTAATTCTAGTGGCGCCTTCTCATAGAAACGATACGAACTTTCCAGCCGATCTGTTAGAAACGCAAATCAAGTCACTCGGAGGTGATCGATGTGCACGATAAAATCGGGGCGGACCAAAATTTTCGGTGGAACACCTGTTTGGTAAGGTTCACAACAATGATTTTGAGACATTTTCAAAACATTTTCAAATCAGTCTGAAAAAATTTTCGAGACAAGTTTGAGACATTTTTGAGTCAGTTTTTAAACAATTTCGTGACATAGTCGAGGTATCTTCAAAATACTTCTGATTCATTTTTGATACATATATCTGTTTGAAAAATGAAATTGGAATTGTTTGACATTTTTACACATTTTGAGCCAATCATATTCGAGAACAGTTTAGTGAAATCTTCTTAAAACACTTGTGAGACATTTGCAGATCGGATATATTTATGAAGCTTGCCCTCGGCATCTGAGAATTAAATATATTAATTAAATATATCGCTAAAAAAAAATAATATTCATGAAGCTTGTTGGACGGTTTGAAAACAGCTTTGAAACATTTTAGAGATACTTTTGAAAAAATTAAAAAAAATCCATGTCAGACATTGAGACATTTTTATACTTTTCAGACATTTTCTTTTTTAATGTATTTTAACACTTATTGAGAATTGAGACATTCTGAATATTTCAACAAATTTTCAGATTATCTCGAGGCATCTTTGAAACATTTTTGAGACCATTTTTAGGCATTAATTAGACGTTAAAAACAGTTTAGGAAAGTTTTCCGAACTTCCGAAGTTTTCCGAAATATTTTGAGACATTTCCGAAACTTCTTCGAGACATTAATGAAACATATTCGAGACACTTTGTCATTATTTTTGAATCGTTTTGTAGACATTTTTAAAACATTATTTATAAGCACTGAACATTTTTCAAGACAGTTATGAGATATTAACGGAAAATGTTTGAGACACTTTATCAATCATTTAATATTCCTTTCGTAACATTTTCAACAAAATTTGAGACGTTTTCAAGACAATATTTTTGTGTTTTGGAAACATTTTTGAAACCTTTTTTATATACTTTGAGACATCTACTTGGAAACCTTTCTACAGGATTATTGAATATAGTTGTAACGTTGGGTACTGAAACAAACATATTCTTTTCAATCCACTATTGGTTGAAAAACCGCTAAATAATTCAAAATTCTCTTGAGATATGTTGTAAACGTTTTAGAGACATGACACACCAGACATTTATGACACATTTAGAGATATTTTGAAATATTTTCAAAATTTTTGAGACATTTTTGAGGTATATTTTTGTAAAATTATTGAGAAATGTCTGAAACATTTTTTAATACGGAAACAACACTGGTTATCAACTAAAGTTCGGAAATATTCGAATAACTAGAACCAGATGTATTACCTTTTCTTGATATCGTTTATGTAGCAATGAGAATGAATTAAACTAAAAGCGAACTTCTCTACGATGTAGAACTTCGGCTATGGTAGTGCCTTGGAAACGTTTCCGTTTCCAAGAAAACGCGCTTCGGGACAAAATCACGAACGTTTCGTTTTTTTTATATGTTTTCTTCACAACCATTCCCTCACACAGTACCTTGCATACTTCGGAAAGTTTCGTTACGAGCGATAGGAGCGTTTGAAGGGTGGGTAGGTCAGCACTTCTTAGAATATCATCGTCCACACAAATAAGCAGAAGGTAAATAATTGACTTGAATATAATTTGTTACCTTTATAAATAATGTGGAAGGAGATGACGGTCTTGGCCGAGCGGATTAACTCACCCTTGGCCTAATTCTACTAATGAGAATCACTAACGAGACCTTTGATGTGTAGATGCCGTAATTCGAATTAGAATGTACATTAACATCTATGAAAATAGTTTTGCCGTTTTACCTTTTATTGCTTATTGAACTTTTTCTACTTAGTTCTGAACGCATTCACTGATGTATTTGAGGCTCGAGAAACTATCATCCTGTGCTGAAAGAATATCTAAAACATATTCCCTTAAAGTTGCATTTTCAGCTGTTCAGCATTTTCAAGAATATGTCGTACAGTGCAATTATGTCAAGCATGTCAAGTTCTCCACCCCCTCGCAAGCTCAACAAAATTGAATTTTTATTCGACGGACTCTTTCCGTCTATAAACTAAACTCTGTATGCGACATCGTTCGCGGTCCTTCGATCCCAGCCGGCATCCTCGTAGCTCGTGTTCGTAACACAATACTAATTAAAACATCTGCTCCGTGCCAAACCATACATGCGATGTTCCAACCCAGGTTGTGTGGCAGAAAAAAAAAGCCTCAGAGTCACTGGTGACTGGTGACTGCTTATCAAAAGCAGGCTGCTGCTGCTGCTGTGATGTGATATAGAACTAAAGCTTCACAGTAGCGGCAGCAACCGGATAAAGCCTCGGCAATCAACGCTCGATGGAAAGATAAGCTCAGCTCCTTCATAACGCTTTTGTTCGCCCTTTTGGTGGCAGTGGCAGTGTGGCAACCAGCAGGGGAGAGGCAAATAAAAAAAAACGGCAGCCAGTGTAATTGGTACCTACGCGAGGATCAGCGCACAGCAGAGTATCGCGAGATGACTGCTGCGGGATAAGCGCCCTCTCTCTCTCTTCGGGACGAGGGCGTGAACATGGGTGTGTCGCTATAAAATTTTCCACCGCCTAGTGGAGATGGTAGCTGGTACGCGATTTCCACCTCCGATTTCCGGTTATGGTATGGAAGAACATGGTGAAACAAAAAAATTTTTCAACGAATTGATGTCCAAACATTTTCGGCGAACGCGACGTTTCGGGACGCGCCGAGCACATGTTAATTTAACTTAGAAAATTAGTTGCAATTTAGTTCCAGTTCATGTTTTGTACATCAACGGCACTGGAGACCAGTTGGTGATTTGAGCAGGGAAAAGCCGAACAAGTGGAAACTTTTTTGTATGAACATGTGAGAAAATATCCGTATAAAGCTCTGGTCCTCGCTCGGTAATAGCCTACTACGATGAAACGTTGTTACTCCACACATTTTGAAGGAACTGCAAGAACACAGAGTAAATTTTGTAGAAGCTATTATTTAAAATATGGTACACTGAAACCTCAATCATATACCATTCGATTCAGCTCAATGAACTCAGCAAATGACTGTGTGTGTAAGTGTGTATATGTGTATGCATGTAACAAAAATATGCAAACAATTTTCTCAAAGATGGCTGAACTGATTTTCGCAAACTTAGATTTAAATAAAAGGTCTTAGAGCAAATTAAGCAGCTAGAAGTTCTATATGGAAGATCTATAATAGAGCAGAAACTGGAACAAATGTATCTCCAGCAAGCCGTTCTAGTTTTATTTATTCGACCAGTTCGTCTGTCAAATTTGAAACTGATCCACGATGCCGTTCTATTTTTTGTATATTTGAAACACGAGTAAAACACTGCTGGGGCTGCCAGTTTATCTTGTTATAAAATTTAGATTTAACAGTTCGGCTGAAAAGTTCGTATCGTTTAATAGAAACACACATTTTTTTGCCAGAATTCGTTTTTATTATTCAACATAATTGCCATTAGAGGCGATACAGCGATTATAGCGATCTTCCAACTTTTCGATACCATTTTTGTAGTACGATTTGTCCTTTGCCTCAAAATAGGCCTCAGTTTCAGCGATTACCTCTTCATTGCTTCTAATTTTTTTTACCAGCGAGCATTCTCTTGAGGTCTGAGAACAGGAAAAAGTCACTGGGGGCCAAATCTGGAGAATACGGTGGATGAGGGAGCAATTCGAAGCCCAATTCGTTCAATTTTAGCATGGTTTTCATCGACTTGTGACACGGTGCATTGTCTTGATGAAACAAAACTTTTTTCTTCTTCAAATGAGGTCGTTTTTTTTTAAATTTCGTTCTTCAAACGCTCTAATAACGCTATATAATAGTCACTGTTGATGGTTTTTCCCTTTTCAAGGTGGTCGATGAAAATTATACCTTGCGAATCCCAAAATACAGACGCCATAATCTTACCGGCTGATTGTTGAGTCTTTCCACGCTTTGGGTTCGGTTCGTCGCGTGCAGTCCACTCAGCTGACTGTCGATTGGACTCCGGAGTGAAGTGATGGAGCCATGTTTCGTCCATTGTTATATATCGACGAAAAAATCGGTTTTATTTCGATATAACAGCTCCAAACACTGCTCAGAATCATCAATTCGTTGTTGTTTTTGATCGATTGTGAGCTCACGCGGCACCCATTTTGTCCAAAGCTTTCTCATATCCAAATATTCGTGAATAATATGTCCAACACGTTCCTTTGATATCTTTAGGGTGTCAGCTATCTCGATCAACTTCACTTTACGGTCATTGAAAATCATTTTGTGGATTTTTTTCGCGTTTTCATCGGAAACAGCCTCTTTTGGACTTCCACTGCGTTCATCGTCTTCGGTGCTCATATGACCAGTACGAAATTTTGCAAACCACTTACGAATTGTTGCTTCGCCCGATGCAGAGTCTGGATAACACTCATCAAGCCATTTTTTGGTATCGGCGGCACTTTTTTTCATCAAAAAGTAGTGTTTCAGCAACACACGAAATTCCTTTTTTCCATTTTTTTCACAATAACAAAAGTAGCTTCACTCAAAATGCAATATCTCACAAACTAATAATCAGACAGCTGTCAAATTTATACACGTATCCTTTGAAGGTTGGTACTAACTGAAATTGGTATGGATTTAATTCTAGTGGCACCCTCTCATAGAAACGATACGAGCTTTTCAGCCGATCCGTTAAATTTTGTAACTGACATAAATTATGCATCTAGAACTAGAACACTACTGAATATGCCCTTATGGTCTCATACCCTACAATTGAATTTTATTTGGATCTGACTTCCGGTTCCGGAGTATCAGGTGTACAACTTTGCTTCCGCCGTTTTCCGATAGGTGGCTGTAGCGGCTGAGGCTGGTCAAAATACATAGTTGATAATGCCTTTAAAGTGAATGTGTACAGTGCCTAACGAATTGTCATCGCCGTTTCAGTGACAATTGTTCTTGTTTTCGTATTATTCACGCTCGCAAATGTCTGTTTATGTGCCCAATTCTCGCCATTTGCGGGAATTTTTACTTTTCTGTTACAATTCGAAAAAAATGCAACTAAAGCGCATCGAATGCTTTCAGAAACTTACGGTGATGCTGCTCTGAGTAAAAGAACGTGTCGGTGGTTGTTGTGTGGTTTCAACGTTTTAAATATGGTGATTTCGATCTCGACGACAAACATGATGGTGGAAGCGAAAAAACCTTCAAAGATGAATAACAATTCACTTCGAGCTCTTAAAACCGGGTGAAACCATCACAGAAGATCGCTACCGAACGCAACTGATGCGCCTTAGTCGCGCGCTAAAAGAAAAGCGGCCACAGTATCAAGAGCGACATGGCAAAGTCATCCTTCTACACGACAATGCTCGGCCTTACGTCGCAAAAGTGGTCAAAAAGTATCTGGAAACGCTGAAATGGAAAGTCTTGCCCCACCCGCCGTATTCCCCAGATGTTGCCCCTTCTGACTTCCACCTATTCCGTTCGATGGCACACGGCATGGTAGATCAACATTTTCAATCCTTCGAAGAGTTGGAAAAATGGATTGCTTCATGGATAGCGTCAAAAGAGGACTCCTTTTTTCGAGCCGGGATCCGAAAATTGCCGGAAAGATGGGAGAAAGTTGTCGCTAGCGACGGACAATACTTTTAATAATACATCTGTAAGTTGTACACCTAATAAGAAAGTAATATATGAAAATTAGAGAAAATATGTGCAATCAATTTTCTCGGAAACGGCTCAACCAATTTTCATAAGCTAAGAATAAAATCGAAGGTCTTATAGTTCCCTAAAAAATTTTAGAATATTTTATTCGGATTCCACTTCCGGTTCCGGAACTGAAGTGTGATAAGTGGAAAATTACCAATTTCATGAGTATTTTTCACAAACGATGGTCGAAAACAGGTACAAATCCCATAAAACTGTCTGATAAATTCTTTAAGATTGCCGAACTTGTTAGTTTGTGGGCATAAAAACTTAATTCGGCACAACTTGCCCCACACCCCCCCCCCCTTCAACCCCCCCCCCCCCCCCCTTTTTCCTGTTCTGGAAGCTCTGAAAGTAGCGAAGAAAAACTCCATAAGTAGAACTAACATCGATTTCTCAGCAACGCTTGAACCGATTTTCACAAATCTTGGTTTGAATTAAAACTCACATTGTCTCAAAAGCTACTGTGAATTTTCATCCGGATCCGACTTCCGGTTCCGAGAGTCTAAGCTTTAAAACTGGCATATAGAATGACTGTACAATACCGTGTAACGTGAAAGAAGAAAACACAACACGAATAATAATAATAATAATAATAATAACAATAATAAAAATAATAATAATAATAATAATAATAATAATAATAATAATAATAATAATAATAATAATAATAATAATAATAATAATAATAATAATCCTACTACATGTTTTATGCTGCTGATTAATGCTGTTTAGCTTGACCTACATGTGCAAAAATAACAGAAACGTAGATTCGCTTTGTTTGTTACATTTCGTTCAATTGGTTCAATCGAAATAGAGCATGAGCTAGTCTAGTCTAGGTTTAATTAAGTTCAAAACTGTTCCAATTTATAGCTGGCAAACGAACCAACTTCGGCTATTCCGGTCATCTGTCATCCGATTTCAAAAGTATTGGAAATAATGATCAGAAACTGCAAAAAGTATCGCAATCACTTTTCTTCAAGATGACCAAATCGATTTTCACAAACCTATAGGTTCTAAGGAAAAGTCTTACAGTTTCATACGGAATTCCTCAATTTGTTGTGGACACTACTTCCAGTTTCGAAACAACAGGGTAACTAGGATTTGTATATTTTGTTAGATTAGGTCCGAACAAACTTTCCTATTTCTATTCAATGAACAGTTGTTCTTGCGGATCGGGGTCATTTCGCCAAAAACCTTTTCGCCGAAAGGGTCATTTCTTCGAAAGGGTCATTTCATCGAATGGGCCATTTCGCCGAATGTCGTTTCACCGAAAACTATTTCGTCGATTCCTGCAATTGTCCTGATATTAAAATTGTAATGGATTTAAAATAAACGCAAATGAATGGTAATACGTAAACGTCCGTTTTGTCGATCTACAATTGTACTTCTTGAATGAGGATTGATTCTCATGCTCTTGAATAAAGATTGATTAATGAACCTCAGAACGGAGTTCCCAAGGAAACTTGTTGACTGTTAGCCACTAAGCATCAAAAAATCAAAAAATATCTAATCATCGATTTGATTCGTATGCTGTCCGACCTCGCAACCGCTCGTTCGGACCTAACTGAAGCAAAGAAACCTAGCTTTGAGTAGACCGGGCAAACGAGGCGGTTACAGGTTTGTATGCAAGAGGCTGCCGCTTCCGACGTTTTCGAAATTATCCTTTCGGTGAAATGTCCCTTTCGGCAAAACGACCCTTTCGGCGAAACGACTTTCGTCGAAACGACTTTCGGCGAAATGACCCGCTCCCAGTCCACAGTATTATCTATGATGTTATAGTAATATGAGAAAGGCATTATTGCACCACTAGGTGGATTAGAACAGGTTTTTATTTTTGTAGATTTACATACTCAGTGGAGGAAACCTATTCATAGATTTTTGGAAATATTAGGATTTAGCGTAGAAGCGATTTGTGAAATTCATCCGTTATGTACAACTGTTGAGTACTTTTTTATTTGCCCAAGAATCTAAATTCTGAACATTCAGGAACTGGACCTGAACTGAAGAACTTCCAACTTCTGTAGAAAAAAACCCAGGTTCGGAATCCAGATCAAGAATTTAGCTTTAACATTTGGGTATTAACTAATTGTGAGAATTTAGTTCTAGAACTGGTTCTGGTTTCTGGAACCTAATTCAAGAAATCAATTCTGAAACTGAATTGTAGTAAATTCTAAATCTGGAATCAGAAATTAAATTTTGATTTAGAATACAGTTCCAAATTCTGATTGGGAGTTCTAAAATTTTGTTCCAGTATCCAGAGCTAAGATTTATATTTCGAATAATGTTTCCGAACTCTGAAACTGAATTGCTGAATCAGAATTCTGAATACGAGTTCCCAAACTTAAATCAAGACACTAAAGTCAGTTTCAAAATCTAGTCAAGAAATCGTTTCCAAAAATATAGTACCAGAATCTAGAAACTTTTTATCCTGTATTCTTGAACCAAATTCTAAAACTGAATTCTATAACTAAATTCTATACCTCAAATTAAGTTCAGAATTCTGGTGGACTAGATCTTAGACGAATCCAACCCAAACGAGGCTTTCTATCACGCCTGTTTTTGTTACTGTTAGGGAAAAGTCCTTAGCGTCCAGTTCAACCCAAAACACAAGAAGGAATGATCGATTTTAGACTCATTTAGAGTTTTCCCCATTGTTTGCAAAAGATTGAAAAAATTTAATTTTAAGATGTTCGAGGTTATCTATCACTGTTGAAAATTTAATCATAAATTGCTGATCATATTCCTGATGGCATGGATAGTGAATTATGTTGTTGCATTTGGAACAGCTTAAGATATCCACGGCTAAGTTCTACCCAGTCTTTCACAGGGTTAATTTTGAAACGGCCCCCCAAGTAAGACGTATTCACGTTAAAACCGATCTTCGCACTCAAACGGAATTGCTTAGGCTGAAAACATTTCATCAGTCGGGCATTGTTCGAGAAATATCCTAATAGACGAATTCCTATACTTCAAATCAGGACTTCCCCGACTATTTTGGGTAAGATAGTGCCTTTGTGAAATGACGTAATGTCCTAGTAAGTCTAGCCACGACTTACTGGCGCCTTAGGAAATGCTTGCAGCGACGAAATTTATACCCTTTTCCGCAAGCCAATTGACAGTGGTTTTGGCATAGTGAGCCGGCGCTAAATCCGGCCAAAACAGAGGAGGTGTACTATGCTTCTTATATAAAGGCAGCAATCTCTTCTGGAGAAACTCAGATCGATAGATTTTTGCCTTTATAGTTCCGGTAGTGTAAAAAATGGTTGACTTCAAACCACAGGAACATATTGCTTGCCATACCAGTACCTTTCGACCGAATTTCTCCACTTGAATCGACCTGTCCGCATCGCTCACATCCTCCCCAACGACGACAGTAAAGTATTGTGGACCTGGAAGGGTTTTTTGAGTCGTTCTTTACATAAGTCTCATCGTCCATCAAAACGCATGCATCCGGACACTGCAAAAGATGCGAATACAATTTCCGGGCCTTTGTTGCTGCTCGTTTCTTCAGTTCTACACCTTGTTTCGAGATTTTCTGCTTCTTGTAGGTCTTCAGGTGATTTCGCCTCTTGATTCGCTGGATCATTCCGACACTTGTTCCTACTTTTTTGGCCAAATCACGTATTGACATTGGTTTGTTCTTCATGATTAGAGATACCACTTTCTTGTCCAGTTTCGGGTTGGAAGAGCCGGGTTTTCTGCCTCTTCCTGGTAGCTCATCCAAAGCATAGTGTTCCCCAAACTGATTAAAGATGGTTTTAACACTGGCATGATGAATTCCAAACCGCTTCGCCAATTTTCGCATAGTAATACCCTTCTCACTTAGCCATGTGACCAGAACCTTAATTTTCACTTCCTTTTCAATATGCGACATATTGAAAACGCAGAATTTCAACCACACAAACAAGTAAACAAACGAAATGAAACGACAGCCAAACGCACAGCATGCTGTGATCTGAGCATAAAAGAACCATCACAACACACAAATGTAAGTGGATAGCTTATTTTCGATACACTCCTTAGATTCTGCTGTTGAAAAAATGAGGTCAAATAAAGAGATTTTGCTTGCGTTTAGCATGCTGAAGTTCGTTCAGCCGCTTCAGGATAAATTTCAAGGGTGGATTACTTAAAATCGGACTGTTTAGAATGCTGTTCAAGACATTTGTAAGCTGCCGAATCATTCCATTTTCTGAACTTTGGATTACTTGACCAAATGTAAATCGTAAAAACTATATATGAAATAGAAATCGTGGCATGTTAAAACCATTAGTTGTGTGATCTACTGTTTTATGCATTGGCTTCAACGATAAGAAGAATACTGATTTAATCACTCCTCATGTTCCCTCCGCTATAACAGAAGAATTGCACATTGTAGTTCGTGTGCTAAGCAAAATAATGAGGTTGCTCGACTCCTTTGACGACTATTGATACAATTATTAAACGAATTCAGTGTTCATGTAAAAGCCAATAGACGCAATATTTCATAAAATGATAATTTGAACATTCTGATGTCTAAGAAGAATGTTTCATTCTATCGCTAAATTGTAAATGGAAAATTGATACTCTGATTGTCATGCTAAGAACATTCATCAAACTCGACTAAAACTGTCCCAGAAAGTGTGGACGCAACCAAAAACCGCTGCCATTTCGCAATGGTTCAGAATCTGTCAATTTTTCTGGCTGCGTCCTGTTGTTTACACTCTTCTCTAACCACTTGTGCAGTTGTTTATTCGTTTTCATTAGTTTGTTTCGAAATGCGTGGACTTTCAGCAGAACAACGTCGAAAAATTGTGTACAAATGGTGCACAGAACGCGGACTGTCACTGAGAAAGATAGCAAAAATAGAAGGAGTAAGTGAAAAAGCCGGGCGAAATGCAATCAGGAAGTTCGGTTAGGATAAACCGAAAACGGGTCGAAAAAAAAAGGTCCTGCTAATCCTCAGTTGGATAAACGTATACTGAAGGCGTTCGAGCAAAAGAAGGAGGTTTCAGTTCGGGATGTGGCCAAAAAAGTGGGCACTTCGAAGTCAAATGTTCTTCGTGCTAAAGAACGTTTGAATCTTCGAACTTATAAGAAGCAGAAACAACTAAAACGTAGTCCGAAACAAGAAGCATCGATCAGGCCGAGGGTTCGAGAGCTGTACAATACCATTCTTGCTGGAAATTTGAACTGCATAATCATGGACGACGAAACCTACGTGAAACTCGATTACAAATCCTTGCCGGGACCACAATATTATATGATGCGAGAAGGACAAGTGTTAAACCAGTCTGAGACATCGATTGAAGTCGAAAACTTTGGTAAGAAAGGTATGGTCTGGCAAGCACTTTTAACTGCGGTAAGATTTCGAAACCCTTCATCACCACTGCTTCAATGAACAGCGAAAAATACATCTAGGAATGTTTACAAAAACGACTTCTACCCATGATTCGAAGCCACAAGGATCTTGTTGTCTTCTGACCAGATCTTGCTTCTTGCCACTACTCGAAATCAACGGTAGAATGGTATACTACCAAAAATGTTACTTTCTTCCCAAAAGACATGAATCCACCAAATTGCCCACAACTTCGACCAATTGAGGAATTTTGGGCATTAACGAAGGCACATCTTAGGAAATATGTCTCGGCAGCCGAAACCATTCAACAGTTCGAAAAGGATTGGAAAAAAGTGTCAAAACTTGTCGCCAAGAAGTCTGTACGGAATTTAATGAGGAACGTTCGCAAGAAGGTGCGCCAGCTAGTCTACAATGGCTAAGTAGCAAATATTGAGAATAATATTCTGTTGTTGTAGTCTAATATTATCAGTATATCATCGAATAATATTTTAATATCTAACACTTGTGAATTATTTACAGTGAAATCAAAGTGCGTTCATACTTTCTGGGACAGTCTTTAAGTAATATTACCAGACTAGCGATGAAGCAGTTTGTGGAAAACCGCTCTAAACAATTTTATTCCTTCCGATAATCACAAGGATTTACCGTTGAATTTTCAAACGTCTTCAGTCTACAATTAAGCCTTAAAGTTCAGTCCAGTTAGAATCCGGAATCCTTCATTGTGTCGCAGCGGCAGCGGAAAGTAGCCAACCGTGTATGATGTGCTCTAACGTTTCAGGGAGCGAAAGAGCGTGGATCGTGTGCCTCAAGGGGTAAGCGTCGTAGTGGGACATATGACCGCAAGCTGAACCAGAAGGTGTTGTGAACCGTCAGAGTAACCTACGTCAAAAATTGGCTACTTTGTCAAAAATTCAGCATGACGATGGCACGAGGAGATGTTCCTGCGTTTGTTTGCTTCTATGGACATGGTTTAATTTTGCTCTTATGGACAAAATTGCCAAAAAAACTGATGACTTGGCAAGGGACATGCAGCTGCGCAGCAAAGACCAAAGTGTTCGTGATGAATAAGACAATGGACTTGAAATTATACAAGGAAGATTGCCTGTGTTTTGAAAACGATCTAGGTGAACATCTTAAGCGATACAGTCCGCATTTTTAAACATTATTTTTTTGATGTTAAAAACTATTTTTTTCACTTAAAAGTATCATGATCCGATAATTACAGAAATCTATGCATACACGGAAATGAAGCAATTATCCCGTTCTACTGATGCAAAATCTATCCTCTAGCCACAGAACTTCGACAACGTCCGATCAGCGATTCGTAAAAGCGTAAACTGCCCGAACTTTCATACTGACGACTTTTCCGAAGAAAGTAAAAAACTTCTGCAGGGCAATAACGATCCGACATTCCAGCGGATACTTTGGCTCATGCACTGGAAAGTACTTCTATTATCAGCCCCTTTCCAGCGCAGTACAGCAGAATAACTTTTTAATCATATTTGTTTGCATATAAATTTCGCCAGGAGCGCGAGAGACCATCCTCCTCCAGTTGCACACCAAAACTGCACCATCATCATCGTCATCATCCCAGGGAGGGGCAAGGTTGCCTTTTACCGCTGAACTTTAATAAAACTCTTTGTTGCATTCCCCTTCGAGTTTGGAGAGCAGCTTCGCGTTGGGTTTTCTTTGCTCATTGTTTACTAGTTCTTCTTCGTACTGTCGGGATTATTTTAACAAAGTTAGAGGTCATCGGAGAAGTTGCTGTCCGCTTTATATGCACTTTATGCAGCGAGATTATCCTGCTCGTTTCATTTCGGCTGTCCTTGAGCTGCCACTGGCATCACTCCAAGTTGTTTGGAATTCCATGAGCTCTTATTTAAGCTCCCGATTTCAACACCGGTAGACAAATCCAGTGCTAACCTCGAAAAAAAAACTGGTGACTGTGGCAGAGTTCCAGTGTCGATATAAGCTCCCCTGTTTACGGAATCAATATAGTGGTGCATAACGTAGAAAATCCCCTGTGTAATTGGCAATCGATAGGCCATAATGAGTGGCTTAGTGAAAGTGTCTGATAAGTCTAGAGGAGGAAAAGGAAGAAAAATCCAATTCCGATACTATGCTACACGTTCCGGCACTGTTTTTAGGTTCTCAATACAAGCGAATTAGAGCAGAAAACAGGACAGACAACGGAATCCATAGACAATGGAATGATAATTGATTCAAACTGTTGACAGTGGGATTGCGGCATAGGAAATACGAATCGGGAACGAAACCGATAGAAATACAGAGCTAAATTAACAAAACAATCCGAGTGTCGTGTACTCTTCTGAGACCAGCCTGCTACTTTATTTAGCCTAAATCTATACATTTGTAGCGCACACCGACTGACAGCTGCTAAGTGGCTTTCGTTAATATACTTGTTTATTTGCGGAACAAGTTGATGAAATATCACTTTACAGGGTAGAATGAATACAGGGTAAACTGGACAAACTGTCTGCGATTTGCCCGGTGACAGCCAATGATTTCTATCAGAGTCGGATTTTTGTTTTCACTGCCAATGTTAGGGATAACAAGCTTTTAAGACCCTGGTCATATGTGCTAGAATGTATCAACGTATCAATTGCAGTATGCTTTACGTTTCCAAAACATAGAAGAGTGCAAACATATCAAGTTAGGTTCAGTGATTACTTATGTCAAACACAAAATTTGGCATAAGTATCCGATCAGAAGAGAATGTCACCATTCATATCAGGTTAATAACAAGTTGAGCTATTTAAGATACCAAAACAATATCACAAGAATATTACTATCTTTACGTTTCGTCTTAGACTCGTCAGTGCAGAGCAGTTCAAATTGAACTGCTTACTGCGAACTTAAACAGTTCAATTTGAACCGCTAAGCAGACGTAAAGTTATTGCTATTTGCAACACACTTGTAATAAGCACCGAAGTGCTAAGTCTTTCCTGACGTGCCGAACGAAAACAAGTTTCGACTAATACTGGCCGATTCAGATGGTCATTTAGGGGTTAACCTTATTTTGTGCTAGGGCACATAACCAATTTCACTATCTTTACGTTTCGTCTTAGACTCGTCAGTGCAGAGCAGTTCAAATTGAACTGCTTACTGCGAACTTAAACAGTTCAATTTGAACCGCTAAGCAGACGTAAAGTTATTGCTATTTGCAACACACTTGTAATTCGTTCGGCACGTCAGGAAAGACTTAGCACTTCGGTGCTTATTACAAGTGTGTTGCAAATAGCAATAACTTTACGTCTGCTTAGCGGTTCAAATTGAACTGTTTAAGTTCGCAGTAAGCAGTTCAATTTGAACTGCTCTGCACTGACGAGTCTAAGACGAAACGTAAAGATAGTGAAATTGGTTATGTGCCCTAGCACAAAATAAGGTTAACCCCTAAATGACAAGAATATTAGTTTATGCCCAATTTCTTTCTTGAGGCCCAATTTGTACCTAATTCTGATTACTATGATTCAGTCGTGCTGATCTAGAAAAAAGAATCACAAACTTAATGTATTTATAGTCAACATTTAGGTGCAGTAGTTGTTCGAATATTATTGGTTAGTCGCTGACGTTGTTGATGGGACGCCTTGATTTCCATGGTACAGGGGCGCATTGCAATTGACTGAAGTTAGATTTCTATAACGGGGATTGTTGTTTCTTCATCTTCGTATTTTTGTATACAACGGTTATATAGTTCTAGTATCAGACTTATTTGATGCGAACGGGGCGCTGTATTTTCCCCAACAACTCCTTTTTAACTCTCTTTTAAGTTTCCTGAAGCTCTATAATTGCCACACAAATCAACCATGAAGACTCATTTGCAATAGACATAATGTGTTATCATAATCTGAATGTTTCGAAGTACCCAGGTGTCAATATTTTCACTTTCTATGTTTATTATTCTTTCAAATAATAGTTCCGATTGTGTGGTTGTGAGATAGAGTTCCAATTCTACTTGAAAACATCTTGCTGCGAAAGTTGCGAAATTTCTATTGAACATTTCAATTTAGACACAGTTCGAAAAAATCTTGTGATTTTACATCTCATAAGATGAACATAAATGAAGCGTCGTTTTTCACACGAATTTATATTCAAGAACATGGAAATTGTGTGATTTGAAAATTACATGGATTGAAATCAAATTGGGATAAAAAGACAAAAAAAATATTGATAGAAACAGCGCGACTTGAACCGAGAAACATTAGATTACAAGCACACCATTTAATGAATTGGAATAATTTATCTGCTTAGGTTTTTGGTTTTTTCCCCTTAAGAGGACCAATAATAAGTAAATTGGGTAATCGATAAACACGAATATCACATATTCAGAAGAAAATGCTTATTTTAGCGCTTAGTGGATAGCTGTTGAAGAAAATAAATTCCATTTGTTTCCACAATATTAAAAATATCCTAACTATTTCCCACTAATGTCACGATATAGTAACAGACATAGATACTAACAGATCGGCTGAAAAGTTCGTATCGTTTCTATGAGAGGGCGCCACTAGAATTAAATCCATACTGTTTTCAGTTAGTACCAACCTTCAAAAGATACGTGTATAAATTTGACAGCTGTCTGATTATTAGTTTGTGAGATATTGCATTTTGAGTGAAGCTACTTTTGTTATTGTGAAAAAAATGGAAAAAAAGGAATTTCGTGTGTTGATGAAACAGTACTTTTTGATGAAAAAAAGTGCCGCCGATACCAAAAAATGGCTTGATGAGTGTTATCCAGACTCTGCACCGGGCGAAGCAACAATTCGTAAGTGGTTTGCAAAATTTCGTACTGGTCATATGAGCACCGAAGACGATGAACGCAGTGGACGTCCAAAAGAGGCTGTTACCGATGAAAACGTGAACAAAATCCACAAAATGATTTTCAATGACCGTAAAGTGAAGTTGATCGAGATAGCTGACACCCTAAAGATATCAAAGGAACGTGTTGGACATATTATTCACGAATATTTGGATATGAGAAAGCTTTGTGCAAAATGGGTGCCGCGTGAGCTCACAATCGATCAAAAACAACAACGAATTGATGATTCTGAGCAGTGTTTGGAGCTGTTATATCGAAATAAAACCGATTTTTTTCGTCGATATATAACAATGGACGAAACATGGCTCCATCACTTCACTCCGGAGTCTAATCGACAGTCAGCTGAGTGGACTGCACGCGATGAACCGAACCCAAAGCGTGGAAAGACTCAACAATCGGCCGGTAAGGTTATGGCGTCTGTATTTTGGGATTCGCATGGTATAATTTTCATCGACTACTTTGAAAAGGGAAAAACCATCAACAGTGACTATTATATAGCGTTATTAGAGCGTTTGAATGACGAAATTTAAAAAAAACGGCCTCATTTGAAGAAGAAAAAAGTTTTGTTTCATCAAGACAATGCACCGTGTCATAAGTCGATGAAAACCATGCTGAAATTGAACGAATTGGGCTTCGAATTGCTCCCTCATCCACCGTATTCTCCAGATTTGGCCCCCAGTGACTTTTTCCTGTTCTCAGACCTCAAGAGAATGCTCGCTGGTAAAAAATTTAGAAGCAATGAAGAGGTAATCGCTGAAACTGAGGCCTATTTTGAGGCAAAGGACAAATCGTACTACAAAAATGGTATCGAAAAGTTGGAAGATCGCTATAATCGCTGTATTGCCTCTGATGGCAATTATGTAGAATAATAAAAACGAATTTTGGCAAAAAAAATGTGTGTTTCTATTAAACGATACGAACTTTTCAGCCGAACTGTTAGTAGTGGGAGGAAAGTGCGGTGCTATCTCTGTTGTACTAGTACAGGTGATCATTTTACATCTTAGAGATAACTCATTTTGCTAAGTTACATATAAATAAATAGTAACTTGGAATGTTAATATATTTACATATGTTCTTAAATTTTCAGCTACGTTTAGTTTCCATGCAAGTTCATAATTTTCTGAACATACTCAGCTATTTTTGACTGGGAATGAAAACCTTATCTAATTTTACTTACTGAAACTCTTTTTGAATTTTCTAATGGTTGGGTTAAAGTAGGAAGTGATTGTTTTTTGTCGTAAATACGACTTACTTTACTATGGGGCGCCTTTTCAAAATTAGCCATATGGAAGAATGGGCAGAACTTAATCGTGAATATATCGACTTGTATTAATGGCAGCAACATAATTCTTTCACTATTTCATCAAAAATATAATCAGGAATTTAGGATAATATTTTGAACAGTGTGAGATAACCACAAACAACTCAAAAATTAAGTTTTCTGAAAATTTTAAAACAACGCGAAAAACTCTGTACTTTTGCTTGGGTTTTTCGCGCAAGGACGACGATTTTGAGGTAGTCAGGCACATATCTTCAACTGAACGTGCTGATGGTTCGCATTGAAGAGAAAGAAAACGAGAAACGAAAAGTGGACAACATTATATAAAATCAGCCGTTCTAATGGCTCTAAATGTTATCTAAAGAACTATTAAGATTACTTCTTTGCAAATCGAAAGTAGAAATCATCAGTTTAGTGAAAATCCAAAATAATTTGATTTGCGTCGTGCACTTTTCACTGTGCGAAAATCGTTCGAGATAAATGTTCCGAACTGTGCTAAATATCGTAGAGAATTCCACAATTTGGTCCTTCTAAAAGGCAGAAATGAATCCTGTACAGCATCTTGATAATTTCTTTCAATGAAATATGCAAATCCGAAATGAGATAATCGACGTCAAAAATCGTTGAAAATTTTAGTAGTGAAAAGGGGGAAAGTTTCGCAATTCACACAATCGATCAACTATCAATTCGAATGTGTAAAGAAATCGTGTCAGTTTTATTCGTATTCACGACATCCAGTTATGTCTCTGACATTACACACCCGTACTTTTTCAACAGTTTTTCTTTTTATCAAAAACTGTTTGGATTTGATGGCTCCGAATATCCACTGAGCATTCCAATATCGAGAATGTATTTTTTCTCGTTTCTTACCGCATTTCTTCCATGGACAAGTTTAAGCATTCAATGAATCAAATGGTGAAAAGCTAACATTTTAAGCTGATGCGAATAATTAGAAGTATAACGTATAATACTTTCTGTATTGGTTAGCTTTCTATATATAAAAAAAGATAGGTTTTCCGTCTTCCTTGTGATGAGAATGTCAAAGAAGTCTGCTGTTATTTGCTTCTTCACAAGTGAATTTAATGCTTTTGTGTATGTTATCGAAAGGTGAACTATCACACTATGTATTGAGTGAGTATTTAATCAAAATGGTAAAATCTTATCTCAGATGCATATAAGAAATAGGAAAATACAAATGAAATCGCCATCAGTTCAATTCTTGTGGTAATTAATTCTACTATACCGACCTTCACTAAACAAGGCCGGGTTTGAAGAAAAGCTGCCAGTATTCATAAAAATTCACCTCGTTCAAAATTAGTGAACTTCATCATTGCTTGCTCAAAACTACATTATTGTTAAAATACTTTAACCCTGCGCCCTGGAATAAATTATATGGGCGCCCCTTTCATTTCTTCTATTGGGATTCTGCGCCCTGGAATCAATACTAAGGCGCCCTTTCAAATTATCCTTACAAGATATTATTTATTTAGCATAAAAATAAATAATGATTTGCGCCCTCAGTTGGATCATTTGATGTATATTAAAATACTTTAACTCTGCGCCCTGGAATAAATGGATGGACGCCCTTTTCATTTCTCCTATCGTGATTCTGTGCCCAGGAATCATTTCTAAGGCGCCCTTTCTAATTATCCTTACCCTGAGCCTTGGAATAAATTATATGGGCGCCCTTTTCATTTCTCCTATCTTGATTCTTCGCTCTGGAATCAATCTTTTCAAATTATCCTTACAAAATGTTATATTTAGCTTGAAAAAAATATAAATGATTTACGCCCTCTGTAGAATTATTTGATGTATTTTAAAATACTTTCACCCTGCGCCCTGTAATAAATTATATGGGCGCCCTTCTCATTTCTACTATCGTAATTCTGCTCTGGAATCAATCTTAAGGCATCCTTGAAAATTATCCTCACAAAATGGTATTTGTTTAGCTTGAAAAAAATATAAATCAATCCTAAGGCGCTCTTTCAAATTATCCTTACAAGATGTTATTTATTTAGCTTGAAAATAAATAATGATTTGCGCCCTCAGTTGGATCATTTGATGTATATTAAAATACTTTAACTCTGCGCCCTGGAATAAATCAATGGACGCCCTTTTCATTTCTCCTATCGTGATTCTGTGCCCAGGAATCATTCCTAAGGCGCCCTTTCTAATTATCCTTACAAGATGTTATTTATTGAGCTAATAAATAAATAACGATTCGATATCTCAATAGGTATTATTGCTTTTGCACTCTTCGTGGTTACTTGAATCAGTCATTATCAAAATTTCCAAAAACAAATTTTCTCGATTCCTGAGAAGTTGAAGTTTTATGAGCTGGTTAGTCACTGACTAACTGTGACTAACCGCTGGGGATGATACCCGGAAGGCAAAGTATCGATACCTAGGGTATCGGGATATCGAAATTTTGGGTATCGATACAAGGTATCAAAAGGCAATAAAGTATCGATACCTGTAAGTATCAATTGATACTTGCGCTGCAATCATTTCGAAATAAAATAAAATTGTCGACTGTGGCGTTATTTTATGATGCACAGAAAGGTTTTTCCATAAATTTGTTGTGTCACCAATATACGTATATTTCTTGCCACATAGATTGCATTTCGCCTTTCACGACTTTTGGTCCACGTCAAAGAATTTCCGCAAGCCATTTTGTGTTGGAGTCATGATGATTTCACATTTCACCTATTTTCTCAAAAATTTTCATGTCATAACCTTTATGTCGATACACGGATACTACACAAAAAGCATATTCCTATTGAATATTTAGGGATTTTGTTGGTTTGTGCAAAAACACTTTTTTCTATTTCTTCGCGTTTCGCCTTGAACTGCTGTTTGAACTGCTTTAAGCACTGATAAATCGAAGGCGAAACGCAAAGAAATAGAAACAATTACTATTAGTATTACGACGGGACCGGGGACAGACAGAACGAAAGCACCAGTCTCGCGAATGTATTGGTATGACGTGGACTAATCGTCGTTGATATTCGTTCTCGACAATCTCGCGTCTTCCCACAAGCGCACTGAGAGAAAGTTCTATGAGTGTGAAAAATGATATTATTGAATCCTCTGAGAGTATGGCCTATATGTGCATGTTTTGTTGATGGTTTGCTCTCATTGAACTCTCTTTCAGTGCACTCGTGGGACGAAGCGAGATTGTCGAGAACGAGTTTCAACGACGGCTAGTACACGTCATACCAATCCATGCACGAGCTTGGCACTTCGTCGAAGAAAAAAAATGTTCCATTGGGGATGGGTATAATCTATAACTTTCACGCAGCCCATCTGGGTTCGATTCCCAACCCCGTACATAGGCTTATGATTTTTTTCTGGCTAATGCCCCTATAATTGAAACAAACAAAAAATATTCCATCGTAATGGGAATTGACTTTGATCTGTTGCGATACTGTAAGTATCGAGACCAAAAGTATCAATACTAACAGTATCGCTCTGATGTGATATCGATACAAAAATACCCGATTCTTGAAAGAAAGTATCGATACCACAAAGCATCGACTCGGTATCGGACATCCCTACTAACCGCAACTACAGCACTAGTGGACTAGCTAAATTAGTTATGAATTTTATCGAACATGTTTGTTAAAGATGAAACAGTTTCGAACCTACGCTTTTGATGTGGAAGTCGGTAGCTTCAACGCAAGACCATGACATCCGCACAAGCCCCGGGTACAACGTTTTTGGGGGGGAGCGGCAAACTAAACCTTGGGACCTTTTTTTTTTTGCTCCCCCAACTCATCTTTCTGTATGGAATGCAGCTTTGTTTTTATTTTTGCTCACTTAACCAACGATGAGGGCGGCAAATCTCCTATTTTGCCCCGGGCGCCAAATTTCCTCGTTACGCAGGTGATAACTTTCCGCAGGACTTGAAAAATTACTTTATAAAATAATTTGTAAATATGCATAAGTTTGTCATATAAACACAATAAATAAGTCCGCATACAGCACGTCACTTTGAGAAACCTCATGAAAATGATTTCATTTTTATTCTTAATCTTTTTCGATGTCCTTAGTTTATTTATACTCTCTGATGTACGTAAAATGTTATTACGCAAAAATACATTGCCCACAATTTTGTGATTTTGAAAGATTTCAGCGAACACATTTTTCTTTTACTTCAACTTCTTCTTGCTCGGCAAGCTATTTTTTTTCGGCAAGAAGGATTTGAAGGGGGGTGGCGAATTTTTTCCAGAATTATCGTTCAACAAAATGAATTCAAATTTTTTGCATGATAAAAGGTATCATTTAAACAACATTTTGTAATTTTTTCGTGGAAAAATATTGAGAAATAAGTCGGTGAAGAGGTATTTTTGAGAACGCTTCTTAAAAATCATAATTTGCGGTATCCACTGCATCTCAGCGCAAACTAATCAGAAGTGAACAAATCAAAGCAGCACAGTTAGAGTAGAAGCAAAGATAAATAATAAAGACATGTATGTGCTTACAAATATTAAAAAAAAATCTGGTCCGTTCCCGGTACCTTCTAAAATGACCGCACTCACCGCTTGGTGGAGCGCGAGATTAATTGCATTGTTATCATTTCGACCAAAAGTGTGCCATGAAATCTCAATACATTCAAATGAGTTAACGTATCGAAAGGGTTCTCACGGTTTGACATTTGCATTATGAATGCGATGATAGGAACTCAGCAGTGCAACCAATTTATCACCATTGGTGCCAGTTTCACGGAGGACCGTAGATGTGCGCCAAAAAAAGATCGTAACTGTCATGTCTGGAAATTCGTTTGTGGTAGAAGTTTTTCTAGACCCCAACGTTTCTGTTCAAATTTTTTTAAAATTTTTAAATTTTTGGTGGTAGTTCAAAGTGAAAACTACGATTTTTCACGAAAAAATCCGCCATTTTGTAGCTGTTAAACCTACCCAAAGTAACAAACAACGAAAAGAAAAGCGTTGGGGTCTGGTTTTTTATATGTAGAAAGTGTGTGCAAAATTTGAAAAAAAATTGGTGCAGTAGTTTTTGAATGACGATGGACACGAACTTTCAAAAACTGCTTTCGAGGAAAACGCGTTTAAAGGTTTTTGTCTATAAAATCAATGGAAACAATTAATGACTTCAGGGAGCCATATCGTATTTTGTCTTTTATAATTTATTATGACGAAACATTTCAAGAATGTTTTGTCAAGTTTTGAAGTCAATCGAAGTAGAAATCTTGGGCCTGTGCGTCGAGCTCTTGCGTCGCCGTAGAATGAGATAGCCATAGTAAAGGTCCATAACTTCCAGAGTTTTGTTTCAATAGACTTGGAAATTTCACAGAAAATTCTTCAAATGTTTTACTATAAGAAAATATAAAGAAAATAATAAACGATTTTTCAAAAGTGTTAGACCCTACCCGCCCCTTAAGGTAGACCACATCAAATGATCTGATTTACTCTTTTTAATTTCATTTTCAATTATTCTCCGCCTCCTGATTAGGTTTTGTTTTCGGAGACAGCGCCTCCTACTGGTGTCGGATTTTACTCTGAATGTCTTTCTTTTCCTCCTCATCTTTTATTCTTTTACTAGCGGACCCCTGCACACTTCGTAGCGCAATAGTATTAGATTAAAAGTAAATAAATCAAAACTACTTTTATGGAATTTCAATGGTTATTAAAAAAAGACAGTGGTTCCCAACATTTTTATATCGCGGACTATAGGTTGGGAATAGCTGCTCTATGATAAACTATATTTTTTTAGATTCTCCATATTCGGTAAAATTATATAAAACCGATGGTTACGTTACGGTTTACGTCATAAATTTCTAACAATTGCCCTTGAGACGAATTAGAAATCGGCGTTTAAATACAAATGATGTATCGGTGGGTATCATTGGAATGCGTGGAATAAAAACTTTTCACCGTTGAATTTACCAGTCAAAATTGTTCCCTCAATGACATTTGCTATAACCCTTTTAACTTTGAACTTTTTTTCTGCATTTGCTTCTGTATTTTCTGCATCTGCTTCTGTAGTTTCTGCACTTGTTCCTGTATTTTCTACTCTTGCTCCCCTTTGTTCTGTACCTGCATCTGTCCAGGCGTATGGTTGGAAATTATTTCGAGCACTTACAAAATGAGAATAATCAAATGACCTATGTAGGAGTCGGTTTCAGAAGAGCGTGGTCATAATTGCTCGCGGTCATTGAAGTAGAATGGTAAAAGTTGTATTATTACGCACAGTGATGGCAACTGACGGAAGATGAAAAATTGATTCGAATCGAGAATCCCTAGCGGTCGACCATGAATCAACTGCGAAACCTCATATCCCTTCGGAACCGTAACGGTACTGTGCTTTTAGTCAATAAAGTACTTTGTACTACAAGCTTTTCAAATCTGCAGGAACTATAAATACTAGTCACTACCGACAATGAACGATGCAATTCAATCAAGTACCTTTTGAAAAACAATTAGAATGCCACAGTGGAAGCGATCGAAAATATAATTTCTGTGTTCACATGGGAACGTTTACCCTACACGCTACGCTCACTAGAATTGACTCTTTTCGACTATCATTTGTTTCCGGAGATGTGTCACATACTTACTGAAGATGTGGAAAATGCCTTCAAGACTGGATCGCTTTCAAATGTGATCGGCTTTTTCGCTGTGGTACTAGTGAGTTGGATGAAAAATGTAATAAATGCTTCATTGGATAAAACATCTTGCACTTCTTATTACTTAAAAGAATAACTGGCACACGGGATAGGATTCGAGTGCCTCCAAGGAAATTTGATAGAAAACAATTTCAACTACATTCTCAAAAGACACTATAACTGCAGCTCAAATGAAATTCAAGATGGAAGGTATTTTCTGAAACCAGTTTAATATGCATTCATGTGAGACTTTGGAAATGGTTGCATTTTCAAAGCCATTGTGATGTATCATGTCTAATACACAAGTCTGCCATTTTTCAAATGAATTTATTTTAACCGGCCTACTACTCGCGTATTCATGCTACCTCATATGTCACGTCACATTAGTAGCGGTAATAATCGCAGTGCATTCGAGCAAAAATAGTCGATCAGTTCTTATCTGACATTTCAATCTTCGCTGTTCGTAGAATCAGCAGCACCAACTAAAATTTCATGAGCGTAAGTAAGTAAGTAAGATGTCCATTCGCCAGCTACCTACATACACATTCTCATGAAACCGTAATGTCATTCCGAAACCATCAATTGCCGGTGATGATTGTCGGAAAATGAAACCACAGAAAGATTGCACACCGAATTTCCCAGCAGAACCTAGCTGCCGATCGGTGCCAGAAAGCTCCGCACAACCGAACGGAAAGAATAATAGAAAAATATTACAATTGTGGCAACATTGTTACGATCCGGAAAGTGTAATGATTCTGCTTTCTGCGCCGAGTTCGCCAGCACAAGAGTTCCAGTGCCACGGGAAGTCCTCTCAGCATCGTCGAGTAGTTGCTCGAGACTGTGGCTGGCTGCCTGCCTGCCTGGCCGGGAGTCGGAACGGAACGATGAATAGACCAAATCAGAGACGGTGATGATTTTCGCAGTCCCACACTTGAACAGTCCAGAACCGAGTTCGTTTGTGTCTCGGTAGGAGTGATCTTATCGCGTAGCGACCGTGGATCCTTCTGCTAAACCGTCATCTTATCTCCGGTAGCAGCGGCGGCGGGATGGCGATGGTGAACGGAGATGATGGCAGACGAATGAAGATTTAGACGTTCTGTTCGGTGCCCACACGAATCGCTAGCCCATCCTGGCAAACGCATGATGAGTTCCATGTACATGTACGAAGTTGAAACCAACTGCCAGACAGTAACAACTACCAACTCAGAGCCTGCCAGCGCCTCGAGTGCTCTCATGTTTTGAATATTCTAGCGACTGACTGGCTGGAATAACAGCGAGTATGCGATTTTTTTTCCACGGCATAGGCTGCCAGTAGAAGCAAAAAACCCGTAATGGCAAATACGAGTGGGTCGGCTTCCGGGACTTTACCGAGCGTCGGTCTATTAGCACGGTTGTTGGTGCTGAAGAAAAGTGCTCCGGTTTGCCGGTAGAATAAATTGGCTAATGTGTTGAAAACATCTTCTTCGGCGGGCTTTTGTGAGTGGCACCGGGCTTAGGAATGATTCGGCTTTCAACTTTCGATGATGGGTTGGCGTTGGTAGGATGTTATGTGAAAGTTAACTTGGCCGAAACAAAATCGTAAACGTTTTAAATCTAAGCCATAGATAGCTAAATAAATGTGTATGGTTGAACCGAGTTTTGCAAGTTCGATGATTGCAAAAATCGGTTCAACGGTGTTCGAAAAAATCGATTCTACTATTTTTTTTTTTATGATTAGCAGGCTTTTCATGACGAACTAGGCCTACAAATCGAAACGGGTTTGTACGATTTTTTCAACATCACTTTTGAGGGCGTCTAGTAAATTTTAACACTCATCCCCCTATTATTTGAAATCGTTGAGATCGCACGGAACCACCCGCGACCCCATTTCAACCAGAATATTAGTTGATTTTCTGAATTCGTTTGGTTAAAATTTGGTACAACTAATCGATTGTTGTTTTAACTAAACTGTCATTTTTTTTTTCGATTAGCAGAAACGATAAATGAAACAACTAATTTAACTGTTTGAAAAAAAATGCTGTCAATTAGTGAGGACACATACCTTTCAATTTCAACAAATATTTTAGTTGAAATAACTGGCGTTGTTATTGAAACAAAATTCTGTTAGTTGAAAAATAAATCGGTTTTATTTGTTTTAGACATTGCAAATAGTTGAATCAACTCGAACAATGTAATTGATTTGCAAAAATAATTAAAATATACTTACTGATACACGTCATGAGTTATTTGAATTAAATTCGATATGTTGAGATTCATGAAGTAAGTATCGTTGTTAAAATATAAACAGTATTTTCTATTGGCATGTAATATCATTAGGGCTGGGAAAACCACCGTTCACTGCTGATTTCAAGTGATCTTAACCAAGGAATAAATTATCATTACGAAATCAGAACTGATCTGATCTCTAAGTGATATTGATTTTTGTATGATCATGATCATGTCAAGTCGAGATCAGTAAAGATTTACATTCATACTTCTGATTCGATCGGAAATGATTGATGTAGAAAAACATTTTTAATTAGCAAAAAGCGCCCGGAGGGGCGAGTAAATTAGCGAAATTATTAAATTTACCTAAAATGAGTATTGAAAGATGATGCCTTCAAACGGTTGAACTAAAGTTATGCACTGATAATTTTAGTCAATTTATATGAGCTTGGGAATTGGAATTTTGCGACGGCAATTCAAACGCGCCATTCAAACGCAGAGCGTTCTGTGTGTTTGAAACCCTTCGCTCCTGTTACTTTTATAAATTAAATTCATGTCAAAAAGCGTTTTATTGCTAATCATCATCGGTATCAAACAGCTGGGAGTAAAACAGTCTGCCGGAAGTAAATAATGATCGAATTTGAAGTATAAAATTTTTGCGCATACCTGAAAGATTACGAGATGATCATTCATTAACATTTTCTAATTAGTCATCAAATTTTTTTAATCTTAAACAAGATTAACTTTATCACAACACCGCTGTTAGATAAACACTTGTTATCATAAATTTCTCAAATCGAATGAACACAATTTCACCAAACGCTTTAACCATCAATGTTGTTTTCATTGACATTTTGAAGCGACGCGAACAGATTTCAACTGAAAAAGTTGTTGATTTTGCATTGCGATTCTTGTTTTGCTTTCAACTGTCTCCGGCTTTGACAGCATTCAAAACAACATATTTTTCAACTACTTGAATATATGCAAAACAAAAACCATATTGGTTGAATCAAGAAGAAATTAGTTAAATCAACTGTCGCAAAAATCAAAAACTGCCATATCGCAATTTTATGATCGAAGGGTTCTCCGTGCGTAGATCGTAGAACCTTTTATTTGAACTTCAGTTTGTAGTTAGTTCGATTGTTTGGCCATCAACTAATCAGACATCCAAATCGGAGAAGTTTTGATCCAAATTTAGATGAATCAGAATAAAAATGCAAAACAATCTAATGCCGTTTTTCTTTAAAAACAATGCTGGCGTGGATTGCTTGGGTTTAGCACTTTCGAGCAGAAATGACAACGAAATCAGTTTTAATCCACCTAGTGGTGTAATGATGCCTTTCTCATATACGTGGTATGCTATTCAAATTGTTTCTCAAAACCTTTCTACATGAGAAAGACAAAAGATTATACCTTTTTGCCTTTCTCATATAGAAAGGCAATTACTTGAAAAAACGACTAGTAAAAATTGGTCATTTTCATATACCATTCGACTTAGTTCATCGAGCTGAGCAATGTATGTGTTTGTGTGTATTTGTGTGTGTGTCTGTGTGTGTGTGTGTGTGTATGTGTGTGTATGTATGTGTGTGTGTCAAATAATCTCACTAGATTTTCTCGGAGATGGCTGAACCGATTTTGACAAACTTAGATTCAAATGAAAGATCTCCTGGTCCCATAAGGAATTCCTGAATTTCATCCGGATCCGAGTTATTGGGTAAAGTGCTTTCAATTGCACACCGTCACTTAAACCGGCGAAACAAAAAACGTAAAAAAAACTTCTAAACTCTTCTCAAAACTACACAAATTGATAGTCATTATCAGTAGGCAACTAACACACCGATTGCGGTTATTCTAGCTCCCGGTATCCGGTTACGGAAGCACCGGAAATAGTGGTCATATATACCAAAATGGATCTCACTCACTTTTCTCAGGGATGGTTTGACCGATTTCCACAAACTTAGATTCAAATGAAAGGTCTCACGGTCCTATGCGGAATTCCTGAATTTCATCCAGTGTGTAAAGTGTGGGTAAAGTGTGTTCAATATTGTACACCGTCACTTAAACTGGCGGAATAAAACCGTAAAAAATGTTGTAAACTGGTCAGTCGGTGTTGAACAGTCGTTCGCACCGCACGCATATAGCTCTTGGCTCCTGGAAATTTTTTCTGGCTACCTACAGTTTCATTGATTCAGGGCTTCAGTCTTTTTCAAGGCTACCCGAATCACTAACAGTCTTTTTAAAGACTAACAATTAGTCAGCCAAGGCTATACAAAGAGTGATATTAGAGTGACTAAGAAATTAATCAGCCTTTTTAAAGGCTAGCTATTCAAAGAACTATTTTTCAAAATTCCATTCATTTCAAAAATGCCTGCGTCCAATCGGAAAGGCAACAAGCCTAAGGCTAAAAATAATTCAATACGGAATAAATCACAATCCGTTATTCAACATTTTTCTAATAACATTCACGATCTTATAGAATCTGAATGTAAAAATAAAAGACAACGGACGGATTTCCCTTCCGTTGATCCTATGCCGTCTAACAATATTTACGAGATTCTTCCTGAATCCGATTGTAGCAACATAGAAGAAAATTCTTCAAAAATTCCCAAAATGGTCGATTGTCGTTCTGGGAAGAAACATCAATCTATGGCACCAGTGACGGTGATGATTTCCGACTTTAAAGCATTCCGTACTGAGCTTTCTACTTTTCTCCCGGAAGTAAAAGTCTCATTTGAAATCGGACGAAGAGGAGAATGTCGAGTCTTGGTTGATGGATTGGAAGATTACGAACGACTTATTCGATATTTGTCCGAGAAACTTCATAAATTTTATTCATATGATATAAAATCAGACAGACCCTTCAAGGCTGTCTTGAAAATCTTATCAAATGATCAAAGTATTGATGAAATTAAAAATGAAATCAAAGAATTGCTTGGTTTTGCCCCTTCCCAAGTAATACTTATGAAAAAAAGAGCGAATGGTACTTCTAAACCACGCTCTGGAATTTCCCATGAACTTTACCTAATACACTCCAATCGAAGTGATGTAAACAATTTGAAAACTTTAGAAAAAGTACGTTTCATTTCCCACATTAAAATTCATTGGGAACATTATAAACGGCATAATCGTATTGCAAACTTAACGCAATGTCGTCGTTGCCAAGGCTTCGGTCATGGAACCAAAAATTGTCATATGGATATACGGTGTTTGAATTGTGGTAAATCGCATTCGAAAGACGTTTGTCCAATGAGTGAAACCACTGATAAATTTTCATGTTCAAATTGCAATGGAAATCATAAATCCAATTATTTGAAATGTCCTGTCAGGGAAAAAATTTTAAACGCTCGTTCGCTTAGACAACAAGTCAAATCAACGACCTTAAATTTACAGAACATACCTGAAAATCAAAAAACCGTTACAAATGCCACGCCTAATTCTTCTAAGGCACTTATTTCTTTGAATTTGAAACAAAAAACAGGTACGCCTGCCAATTCGTCTTCTAACGAAAACAATTTATTGACAGGTAGATCGACCTCGTCATCATCTTCTTCTAATGTCAGTTATGCTAGTATAACAGGTAGAAATCTACCACCTATTTCTTCTAATGTAAATAATCAAAACATAGGACCGCCTTGCAGTTCATCTTCTAACGAAAACAATTTATCAATAAGTAGACCGGCCAAATCATCTTCTTCTAATGGCAGTCTACCTACAAATAATCCTTCAATGCCTTTCGCTTCTTTAAATGAAGTCGATTTAGGCGATATAACTGAAAATAAAATGATCTACCTACAAGATCAACTTTTTCAAATGATCATCCAAATGAATTCGACTTCATCACTTTTTGAAGCATTTCAAATCGGATGGAAATTTGCAAATAATATTATAATGAATTTAAAATTTAACAGTGATGTTAAATAATCATTTGAATATTTTAAATTGGAATGCTCGATCTTTGAAATCGAGTGAAGATGGATTTTATAATTTTCTCGAAGTTCACAAAATCCATATTGCCATTGTGACAGAAACTTTTTCTAAACCAAATGTCAAATTGAAAAGTAATCCACATTATGTGGTTCATCGATTTGACAGGTTTACTGGAATGGGTGGTGGAGTTGCCATTTTTGTCCAACGGCAAATTAAACATCGAATTTTACCTTCTTTCAATACTAAAGTTATTGAAAGCTTGGGAATCGAAGTTGAAACCATTCATGGAATTTATTTCATCGCATATTTGCCATTCCAATGCACCGGCGAACAATTAAATTTCTTTGAAGGCGATTTGCAAAAACTCACAAGATATCGATCGAAATTTTTTGTAATAGGGGACTTAAATGCTAAGCATGTCCAGTGGAATTGTAGGCAAAATAACAGTAATGGTAAAATACTTCATAATCTGAGCTGGTTACTTCACAGTTCTTCATCCCAGTAATCCGACTTATTTCTCTTCCGTGAAAAACCCGTCTACAATTGATCTGGTTCTAACGGATCAAAGTCACATTTGTAGTGAACCGATTACACCTGCTGACTTTGACTCAGATCATCTTCCTGTAACATTCAGACTTTCCAACGAAGCTATAATTAATCCAATTAGTTCTATATTCAACTATCATAGAGCTAATTGGTTGGATTACAGATCTCACATTGAAAATCATGTGGATCATGAAACTATTTTAGAAAATTCTGCGGACATCGACACAGCAATTGATAATTTGAATCATTACATTATCGAAGCTAGAAATCTTTCAGTTCCCAAAGCTCAAACTGAATTAAATTCTCCTATCATCGATGACAATCTTCAACTGCTCATTCGGTTGAAGAATGTTCGTCGACGACAATATCAACGTTCTCGTGATCCTGCTATGAAAAACATAGTTAAGGATTTACAAAAAGAAATTAAACATAGATTTACTCTTATGCGAAATGAAAATTTCGCTAATGAAGTTGAAAAAATTAAACCATATTCTAAACCTTTCTGGAAACTTCTAAGGTTCTTAAGAAACCTCAGAACCCAATTCCTGCTCTCAAGGAAGGAAATCAAATACTTCTTACAAATGGCGAAAAAGCTCAAAACTTGCTCAGCAGTTTGAGAGTGTACACAATTTTAATTTGAACGTTGTGAGTCCTATTGAAAATGAAGTCTCACTGAAATATGAGCATATTTCAACCCAAGTGTTATCACACGATGACATTATTGAGACGAGTTTTGATGAAATTAAATCAATTATTAGGAAACTCAAAAACATGAAGGCTCCTGGTAATGATGGAATTTTTAATATTCTTATTAAAAATCTTCCCGATGTTGCCTTGAGACTCCTGGTTAAAATTTTCAACAAGTGTTTTTCATTAGCTTACTTCCCAAAAAAATGGAAAAACGCCAAAGTAATTCCTATCCTGAAACCTGATAAAAATCCAGCAGAAACATCAAGTTATCGACCAATTAGCTTACTTTCTTCTATCAGTAAACTTTTTGAAAAAATTATCTTGTTGAGAATGATGTCTCATATAAATGAGAATTCAATTTTTTTACCAGAACAGTTTGGATTTCGTCATGAACATTCAACTACTCATCAACTTGTCAGAGTAACGAACATGATAAAAGCAAATAAATCTTCTGGGTTATCCACTGGAGTTGCTCTTCTAGACATAGAAAAAGCATTCGACAGTGTTTGGCACAAAGGTTTAATAGCAAAAATGTCTGATTTCCAGTTTCCTATTTATTTGATAAAAATGATTCAAAATTATTTAACTGATCGTACTCTTCAGGTTAGCTATCAGAATCGTAAATCTGAATTGCTACCCGTACGAGCCGGTGTTCCGCAGGGTTCGAGCGTAGCTCCAATCTTGTATAATATTTTCACTTCTGATCTTCCAAATCTAGCCGTTGGTTGTCAGAAAGCGCTATTCTGTGACGACACAAGTCTGTTAGCCACAGGTAGAAATCTAAGAGTGATCTGCAGTCGCCTACAAAGAAGTTTAAATATTTTCAGTGATTATCTGTCAAAATGGAAAATTAAACCAAATGCAGCAAAAACGCAATTAATTATCTTTCCTCATAAGCCAAGAGCTTCTTTTCTTAAACCAAACAATAATCACATTCTCAAATTGAATGGCTTGGAATTGACATGGTCTGATCAAGCTAAATACTTAGGTTTAACGTATGACAAAAAACTCACTTTCAAGGATCACATTGAAGTAATCCAGGCAAAGTGTAATAAATATATTAAATGTTTATATCCTCTTATAAACAGAAATTCTAAGCTCTGTCTAAAAAACAAGTTGTTAATTTATAAACAAATTTTCAGACCAGCCATGCTTATGCAGTACCAATTTGGTCGAGTTGTTGTTCCACCAGGAAAGAAAACGCTTCAAAGGATTCAGAATAAAGTTCTGAAAATGATTTTGAAGCGTCCTCCCTGGTTTAGTACAAATGAGTTACACAGACTCACAAATATAGAACCATTAGATGTAATGTCACATAATATTATAAGCAAATTCCGACAAAAATCGATGCAATCTTCAATTGAATCGATTCGCTCTCTGTATTAGTTAGTAAGTTAGTATATAAGTTCCTTTTCCCCATTACACAATACAAGTAGGTTTAGAATTTTCCCTACACAAAAATCTCAGAATTGCGGAAGCAAATAATGTCCTCATGGTAATAACCAAATCATATTTATAATAGGGCTGAAAAGTCACCACTTGTGGCTGAACACCTAATTTAAATCTTAATAATTTAATTTTAACTCATATTCCAATAAATAGTTATTTAAAAAAAATAAAATAAAATAAAATGTTGTAAACTGGGCTCAAAATCCTTATTTCCAATCTTAGGCTGAAATGAAAGGTCTTATGGTCCTATCAAAAATTACTGCATATTTTCTGATACAACAAACATTTAAATCGTCATTTAGATGGTAAAATTGTAAAAAATCTTCAAAATTTGAATAAGAACTAGTAGAGTTCGTAGGTCATGTTAGTTGGTGGCCGTACGAACCGACTTCGATTATACCGGTTCTCGGGTTCCGGTGCCGGAAGTGCATATAATAGTGAAACCACTTCATTTTCTTAAGAATAACCTACGCGAGCAAAGTATTGTTTCATTCTGTATGTTATACTAGTTCATGCACAAACAATCCCTTGGTTTTTTTTTCAAAAATCGAAGAGAAAATTTTTGAATAGAGTACCACAACATTATACATGAGAAAGGCATTATTACACCACTAGGTGGATTAAAACAGGTTTTTTTTTATCAATCATCATGTGTTTTTCGCGTGAATATTCTTCGTTGTGTTTAATTTTCATGAAATTATTTTATTGACCGTCGTTTTAAATGAAATGTAATAAAAATTATGGAACTGCAACACGAATCGAAGATGAAATGATGAAATGGTATGAACCTTAAAATTATTTCACTCAATCTAAACGTGTGACAATCGATTAAGCATTCCATGAGTTGTAAAAATGGATTTCTCTTTAAAGTTTTTGTCATTATTCATGGTACTTTCAGAAAGGGTATTCAGAGACTAGCATAACCAAAAATAGTTCGTATGTCCATGAATTAGTATGACGAATAAATTGAAATAGTTTTGAGCCCAACTTTGAAGATTTTTCAGTATCGTCATCTTCTATGACGGTTTGAACTTTAAATACTCTTAACCCTGTAATTTCCAAATTTGAAGTCGAAACCGGATCAAATTCACCAATTTTGTATGGTATCATAAATTTATTTTATTTTAAATTTTTATTTATCAAATTCGTTTTAGCCTTCTTTTAGCTTATCTATTGCCGATTCTTTCGGAAACGGAATTCGGAAATCGGTGTAGCATCAAATTTTTTTAATGGATTGGTTACCATTTCATTAGATTCGAAATTTTTGAAAATCGGTGTAGCCATCTTAGAGAAATCGTAGTGTGAGTTAAATTTTTGGGTACCTCCCGGATTGAAAACTTAATACCACTATAACTGAAATAAGTTTATTTGGTTATCGACTCTCAAAATCTGTGAACTCAATAAACCTGATAAATTTATGTGAAATTCTAATCACCCTAATTGAACCGAAAGTCGGATCTGATTAAAAAACAAGCAGTTTTTTGTTGGATCTTATGACCTTTTATTTGAATGTTGGACGAAATCAGTTTAGCCACCTACTAGCAAAATGAGTTACATCATTTTAATTTCATTACATATGTGATCCGGTAGTTCCGGAACCAGAAGTTGGATCCAAATGAAATTCAGAAAACTTATATGCGAGCATAGGACATGAGTCTAAGTTTGTAGAAAGCAGTTAAGCCATCTCTGAAAATAAATAAAAATATATTTCTCACACAAATTTGCTTATCTCGACAAACTAATTCGAATTGTATAAGGGTGTAAGAAGTTGTGTTCTTCCAGCAATTAATGTTGCAAGCAGTATAAATCAATATAAATATTGAATATTGTTTTGAATTTAAAAATACTGCCATCTTTCTAATACATATGTCATATTCGAACGATTATGTTGCCAAAAACGAGCCGTGCTCAAATTGAAATGTCGTGAAAAAGGGTGCTGTGCATAGTGATTTAGGTACCAAAAAACAATTGCATAAACAGTATTGAAAATCGTGTTTCACTTTGCTTCGAAACATCGCTTTATCATCAAGCGTGAGAAACTTCTACTACTGGAATAATGCGAAAAGTCGCTTACACAAAAATATCGATAACTCTGTTAAGGCCATCGTCCAAGTACCATGCGCGCGGGTGGTTTTAGGAAATTTTCGATGGAAATTTCGAAAAATTTGCCAAAACCAAAAACATACAGACCTTTGAAATACATTTATCTATCTACATGGTGAAAATGGCTGGAAAATTCGGAGGATTTTCCGAGTCTTATCAAAAATAGCTCTGAAAAATGAGTGTTTTTGTGATCTTTCACAATTATCTGGAAAAATAAAGCGATGACATAAACTTTTTTTTTAAAATAAACTTTATTATGGATACACAGATTACATTCGGACACATTTTTGGAAAACCTTTTCACGCTTTTCATAGAAAATCCACGAATTTCAAAAATTTCCACGAAATCGGTTGTATGAAATTCGTTGATTTTCCATGAAAAGCGTGAAAAGGTTTTCCAAAAATGTTTTCGAATGTGATCCTTGTTGCCAGCATGAGGTTTTTTTTGAAAAAAAAAAAATTCATTCCATCGAATTATTTTTTCAAATCATTGTGAAAAATTACAAAAAAAGCTCATTTTTTCAGCGCTATTTTTGATAAGACTCGTAAAATCCTCCGAATTTTCCAGTCATTTTCACCCTGTAGATAGATAAAAGTATTTCAAAGGTCTGTATGTTTTTGGTTTTGTCAAATTTTTCGAAATTTCCATCGAAAATTTCCTAAAACCACCCGCGCGCATGGTACTTAGACGATGGCCTTAAGATACATTTTATACGGCCAGCAGTCCGAAACTTTTTTCATCCCAGACGTCAGTTCAGACATTACACTTCGTGTGTAATTACAAAGTGTTGTGCAAATAGCATTAACATTAACACTACTCAGCGGGTTATGTTGATCACTGGGTCTGTGTTGTGCGCCTAGCATAAATTTGGTGGTAAACTAAACTTTTTCTCCTTCAAATTTCTTATCAAATTCGACGTTTTCCATAACTTATGACAGAATATTTTATTATTTTTAAAATCAGAACTTTTATTAGCAATGTGTAATTGAAGGATATTGCCGCTTATTTATTTTGTGAAAAAAAATATATATTTCAAATGAATCGGACTACTAACAGCTGAGAAAGTAACTAAGCGTTCCCACTTTTTTTCAAAAGACTTTGGTTTACACTTTTTCTGATAACTTTAGGTAAACTCTCGAACGGATTTCTCAGCTGCTTCTTACAAATAGCCGTTGCTAACTTAGCGAGGCTTGGATTCTACGCCGCACTTTTGGCTGGACTTCAGTATTATCAAACAAATCGTAGTAAATTGTGAGTATTGGTCCATTTTTTATTACACCTTTCCGAGTGAGTTCTGGTGTACCTCAAGGTAGTCATCTCGGACCATTCATATTTTTACTTTATTTAAACGATCTAAATATTTCGCTGAAGTGCCTAGAACTATCATTCGCCGATGATATATCAGCATGTGTTGCCTGTTCAACAGCTGTTCCGATGTTTTCAATGTCTACTTGTCAAGAACTGTTGCAAAAAAAAAGTTTCATAAATACTCTCTCAAGCCTAGTTCTAGTTCTTTCTAAAACAAAAAAAAAAAAAAATAAACAAATAAACAAATAAACGAATAAACAAATAAACAAATAAACAAATAAACAAATAAACAAATAAACAAATAAACAAATAAACAAATAAACAAATAAACAAATAAACAAATAAACAAATAAACAAATAAACAAATAAACAAATAAACAAATAAACAAATAAACAAATAAACAAATAAACAAATAAACAAATAAACAAATAAACAAATAAACAAATAAACAAATAAACAAATAAACAAATAAACAAATAAACAAATAAACAAATAAACAAATAAACAAATAAACAAATAAACAAATAAACAAATAAACAAATAAACAAATAAACAAATAAACAAATAAACAAATAAACAAATAAACAAATAAACAAATAAACAAATAAACAAATAAACAAATAAACAAATAAACAAATAAACAAATAAACAAATAAACAAATAAACAAATAAACAAATAAACAAATAAACAAATAAACAAATAAACAAATAAACAAATAAACAAATAAACAAATAAACAAATAAACAAATAAACAAATAAACAAATAAACAAATAAACAAATAAACAAATAAACAAATAAACAAATAAACAAATAAACAAATAAACAAATAAACAAATAAACAAATAAACAAATAAACAAATAAACAAATAAACAAATAAACAAATAAACAAATAAACAAATAAACAAATAAACAAATAAACAAATAAACAAATAAACAAATAAACAAATAAACAAATAAACAAATAAACAAATAAACAAATAAACAAATAAACAAATAAACAAATAAACAAATAAACAAATAAACAAATAAACAAATAAACAAATAAACAAATAAACAAATAAACAAATAAACAAATAAACAAATAAACAAATAAACAAATAAACAAATAAACAAATAAACAAATAAACAAATAAACAAATAAACAAATAAACAAATAAACAAATAAACAAATAAACAAATAAACAAATAAACAAATAAACAAATAAACAAATAAACAAATAAACAAATAAACAAATAAACAAATAAACAAATAAACAAATAAACAAATAAACAAATAAACAAATAAACAAATAAACAAATAAACAAATAAACAAATAAACAAATAAACATATAAACAAATAAACAAATAAACAAATAAACAAATAAACAAATAAACAAATAAACAAATAAACAAATAAACAAATAAACAAATAAACAAATAAACAAGTAAACAAATAAACAAATAAACAACACAATTTTCCATAACACTTAGTTTTAACTGAGGTTTTTTTTATACATTCGGTATTCTTGTTTTGTCTTAGAAACGCATGAAACGTTGAGATCTGGTTATCTCGAATTTTTTTTAAGTAAACTAACTCATAGAAAATTTTCGATAAAAAAAAATGTTTTTTTTTATTACACCAGATCTCAATGTTTCAGGCCTTTCTAAGACATTTGGCATCAAAAAAAATAATTTTCGATTTCGAAAATCTAAAAATACGATGTAATTCATAAAGATCTAATTTGTCAAACGACGGAAAATTTCATTTGTAATGACTTAATGTAAGAATAGCTTGAATTTTACTTGTTTTCAACTGTTACTTGCATTCTGCTAGCAGATGCGACTGTAGGAATTTAAATGCACCTTTTACCAACCAAGCAGATGTATGCTTCTGTGGCTCAGTCGATTAACAGACGCACTTTGCGATCCAATGATTCTCGGTTCAAGTCAGGGCGGTTGCTTCCTATCAGTATTCTTTTTTTGTTTCAACGAATTTTATGCATGGAGTTTCAGACACAATATTAAATGTTTTTTCAAGTGAATTTGCGTGAACAACGACGCTCCATTTATGTGCATCTTATAAGATGTAAAATCACAGGGATTTTTTTAAGTGTTTACTATCTGTTGACTACCAGTAAGCCGTCAGTAGGGTTCGTTCTTTCGGCACATCACAAAAGTCATGGTACATCGGTGTAAAGAATGTTTTACAAGTAGCATCAACTTAACATAACACATGGATCAATAAGTCCCGAGACTAAAGCAGAGATGGCGCTCGTAGTAAATCAGTAACCACGTCTTTCTAGAGTACTAACCTTTGCTTGAAACGGGTCAAAATTTTAAGTCGATCCGACCAGAAACAGCTGAGTTATCGAGGTTGGAGTAAAGTCGTTTTGTAGTTTGTTTAAAAAATGGAAAAAACCGAGTTTCGTGTTTTGATAAAACATTGCTTTTTAATGGGTAAAAACAACGTGCAAGCGAAACAGTGGATTGAAAAATGTTATCCGGACTCTTGTCCTTCAAAAGCAACAATTTGTCGGTGGATCGCCGAGTTTAAACGTGGTCGTACCGACACAAATGACGCGGAACGCTCGGGTAGACCTGTGGAAGCCGTTACACCGGAAAATGTGAGTTAAGTGACAAAAATTATAATGAAAGATTGTAAAGTGAAGCTCCGTGAGATTGCTGAGATGATACAGATATCATATGGAAGTGTATTTACTATCCTTCATGAAAAATTGAGCATGAAAAAGGTTTTTTCCAAGACAATGCACCCTGTCACAAGTCGATGAAAACAATGGCGAAATTGAACTAATTGGGCTTTGATCTGCTTCCCCACCCCCATACTCGCCAGATTTAGCCCCCAGTGACTACTGGCTCTTTGCTGATCTTAAAAAATGCTCCAGGGAAAAAGATTTGGCTCAAATGAGGAGGTCATCGCAGAAACTGAAGCTTATTTTGAAGCGAAAGATAATTTTTTTTATAAACATGGTATTGAAAAATTGGAAAAACGTTGGAACCATTGTATCACCCTAAAAGGTGATTATGTTGATGAAAAAAAAATTTTGCAAAAAAATGTTGTTTCCACTGTTAGTCTCGGGACTTATTGATCCATGTGTTACTTCGAAATAAAACCTTGTAATTTTACATCTTATACGATGCACATAAATGGACCATCTCAGTTCACACAAATTCACATAGAACAACATATATTATTGTGGTGTTGGAAAATTACATAACATTGAAATTCATTAAATTCATTACAATAAAAAAAACTGGTAGCGACAGCGGCGACTTGAACCCTGAATCATTGAATCACAAAGTACGTCCGTTATTCAACTGAGCCACCGAAGCACATATCTGCTAAATAATGGTGAATGGTACAGTTGGAACCAAAACAATTCACGCTAATCCAACATTAAATCATCGTAAATTGATTTTTCCATCAGTTGACAAATTAAGTCTTTATGAAATTGCATTGTATGTGGGATTAGGTCACACGTAAAATTTTTTTTGTCGTGAATACGACTAACTTTACTATGGGGTGCCTTTTCTAAATTTACCCTCTGAGAGAGTGATAAGTTTTCGATCGTGAATATCTCTTGTTGTATCTAACTAATCAACATAATTTCTGCTACATGCCATCGAAAATATGATCACAATTTTATGATAAAATTTTCAGTTGTGTGACATAATCTCAAATAATTCAAAATTAAACTTTTCTGAAATGTTTGGTATAAACGAGTATCAAAGAGGATAATTCATAAGGCGCGTTTGCCTTTCTCGTATTTTTAAAGCTCATAGCTCAGTGAGCTGTGGAAGGATTTATATAATCTAACTACCAATAGAATCGAAATTTTTCAACCTAAACGTGTATAGCAAAAGCATTGAAGTATTTTAATAGTACACTATTGAGAAACCTGTCTCATTTGACCCATGTCAACACCAGCCAATCAGAACGCGTTCTGAGGAAGAGAACAAAATATCTGTACTGTACAACAAATCGTTCGAGAAAAATGTTCCGAACAGTGCTTAATATCGTAGTGAGCTCCACAATTTGGTCCTTCTGGAAGGCAGGAATGAATCCTGTACAGCATCCTGATAGTTTCTTTCAATGAAATGCAAATCCGATATGAAATAATCGAAATTAAAATCCTATATGCTGCTATTTTTATAGCCGTTAGAACCGCCCATTAGTGAAAAAGCTACAAACGAAATCACGTAAAAAGAACCCTCCTAACATAATTTGAATCAGTTTGGATTCTATCGCCACTGCGAGCAGATGTATTTTGTGTCGTTTGCAAAGCTAGATTCGCTTCCGACAAGAGCGATTACGTCACAGCTTCCAGTTGTTTGCATTGGTGAAAAAACAACGAAAAGTGGACAACGGTGGATAGCATCACACAAAATCAGCCGTTCTAATAGCTCTAAAAGTTTTCTAAAGAACTATTAGGATTTCTTGCTCGTAAATCGAAGGTAAATATCCTCAGTTTAGTGGAAATCTAGAACTGTTTGATTTGATTTGTGCACTTTTCGCTGTGTGAAATTCACAGTAATCGAGATCAAGTGAAGTCTTCTTTGTTTTTGTGAAAAATGTGGAAAAGGGGAATGATAATGCATAATTCATACAATTGATCAACTAATTGATATACGGAAGTGTTAAGGAACATGTCAGTTGTTTTCGTATTCACGACATCCAGTTATGTCTCTGACACTACCCACCCGCCTTTTTTAGTGCTCGTCTGCTTAGGAGGTTACGCTACGAGGACGAAACCTAAAAATGTGAGATTAAAGATACGTTAAAGTTCAGGTTCGTTCAAGATTAGGTAAAAAAAACAATCATCCAAATTACACCAAAGTTCAAAATTATCAACTCCGTCCGGAACCACCGAACCGGATGTCGGTGCATCGAACCGAGCATAATTTGAATGTGCCAACGATCAAATTAATAATCGTTTTCGTTTGAAATTGAATTGCTATCGTTTGGATCACATGCCAGAGGTCAGTTTACTATCCCCATTTGGCTTCGCACTCCATAAAATCTTCGCCTGCGGCACACGAGAGAGACCGGTTCAGGCTGTTGGTTCACTGAACCAACGGAACGAACGACTGTCCGTGTGTGGAGAGACTAACACTAATCGAGACACGATGACTTGGAGTGCTTTTTCCGAAATAGCAGAAAAGCTGCAATTTGTGGATTCCGTACTCGAGAAGAAAACTTCGTTTCAACTCCCCGGAAAGAAAACTTCTGGCAAAGAGCTTTTTGTATTTTCACATTGAAAAGAGCCAAAAACGGATAAAAGTTCAAAGCCAGACCTCGCCTTTATGGGGGAGGGGGGGGGGGGGGGGGAGTCTTTATATCAAACTAATGTGATTTAGTTCGGTCATAACTTTTGGCAGCTAATTTTCCGAGCAGATACCAGTTCTAGCGAGAAAATTTTACGATGGAATTTTCACACAAATAATTCGATCAAATTTTCGCGGGGAAACGGAGCGCTCAATCCGGACCAGGGGGGGGGGGGCGGGGACCAATGATGGTGAATTTAATTTGCGTTGTAAAATCAATCGAAGCCTGGTGATCCGAGTTGTAAAATCAATCGAAGCCTGGTGATCCGATGATTGCAAAACGATTCGCTTCTGGCAAGGTTGTTTCCAGCAATTAGTGCTAGCAAAATGAAATCATCCGTAACTGATTGCATTACGCTTCGATTGGAGCTGATTGGTGTAATTGGCAGTGCACGGCATCGGAAACAGGCTAACCATAAATTACTCGAATTCATCTGCCAGAATCGATGACATGTCGAATGCGAGCGTTTGTGTCATCTATTCAAGGGAGGGTTTTCCCCATACATAAATTTAAATTGAAGGCTTAATAGCTGTCGCTCACTGAAACGCACAATCAGCTAATCTGAGAAACAGGATAATGAAATGTTAGCGGACTCGCCACTTTTGCTGCCGGCAGAGTACACATGACACATGAGCAGACAATTAAAAAACCTTTAAGCAAACAAACATCTCGCAGCAATAAATGCCGCAACCATCAATATTTATGATCATCACAGTAGAGCACTGCTGTTGTTGTTAAGTTTGATTGAAGTCAGTCTCGGAACGGGATAATAAAACATTTTCGGGCTTAACACGCTGATGCCGCTTCTGTTTAACATGTCTTCTTTTCCGGTCTATTCCAGAGATTACCCACAATTGAGCCCATAATCCGGTGGAGCATTGTCACCATCAACGTTGCCAATCAGGCGTAGCAGAATTCGTCGCCCATTTTACGGCAGCCATATTGCGAACACCGTGACACACCACTGAGCACATCAAACAAGCGGTAAGTTATTCTCACTTTATCGACCGTGACCTTCTCTGGTGTTCAGGGTGGGAGTTTCACCACCCACCGTTAGCTGTCCGATATGAGTCTCCGGGTTGACGGGGCAAGCGTCTTCTGCCTTGACAGGCAAGCATCGCATTTCGTTATCGCTGTCGACTGATACGACAGGATGGATTGCCTTCGGTTAGGGAATTGGAGATGCAGCACAGAGAGAGACCTTGATGAAAATTATTACGGGATCAATTTCTTACTGGCAGATGATGGAATACGAAGGCACTGTTCCCGGATCACGCCACAAATATGTTTTATTGAGTAAACTTTCGTTTCATTTTATATAGAAATTTTCATCCCATTCGATGAAGCATTTTTCGGTCAAGCTTGGCAAAACGCTGTTTGGCAAGTGAGTTTCCAATGGATGCGAAAAAGCGATAATCCAACGGGGCGAGACCTAGAGAGTACGACGGGTGCAATAATATTACCCAATTGAGTCCGTCATGGCGGTAGTTTTTCGGTCAACACGGTATTTATATTGATAATTTTATGTCGATAGCGATAGCGTTCTCGTATTATTCTACACTACACTACACTGATTGAACCAAACACAGAGCATTATCTTACGGCCATTTTGGCTTTACGGTCAATGAGTCGGTCTTCGAACTTTTCAAGAGCTCCAGAGTATACATTTAAATCTACATTTCTAAATACACGAAACCACATCGTAGCAATAACAACGCAATAATTTTGAAATTGGTGAAAATACCCATATTTTAAGGGTTTTCAAGAAATATAAACACAGTTCGTACTCGCATCTCATCCGACACAGTCGAAAATCGTTTACGGTTGACACGACAGAAACATTGACAATACAGTGTAGTGAACAATAGAGTCTACGAAATGGGCAAATACGATTTAACAAAGCCTGAAACTTGGCCCACAAGAACAAATTCAATTTGTATTCATTTCAAGCGCTGCAAAGTTAGACCAACAGCAAACGAAATTGAAATCTTATTTAAAGAAAGAATGCATCTAGATGCTAATAATCAGGGTGGCAAGTCAGCTTCCGAGATGAAAATTCCCGGTTTTTGGAAAACGCTAGATTCGCCTCTGTATAGTTTTGTTTTTATAGTAGCTGAATTACCCGGCGTTGCTCTGAAATGTTTCGTTCATGTTCAGATTGCGAATGAACAGTATCCCATCTCAGATCTCACAATAATCATTATTTTCACGGTATTGATGTCAAATTGGGTTAGTTTTATAATTGAAACCATTTGTTAGAAACATTTAAAACATCTTTCTCTCTATAAATACCTTTTTAGTAACCTCCGAGTTTGTATATGTGCTTGTAACGTACTTCCGTACTTCCGTGGCTTCCATGGCTATAAACACTTGCTACTTCCTCTCTCTTCATTAAAAATTTTACTGCCATCATTATTTCCACATAATTGCTCAAAATTTTCCATCTGGTAATAATTATTTTATAACAAAAGGCTGTTTAACATCATAACTACATTCGTACTATAGAATAACGTTTTTATAAAATTTCTTTCACCCCGGTTTTAACCAGTTTTCTCAATTTTCATAAAAAATGCATATTGATTGTATGATTTCTTCGTCAATTCAGATCAATGTTGAGAATACCTCCCTCTTGTGATTATTTTTGTGAACCTCACTTAATTGCTAGAAATATGCTATACTCGTAAAGAAGTACCAATTTTCCGTTAAACCCGATAATTCATTCTTTGCACTTTTCATTTTGGGGGCACTTGTTACACATAAAAATATTTTTATAACCATCTCTGAAGAGCAAGAAGTTTATGTGCCAAGTTTGATAGCAATCCGTTAATTAGTTTTGGAGTTATTCCATTACACACAGTACATCCTCCTTTTTAAAGACACTTGCTACATTCATCCCCCATATAATCATATCTAAAGTATGCGAAATGTTCTATATGAATTTTTTCATGACCCCTCCTTGTTTATGACACTTGCTACGCTCCCTCTCCTATAAAAATATCATCTCTGAAGAGCTCGAAGTCCATGCGCCAAGTTTGATAGCCCTATATAATCATATCTAATGTATGCAAAATGTTTCTATGATCTTAAAAAAGTATCGATTCTCGTCAAATTAGACAAACTTTTTTATGACCCTTTCTGTAAAGAACACTTACTACGCTCCCTCCCCTATTAAAATGCCCTTATGACCTTTTCAGAAGAGTAAGAAATATATGTTCCAAGTTTTGTGGCAATCCGGTCAGTAGTTTCGGAGTTATGTCGTTTTAAACATTACACCCCCCTTTTTAAAGGAACTTGCTACATCCATCCCCCGTATAGTCATATTTTCAGAGTTATGCGGTTTCCCTTCTGCGGTTTTTTTATACGAAGTTTAAGAGTTATGCGGTTTTTTTTATGCGAAGTTTCAGAGTTATGCGGATGCCCAAAATTCCTCAATGGGTCGAAGTTGTGGGCAATTTGGTGGATTCATGTCTTTTGGGACGAAAGTGACATTTTTGGTAGTATACAATTCTACCGTTGATTTCGAGTAGTGGCAAGAAGCGAGATCTGGCCAGAAGACAACAGGATCCTTGTGGCTTCGAATCATGGGTAGAAGTCGTTTTTGTAAACATTCCTTGATGTATATTTCGCTGTTCATTAAAGCAGTTGTGATGAAGGGATTAGAAATCTTACCGCAGCTACAAATTGCTTGCCAGACCATAGTTCTCTTACCAAATTTTTCGACTTCAGTCAATGTCTCGGACTGGTTTAACACTTGCCCTTCTCGCACCGTATAATATTGTGGTCCCGGCAAGGATTTGTAATCGAGTTTCACGTAAGTTTCGTCGTCCATGATTATGCAGTTCAAATTTCCAGCAAGAATCGTATTGTACAGCTTTCGAACCCTCGGCCTGATCGATGCTTCTTGTTTCGGACTACGTTTTGGTTGTTTCTGCTTCTTATAGGTTCGAAGATTCAAACGTTCGTTAGCACGAAAAACATTTGACTTCGAAGTGCCCACTTTTTTGGCCACATCCCGAACTGAAACCTCCTTCTTTTGCTCGAACGCCTTCAGTATACGTTTATCCAACTGAGGGTTAGCAGGACCTTTTTTTCGACCCGTTTTCGGTTTATTCTCAAAGGTGTTATCCACACCGAACTTCCTGATTGTATTTCGCACGGCTTTTTCACTTATTCATTCCATTTTTACCATCTTTCTCAGTGACAGTCCGCGTTCTGTGCACCATTTGTACACAATTTTTCGACGATGTGCTGCTGAAAGTCCACGCATTTCAAAACAAACTAATGAAAACGAATAAACAACTGCACAAGTGGTTGGAGAAGAGTGTAAACAACAGGACCCAGCCAATGTTGCTCGAATATCAAAAATACAACGAATGTCTATGATCATCGCTCGCTTTCCTTCGCTTTTGTTCGATAATCGTTCTGGTATTCGGACTTGTCCGTATATTCGGGCGCGAATGAAGCCGACGCTGCTTCGTTACTAGCACGAATATCTATTCCTTGCAGTTGTTATTCGCATTGGACATACCCCCGAATGACTTAACGCGAATATCGAACGAATATTCATACAGCGATCATCGCCAAACCTAATTCGCGAAGATCGTTCGTGCTGTCTTTGAAACATGCAAATTAAAATGTTTCCCCCCGCACTATTACCATAGTCTTATGTGTATGTGATGAACCATATTCCAGCATTCTCCCATTACTGCTACCCAACGAGATATGATGAATTTATTAGATGAAGAATGCTCCGCGAAGAATGGAAACCAACGATCTTCGCCGTGACACTATTCGAACCAATTCGAAGAATAAAATACATGAACGAATGACAAACGAATGTATAAAACGAACATGCACGATGTATACCAGCAGCGAAGAATGGATTAGTATATTCGGGTTCTCTACGATTATTGCTTATTCCTTTTGCACCTTTCTCTCTTTCGAGCAGTGAATAGTTCAACGTTGTTCGAGACTGGCATATTCGAAGGCAGTATAATCACAGCAAGGATGCGTGAATGAATTAGTTACACGAAGAATATTTGCAACATTGGACCCAGCCATAAAAATTGACAGATTCTGAACCATTGCGAAATGGCAGCGGTTTTTGGTTGCGTCCATACTTTCTGGGACAGTCTTTACAATTGATCTAGTTCTCGAATGTATAACGTCACATTAGTAGTGAACTGACTTTGATTCAGTGTGGCGTGAGTCTTTCGGACCATTAACTTCACGGTTCGAGTACTGGTTACGAATAGACTATTTATTCTCTAGATTTTTCAGTTTTGTTGAATTCAGTAGTTATTGTAGTGTGAGTTATTATTTATTATTTATTATTTAGAATGTATAAAGCATCAGTAGCCAAATACCAATAACATTTAGGATTTCAAATTAATCAATGATTAATTCAATTAGGTTTATATTTTACCATCTTAGAACTAGTCAGCTAGGAAACAGATCTCATATCGAACTTAATGTGAACCGTGATATTGTTTTGGGAAATATCGATACAGCTTTGAATTATTTAAATCATTACATTATTCAAGTTAGGAGGCTATCAGTTCCAAAAGCTCAATCTAAATGCAATTTTCCAATATCAATATTAACGTTCTTGCGATCCTACTATGGAATAGTTGTGGACCTTCAAAAGAAAATTAAACATAGATATTCTAAATCTTTCTAAGATTCTATACTGGTCCTCAGAAACCAGTTTCAGCTCTTAAAGAAGGAACTCAAATACTCTCTGCAAACGGTGGATAAGATCAAAGTCAACCACTTTTCCAATTCGATGACCTCCATTGAAATTTCACACATATATGAGCATAACACAAATATTATTTCAAGATGATCATCATAGGCAAACTTACAAACTTAAAGGCTCGTAAGAGTTTTGAAAAATTTCATAAATTTTTTTTTCCGATTTTACCTTGAGACTTTGTGTTGAATACTTATTCTAAGACTTAATAAATACAAATTACGCATATTTGTGCTGTTCTTGATAACAGCTAAACAAGTTCTGATGCTTGCTGATTGATTGAAAACTACTGTTAAACCCTTACAAATCGTTTGACGAGACATGGGGTGTTGGTTCAATTTCCAATGGAATGATTAACAAAGAACCTGTATGGGACAATAAGTTGTTTCAGGATATTTACTGAGCATCTCTCTCAAACGCAAAATTGGGTATTGTCTTCTACTTTTCACTTGCTGAACAAAAAAAAACATGAATCGATTGTTACTCATGTTTGGGTTAGTAAAATTTTTCCCGATTTTTCCGGTCACTTGCCACCCTGTAATAGTGCAATTAAGGTCAATTCAACAAGGCGTCTAACTATGTGTACATTATGTTTGAATGTGAAAGAGATGCAATTGCATTCGCTTCAGTCAACGACGAGGAGCACAGTGTTGAGTGTGACAACATTCAATACAAAATCCCTTTGTACATGGTGGACAATGCCATAGAAGTACGCATGCATGACCTTCGAGAATTGATTGAACGCACTTGTTAGTCCGTACTTTCAAAAATTCATTTATTGTCATAGATTCGTTTACTTATATAGCCTATTCTATCCTAGCCTAGCTAATTAATTCTAACAGTTAGGATCTCTGAGAATCCGGGAGGAGGAGTTAGAACGCGCAATGTAAATCGGTTTTAACCAATGGGACTCGTTGTATCGTGTCGGCCATTGTATATTTTGTGGGTAAGAGAGGAAGTAAAGCTTCCTGATGAGCGTGAGCGGGTGTGATACGGAGAGGAGAGGGCGATAGTATGTTGGGTTATTCTCGTGAGTGTCGGTTTGAATTAGTGTGTGTTGCTGGGTTACTGTCATTCTAGGTCGTGCTGACTGGTATCGGTTGTGGTCGATGGTGGGACATGAGGGATGTGTAGAAGAGGGAAGTGACACAGGTTGTTTTGTTTATGTGTTCTGTTTTCGATGACATAACAATTTGAAACTTGATGCTTCCTTGTTTCTGTAGTCGAATTTTACGACCACGGCGTTTTTCGCTGGGTCACCGGAAAATGCAAGTGCTGACATTTTAGTGTCAGTAAGATCCATAGTACTAGCCATGCAATGATTCTGTACACTAAGAATCGGCTGCGAAGTCTGTTGAAACAGAAAGACCAAATTCCACCAAAGGGAATGTAACGCCAAGACTTTGCTTTGACATTTTAATTGGCGCTGCCCAAAACTACGACCAACAACAAAAAAAAACCTGTTTTAATCCACCTAGTTGTGTAATGATGCCTTTCCCAAGTAGCAAACATTGTTCTTGTATTGGATTTTTTAGCTCTGCCTGCAACGATTGTGTGATTGGAAAAGCGCACTTTGCTTGTATGATGTGCAACAAGTATCTTGTTTGACATGTTTCACAATAGTTTTTTTTGTTAAGAAAACACTAAAAATAAAACTGTTCAAATGAACATATTGTACAGTCAGTTAATAAAACCGATCTGGAACACAGCCCTTTCAGGTTTTTGATTTGGTTTCACAAGCAGTAATATGAATTATTTTCACATTTGTAACCAAAATACTTGGAATCAATGTTTAACATATCCAACAAATATAACCGTGCTGTTGCAATTGTGAAACATGTCAATGTTAACAAGTTCTAATTGCTACTTGGGTTCTCTTATCAATCATACTATCATATATAGTAGTGCGGTATTCTTCAAAACAATTTTCTTCGATTCTTGAAAGAATAACCGAAATTGGTTTGTTTGGCCGTTTGCTGATAAAATTATCAATTGGAGAAGATTTAGAATTTTTTTTACGGTTTTTCGCCCTTTTCAAGTTATGGTATAAAATTTTTAACACTTTTTATCCTATATTTCCGCATCCGGAAGTCGGATCTGGATGAAATTCAGGAATTTCGTAACGGACCACGTGACCTTTCATTTGAACCTAAGTTTGTGAAAATCGGTCGCGCCATCTATGAGAGAAGTTAGAACACATTTTTTCATTTTGTTGCCCATTTTTCCTCATAACTCCGAAACCGGAAGTCAGATCCAAATGAAATTCAGGATTTTAGTATGGAACCTAAAGAACTTTTATTTGAATCAAAGTTTGTGGAAATCGGAATAGCCATCTCCGAATTTTTTTGCACATTTTTCCCCATAACTTCGGAAGTCGGATCCAATTAATATTCAGGAATTTTGTATGTGACCACAAGATCTTTCATTTGAATCTAAGTTTGTGAAAATCGTTTCAGTCATCTCCGAAAAAAGTTACATACACACATACGCACATACACACATACACATACAAACATTTTGCGTACCCGACGAACTGAGTCGAATGGTATACGATATAGTGATTGCATAACCTTTCTTTATAATAAAGGCAAAATCGGAAATCACACACAACACCGACGATGAAGCAATGGATGATAAGATGAGCCACGGACAAAGTGACCCTCGTACTCGCTAGATGGAAATGGAAGCTCCTCTCCACCTAGAAAAAGGGGTGACAACGAGATCCAATAGCAAAACTATTTTCTTGTAACAAAAGGTACAGGTGTGTAGCGTCACAGACATAACTGGATGTCGTGAATACGAAAATAACTGAAACTCTTCTTCTTCTTCGTCTTACTTTCGAATATCAATTAGTTGATCACTTGTATTATTTATGCCAGCTTTCCCCTTTTCAATACTAGAATTTGAACTGATGCACCTATACTGAGTCGGTGCCATGCATGTTATATAGTAAATTAATAGAAAGTTCCTACAACAAGTACGAACTCCAACTGGTTGAAAAAAGGACCATATATAGTACAGTAAAGTAAAATTTCGCATAGTTCTTTGGGAATATATTAGTGGTTCTAAAAATAGTTATAAAAATAATTTTATTGTAACTGAGAATAATAAATAAAATCTGAATTATAAAATTCTAGTACTCAACGTAGAGCAAGGCGTGACAATGATCATTTGAGCAAGCAGAAATCTTTTAGTGACTTAACTTTTACCTTCAACCAAAGGGGTCGAGTTTAAGCATCTCATTCATGCAAATCACTCGAGTCTCTGGTATGCCGAAAAGTACCGAAAAAGGTCTTTTACCATTTACTATACGAACCGGTAAAAGAAAAGTTACCAGAAGTTGTCAGTTTCTACTTGACAGCATTCTTATACACATTAAGTTCTTCACTGTATGCATATTTTTCTCAATCTCTTTACAGCTAGTTGAACATCAGAATGAAAGGTTTGTTCGAACTGTTTCTTATGCCCCCAGAATCTAAGCGTGCTGGCTGGTTAGCCTAGGTTGTAAGTGGTATTCAGTAGCGCTGTACTCACCGCTACCTGATGGAAACCCATCATGCTATTTTTACTTTTTCACTATTAGAGATAGTGAAGAATTAATTGTGTACGAAAATGCAGCCGCAATTAGAAAGTAACAACTTCTGATAACTATTCGTTTGTCGGTTCGGATAGTAAGTGGTAAAAGACCTTTATCGGTACTTTCCGGCATACCAGAGACTCGAGTGATTTGCATTGATGAGATGCTTAAGTTCAACTCCTCTTGCGAAAGTTAAGTTAGTAAAAGATTTCAGCTTGCTAAAATCAACCTTGTCACATCTCGCCTTTCCATTCATTATCTTCACATAAATGAAATCACTCAAAATCTAGTGACGTAGGATTGCGTCTTTGTTTTCTATGTCGGGGAACAAATTCAAAATATAGAAGTAAAACCATATAGACAGTGGTTAGGTTTTGAACATCTACAACTCAACAATGTCTAATTCTCCCTGTTTGTCAAACCATTGTCATTCCTCTAATTGATATGACGGTTTCGTATACATAAGTTCACGGTTTCCATATGATTTCTGCTCTTCAATGAGTGCGTTCGCATTTGAGAAAATTACTCACAGAAAACCAAATTCAGTGTCGAATCGACTCCGTGCGGTTCGATACTGCCGTAGAGAAGGTTACTTCCACATCGTCCAAAAAGTTCAGAAACTAACTAGGAAAACAACATTTCTTGAGCAAAATTTCTTTATTTATTATCAAAATATTTTATATCATATTTATAGAATGATTTGTCCATGGCCTTAAAATAGGCTTCAATTGCGGCGATGACTCTCTCGGATCATCAAATGACAAGTAGTCGCTGGGGGCTAGGTTATTGAGAATATGGTGGGTGAAGAAACAGATCGGTGCCCAATACGTTCAATTTGGCCATTATTTTCATTGACTTGTGGCACGGTGCATTGTCTTGGTTAAAGATGATTTTTTCTGCTCCACATGAGATGGTTTTTTACGATTCCATACTTCAAACCTCGAGCATCTAAAAACTGACGCCATACTTGTTGCAGCTATCTGTTGTGTTTTCCATGTCTAAATGTTGAAACAACACCGGAGAAAAATGATAGATCCATGTTTCGTCCACTGTTTCATACCACCGCAAGAAATTATTTTTATTGCGACATAAAAACAGTGCCGACCAGCTTTCTGGATTGTTGATGCGTCGTTGCTTTTGATAGATTGTGAGGGGCCCCCTATTTGGAAAAGATTGTTTTTCATGCCTAGATCTTCGCATACGATCATAAAAGCACTTCCAGTTCAGTTGGAATTTGATTTTGTGTTCATCCATAACGATTATCAAAACATGCTCACATTTTTCCGGATGACTGCCTAATTTGGTCACGTTAAAATCAGAACACCACAAATCTTTGTTTTTAATCTGAGTGCGGGTAACACTTCTTAAACCATTGCTGGACTTGCCCGGGTTTTCCTTATAGGAAGCAATGTTTTATCAATAAACGGAATTCGTTATTTTTAAGTTTTCGTAAATCAAAAAGTAAGGTCACGTATATGTCGGTAAGTTTAGTGTTTGTGGTGCGATTGACGTGAAAATTTGACACTTGTCTTCTGAACGATGATGATAGTTTGACATTAAAAAACGTCATCTCAGTCACCCCGGGACTTTTTTTAACAATAACACATCGATCATGACCGAGCTACTCAAAAAATACTAGTTTTATATAACATATATATAAAACGTATGAGAAAGTTTTTTTTTTTTTTAACAATGTGATATGCACATCAGCGGCTGGATTTGTTTTGGGCACCGTTCGATTCGCCCGGGTTTGCGGTTCAATGCATACGGCGCTGGTCTTATAAGCCAGTTGTCATATGTTCGAGCCCCGAAGTGGAATGATTCATAGTGTCAGTAGCATCGTAGTACTAGCAATAAAACGATTATGTATGCTAAGAATCGGCTGCGAAGTCTGTTGAAACAGAAAGGCCAAATTCCACAGAAGGAATGTAATGCCAAGACATTGCTTTCGATTAATGCGAGGCATCTTTCACCATCAACCCCAACCAACTAAACGATCAGGGTAACCAAAATTCTCAAAGAAAAAATTTTGAAAATTTGCAAACACAAATAAGTTTTTACGGAACCTAAAATTCCCTACAAATGTTGGCAGAAATTTTGTAGTTTGATATTGTATTTAACCCTTAAATGCGCAATTTGGTTTCACAACAAAATATCGAAAACGCTTCAAGCTTTGAATTTATGCGTCTCATGCAAAGTTATATCGACACAAAATATTAGCATTAGCGAAACATCGACTAAATAATACTTCAAAATAGTGGGTCGCTCTCCCCGGTACGAATAATTACCTACCTAGGCTTAATATGTTTCACCGGCTCTGGTCTGAAGCACTAGAAGAAATGAACGATTTTCAATCAAAGTTTTCCTTCTATACTGCGGGTGCTAAAAGGCAAGCATGCGTTATGATTTTTTCTCATACCTAGTTTATCTTTTATGCACGTCCAGTAGATAATCGGAACTGATATGTGCTTGACTACCTCAAAACCGTCGTCCGAGTGCGAAAAAGGCAAGAAAGCGTGTGAATTTTCCTCACTATTTTCAAAAGTTTTAAAAAACATTGTTTTTCAACTACTTATGGTTTTCTCACGCTGATGAAAATTCAGTCACAAATTCCTGATCATAATTCCGATAGCTTGTAGAAAAAATTATGTTGGGTTCAGTACATCAAGAGATATTCGTGATAAAGTTCTGCCCATTCTTGTACAGGGTAAATTTTGAAAAGGCGCCCATAATAAAGTAAGTCGTATTCACGACAAAATATAAGCCAATCGGCTACGTAAAGCTTGTACGCGAAAAGGCCTGAATAAAAAATTTTATTGCAAAAAAAGGTAACCGGAAGACTTAGATTTCGGATCGACCTCAAACATCAATTTTCGGTACATTCTCATCAAAACCGGCTCGAAAACACCAACATTTTAGGGGTTTTCAAGAAATATCAACAAACCGGAAGTCGCCATCTTGGATTTGCTGAATACCTCAAACATCATCATATTGTAGTAGTTTCCATGGAATATAAATAATCTTTTTGTGTATGCAAAAACCTCTTTTCACGAAGTAGGTTCGTAAAAAAATTCCTCCCTTCCTATTCTACAAACGTCACAGAAGCCGAAATTATAGATTCAGACTATAATGTTGCATTATTCTTATTCGCCCTTATTCTGAATAACGTCGAATCGTTTTTTCGCTCGTATTTCATTTGTATTCCCCATAACGCTAGCAAAATCAAAGGTAGCTATGATTCGATCGAAAAATCAATACGTCGTTATTCAGAATAAGGGCGTAAGAATCCTTCCAGATCGGGGCTCGAATATACGACAGCTGGCTTGTAAGACCAGCGTTCTATGCATTGAACCGCCAACCCGGGACGATAGTACTCTAAGTGAAATTGGAACCCACGAAGCACAAAGCTACAGGTTCATCCGAAACTCTGCCCCAGAACACTCGATACGGATTTGATTTGATTGATCCTATCATTTCTATTAAGGCAATGGCAGACATTAATCGTAATCTCATCCCACTTTCGATGGCCGCTAGCGATGGCCAGAAATAGCGTTCGGCACAGCTCTAATCAAATGTTCCAAACGTGAGCCGTGTGATTCTCCGTATCGGTAGCAATGCAATGAAGTCTGGATGTGAAAAATTTATGATGCCTGTATCCTACCGCCAGAAAAGGATTTTCCCCGTCATATTTCCGCTGCCGGCTGGAGTAATGATCGGGATTTCAGCCTCCGAGCCTCGGAGCCGGTGCGGATGATGCGAGAGATAGAGGCGAACAGATGATTCCGAGTGATTTATTCTCGTTATCATCCGGTATCTTCTTTTTTGCTATCATTGTTTTAGTGAATGCTTAAATGAAGGATAAGAAATGATTACGTGAATTGTGCTAACTATCAACTGCAATGAAATTGTCAGACTTTCGGAACCACAAGCTTATCAAGTTCCTATCTTCAAGTTCGTTTCCTTCCTGCCGATAATGGTTTTTTTTTCTCGACTAACCAACATCAATCACCATGCTTTGATACCAAAGGGAAAACTAGCACCAAAATAAAACTTACCAAGAAAGAACAAAAATAAAACCCATAAAGAAACCAAGTCCCAAGAATGCAATTTCTCTGCGCTAGCAAAAGTCACATTTCGCGAAGAAAGGGCGAGGGAAAAGGGGTGGAGGTGGGACGGGTTTTGACTTCCCACCGAATCAGTCGGAATCGAAAGTCAAACTCAGTGCATGGAATTTCAAGTTTCGAGACAGCAATATGTATGTGTATCGCTCAGTGCTGTAAAAGTGCCTGTAAAAGCGAACACATTTTCCGATTCGATTACCATTCCCCACCAATTTCAGTGGGGTAGGTTCGGTTGGTAGGAAATTTCAGGATGATTGATTGAAGCATTGATTTCTGGTGAGTTTAGATTCGCGTTTTTTTTATATAACGGGCAGTAGAGAAAAATGCGCGTGCACTTTGCCCCAAACTATATGTTATTCGTTTCTATACACGGAAAACGTCAAGAACTACTTTCGTAATCGTTTGACTTTTTTGACGTCCGTTAGTTGAGCGCAGCTGAACTTCGATGACTGCTGATGGTGGGTCTATTGATTCTGAATCCACTCCAGTTTCTACTGGAATCTGCGAAAGGACGAATTTCACTTGAAACGAATGGTTGAGTAAAAAAATTCATTCCGAAACAGTTGTTCGAGTAAAAAAAATCGCATTAGTTTACAAAAATGAAAAAAAAAGTTGAAATTAATATCAAATTAAATCGAACTCCAATGACCGTTTTTTGAAGCTAATGCCACTATTGTAGGATATTACAACACAATTCCGAACACACTATAGGAAAAGGTAAGGGGAGGAAAGATCAACGAAAAATGAAACATAACTCCATATGTTTGAAATTGCATTGTTACAGGGATGACGACGAATGAATTCCTTTCAGTATCGGAGAGTATCGGATATGGCTGATGGCGCCCTCTGATCGTTATCCGCCACACAAAGCTTTGTCATTTGCTAATGGTGCCATGTTATAATAATAACATAAACAGCAACAACATCAGTGGAAGGCAATGCGAAGCGAATGATGATACTTTTGCGAATTCGCTGTTTCCCCGGATCGGATTGGAATGAGCACTCATGAAATTCTAGCTCTCTGAAGGCAGCTCCAATTGACGGAAGGATCTGCTGCAAGGACAACTTTTTTCTCGTTTTGAGCTGAGCGATGACGACCACGCTTTCATTCGGAACAGAAATAATCTGCTTACGAAATTGTGAAATATTGTCCGAACCGGTCTGTTACACATTTGTGGTTTTTTTATATGATTAAAGTAACGACTTCATACACGGATTTTTATGGCAAGAAAAAAGAATCGAGAAATTGGAATGTTTGCAGTTGGCAAACGATTCAAAAATAATAACATCATAAAAGATAGTTTAGTCTCTGGAAAGAATATTCGGTTAATAATTTGTTTCTTCCTGGCCAAACTGGAATTGGAAATCTCTATTCGTAGATTTTTCCAGCATCAAGCCGACATACATTCACATGCAAGGTAATACTGCTTCCATCAGATTAACCTCCATTAAACAGGGAGACGATATGATTCTGAAAGCATTTTACAGACACTATTAGTATTGGAAACCATGAAACAATAAAACAATAAAACAATAAAACAATAAAACAATAAAACAATAAAACAATAAAACAATAAAACAATAAAACAATAAAACAATAAAACAATAAAACAATAAAACAATAAAACAATAAAACAATAAAACAATAAAACAATAAAACAATAAAACAATAAAACAATAAAACAATAAAACAATAAAACAATAAAACAATAAAACAATAAAACAATAAAACAATAAAACAATAAAACAATAAAACAATAAAACAATAAAACAATAAAACAATAAAACAATAAAACAATAAAACAATAAAACAATAAAACAATAAAACAATAAAACAATAAAACAATAAAACAATAAAACAATAAAACAATAAAACAATAAAACAATAAAACAATAAAACAATAAAACAATAAAACAATAAAACAATAAAACAATAAAACAATAAAACAATAAAACAATAAAACAATAAAACAATAAAACAATAAAACAATAAAACAATAAAACAATAAAACAATAAAACAATAAAACAATAAAACAATAAAACAATAAAACAATAAAACAATAAAACAATAAAACAATAAAACAATAAAACAATAAAACAATAAAACAATAAAACAATAAAACAATAAAACAATAAAACAATAAAACAATAAAACAATAAAACAATAAAACAATAAAACAATAAAACAATAAAACAATAAAACAATAAAACAATAAAACAGTAAAACAATAAAACAATAAAACAATAAAACAATAAAACAATAAAACAATAAAACAATAAAACAATAAAACAAAATGGGCATTTTCGAAACGAATTTGATCATTAGATGCAATAGATAATTCGATTCATGATGGTAACTTCCCGTTCGTTGAAATTTTTGGCATCTACTCATCAAACCGCTCCGAAATTCGTTTATTGGAAGATTATCAATATTCAAGTTTATTCAAGAAATATCAATAAAACGGATGGCGCCATTTTGGATTTCGGAGCGACCAAAAACATCGTCTTCCTGCATCTATTCATCAAATCCGGTACGAAATCACCAAAAATTTCAGTTTTTAAAATTTGAAACCCACGTTTTACCTTTTTCAAATCAAAACCGGCTTTTGAACCGGCCAGGTGTCATATACCATTCGACTCAGCTCGTCGAGATCGCAAAATATCTATGTGCAAAAAAATGCACTTGATGTTCTCGGAGATGGATAAACCAATTTTTACAAATTCAGATACATATAAAAAGCCATACTTTCCGATAGAATTTACCAACTTAAATTTTTTTTCCAGATCCGACTTCTGGTTCCAGAGTTACAGGGGGATACGTGCAAAAAATGGCAAAAAATGAGCATGTTCTCACCAAAGGTTGAACCTATTTTTACAACCTTAGACTCGAATGAGAAGTTTCTCATAGTCGTATCACAATGCTAACGACGATATGACTTCCGGTTCCGAAATTACATTGTGATGTATAGAAAAATTGTTAGTTCCCGGTTAGGGAAGTGAGGAAATAGTAATTTCCTCTTAAATTTATCTCAAAACTGTTCCCATTTGAAAGTTATATCAGTTGCTAACCAGACAACCCCAGTTTCTGGTTCCGGATGTACGGGGTCAAAAACTTCAAAACGAAACTGATATCAGTTTCTCAGCGATGAACGAACCGAATTGCAATATTTTAGTTTCAAACGAAAATGTGTGCTGATGAATCTCATCCGAATCCCATTTCCGGTTACAGAACTACAGGTTGAAGTGTGTTCAAAATTTCAAACCGTTGTTTAGAGCGACAAAGAAAAATTCAAAGAAGAAATTGTTTTAAATTTAGTTATTCAAATTTGTTCAATTTGTACGTACTACTTTGTACGCAAGCATCACACAAGTAGGTAGATTAAGACAGTTTTTCGTTGGCAAGGCATCTGTAGTTGTGAATTTGATCACATGAAAGTCTAATAGTATTCGGAGCTCCCGATACTTCCGACATTGAAATTACAACGAAAACCAATAAATTTGAACGAAAATTGAGACAAATCATTTTGACATTATTACCGTGAGGTTTGTGTAGAACAACTAAGAAAATTTTTCGATTAGAAAAGAATAATTTCATTGATTAAAAATAAAGCATGTTTAACAAAAACCACTACCTTTACATATGCTTAGCGGTTTATGTTGAACTGCGTGGTGGCATTGTTGATTCAAAATAAGCTTGTTATGACAAATTTCGCTCTAATTCGAACAAATGTTGGCAGCACCTACTCCGAATTCAAAGAAACTTGCTGTACATGAAGACTTTATCACAAAAAACTACTTTGCATAATTTGTTTTTACAAAAATGATCTAGACTGTCTTTTGAAAAGGGCTGTAGTCGAAAACTAACAAATCCTACAAAAATGGGTTGTATGAGTGTTTTTTGCAAAATTAGTCAAGTTTTCGAATTAAAACATATAAAAAAAGCCTAATCGACTCCTTCATTGACAAACATTGATTTTAAAATTAAAAAATCGATTTGCAAAACAAAACATTTTTGATATGGATGAAATTTTGCTAAAAGAAAGGTGATTATGTTTCCTACCTACAGTCAAAAATTCAAGTTGGTCACTTTTACGGAAAAAAGTTATCCTTGATTTTTTTCAGTGTAATTTTATCAAAAATATAAAACGACTTCGAACAGCAGAGATGTCTATCTCCTCTGTGTGACGAAGAGCAAGCAAAATTTCTCCCCTCGCACTGACAACTTCAACGAGAGCTCTTCTCTTTCACATTTATACACCACTGTTGTGTAAAGTGTGCACGCATCATGAGTGCGTTGGTTTATTTCCTTTTACCTCTTCCACTGAATCGCACCAAAGTGCTAGAGCATTAGCTAATAAATTCTCTGAGGTGGATGCAGATACTTTCACAGAGGTGTACACACCGGTGAGCACTCTGCTGTATGGTTTTCGTAGATGAAGCGTGGACACGCAAAATCAGCAAAATAAAACAATTTATCGTAAAATTTTCGGTTTTCCTTGCAAATTTTTCATAGCAAGGCCAGATCTACTCTCTATTAATTGAAATTCACAGAAGTGTTCGCTCACCATCACGCGCCAGTGGTCACTTGGGTGTATTTAGACGAGAGCGCGTGTGAGCGATTCATGCGAAGAGAATGTGTTTCACTCGCGCCAGCGGCTTTAACCACAAGCACACACTCAAATGCTGTCTATTCGACACTGAGAAGAAGTGCGCTTTCCTCTTTGTGCGGTGCTTCGTTTTCTGGATCCTCGGTGTGGCAAAAATCTGACTCTAGCGTGTATCTCTCTGGTGAAATGCCATCTCTGTCGAACAGTATCAAGTGCAAACAATTTCTTTACAAATACGATAGCCTCCGTTTCAGTGTACAAATGGACTACGTAGCCTAGTTTCACTGTAATGAAATACGTTCACCCTTATTCTAAATAACGGCGTATTTATTTTTCGAACGAATGTGGATCGATCGAATCCCAGTTACCTTTGATTTTGCTAGAGTTATTGGGAATATAAATGGAATACGATCGAAAAATCAATACATCGCACAGTGGTTCGAATCAATAAAAACGTGGACATAAATCAGTAGCTGCCAAACCGTTCCTTAAATACATAAAGTTGCTTTTAAGAAAATATTTACAAATATATACCGCGTAATTTGATTCTATCCCCAATTGTTCATGGCCTACTTTGACAAAAATATAACCATAACATGTTTTTCTGAAGAAATAAATTTTTTTTCTCTTCTAGAATGTTTTAGAACTATTGAAAATAATTTACTTTATCAAATGTACCAAAAGTCTAGATCGCACCGTTTCGGATATACAAAGCGTTTTTATGACAACCCCCTTAAAATCAGTTTTTTATTCATACTGTGTTTCGAGTTGTTTTTATACGCACACTTTGTTTGGGATAATTGAAAAAAATAAAAAATCCCATATTTTTGTTGTTTCCTGGCAAAATTATACAACATTTTACCTTTTTTACTTATATCATAAAACCTTACACCGAAGCAAAATATACAACTTTATTTAGCTGATTTTTACAAAATTTATAGGAAAAGATATGCTCAATACTATAAAAAAATCTACGTGGAACTCAATGGAACTTTTTTTTAGGCCTTTCAAAGTTATTTTTAGTTGTTGAATTATGTCAACCCCCTTAAAACTAGTTTTCTAATCATAACTTGTTTCAAGTTATTTTTTATACATACTTTGTTTGGAATAATTGTAGAAAATATAAAATCCCATGATTTTGTAGAAGGTAATGCATAGGTTTCTAGAAAAGTTATACATCATTTCATCTATTTTTACCTAGGAAACCTTGTACTGAAGCGAAATATTCAACCTAATGCAGCAAACTTTTACAATAATTATTGGAAAATATATTCCTAATCCAATTTATTATCCAATGAGAATATTCTGAGTACTATTTGTGTGACTCATTTTCACTATGATCATGCTGAAACCTTGAATGGTTAAAAAACGGAGGGCGTCACGCGTCTGCTATTTCTGTAACTCACTTTTGCAGTGAGCGTAGAGATGGGCAATTCGCTCCTGAGCTATTCCAGTGAATCGAATCTTTAAAGTGAGCTGATAGCTCACAGCTCTTTTTAAAAGAACCGCAGCTCACCAGTTCACCGCACTGGTGAGCAGGGATGCCAGGTTCAGAGATTAATCTGTGTTTCACAGATTTTCAACCTTTTGCACAGATTTAAAAAATGGCACAGATTCTCACAGATTTCTGAAAATAGTCACAGATTTACACAGATTCTGAAATCGATCATAGATTTTTAAAATTGATCACAGTTTAGCACCAAAAATTAAAGAGCGGTAGGAAATAGTGAGAGTTTTTGGATGGCCACAGATTTTTGAAAAAATGACCTGGCATCCCTGCTAAGGTGGAAACAAGCTACGAGCTGAACGGATCTTCGGCTCTTGGAGAGAGAGTTATAAATGAGAAGAAATGTGTGCATTTGTTCGTTCTTCCAAATGTGTATCTATCCTTCTTTAACAGATTGAATGAGCCATTGTCAATAAGAAATCTTACCTCTCACTCAGTAGGCTAAGGTATATTCAGGGATGCCACTTTTGCAGATATTCTCAAATATGACATAATAATAATTCGCAGATAAGTTAGTTCGCATAGCATTGTTCTTTGTGCATCAATGATTTCGATCATGCATATGAAAGTAAAACGGCACAAAAAAGCGGCGCTCAAAACAAACCTTCAGTACAATCTTAATGAGCTGATGAGTTGATACATTGAATCGATTCCCTTTAGTGAGCTGATCGGTTCGGAGCTGCTCACCGGCATGAGCTGCTTCGCACATTTCCAAGTGAGCGTCGCACGATCAACATATCGTCTTTAAAAACAAGTTGCTTTGCGATAACTCAATTTATTTACACGTTTAAAAATGAAATCTCTTCGAAAAGGTTTGTACTTTTACAATACTTTTTCATATTTTGTTTGGAAAACATTTTTTCATTTTTTTAATATGTGTTGAACTTTTGATAATTTTTTTGGATTTTCAATATTTAAAACTAAATTTGGAAACGGCCTAAAAAAATTGCATCGAGTTCCACTTAGATTTTTTCTAATATTGTTAATTGTCAAAGAGTAAACAAAATAAAAATCACAACAGTTTGCCTAAGTTGCGTGTGCAAGCATGAGCTTGTTTATGCGTGTTTACGCGCACTTTGTAGTAGATACTTAGGTAATAGAGGTAAATTTTACATAGGTAAAACCAAAAAAAAACTATTTTCAAATTAAAGTGAATATATCTCACAAAATATTTTTTTTGCATTATTTATATCTTCAGCAAAAATACTTCAAATGTTGTTTTCTTCAATATGAGAAGAAAAAAAAACATTAAAAGAAAATTATTTTTATTCGAAATTGGTACTACCCTCTTAACAAAAATTAAGGTGCCACTTTCAAAAGAAGGATAATATAATCTTGTCAAACTTCTTCGAAGACACGTTAGCTCTTAAAAATCAGTGAAAGTCAGTACAGACTTTTGACCGTTTTTTCCAGTTGTGGACCACTGTGCGTCGACCCTTATCACCGGTATCACCACACGACGAAAACCAAGTGAAGTGATTGTAACCCTTATTATAGGTATCACTTCACGGTGAAACTAATTGAAGTGAATGTAGGTTCTTTTTACGGAAGTCGCTTCAGAGAAAAAAGTAATTACTTAAATGAGCTTGTGGTTATTACGAACATCACATCACCAGAATTTTGTTGCAAAAAATTATTTTTTTCACTACAGTGATTACTTCTTTGTGCGTGATACTGGTAATAGGAAAAATCAAGCGAAGTGACATGTAAGTGAAGTGAATGTGAAAGTGGAAGCGAGAACGGTAATAAGGGTCGTCGTTATTCATAATAAGGATGATTGTATCCATTGGCCACCAGATTTTGAAGGAGTAGAGAAGAACGTTTTGCTTCTAAAGAATTACACTTTAGGCGCTTTCTGTACTGTTTCCGTCCAGTTGAAATCGGTGAGATTTAGATAGTGACAATATGGCATCGTTGCCTAGCACTGTTACAGTGTCATGCGCAAGGATAGCTTTTATCGTATCAAAGAACGCTCACTGGCAACTCTTCACACGATTGAATCAGTGCCATCAAAGAGAGACGGATATCATCGCAGCAACAAAAAACCGGCATGGTTCATTCAACATAGAATAGACACCAGTGCGAAAGCGAACTTCTCTCGATGATTTCTCTGAAGCAACAAACGGTCGCTTATTCTCGTTTCGCGATCCGATTCTGTATGGGCTGTATATAATTGTGGATAATTGCGAATCATTTAACTATTGCCGCTTTTTCTAACTATGTGCATATACGCCCTTATTCTGAATAACGTCGTATCGTTTTTTCTCTCGTATTTCATTTGTATTCCTAATAACGCTAGCAAAATCAAAGGTAGCTATGATTCGATCGAACCACATTCGATCGAAAAATCAATACGTCGTTATTCAGAATAAGGGCGATAATCTTTGTATAAGTTGTGTCTAGGAAAATGTATGTGAATGCTCCACACAAGAGTTGTGAAATATTGCAACCTAGTATGAGAATCATCATGTCGAATCATCGATTCGATTTTCTGCGATAATTGTCAACTTGCGATTCTCTCTTGGTAAATTCCACACAGCACCGTTCATTACCAGACTGTAATTTTTTTAAGGGCCGTGAAATACTCAGAGTATGAAGCGGAACGAAGAAATGAAGAAAAATTCTTTTGCGGTTCATGCATTGAGAGACTCGAGTTCTTGTAGCATCTTCTACCGGATTGAAAATGTTGTATACAATATAGATAAAAATCGAGCAGCTTCTGTCAAATTCGGCAATCACCAAAACAGGTCATGCGTAGTTGACTCGCATATTCAAGCGGATTAGAAATTCTTAAACAAAATAGCTTAGTTCGGAGGCTTCTTATGTCTAATGCAGTGCTCTCATAATACACTAAAGATCGAATTCCGGTTCCACAGCAAATCAAAAGAACAACTTGAATGCCCTCTTCTTGCTTGAAAGTTTCCCACGACTCCATTTCCACCCTTCCCTTCCAAACCCTTTCCCTTTTTCAAGATTGATATTCATTTCGTCAAATAATAACGACCTCAACTTACAATGACAGAGAGGGATGATTTCCGTCCCATCAAGCCTTCACTGCAGTGCAAACATGTTGATTTATGTCTTCTTTATAATCAAAAGTATGTGCCATAAAGAAAAGCGTTTTCATCGAGATCCAAGGAATGAGCCATCATTCACACACACACACAAACACACGCACATGCTCAAGTTTGAAACAGCAATAATATGTGGATTACTGCAGACAATCTTAACCCTATCCCGGTGTTTCATCGCCTTCCGTTTTTCTATGCCAGTGAAGTCGTCTGGCTGGGGGATCAAGCGGAAACGGGTCGAGTGATGAAAAAGTAATGATATAAAGAAACATAAACTTTTCGGTCCACAGAAGCATACTCAAAAGCACATCAAATATTTGCATATGTCTGCTAACCCCATGAGTAAGTGTGTTTGTGTACACGCTACGGCTTATGGGTGTACGCTTTCCCAACAAACAAGAAAAAAATACTACATTAAATAAGCTCGAATAACACGGGAACCCGAACGATGTTACCCGTCTGTGTGGAAGGATTTTATTTCCCTCCGTTCAGCGTCAGCGCAGGTAGCATGCTTTTCGCGATGTGTGCTTCATGATTTACCGCCTCCTCCTCCTCCTTCGGTAGCTCTGAATAACTCGAATTTTCATCTCGTTACACCATCGGTTCACGCATCCGCAGGTACGCTGATTTCCTTGGTCAGATAGAGGAAGTGTAACAGAGTAATGTTTGAAATATTTAGGAGGCATCACATAGTTTCCTCCGGACCGCTCCGTTGGATTACTTATGTCCCATCCGGGACATATTCGTTCGTTTTGATGTTCACTGCAAATACAAATTTATTCTACGGATTTGTGTTTTCAATCTTAAGGCAGTGAACCGTGTGAGGCACACTGTGCGACACACATTAAAGAGCCCCACGGTTGGATTTCACACGTGTGTCCTTAGTAACAGCACCGGACAGAAGAAGAAATAAAAAAAAAACCCGGTGGTTGCTGCAATGCCGATCCACCTTATGCGGTTCCGTTGTGCCGTTCTGCAGACCGCAGTTGTAGTCCGGGTTGAGATTTATAAGGCTACAGGGAAATCACTTGATGACTGGCTGGCATCGGTTAGGCCTGAGTGGTTCGCACACAAACCCAGTCCGTCGGCCACCCCGGAAAAGATTACCCCCCGGCAGCACTATGACCTAATCGATTAGTAATGACACACTGGAGAGCCTAGAAAGAGATGGAAACAAATATTGAACTTTCAACCTTTATTCCACCGGTTGGAATTGTTTTACCACGTTGCGAACCATGTCGAATAACTTGTTGACTGGGTTGGATTGCGTTCGAATTCCAAGCACCCTCGACCCTTTTTGAACAATGGCCTTGTCCTTCCTCAGCTCTTAGTTTTTATTTACACAATCGAACAGTGTTTGCTGTTCGTGTCATGATTGTTGTCGTTGTCGATTGTTCTTCATCTGAAGTGTCACCGGGAAAAGTGTTTAATGAACCAGAACAGCGTAATCATTGGTTACCGACGAATTGTACAATTTCAAGACCTACTAGGATGCACACTAAAATCGCTCATCAGTCTGTCTGGTAAGGTGCAAAATGCACAATGCTACATGCTACTGTAACCAGAGGTCGTACAGTCGATGTCAGCATTCCGATTAGCATCGAAATTGCTCATGAATACCGTGCTCATCGGTGAATAAAAATGCTCACCACACTGCTACTATAAGGTAAGTGTGACACGAAGCATGGAAAATGTGTTGCTAGAGCTGACTGGATTAAATCGTTTTTTTTTTTTGTTGCTGCTTCGAGAGGACGAAATAATGAATATTAAACACCGTAAACGTTGTGTGCGTTGCATGGCATGACAGAATAATCATTTCGACTTACGTGGTTCGATATTCGAAAAGGTTTTTCACTTGTCATTTAATATTTTTAAATTCATTCTCGGTAATCTTTATGTGACGAGGGAGCAATATACCTATTCTCAACAAAAAAATACATTTCAAACTGTGAACCATTCGGTCACATCGCTACTTTTTGTAGTACATACATATATACATACGTAGCACTGTAACATACAGTGTTCATTAATCTTGCACCTTAAATAATATCTCACTTGTAGGTGGATTAATGGACCACTGTGCATTTCGACAGCTGATGAATCGATCGTCCCACGATCTAAATTTTTTCATTCGATGAAATAATTTCCGTTGAAGTAACCCTTTTGAGTCTTTGAGTTATTTTCGTTTATTTTCTGAAAAGCTCGTTATACTGTTGTTCATATTTTCAACAACAAAAATACACTAATCAAAGCTTGAACTAAGTTTTAAACTTACCACTTACCACACAAAAAACCTGACGGGATGATTCTGAACGTTGCCTTACCTGAAAAATAAAACCAATATTTATTATGTAGTATAAAAATACAAATGAGAATTTAGTATTTTATTTATATGGAATAACTTAGGAAAATTCATTATAGTTTAAAAGATAATATACAAAAAGTATCATTCTTAAGCTTTTGGAAAAAAATGCTGGATTTCTGCCTTTCTCTATAGAAAGGTAATAGATTTGCTGGAAACCGTGACTTTTTATTGGAGCTCCGGAGACTATACTACTCGAATCAGCTCAACCAGATCGGCAAATGCCAGTGATGTGTGTGTGTATGTGTGTTTTTTTCCTCCCAACCTCCCTCAGCAGAGAAAACCGATTGGAAAAACTCTGCTACACCTATATGCCTCGATCCCCCTGGTACCACTGATGCGACTGCTTCAGAGGGGGGGGGGGGGGGGGGGCAATGTGCACTCTTCTATTGCTGTGCTCATGCACTTTTGGTCGCTTCTAATCCGTGCTCATGCACTTATCGTATTGCGCAAACTCTTCAAGCGATCCCAGCTTGCTCCACTTTCTTTGTAACTCCGTCAGCATTTTTGTAACTGCCCTGCTGATCGCGTTCCACGTCTCCTCAGTGCGGCACATCTCGTCGACAACGTTTTCTACATTTAATGCCGGCATCGATCTTCTTATCGCCTCGAATCTGGGGCAAATGAACACTACGTGCTCCGGTGTCTCCTCCACGTACACGCACTCCGGGCAGAAGGGCGAAGCGGCATGGCCAAACCGATGTAGGTACTGCCTGAAGCAGCCATGACCAGACAAAAACTGGGTTAGGTGGAAGTTCACTTCTCCATGCTTCCGGTTCACCCAGGTCGACACATTAGGGATGAGCCGATGGGTCCGTCTCCCTTTCTCCGTGGAATCCCATTCCTGTTGCCACTTTGCCATTGAGGCCGTTCTCACTTGCCTGGTCGTCCTCCGCACGTAGCACTCGATATCCTCCTCTAATGTGATGCAGATTGGGATCATCCCTGCAATCACACAAACTGCCTCCGACGATATCGTTCTATATGCGCTTGCTACTCGCATGGCCATGAACCGGAACGCACTGTTTAGCTTCGCCCGATTTCGCTTGGTTTTTAGCGCCGCACCCCAGGCTGGAACTCCGTACCGCAATATCGAAGATGACACACTCACCAGCAGCCGCCTCTTGCTGCTTTTTGGACCACCGGTGTTTGGCATAATCCTTGACAGTGCGTTGATCGCCTTCGCCGCCTTTTCACAGGCGTAGTCGACGTGGCTGTTAAAGTTTAGCCGATCGTCGATCATCACACCCAGATGCTTCAGTTGTCGCTTCAATGCTATTTCGTGTTCTCCGACGGAGATTTCCACTCGCTGCACTGCCTTGCAGTTGCTCACCAATAGCACCTCCGTTTTGTGGTGGGCTATCTTCAGCTTGACTCCATTCATCCAGTTTTCGATGATGCCATTCATCCTCCTCTGTCCAGCTTCAGTGTCGTACACCAAGACTCTGTTCTGGAAGTAGCTTTTCAAGATCCGACATAGGTAGTCTGGAACCCGCATTCTATGCAGCGCTACGGCGATAGCCTCCCAGCTGGCGCTATTGAACGCGTTCTTGACGTCAATTGTGATTACGGCGCAGTACCGGTTTCCTCTCCTCTTCTGTTTGGACGCCTTCTCGGCCCTCTCTAGGACCGTCCGGATAGCATCCACCGTCAACTTTTCCTTCCGAAATCCGAACTGCAGCCGTGACAGTCCATTCTCTTCTTCTGTAAACGGCTCCACCCTGTTAAGGATGACCTTCTCCAGCAGCTTCCCAAGTGTGTCCAGCAGGCATATCGGTTTATACGATGCTGGATCCCCCGGCGGTTTTCCTGGCTTTGGCAGTAAAACCAGTTTCTGTACCTTCCAAATGTCTGGGAAGTGGCCTTCTTCCAAACATTTCTGCATCGCCGACCTGAACATATCGGGGTAGGCCAGGACCGCCGATTTCAACGCCACGTTGGGGATCCCGTCCGGACCTGATGCTTTGTTCACTTTCAGTTTTTTCGGCACTGCTTCTAACTCGACATTGGAGACCTGCCGAGCTTCCGCACTACCTTTGTCTTCCTCACCATACGGTGTTGGTGGCCACGTCGTTGGGTCGTGCTTCGAAAAGAGACCCTCCACGATTATCTTCAGCTTATCTGGGCACATTTCGGCTGGCGTCGCTGGACCTTTGATCTTCGCCATCACGACTCGGTACGCGTAACCCCAGGGGTTTGCGTCGGCTTCTCTGCATAGCTCCTTGTGGCAGTTCGACTTGCTCACGATTATCTCCTTTTTAAATGCGGCTCTGGCATCCTCGAACGCCAACTGCCGCTCCTCTCTATCCGGGAGGATTCTTGCCCTCTGGTAGCGTCTTCTGGCTCTTAGTCAGGCAGCACGGAGGGTGCCGAGTGTCTCGTTCCACCAATGTGCAGGACGCCGTCTGTACCTTGGCTCCCGTTTTCGTGGCATTGTAGTGTCGCATGCCCTTGTAATCACTCTTGTCAGCTCTACTGCATCCATGTCTGGAGTATCGCTGTTCGCACGAAGTGCTTCGACGAAGAGGTCCTTATCGAAGGCCTTCGTCTACCACTTTCGTTCGCATGTTCTGCTTCCCTGTATGGCCGTGGGGTTCCGTTGGCCAACGCTGTAGCAGACCGCCTGGTGATCACTATGGGTGTACTCTTCGCTTACTCTCCAGTTCATGCTGCGCGCCAGCGATGGGCTGCAGAAGGTAATGTCGATGATCGATTCCCGCCCGTCTTTCCTGAATATGCTAACGGTGCCAGCGTTGCACAGTTGTACCTCCAACTTCGCTAGCGCTTCCAGCAGGCTGTAACCTCTAGCGTTGGTTAGCCTGCTACCCCACTCCACGGCCCACGCATTAAAGTCTCCACCGATCAGTACTGGCCTGCGTCCAACCAGCTTGTCGGTTAACTCCTCCAGCATCCGATCGAATTTCTCCGCTGTCCACCTTGGGGGTGCATAGCAGCTGTATACGAAAATGCCGTTGATTTTGGCGATGACGAAACCTTCGTACGTGCTTGCAACCACCTCCTGAATAGGAAATCTTCTAGTCACATGTATAGCAGTCGTTCTCGTACTATCTGCCACCCAGTTGTTGTTACCGAGAGGAACTCGATACGGCTCTGCAATAATCGCAACGTCGCACTTTGCTTCTGTTGTTGACTGCCTCAATAGTTGCTGTGCGGTGTCGCAATGATTCAGGTTTATCTGCTTTATCTCCATTACTGTTGATCTGCGATCGCCTTCTTATATGCAGGGCACTTGTATCCACCCGTCGAGTGGGCGTTTCCTTCTTCCGTAGTACAGAGCATGCACTTTGGCGCCTGCGAGCAGTCCTTCGCAACGTGTCCCTTCTCTCCGCATTTTCTGCCTTGTTCAGATCTGTCTGGGCCTTTGCAGTTGACCGACATGTGTCCGAAGCCCATGCACTTGAAGCATCGCAAAACCCGTTTGCTGTCACTCCTTACTTATCGGGCGGCGACTCTCAGCGGGCACACCGAACAGCCAACTCGTACCTTGCCTATCTTCAGCAATTTGCTGGCCGCAGGCAACGATAGTCGAATCATCGCTGTTTGTGTGCCTTGGTGCCCCTTCATCAGCCGGATCGTTAGAACCTCTTCTCCCAATTTGCATTGTGTCTTCAGTACACTACCAAGCTCCTCTACTGTTGTGATCTCGTCCAGGTATCGGCATTCGATCGTTGCTTCCTGGCACAACGCCTTCACGTTCCCGCCATCCCCGACGAGGTCGCCCAATGACTTGGCGAACTGCTCTCGGTAGGCAGAACTTTTAATCGCTGGATCCTTCTTCAGTTCAAAAAGAATATCTCCTTGCTGAGTGCGCCTGGTGTTCACCACGTTCTCACCCAGTTCCTTCAACTCCGGATCTTCTCGGACTTTCTTGAGGATTGCTGCGTACGACTGTTGGTCGTTTGCCTTGACCAGCAGGGCGTCTCCCATGTGTCTCTCCGGATGGAGTAGACGGGGTTCTTGCCAGCTCTCTTTGGATCTCCTTTTATCACGAACCGGCATTCTTCCCTTTTCGATCCGATTATACCCTTTCGTTTCCTCCTTTTTGGACTGATTTTTCCTTGCGATTTTTGGCGACGTTCCAATCGCCCTTGGCTCTCTCGTCTCTCGACTCCTCACTACCTTGAACATTCTTTGTCTTCCTCGGGTCTTCTTCCTCGCCTGGTGTTTGTCGACTCCGTTTGTTCGAGCTCTTATTTCTGCGTCCTTTCGGGGTCTCCTGCATTTCGGTTGACGCTTCCACCGCCGCCACCTGCTCCAAGGCCAGCTTCATAGCCTTTTCAGCAGACTCTGCTCTCTTCTGCAACGCTGTGTGCTCGCGGTCAGCTTCCATCACGGCATATCTGAGGCTCGACACCCTTAGCTTAATCTCGGTGTGCACGTTGTTACGGCCCTTTACGTATTCGTGCAGCTCGATGACCTTCCTGTTCAACTCCATCATTGACACCTTGGACCTCGCAAGTTGTAGGCCTTCTTGAGTGGTGCTGCTGCTCGGTGTAGGCACCGAAGGCTCTCCTTTAGTGCTGCCGCTAGGTGTGGACATTTGGCTCGTTACCCCTTTTGCTCCAAAGAGTCCATGTTGCCCACCTCGTGGCGTGCCGCTGCTATCCGTTGCCGTGATACTGAAAGATTCTACCGGCGAACGTGTCAACCTACTGCTTCTTAAGAATGCGCTCGCATCCATATCATCTTCTACCTCCGTTGTGTTGTTATTTTGCTTCTTCTCCATCTGGTTGGGTCCCCCCTCCAAGCCGCTATCTTCGCCCGTCATAAGTAGTTGCCGTTGTGATCCCATGGTGATCTTTGCAAGCAGTGAGGCCATGCTAAGGTTGACACGGTCCTTTATGGGGAGCCGTGTTCAGAGCCGGATCGGCACTAGTCAGGAATGTTCAACTGAGCCTACTTCCACCGGCTAGGGTGGCGGGTTCGGAACGTACTTGGAGGCCTGCCAAGGATTTAACGGGACAGGGGCAATCGTACCATTAGCCCATTCGCCGTTTCAGAGAGGTGTCACCCATTCTTACTAGGGTAGTGGAATAGCACGGCTGTCAGCTCTGTAGCGTCATGTAGTATATACGTATTCCTTGCTCGTGTCCACATCCATGGGCTGCCAGTTTGCAATAATTAGGGTCTTACTGGCGTCGATCCTAAGGTGCTGGTTGGCACTCCGGTTGTTTGGGCTAAGGCACAGAAGCCCGGTCACCTCCAAAAGGAAGTGCCAATGGTGGTAATCCACACGGGTGTGTGAACGGTTTTCGCTTAGGAAAGACTCCCAAGCTACCACCCGAATCGCACAAGGGGGGGTTTATGGTTCCGGAGATATACCGATATTAGTGACAAACCCTGGACCATCAGATAAAAAAAATCGCCCAAGAATAGGCTGCTACTCGCAATTTTGTCGAAGAGCCATGGATGACCAGAAATTCTACATGGCGACGGCACGAGAAGATGTTTCTGCGAAGTTAAAGTTTGCTTTTATGAACAAATTTGCCAAAAAACTGATGATTTGGCAAGTTGTATGCAGCTGCGGAGAAAAGACCAAAATGTTCGTGACGAATAAGAAGATGGATTCGAAGTTGTACAAGGGAAAAAAACCTCAAAAACCGCGTACCACAGCCCATTTCATTAAAGCCCATAAAGGTCCCGTGAACTTTTGGCTAGATTTGGTGGGTTACCACTATAGCCGGGAAGTCATCCAGTGATACAGCTATAATAACGTAGATCTCATCGATAAAAACATCAATTCACCCAAGCGCCAGCAGTTCCGGTTAAGAAACGTGGAAAAACGGTTCGGGACGCGACTCAGACGGCCAAAATGTGGAACAAATGTGCCAAGGAAGTTGTCACCGGAAGTATGAAGTGTTTGATGGAAGGAATCAAGAAGAAATTTCATTAGAAACTTCAAGAACTTCGGTGCAAAAAGGTCTTAAGATCTGCACAAGCAATCCGCAGTTTATGTATAATTGTTCAATGCTGTTCATAGTCATGGAGCGATGCTTACTTGTCTATTCTGATATGTTTCATGAATATTTTCAGTCATCCAGGAACTTCAGTGATTCACAAATCTTAAGACCTGAACTTTAAGTAATTTTTGGATGGCGTAGATCATTCACAATAAGCCTATTAATTGCATGTAGTACCACGAGAAGTGCTGTAAAACTTCATTCAATTCAATTGAAATCAAATGTGTGCACACACTGACAAGCACTCTGCTGCAGTAAACTTCAAATTTTAACACACAACCTCTGCTGTCGCACCGAATGGGCATCATCCCGGCTTTCATTCGCTTCTCTCAGTTTAACCACCGACTGTTTTTTTTTTTTTGTTATTCAAAAGATATCTTTATTCAGGCCTATTTGCGTACAAGCTTTACGTGGCCGATTGAGCCGATTTTTTAAATAAAAAATTCTTTGTATTCGATCTCGTTGTCACCCTTTTTCTAGGGGGAGAGGAGCTTCCATTTCCCTTCTGCGAGGATTGAAAGCACTTTGTTCGTGGCTCGTCTCGTCGTCCATTGACGCATCGGTGGCATTGTTGATTTCCGTCTTCTTTTCGTTTTCCTTGTTATTCGCAGTCTTGATCTCGTTGCTAGTTACTGTAGAATCGCCTTGTTGTACATTGGTTGCAGTTGCTGTTTGGTTAGATGGTGAAGGTGATTTTGAAACAGGAGCACTGCACTCACTAGTTTCCGTTGTTGAGCGGTTGTCCTTGTTTTTGTTTGTTTTGTTTGTTTTCGCAGTTTCAGTGCAAGGTTTGCCGTAGTGTGCAGGTTGTTCACAAAACTGACATGTAACCAGTTGATTTTCATACGTAATCAGCGTTTTACACGGATGTTTCCCGTCTTGATTAAAAATGATGTAAGATGGAATTGCTTTACGTAGTTGCATACGTACCACTCGCACGCCATTCCGGATACCCGGAAAAAAATTCCGCCATACTTCCCTTTCGATGGAAAGAACTTCACCGTACTGCGACATAGTTTCCCGAACATACTCATCGCTGGACTGCGGGGGAAGGTCATGCACGCGTACTTGTATGGCATTGTCCACCATGTGCACAGGAATTTTGTATTTAATGTTATCACACTCAACGCTGTGCACCTCGTTGTTAACCGAAGCGAATGCAATTGCATCGCTTTCACGTTTAAACATAATGTACACACAGTTAGACGCCTTGTTGAATTGAATCTCAGTTACATTATTAGCGTCTAGATGCATTCGTTCTTTAAGTAAGATTTCAATTTCATTTGCTGCTGGTCTAACTTTGCAACGCTTGAAATCTATACAAATTGAATTTGGCCTTGTTGGCCAAGTTTCAGGCTTTGTTAAATCGTATTTGACCATTCCGTACACTCTATTGTTCACTGCACTGTATTGTCTTTGTTTCTTTTGCTTCGACCGCAAACGATTTTCGACTGCGTTGGCTGAGATGCGAGCACGAACTGACCACCGTCTGTTTATCTAAAAAAACATCTCTTACAATTGAATGAGAGAGCGACCTGCAAGTTACGTTCATGTGAACATTCGAATTGGTTCAAGATGATGGATAAAAGGTAAACCAGTCACGATAACTGAAATGTCAATTACAAAATGAACATAAATTAATTGTTCGCTCTTTCAGTTTTCATTTTTAAAATTTCGAAACTCATCTCAGTACATTTCAAACAGTCGAAATTGTCGATTTTAACTGGCTGGTGTTTATTGAAAACTGAAATGAGAACCGCTCCCCTCTATTTATCATTATGGTCGGAGAGAGTTTTGGTTGTCGAATTGATGTTTATGCCTATTCATACGCACTTGCTCACTACCCACAGTTAAGTCAAAGAAGATAATGAAACAGGTACTTGGCACTTCAAACTGAGCAAGCAAAACTTCAAGTGATCAGGTGCGGTTATTCGATTGACAATGAATTCGGGGAGCTTCGGCAACAAAAGTAAAATGAATGAAAAGGGATATGCTGACAGTCAACGGCCATAAACTTTATTTTCATCTAATGATATTCGATTGAAATGAAGCTTTACTCTAGGTAGTTGTTTTTGAATGATCTAGAACATTCACAATAAGTCAATAATTTGCATGTGGTACCACGAGTATGGACCGTGTACAAGGATCTTATTTTTTCACTTGGTTACGCTGGTAGATCTAAAGGTCTATACTTCAGGAAGTTTTTGAATAAACAAGTACTTCCTCATAATTTATCACAATGATCCCATAAATTGAATGTGATACTACGAGTAAGGACCACAAGAAAAAAAAACTCACTACTGTCATCGGTTACGTTGGTAGACCTTAAGGCCTTTATTCCAAGGAGGTTTTGGATAGAAAAGAACTTTCGCAGACATAATCACAGTACGTCAATTTGCTGAATATAGTACTACGAGCACATACCGCACTCAAAATTAGTGCAAACCTCATCCGTCACGTATTTATATGTAATGATTTGTTTTCTCCAGAGAATTCTTGGATACTCACGATCTGCACTAGATTCCATTGAACCAAAACATTTCATAATATTTTAATCACAGCAGCATGTTGGATTGTTATGTATCCGAATTAATAAAAAAATTCTTCATTAATCGCGTAAAAATGTAGCGTAAATTGAGTTTCTAGTGTATTTGGATCCGACTTCTGCAGTCAAAATTACAAGATAAAGTGCGTCAAAAAACTTCAAACTGTCGTTCAGAGCGACGATTCAAAAAAAAGGAAAATCGAAATTTTTGTGCAAAACTGTTTCAATTTGTAGATCATGTTCCCGAATAAACTTTGTTGTTTTAATTCAAAATCAAATGAAATTTTGTTTTTTAAATCTAACAGCAATATCAATAAGAATATCGGTTACACCACTAATACCGTTTTCGTTTATTGATCAGAGCAGCCCGAGAGCTGACCCAGAGTCGCCAAAACAACTTTTGATGAGTTTGTTTTAGCAACCTGGTGTCGCTATGGATCGGACTCCAATCGCGTAGTTTCGCTCTGAAAATTTTCTCGGGTCGCACCACGCATTCATGCGAGTTTGTTTATTTTTTTTTATATGAGTTGTTGTCTAGGGCGCGTAACACGTGTTCGTTTTACTCGGATTCAGAGTTGCCCGCGTGTAGGTTCTAAAACGAAAACGGTATAAGAAGATATAAACTGGTTTTAATGTTGTTTCATCGAAATAAGAGAATCTAAAACAAAATATTTAATAATATGACTGACTATCCAATGATCTCGTTACCTACGCCTTATTGGCAGTACATCTGTAATGTCACGATTATTTAAAGAGATCTTTTGAATGCAACTGACATCAGCATCAATTCACTTTCATTAGCTTAGTGCTTATACACCCAAACCTCCAAGTACGTATCAATCGGGACTTTGTTTATCGAATTATGACGTAAAAAAAGTTTACGCTGTTTGGAATTTTCAACGAAAAAAAATATTAGAAATTGCAGGAAAAGCATGTTCTAAGTCGCATCAATTTCCAAGATGGCGACTTCCGGTTAATCGATATTCGTTACAAACCATCAGAATTTGGGTATTTTCGGAACGGGTTTGATGAACACTTGTCGGAAAATGATGTTTGATTTGGCTCTGAATTCCAAGATGGCGACGTCCGGTTTATTAATATTTCTTGAAAACCCTTACAATATGGGTATTCTCGGATCGGGTTTGATGAGTACATGTTAGAAAACGATGTTTGAGGTGGTTCTGAATTCCAAGATGGCGACTTCAGGTTTACTGATATTCCTTGAAAACCCTTACAATATGGGTATTTTCGGAACGGTTTTGATGAGTACATGTTAGAAAACGATGTTTGAGGTGGTTCTGAATTCCAAGATGGCGACTTCCGGTTCATTGATATTCCTTGAAAACCCTTACAATATGGGTATTTTCGGAACGGGTTTGATGAGTACATGTTAGAAAACGATGTTTGAGGTGGTTCTGAATTCCAAGATGGCGACTTCCGGTTGATTGATATTCCTTGAAAACCCTTACAATATGGGTATTTTCGAAACGGGTTTGATGAGTACATATTGGAAGTCGATGTTTGAGGTGGTTCTGAAATCCAACATGGCGACTTCCGGTTGATTGATATTCCTTGAAAACCCTTACAATATGGGTATTTTCGGAACGGGTTTGATGAGTACATGTTAGAAAACGATGTTTGAGGTGGTTCTGAATTCCAAGATGGCGACTTCCGGTTCATTGATATTCCTTGAAAACCCTTACAATATGGGTATTTTCGGAACGGGTTTGATGAGTACATGTTAGAAAACGATGTTTGAGGTGGTTTTGAATTCCAAGATGGCGACTTCCGGTTGATTGATATTCCTTGAAAACCCTTACAATATGGGTATTTTCGGAACGGATTTAATGAGTACATGTTAGAAAACGATGTTTGAGGTGCTTCTGAATTCCAAGATGGCGACTTCCGGTTGATTGATATTCCTTGAAAACCCTTACAATATGGGTATTTTCGGAACGGATTTAATGAGTACATGTTAGAAAACGATGTTTGAGGTGCTTCTGAATTCCAAGATGGCGACTTCCGGTTGATTGATATTCCTTGAAAACCCTTACAATATGGGTATTTTCGGAACGGGTTTGATGAGTACATGTTAGAAAACGATGTTTGAGGTGGTTCTGAATTCCAAGATGGCGACTTCCGGTTGATTGATATTCCTTGAAAACCCTTACAATATGGGTATTTTCGAAACGGGTTTGATGAGTACATATTGGAAGTCGATGTTTGAGGTGGTTCTGAAATCCAACATGGCGACTTCCGGTTGATTGATATTCCTTGAAAACCCTTACAATATGGGTATTTTCGGAACGGGTTTGATGAGTACATGTTAGAAAACGATGTTTGAGGTGGTTTTGAATTCCAAGATGGCGACTTCCGGTTGATTGATATTCCTTGAAAACCCTTACAATATGGGTATTTTCGAAACGGGTTTGATGAGTACATATTGGAAGTCGATGTTTGAGGTGGTTCTGAATTCCAAGATGGCGACTTCCGGTTGATTGATATTCCTTGAAAACCCTTACAATATGGGTATTTTCGGAACGGATTTAATGAGTACATGTTAGAAAACGATGTTTGAGGTGGTTCTGAATTCCAAGATGGCGACTTCCGGTTGATTGATATTCCTTGAAAACCCTTACAATATGGGTATTTTCGGAACGGTTTTGATGAATACATGTTGAAAAATGATGCTTGAAGCGGTTCTGAATTGCAAGATGGCGACTTCCGGTTTATTGATATTCCTTGAAAACCCTTACAATATGGGTATTTTCGGAACGGGTTTGATGAGTACATGTTAGAAAACGATGTTTGAGGTGGTTCTGAATTCCAAGATGGCGACTTCCGGTTGATTGATATTCCTTGAAAACCCTTACAATATGGGTATTTTCGAAACGGGTTTGATGAGTACATATTGGAAGTCGATGTTTGAAGTGGTTCTGAAATCCAACATGGCGACTTCCAGTTAATTGATATTCCTTGAAAACCCTTACATCATGGGTATTTTCGGAACGGGTTTGATGAGTACATGTAAGAAAACGATGTTTGAGGTGATTCTGAATTCCAAGATGGCGACTTCCGGTTGATTGATATTCCTTGAAAACCCTTACAATATGGGTATTTTCGGAACGGATTTAATGAGTACATGTTAGAAAACGATGTTTGAGGTGCTTCTGAATTCCAAGATGGCGACTTCCGGTTGATTGATATTCCTTGAAAACCCTTACAATATGGGTATTTTCGGAACGGATTTAATGAGTACATGTTAGAAAACGATGTTTGAGGTGCTTCTGAATTCCAAGATGGCGACTTCCGGTTGATTGATATTCCTTGAAAACCCTTACAATATGGGTATTTTCGGAACGGGTTTGATGAGTACATGTTAGAAAACGATGTTTGAGGTGGTTCTGAATTCCAAGATGGCGACTTCCGGTTGATTGATATTCCTTGAAAACCCTTACAATATGGGTATTTTCGAAACGGGTTTGATGAGTACATATTGGAAGTCGATGTTTGAGGTGGTTCTGAAATCCAACATGGCGACTTCCGGTTGATTGATATTCCTTGAAAACCCTTACAATATGGGTATTTTCGGAACGGGTTTGATGAGTACATGTTAGAAAACGATGTTTGAGGTGGTTTTGAATTCCAAGATGGCGACTTCCGGTTGATTGATATTCCTTGAAAACCCTTACAATATGGGTATTTTCGAAACGGGTTTGATGAGTACATATTGGAAGTCGATGTTTGAGGTGGTTCTGAATTCCAAGATGGCGACTTCCGGTTGATTGATATTCCTTGAAAACCCTTACAATATGGGTATTTTCGGAACGGATTTAATGAGTACATGTTAGAAAACGATGTTTGAGGTGGTTCTGAATTCCAAGATGGCGACTTCCGGTTGATTGATATTCCTTGAAAACCCTTACAATATGGGTATTTTCGGAACGGTTTTGATGAATACATGTTGAAAAATGATGCTTGAAGCGGTTCTGAATTGCAAGATGGCGACTTCCGGTTTATTGATATTCCTTGAAAACCCTTACAATATGGGTATTTTCGGAACGGGTTTGATGAGTACATGTTAGAAAACGATGTTTGAGGTGGTTCTGAATTCCAAGATGGCGACTTCCGGTTGATTGATATTCCTTGAAAACCCTTACAATATGGGTATTTTCGAAACGGGTTTGATGAGTACATATTGGAAGTCGATGTTTGAAGTGGTTCTGAAATCCAACATGGCGACTTCCAGTTAATTGATATTCCTTGAAAACCCTTACATCATGGGTATTTTCGGAACGGGTTTGATGAGTACATGTAAGAAAACGATGTTTGAGGTGATTCTGAATTCCAAGATGGAATATTAATATTCCTTGAAAACCCTTACAATATTACTGCTGAATACCTTCACAATATGGATATTTTTGGAACGGTTTTCATGAGTTGGCATTCACATTTTTTAAGCAGTAGTATAATATCTACGGCAAATACAAATTATAGCCGGATTTAGTAAAACATATACTAAAATACCAGTCAAATCAGATTATCGAAATTCTACACATAAGGAACTAAAGCAGAATTCAGAACCACCTCAAACATCGTTTCCGACATTTAATCGTCAAACCCGTCATTGTAGGTTCGTAAAAAAAGTTTAAGTTATTTGGGATTTGGCTCGTAAAAAAAGATTACGTTTTTTGGGTTTTTGTTTGTAAAAAAAAGTTACGTAAAAAAAATAACATAAAAAAAGTTTAGGTAAACGGAGGTTTGGGTGTATTTGTTTCTATGTTACCTAGTTATGTTTTCGTTATTACCCTACTCAACCTTTAGCTTTAACATTCGTCACGTGAATTCCATTGTAAAGGTTGAACTGATTTGACCAAATGACCTTGTACGAACGAAACAGTCAACGGCTATCGATTGTCGCGTTCTTCCCACCTGTTCACCGTTTCCAAGGAGTTCCCAGCAGGGTAAACAGAAGAGAACCAATTAATTTCAGCATAATTTCCCCAGTGAATCAATCCGACAAACCTTGCCAACGCAAACAGGTTCGGGGTGGCAGTACGCTGCTGTCCGTTCTGTGTTTTTTTTTTTCTCGTTGAAAAGTGTATCTGATTTTTAATCAAATCAAAACCAGTTTGTTGTTTGTTGCTTCGCCGAATGAAATATAAAAACAAAAGTGTTTAAATTAAATTTTTGCATAAGTTGAGAAACTCGTTGGAACTCGTATGGAAAACTGTTTCACCAAGCACAAGTTTCATTCATTGAGGCACGGAATTTTCAAGTGCCACTTCAATTCACTAATTGAAGATCCACCCTCTAACCGTTAATTTGCTGAACTGTCAATTGAATCGCGATTGCCCGGCTGCCGGTAAAGATATGTTAATTCGAAGAATGATCTGATTACAGTAATGACCGCCGTAATTGCATCGAAACCGGGAAACTGCTTGCCCGTCGGCTGCTTTTAATTGTACTTAGATTTCTCGATGATGCGGCGTGAAATTAAACATCCTGCAACACGGAATCCGTCGTCGTCGTCGTCGTCATCGTCATCGTTGTCGTAGGTTGTGGACGGAACCGAGTCAGAACCGAGGTGTTGCTGTGATTAATGGTTCCCGTGTCCGAGAGCCGAGGGAGTGCACCTCGGCCTGGCTTGCCTTGAGAAGGTCGACCGACAACGACCACGTTGCAACGATGACCGGTGAAAACATTGGGCCCTAGTTTATAGGATTATGCAAATTGATAGGCCCGTCACAAACAAAACAGGAACTGAATTAGAGGCTTTGAGTGTGTGCACACCTGAGAAAACACCTGCAACATTGGTGTCGCAACGTTGCCCTGGCGAAAGTCCATTACAAGCGGGTCTCAATTAATGGTTATATCGGAATAACCAACATGATAATAGCTCATCTGTTAAGGCTTGTGAAATATAAATGGCTTCAAGCTAAATTCTACGTTGGTCCGGAACATACACCAGTCAGTAGCGTAATAATCCGGTCATTTATTATTCAAAACGGTAACGATATCGGATACTTACACGCACACACACACATACTAACAAAAACAACCTATTATTAGTTGTACACACGTCCACAATTTGTCCGGTTGTGAAACGAGTGGGTGGAATAATTTCGATACTGGAATATTAGATAATAGAGGTCGCTACACGCTTCCATATAATCAATTCGAATTGGACAATCAACTGTCTAATCTACGGAGTTAGTTTAGAATATTCAAACCCAAACAAACAATTCGATGGTGACAGTCTCCTAGTTGAGGAACAAGGACCTCTAGCTAAAATGCGTAATTCTTCGCGAAAACATTTCGGAAGGATAATCTGAATTTCGCCGCAACCCCATCAAAGCAAAGCGCTTCGATACGTAACTGCTAATACATTCATCGCTACCGAAGACGAAGTTATTTATGGTTGCGAAGCAAGCATCCGCTATTTGAACTGTTACTGTTCATCCTAGCACAAGCAGAAGTCCTTAAGAAGTAGAACATTTCCTGATGATTATAAATCATTTCAAATGTTTCCGGCATTCGAAGACGCACAACGTGGGGATTCGATGTGTCGTAGCTCTTTTACACTACATATGCAATGCATTTAAAATTTTACTAGCAATTCAAAACCATTTTCGGGGGTTGCTCGCCTGATCCAAGTCAGGCAGCATTTTGCCTTCAAGAAATGTTCACCGGAACTTGCTTAGCATAGACGAAATTTAGCAGTTCGATTGTGTTGGGAACCTAAAACCAATAGAACTATTTGATTCTGGCATGAAAAATACCTTACTCTTTATAATACGAGAAACATTTACCCAAAACACCTGTGGATATTTGAATTGTACACCATTAAAAAATCAATTTAAATTGACCTATGTTTTCGCAAGTCAATCACAGCATGCCATAATGATGTCATCCGAACTCTCGCACAAAACAGATTCTCTAAATATATGCATTGTAACATATTTTAGTTTATTCGGTGGCTGTCTTCATGCGGACCGGATGGATGAGATTCGTTTTGCAGTGCGGCGCTATATGCGGATATGTCAAATGTGTCAAGCATGTTCCCGTTTGCTGCACACTGTGTTCGTTTGAGTGGAAGTTCACTGCACTGCAATTCGCTCTTATTTTAGTTCACCGGTTCACAAATAAGCTTAAATATCTTAAATACAAATAAGCTTAAAAGCTTCAATATTTTATAAACCAGCAATTATGTCGATCCATGGATTGACTTTGTAAACGCGCTTTATGTGACAGACATACGTCTGCTAGCTGAACGACACTGAGTCAATTCAGTTTGGCGTCAATCGTGTACACGTTAAAATGTGTTCGTTTTTAACTAATTTTTTGAAAATTTCCATTTTGTTTGTTATGTTCGATTTCATAGCAACGACACTCTGGTTATTCTGGTAGAAGCGGATGTGAACAGTACGTGCCGGAAAATAATATTTGAGGTCGTTCCAAAATCCAAGATCGCGACTTCCGGTTTATCGATACTCCTTGGAAGGCCTTTGAAATGTGGGTGTTCCAGAACAGGTTAGACTAGTCTAATCGAGAGTTATGAGAAAATTTTTGAGAAATCTAAAGAAAGTATAATAGGAAGACTTCAAAGATTAAGACGTGGTGAAATAAAATAGCAGCTGAAGTTGACGAACAAACTTTCCAAACGGTGATGCGAGATATTTCATGGGAAGTTGGTCATTTTTTTTAAACCAAACGAAATAAAAAAAATTGACGTTGTTTTGTTGGAAGCATAATGGAAAAAAAAACTTTTTATTACCAGTCAACAGTTTCACTTCGCCCAAAAATCTTCTGTAAGTTTTTAATCAGTATCTATTAGAGTGGAGAACGACAGACAAATGAAAAAAAAATATTGAGAAAACTCGCACAACAGTTGCTGGTTGTTAAATTCAACGTCAAAGAGTGAAAAAAATTGAGAACTACAACGTGCTGCTCAGCACGAAAATGGTTAATAGCAATCAAATGTTTGAAAGATTCATACCACAATTTGTTTTAAACATGATAGCTGCCTCGTTTCACTTTTCATGTCGTTTCACAGTTCTAACATCAATAATTACTATCTTACTATCTTACTATCTTACTATCTTACTATCTTACTATCTTACTATCTTACTATCTTACTATCTTACTATCTTACTATCTTACTATCTTACTATCTTACTATCTTACTATCTTACTATCTTACTATCTTACTATCTTACTATCTTACTATCTTACTATCTTACTATCTTACTATCTTACTATCTTACTATCTTACTATCTTACTATCTTACTATCTTACTATCTTACTATCTTACTATCTTACTATCTTACTATCTTACTATCTTACTATCTTACTATCTTACTATCTTACTATCTTACTATCTTACTATCTTACTATCTTACTATCTTACTATCTTACTATCTTACTATCTTACTATCTTACTATCTTACTATCTTACTATCTTACTATCTTACTATCTTACTATCTTACTATCTTACTATCTTACTATCTTACTATCTTACTATCTTACTATCTTACTATCTTACTATCTTACTATCTTACTATCTTACTATCTTACTATCTTACTATCTTACTATCTTACTATCTTACTATCTTACTATCTTACTATCTTACTATCTTACTATCTTACTATCTTACTATCTTACTATCTTACTATCTTACTATCTTACTATCTTACTATCTTACTATCTTACTATCTTACTATCTTACTATCTTACTATCTTACTATCTTACTATCTTACTATCTTACTATCTTACTATCTTACTATCTTACTATCTTACTATCTTACTATCTTACTATCTTACTATCTTACTATCTTACTATCTTACTATCTTACTATCTTACTATCTTACTATCTTACTATCTTACTATCTTACTATCTTACTATCTTACTATCTTACTATCTTACTATCTTACTATCTTACTATCTTACTATCTTACTATCTTACTATCTTACTATCTTACTATCTTACTATCTTACTATCTTACTATCTTACTATCTTACTATCTTACTATCTTACTATCTTAATATCTTACTATCTTACTATATTACTATCTTACTCTCTTACTCTTGTACTATCTTACTATCTTACTATCTGATTATTTTACTATTTTACTATCTCATTATTTTACTATCTTACTATCTCATTATTTTACTAGCTTACTATTTTATTCTTTTACTAGCACTTTTTTACTATTTTACTGTTTTTGTATCTTTCAATTTCAATATGTTTTTCATTTAATATGGTACTCTTTCATTTAATATGATACTCTTTCAACAACAGTAAAACTCTTCAACTATTTTACTATTTTACTATTACACGCTTTTACTATTTTACTTTTTACTGTCTCACGATTTTACTATCTAATTATTCTTCTATCTTACTCTTCTACTATATTATTATTCTACAATCTTGCTCTTCTGCTATCTTACTCTTTTACTATCTTAGTATTTTACTATCCTACTGTATTACTCTTTTACTCATTTACTATTTAACTCTCTTATAATCCTACTCCTTCAGTATGTCACTTTTTCACTATCTCATTATTTTAAAATATTATTATATTACTATTTTACACATTTACCATCATCCTCGTTTACTATCTTACTTTTTTAATATTTTAATATTAAACTATCTTACTCTTCTATTACATTACTCTTCTGCCACCTTACTCTCCACCTCCTTGCTCTACTACCTCCTTACTTTTGCTCTTGTACTTTTTTTATTGTGTTACTTGTTTTTACTATCCTTGTATATTACCCTTTACAACCTTTCCCTTTTTCAGTCTTGCTCTTTTACTACCTTTCTCTTATAGTTTTCATCATTTATATCTCACTTTTTCACTTTTATACTCTTTTACTATCTTACTCGTTTAGTATCTTACTCTTCTACTATCCTAATCTTTTGTCGTGAATACGACTTAGTTTACTATGAGGCGCCTTTTCGAAATTTACCGTCTGAGAGAGTGATAAGTTTTTGACCGTGAATATATCTTGTTGTATTTAGCGTATCAACAAAATTTGATGCATGCCATCGGAAATATGATCATCAATTTATGATAACATTTTCAGTTGTATGTCATAATCACAAATAACTCAAAATTCAAGTTTTCTGAAAGGTATCAAAGTAAAATAAAACTCATGACGCCTATCTCGTACTTGGGTAGGTATGAAACGTTAACACTCGACATACTTCGTTCCATCTAGCCTGCGCAGTTGATTGAACAGGAAGTAAAGAAAGTGCATCATTCTGGTTGGTGTAGGTCCAGAGCTTAGTTCCAGTCCCAGTATTAAGACATTTGACTGCTTCGCGTTGTAGAAAACTGCTCCAAACAGTGTTTAATATCGAATGCCATGAATAAATCCGAAATGAAATAATCGACATCAAAATTCTCTATGTTGCTATATTTATACCCTCATTTGCTCCGCGCTATTTAACTGTATGGTAGAAAATATATTTTTCGCCGATAAGTCAATCTTCAGTTTAATTGCACCGTTACAATTTACAAAGTTTCGAAATTCACACAATGAAGTAATACGAATGATTATCATTTTTATTCGCATTCACGCCCTCCAGTTAGGTCTGTGACGTTACTCACCCGCCTTTTATAATCTTACCATTTTAGTATGTTATTCTTTTACTAGCTTGGATTCTTGCCATTTTACTATACACTTTTAGTATCCCACTCTTTCAGAATCATACTCTATCAATGGATTACTCTTTCAATATACTACCCTTTACTATCTACTCTTTCACTATCTTTCACGTCTAATGTCTCTATCTCTTACTATCGTTCTTACTAACTATCTTTCTCCTTCTACTGTCTGCGATTTTTACTATGTTACTCTGTTACTATCATACTCTTTTACTATTTTATTTTTTACTATCCTTCTCTTCCATTATCTCCAACCTTTACTGTCTTACTCTTTTACTATCGTACTCATTTCTTATCTTTCTCTTTTACTATCATACTCTTTCAGTGTCTTATTCGTTTAGGTTACTATCTCCTTCTTTTACTATTTTACACCTTTAATCTTACACTTTCGCTATCACACTTAATCTACCCTAATCTTTCACTATGTTCTCCTTTCAATCTATCTTAATTTACCTTAGTCTTTCACTATCTTTCTCTTCGATTCATTTACTATATTATACTATTGCATTATTTGTTACTCATTTACTATCTCACTCTTTCAATCTTACACTTTTACTTTCACACTTATGTATTATAGTACTTTATTAATTCTTTTACTATCTTACTCTCTTACTATTTTCCTCTCTTACTTTATTACGTTAGCTTAATCTTTCACTATCTTATTAGGTGTACAACTTTGCTTCCGCCATTTTTTCCAAAACTTAACTTAAAGCCTTTTTGCGAAAAAGTGCTTACAGATGTATTATTCAAAGTATTGTCCGTCTCCGTCTTTCTCTCATCTTTCCGGAAATTTTCGGAACCCGGCTCGAAAAAAGGAGTCCTTTTTTGACGCTATCCATGAAGCAATCCATTTTTCCAACTCTTTGAAGGATTGAAAATGTTGACCTGGCACGCCGTGTGCCATCGAACGGAATAGGTGGAAGTCAGAAGGGGCGACATCTGCGGAATACGGCGGATGGGGCGAGACTTCCCATTTCAGCGTTTCCAGATACTTTTTGACCACTTTTGCGACGTGAGGCCGAGCATTGTCGTGTTGGAGGATGACTTTGCCATGTCGCTCTTGATACTGTGGCCGCTTTTCTTTTAGCGCGCGACTAAGGCGCATCAGTTGCGTTCGGTAGCGATCTCCTGCGATGGTTTCATCCGGTTTTAAGAGCTCGTAGTAAATTGTTATTCATCTTTGAAGGTTTTTTCTCTTCCACCATCATGTTTGTCTTCGACATCAAAATCACCATTTTTAAAACGTTTAAAACACTCCCGACACGTTCTTTTACTCAGAGCAGCATCACCGTAAGTTTCTGAAAAACTTCCCGCAAATGGCGAGAATTGGGCACATAAATTGACATTTTCGAGCGTGAATAATACGAAAACAAGAACAACTGCCACTGAAACGGCGATGACAATTCGTTAGGCACTGTACACACTGACTTTAAAGGCATTATCATATATGTATTTTAACCAGCCTCAGCCGGTACAGCCACCTATCGGAAAACGGCGGAAGCAAAGTTGTACACCTGATACTTTTTTACTTTATTACATTTTTACTATCTTACTGTTTTACTCTTTAACTTTCACTAGCTTACTCTTCTACTATCATACTTTGTTACCATATTTTTTTTCACTGTCTCAATTTTTTACTAACTTACTTTTTTACTATATAACTCTTTTACTACCTTATTTATTTGCTCTACTTTTAATATCTTATCTAGTATCTAGTAGTATGTTATTTTTTTACTATCCTAGTTTCTATGTTATTCTTTTACTCTATTACTATCTTACCTTTATACTAGCTTACTCTTCTACTATCATACTGTTTTATTCTCTTACTTACTCTTTCGCTATCTGGATCTTGTACTATCTTACTGTACTATCACGTTACTCTTTTATTACCATACACTTTCACTATCGTACTCTTCTACTGTCGCACTCTTTTATTATTTCACTCTTTCATATTAGTAATTTCGATCAATTATCGTGAAATGTTGGACCAATATTATAATAAAGTATTGACGTTAATACGTCTTTCCATACCGTAAACTCTAAAAACATTTGAAAACTGCACAAGATGTAAATCAAAGCATGCCGTATTTGTTGAATCGATGACTTGATATCACATCAATTAACAATCAAATGCCAATTTCCTGTCTGCTTTGATGTCAAAATTAGGTAAATTAACTGTGAAATTATTGACATGACATATATTTACATGTTTCGGGTTGTAAATTCAAATAGATAGCGATGCTATCTTCCTCTTTTATTCTTTCATTATCTTACTCTTTTACTATCTTATAGTATTGTATGTTACTTATTTACTATCTTATTCTTTTAATCTTACACTTTTACTACCATACATGTTTATTATCTTACTATTTCACTATTTTAATCTTTTACTATCTTACTCTCTTACTCTCTTACTCTATTATTAGCCCCCTCGTTCACTATTTTACCTTTTTACTCTTATACTATTTTACTATTTAGCTTTTTTACTAGCTAACACTTTAAGTATGTTTCTATTTAAATCTCTTACCCGTTTACTGTCTTCCTCGTCTAATATCATATTTATTTACTATTTTTTTGATTTACTGTCTTAATTTTTTACTATCTAACTTTTCCCTATTTTTCATTTTAATACCGTATTTATTTTCTCTCTTTCTATTTCACTATTGTATTCTTTTACTATTCTTCTTTATTAGTATGTTACCCTTTTACTATCCTACTTTTCTAATATGTAACTTTTACTTTCTTACACTTTTACTGTCATACTCATTTACTGACTTATTTTTTCTACCTTAATCTTTTAGTATCTAACTCTTATTATCTTACCCTTATATTAGCTAACTCTTTTACTATCTTACTGTTTTACTATCTTACTCTTTCACTATCTTGCTCCTCTACTATCGTACGTTTTTATTATCTTTCTTTTCTAAAGCCTTTATTTTTTTACTATTGTAATCTTTTACTATAACATTCTCTTACTAACACATTATTTTACTGTATCCATTCTTTACTATCGTACTCTTTTACTGTATTAATTTTCTAATATCTTATTATTTGACAGTTTTCCTGACCATTACTTTTACTATCACATTCTTTTAGTATCTTACTCTTTCAGTATTTTATTCTTTTGATACATTACTCATTTACTATTCTTACTATTTTACTATCTTTCTCTTCTGCTATCATAATCTTACTGTTTTGCTCTCTTACTCTTTTACGATTTATCTCTCTTACCATTTGACTCTTTCACTATTTCTTAGTCTTGTTGTACGCTACCAATTTACTATCTCACCCGTTTACTATCTTGCGTAAAACTTTTCTAATATTTTTCTCTTCTGCTGTCTCTGTCTACTTGTTGTCTCTAACTCTTTCACTATCGTCCTCTTTTACTTCCATACTCGTTTACTGTCTTATTTTTTTCTATCTTAATCATTTAATAGTCAACTCGCTTATTATCTCACTCTCTTATTTTTTTTACCCTTATATTAGCCTACCTCTTACTTTTTACTGTTTTACTATTCAACTCTCTACTTTTCAATTATCTTTCTTTTTTGCCGTCTTTATCTTTTACTATCTTAATCTTTTACTATCATACACTTTCACTATCACATTATTATACTGTCTTACTTTTTTACTACCTTACTTATCTCCTATCTTATTATTTTTTTCTTCCACTATCCTAATCTTTTACTTTCTTAATATTCTGCCATGAAACTCCTTAACTATCTTACTCATTTACTACCTAACTTTTTTATTACCTTGCTCTTATACCATCATATTCTCTTAGTATCTTACTTTTTTAGTATGTTATTCTTGTAATATATTAATCATTTACTATCTTCCTCTATTACTATCTTACTCTTTTACTATTTTTCTCTTCTGCTATCTTCATCTTATTGTTTTACTCTCTTACTCTACTGAGATTTTGATTGCGAATATTTCGCACTGTACTAAACGTAACAATACCATTCTTTCTCCATGTCATCGGACGTTCGATTAACAATTTATGATTAAAATTTCAGCACAATGAAATAACCATAACTAGCGTAGTTTCAACCTTTTAAGATCAACGAGCTTCAAGGAAGAGAACTTGTCAAGCTTTCTTGCCTTTCTCGCCTTGATGCTAGATATTTAGAAACGATACACTTCGACACTTTCAAGTAGAAGGTAAAAGGTCCTTCTGGTCATACTTACTCTAGCTTTTCTGTTTTAAATGTACAACTGATTGTAACTAGAATACCTCTCCGTCTTTTCATTTCATATATTTTGCTTCAATTATCACCAGTGTATTTTATGGTATCGAAAATCAGTGGAACTTTCGAGCGCCGTTTGAACCGATAAAATGGCAGTTATTTCCAACAATATTCAGTAGTAGAAGCTTTGCGTTTAAGTAAAATACACTCGACCATATTTCATGTGGAAAACTATACGCAAATCGGGTCTTTTAAGAACCAAAAATCGATCTCCAAAATCTGTCTTTGAAATGCTAGTCATGTGGAAAATTATTGGAAATTATTTTCATCAATATTTGGCAGCGAAAATTTTGCATTCAGTTATAAAAGATCATCTAGACAAAAGTTGTGAAAGACTGCCATTTCAGTAATCACGCAAAACAAAACTAAATTCATTTGCTTTTAACGCGTACCATAACATGATTCATTTTCTTTGGGAACCAATTATTCAATCCAAAATGATTAAAAGTGACAGCAATTGAACATCCCTGCTTCACATCCCACCCACTACATCTACTTCAACAAGAAGAAAACTAACAATTAATCATCACGATGCAGTGTTTTCCGGGCATCGAGAGAGTGATTCCTCTCGATCAAACCCTGTCGGAATAACGTTTCCCTGCTCAATCCCTTTCGTTCAGCCACGATCAGTGAGCCGTCAATGCCCACGACAGGACGACAGCTCCTCCGGTCTGCCAACATCCATAACAAGATTGCATCCACTGCGACAGACATGGCAACTCCGCCTGGAAAATGTGTTTTCCCAATTGACGATGAAAAATGACACAACGCCTTTCCCGGGGAGGAAAGTTTCTTTCTTGGTTGGCTTGGTAGCAATGGAAACTTTCCACATTCCTCACAGTCGTTGTTAAACCTGTCGGAGATGTTGGTGGCGTGGGAAAAGGGATAAAGAAACTGCCGGTTTGGAGGATGGCAGTGTGATCGCATCGATATTGAATTATAATTTGCTCCAGCAGACCCACCCACACACACACACTCTCTAATCTCAGATGGGACCGACCGAAAAGCGTCAACAGTTTGCTCGATTCTTCTCTCGTTACCCGGCAACGTTGCACACTGTAAATCTTTTCACGTAACGAAAGAGTTTTAAGCTGTATGATACACTGCAAAGTTTCCAGAATCACTTTGTTCGAACCAGAGTAGCTCGGAACTGCTACTTTATCACAATCTCTCAACAATCAGTACCATTTGTTACCAAATCTGTACCGACCGGAAGTAGCCCATCCGGACATCGGTTCCCCTCTCGCTACCGTTCCGAGACTAGTTTCAGGCTCAAACTACCAATCCTTGTCAAATGTAAACAAACTTACTGGACATCGAAAATGTGCACTCACATGAGGCCCCAACCCATCCCATCGGCGGATGAATTTACTGACCATGATAACAGTTTGCTTCGGAATGTTTCTGATCGAACCCGCTGCACCGGACAGATGGTCGTTGTAAGAATGGATTTCGAATTTTGGACTTTGTGGTTTACCCCATGCTTGTGGCACTGGATTGTAAACACCTTCAAAAACCGTAACAAATGAACTAAATCGATCCAGAGACAACGAAACACTGGACATTGGCTAGTATCAACTGTTTTCGACCAGATGAAAGGACTAACCGCAGAATCCAATTTTCTTACGGTATATTTTTTTCTTCGATTTCTGATTCTGCTCTTTATTCAAGTAGCATCCTTCTGATGATTTTCGATTTCTGGTTCCGACATACAATCTATTGGCAATATGTGTTACTGTCTAGCCCGAGGACAGGCGGTAAGTCAACCATTATTGCGACTGTCAGAAAACTGTGGTTTGCAAAATATTTAGTTGTCATGGTGACCAGTGCTGCATTCGTTCATAGCAGTTTCATATTGAAACTAGAAAGATTTTTTAATTAAACTAAACACTGTTAAGTTTCGGTAAAAATCAGTTTTTTTTGTTCAGCTAAAACTCAATATCGCAACCAATGTTGTATACATTCTTCAAGGCGAGAGAGACAAGAAAGCGTGACAAGTTGTCTTCCTTGAAACTCGTAGATTTTAAAAGTTTGAAACTACGTTCTTCATGGTTATCTCGTAGTGCTGAAATTTTAATCATAAATCACTAATCATACTTCCAATGACACGGAGAAAAAATGATATGGTTACGTTTAGTACAGAGCGAAATATTCACAATCAAAATCTCTCATACAAAAAAAATGAGAAGGAACCCTACACAGCACGAAAAACCAAACATGTAAATTTACGTCTCGTTAGATGCAGATGAAAGGAGCGTCGTAATCGATTTAAATTTACAACCCGAAACGTGTACAAATATGTTATGTCAATAACTTTACAGCTAATTTACCAGAACTTGACATCAAAGCAGATGTGATGTGATATCAAGTCATCGATCCAATCCAAAATTTAAAATTTTTTAAGAGTGTATGGAAAGGCGTATTAACGTGAATACTTTATTAGAATATTGTTCCAACACTTCACGATAATTGGTCAAAATTACTCATCTAAGAGAGTAAAATAGCAAAAGAGTACGAGAGTAAAAGAGTGCGAGAGTAAAAGAATACAAGCGTAAAAGAGTACGAGAGTAAAAGAGTACGAGAATTAAAAAAGTACTAGAGTAAAAGAGTACGAGAGTAAAAAAGTACGAGAGTAAAAGAGTACGAGAGTAAAAGCATATGGTAATAGAATATTAAGGTGACAGAATAGTAGGATAGTAAAAGAACAAGATAGTGAAAGAGTAAGAGATTAAAACAGTAAGATAGTAAAGAGTAAACTAGTATAAGGGAAAAATAGTAGGAGAGAATGATAGTAAGTGATTTAGATATTAAAAGATTAAGATAGAAAAAATGAGACAGTAATGACTATGATAGTAAAAGGGTAAGAGAGTAAAAGAGTAAAAAAGTAACACATTAAAAGTGTAGGATAGTAATAGAGTAACATACTAATAGAGAACGATAGTAAAAGAGTAAGAGTGTAAATAAATCAGGTAGTAAAAGAGTAAAATAGTAAAGAAAAGTAAGAGAGTGAAGGATTAAGAAAGTAAAAGAGAAAGATAGTAAAAAAGTAAGATATTTGAAGAGGGAGACAGTAAAAGAGTAAGACAGTAAATAAAAAACATACTAAGAGAGTAAGCTAGTAAAATAGTAAGAGAGCTATATAGCATAACAGTAAGATAGGGAAAGGGCTTAGTAGTGAAAGAGTAAAAGAGTGAAAAAGTAAGGCAGTAAAAGAGTAAGATAGTGAGAGAGCAAGATAGTAAACGATTAAGATAGTAAAAAAGTAAGATAGAAAACAAGTATGATAGCAAAAATGTAAAATTAAAAGAGTAAGTTAGGAAATGATCAAGATAGTAAAAGAGTAAGATAGTAAATGAGTAACATACAATAGTATAAGGAATTAAAAAATTAAGATATTAAAAGAGATGGCTAAATGCTTCAATTGATTAAAAAAATTGACAAAACATTTTTGAAATGTTTTACTATGACAAAATACAAAGAAAAAATAAGATTTTTCGAAAGTGTTAGACCCAACGCACTCCCTAAAGTAATAAATTGTTTTCTTCAATTTTATAAACAAATAATTTTAAACACGTTTTTCTCGAAAGCAGATTTTGAAAATTCGTGTTCATCGTCATTAGAAAAATTACTTCACCATTTTTTTGTTCGAACTTTGCACACACTTTCTACATGCAAAAAATCAGACCCCAACGTTTTCCTTTTCGTTTGATGTTACTTTGGGGAGGTTTTACAACTACAAAATGGCGGATTTTTTCGTGGAAAATCGCATTTTTGATTTTAAACATCCACCAAAACTTCAAAAAAATTTAAAAAATATCATACAGAAACGTTGGGATTCAGCAAAACATCTATTATAACTATGATGCTTTGATTTGTTGGTTTCTGATTAGTCTGATTTAATGATTTCTGAGAAGCTTCCTCTGAAATACTCCTTTACCGGCTTATTTCTATATATTTCTCCACAAAAAAACTAAGCAAAGTTGTTAGAATGATGCTTTGATTAACAAACATATTTGAATTTACTTTGTGGAAGGATAGCTCTAAAAAAATCACAACTAAAGTGTTTTTTTTTTTCAACCGTTAGACTCTACTCCTCCCCTTAAGGTAGTGGAAGAGAAAGATAGTAACAGAGTAAAATAGTGCAAGAGTAAAACAGTAAAAGAACAAGATAGGAAAAGATTGAGATGGTAGAAAATAAGATAGTAAAAAATTGAATAGTAAACAGAGTATGAAAGTAACAGAGTAAAATAGAGTGAGAAAGATAGTGAAAGAGGACAATGGTAAAAGAGTTATATATTAGAAGAATAAGATAGTAAAACAGTAAGGTAGTGAAAAAGTGAGATAGTAAGAGATGAAGACTGTAGAAGTCAAAACGTAAAATAGTTAAATGGCAATATGGTAAAGGGTAATATATTAAGAGTAATCAACTGAAAGATTATGATACTAGAAGAGTATTATAGTAAAGTGGTAGAAGTTAAGCTAGTAAAATAATAACAAACTAAAAGAGTAAAACAATAAAAGATAGTAGAATAGTTAGATAGTCAATGAGTGAGATAGTAAAAGAGTAGAACAGAGAAAGATTAAAATAATAAGAGATAAAAATTTTAAGAGAAAGATACTAAAAGAGTAGGATAGTAAAAGGGGAAAATTGTAAAGGGTATTAGGATAGTGAAAAAGTAGCACAATAAATAGGTAAGATAGTAAAATTGTGAGGTCGTAGAAGAGTAAGATGGTGGTAGAGTAAGGAGATATGAGAGTAAGGTGGCAGAAGAGTAAAGCGATAGAAGAGTAAGATAGTAAACGAGCAAGATAGCGAAAGAGAAAAAGAGTGAGATAATAAAAGAGTAAGTTAGTAAACAAGTTAGATAATAAGACAGTAGGATAATAAGAGATAGTGATTGAGATACTAAAAAAGTAAGAGAGTAAAACAACGTGTACGACAATAAATGTGGTAAATGAATAAAATAGTAAAAAAAATGATATAATAAAATAATAAGATTGTAAAAGAGTAAGAGAATGGGTAGAACCCAATAGCAAAAATCTCTTATTGTACTTAATCCAACAACATAATATTTTTTTTTTTTTTTTTTTTTTTTTTTTTTTCGTGAAACCATAGCTCAGGTCTTCACATTTAAATATCTCGGGGTCTGGTTCGACTCCAAAGGCACCTGGGGATGTCACATTAGGTATCTGAAAAGAAAATGCCAACAAAGAATCAACTTTCTTCGTACAATAACCGGGTCGTGGTGGGGTGCCCATCCAGGAGACCTGATCAGGCTGTACCAAACAACGATATTGTCCGTGATGGAATACGGATGCTTTGGCTTCCGATCCGCGGCGAACACTCATTTCATCATGCTGGAAAGAATTCAGTATCGTTGTTTGCGTATTGCCTTGGGTTGCATGCAATCGACTCATACGATGAGCCTCGAAGTGCTGGCGGGTGTTCTCCCATTGAAAAACCGGTTCTGGGATCTCTCATATCGTTTGCTCATTCGATGCGACATTTTGAATCCTCTGGTGATTGAAAATTTCGAAAGGTTAGTTGAGCTTAATTCTCAAACCCGTTTTATGTCCTTGTATTTTGATTACATGGCTCAGAATATTAATCCTTCTTTGTTTGTTTCCAACCGTGCTCATTTCTTGGATACTTCTGATTCTACTGTGTTTTTCGACACATCCATGAGAGAAGAAATTCGTGGAATTCCGGCTCACGTGCGCCCTCAAGTGGCCCCAAATATTTTTTATAATAAATTTAGAACAGTCAACTGTGAAAAGGTGTTTTACACTGACGGATCAAACATCAACGAGTCCACAGGCTTCGGCATCTTCAATCAAAACATCACCGCTTCTTACAAACTCAGTGATCCGGCTTCAGTTTACGTCGCAGAATTAGCTGCTATTCAGTACACCCTCGAGATCATTGAAACGTTGCCCAAAGACCATTACTTCATTGTCACGGACAGTCTAAGCTCAATAGAAGCTCTCCGAGCAATGAAGCCAGGAAAGTATCCCCCTTATTTCCTGGGGAAAATACGGGAACATTTGAGTACTTTATCTGAACGGTCTTATTTAATATCGTTAGTCTGGGTCCCTTCGCATTGTTCTATTCCGGGCAATGAAAAGGCAGACTCATTGGCTAAAGTGGGCGCATTAGAAGGTGATATTTATGAAAGACCAATCTGCTTCAATGAATTTTTCAGTATCTCTCGTCAGAAAACTCTCGAAAGTTGGCAAACTTCATGGAGCAATGACGAACTGGGACGATGGCTACACTCCATTATCCCTAAGGTATCGACGAAACCTTGGTTCAAGGGGATGAACGTGAGTCGTGATTTCATTCGCGTTATGTCACGACTCATGTCAAATCACTATACATTCAACGCACATCTCCGGCGTATCGGGATCGTGGAGAACGGGCTCTGCACCTGTGGCGACGGTTATCAGGACATCGAGCATGTCGTGTGGTCGTGCGTAGAGTATCGCGACGCCAGGTCGAAGCTACTGGAATCCCTCAGGGCCCGAGGTAGACCGCCTGAGGTTCCGGTTCGGGATGTGTTGGCGAGTCGGGATAGTTCATATATGCTTCTCATATACCAGTTTCTCAAACACATTAATATACAAGTGTAATCTGTTACATCTGGCTTAGAAAGTTCCTCCTATTTATCGACGTTGTTTCAACTGTGGCTAAGAATTATTTCTCAACTGCAGGTTCGACACTAACTTCCGCCGATTATCCCGATTCCTCATCTGTCCACCATCTTCATCGGAACTAACAAGATCTTTTTGCTGTCACTAACCTTCGCTTCCCCCCTCCCCGTCTCTTCACCATCTCGATGTCAACTAATTAGATCTCTGTCGTTTTAGTCATTTCATTCCCATATCCCCTTTTTACTCCGTTTTCCGCAATATTTACTTCGCTATATTTTTTTTTTTTCATTTTCTTCTGTAACAACACCATCATCGCCCACGGAAACTTATCAACAGCATGCGGGCCACCCGCCGGGTATTCGTAACCTGGGGGTGTTTCCCGCGGACCCACACGGACCGAAGAATGCGGCCAACATGAATATTCACCAACGCCATATGGAAGACTCTCATGAAATATTCAATTCACCGGCCGATCACCACATGAAGGCTGGATCTGCCAAAGTCAACCACTGCGACCCAAATATGACATTACTTAATGATACAACCCTAGTTTTAAGTTAGTCGTAAATTTTAAATTAGTAAAAGCCCTTGGCATCTTAGAGCTTAAGCAGTGTGCCTTAAACATTATATTCTTGAATAAAAAAAAAAAAAACATAATTTTTTCTACAAGCTATCGGAGCTTTTATCAGAAATTTGTGATTGAATTTTCAAAAATGTAAGATAACCATAAATAACTCAAAAACAAAGTTTTCTTAAACTTTTGGAAGCAACGAGGAAAACTCATCACGCTTGCTTGCCCTTTTCGCACTCAGACGACGGTTTTGAGGTAGTCAGGCACATGTCAGATTCCGATGTTCTACATATGCGGATTAATAAAAACAAGGTTTCATTTCACTGCTAGGCTCATTTGCGTAAGATTTAAGTGACCGATTGTACAACTTTAAAAAGAAAATATGTTTTTCTTAATTATTGGATCTCGTTGTCAATCTTTTCCTTTAAAGAAAAGCACTTTCATTGCTATACAACGCATTACGAGGAAAGGAGGCAATGGTCCACTAGTTACGTCCTCGTCCATTGGTTCGATATCTCTGTTGATACTGATATTTGTCCTTGCGTTGGGTTTTTTTTATAGCTGAGACAGACGTACCTTGTTGTATATTGATTGGAAATTCGTCGCTGAAAGTGTTTTAGTGTTGGGGAAACGTGCCACTTGAGCCAATTAGTTATAAAATTCAAACCATCATAGAAGTATAATATCTTTAAAGTTGGGCTCAAAACTATTCCAATTTATTCGTCATAATAATTAATGGTCATAAGATTTTTATGAATATTCATGCAAAAAACAAATACGGAGTGACAACAAAGGAACTTGGCATCGTCAAGTTAAAAGACGGCCTGGATTTTTTAACACTTGCCGTCCTACATCTCCGGATCCGGAAGTCCTACAGTCGGATCGCCTTTCTAGTGAAATCGAAATCGATTCATTCCATCCCCAAAAAACAAGACCTTCAAATTGGAGCATCTTCGAAGATTTTGCAAAGACATTCTATACGAAGTATTGAAATTTTTTAACACTCATCACCCAGTAATTCCGGAACCGGAAGTCAGATAAAATTACACAACAGTCAACTATAAAATCATTCGACCTTCGATTTAAACCTTAGTTTGTGAAAATCGCCTTAGTCATCGCTGATAAATCGAGTGAGTTCCATTTTAGAGTTTGTTTTTTCGTTATCCTTCTGGTGCTTCTGGAACCGGAAATCACGGATCGGTAATACCTAAGTTAATTTATATAGCCTTCTATAAACAAGATCTGCAATCTGAAAGAACTAATCGCTTGTTAAAAAATCTAAAACTTTAGCTAGCTCTTCGAAAGTTGGACGCATATTTTAAATATTTTGCACTTAATACCCTGTAATTCCGGAACCGTAAGTCGGATCTTGATGAAGTTCAGTAGAACGCTATGAAACCATAAGACCTTTAGTTTGAATCAAAGTTTGTGTAAATCGGTTCAGCTATCTCCGAGAAAAGTTCTGTCCAGTTAGAATCCGGAATCACATATTGTGTTGCAGGGGCACGGAAAGTGACCGCTGCAAAAATTCTTTTACACCGGTTTGTTAACCTAGGTGCTCACTTTTGTGGTATAAATTTCACGGTGTACGAAGTCAAAAATTAGTCCAAATGGAAACCGAGAGGAGACCCCCACTTTATTAATCCAAAGTGGAACATATGATCGCAAGTTGAGCAGGATGGTGTTAAAAACCATCAGAACAAACCCTGGACTATCAAATAATTAAATCGCACAAAAATTCGCTGCTGCTCGCAATACCGTTCGAAGAACTCGTTTGAGAGCAGGATATCGTTCTAATCGAGTCAGCAAGCAACCAAACAGAACGTTGAAGCAAAGTTTCGGCACCAAAACTCGAACTCGGAAATTGACAGAAGAACCGAAGACTGAAGCCAGATGCGAGAAGCCAGAAGCCAGAAAAGACAGAAAAGACAGAAACGATAGAAAAAACAGAAAAGACAGAACAGACAGAATAGACAGAAATAAGATAGAAAAAAGACAGAAGAAGAGACATTAAAAAACAGAAAGAGACATAAAAATATAGTAAAATAGGCAAAAAAGGCTGAGGAAGGGAAAAATAAAGAAAGAAAAAGGACATAAAAAAGACCAAAGACAGCAAAAGACAGAAAAATCATTAAAAAAACATAAAAAATGCAGGAAAAATATTAAAAATACACAGAAAAAATAAACTGAAAAGATGACAGAATGGTAGACATGAAAGAATACAAAAAGAAAATAGAAAAAAAGACAGGAAAAACAGAGAAGAGACAGAAAAATACTGAAATGAGACAGAAGAAGGATAGAGAAAATGGCAAAATAGACAGAAATGTACAGAAGTAAATCAGGAGATTGAAACAAAGAGTCAGACAAAATAGAATAAAGACAGGAAAAAAGAGCGAAAAAAAACAAAATTAAGAACAGAAAGACAGAAACTAGACAAAAAAAGACATAAAAAGGTCAGAGAAACGATAGAAAAAAATGACAGAAACAAACAGAAAAAGACTGGAAAGGGTAGGCAAAAAGACAAAAAATGAACCAAAAAAAATGCTTGCTCATCGACTATGAAACCTAAGTCAAAATGGCTTTCGGACCGCTTCCTGACCAAAACTTCTACATGATGACGGCACGAGGAGATGTTCTTGCGAAGTTTAAGTTTTCTTTTATGGAAAAATTTGTCAGAAAACTGTTGATTTGGCAAGGGATATGCCGCTACGGAGCAAAGACCAAAGTGTTCATGACGAAGACGATGACTATGAACTGTTTTGGCCAGTTTGGCGAGTTGCCACTAGAGCCGGGAAGTCATCCAGTGGTACCGCGATAGTAACGTACATTTCATCGATAAAAACATAAATCCACCTGCAGTTTCGGCCCATCGAACGGTTTTGGGCAATAATGAAGCGGAAGCTAACGAAAAATGGAAAAACGGCTCGCGATGCGACTCAGACCGACCGAAATGTGCCGAGGAAGTTGACCCCGAAGGTGTGCAGCGTTTGATGGGAGGAATCAAGAAGAAAGTGCGAGTTTTCATTAGAAACGAGAAGAGAAATGATTTGTGTTTATATTTTTTATTTAAAGTACAGCAAATTACCTTTGTTTTGATGCACAAATCTTATTTGGACGTCAATTCGTTACCGAGATACAGATGATTTTATTATTCCGGATTCTAAATAAATTCTACATTGTGTTTCGCCTTAAACTCATCAGTGCATTATCAATTTATTTTGAGCTACCGATGCCACCTCGCGGTTCAATATAACGTAACGTTTTACTTTGAAGAGCAAATTTCATTAACTTTACGTCTGCTAAACGGTTTATGTTGACCTGCGAGGTAAAGTTAGCAGTTCAACACAAACTGCTAATGCACTGATGAATTGAAGACGATACGTAAAAATAAGGAGGTACTTTTAAAAAAATATACACAAACTTTTTTTTACAATTCAAATAAAAGCATTGCTATAATCAACTCATGAAATTGATTTGTTTTTTCCCAAATTATTTGGCATTCAATGGTGCTTCAAAGAAAGAGCGCTCAACTCAAAAGACAGCTTTTCGGTTCTAATATGAAGCAGTTTTGTACGTGACACTTTAATGAATGCTTCGCTGGAACATCAAATCATCCACCATCATCACTAATTTCTGTACTGGGGGACCTACTACTTACCTACTGACACAGCCCGGACACACGTGTTGCCAGCAGACAAGCTAGCAGAAACATTTTGTCCTGGTTAATATTCATGAGCGTGCGGATTATCGTGACCGAGTGCTTGCTTGATGACCGACGAAACGACCGGCAATTACCCGTAGAGGTCGCGACAGTTAAGTGAGACTTTGACACACGGTTATCTTTGGTGATGTTGTTGAAAATGGACTTCACTTTCGAAGATTTAAATTTAAGTTTGTCGACAGGAAAAATATGTCGATCCAGAGGCCATCTTTCTGTTTTTTCCCACAAAAGTCAACATCGAGGAACCATGAGGGGCAATAAAATGGCCCGAAGCAGCAGTGTCATTAGCCAACGCAGTAACAGTATCCTTTTGAAACGACGGGATGCATTAGTACAACTTCCTGTCCGCGGTACAATTCAGTCCGTACTGACTGAGAGGAGTCCGGTCCGGCAGCTTGCGCCACGACTACGGATCTGACATCAGCAGAGACATCGTAAAACGTGAATTTTTTATTCCTATGTCCTATGAATGTGTACAGTCAGGCACTTTGATTCCGCATTGGGGCTCGTTATTTCATTCGGATGTAGCTGGCGACCTATCTTCAGTGGATGCTCTCTCCCGATCCTTCAGCTTTCCGCTTCCCGTAAAGATACCGAATCCGAGGTGCACGGGGACTGGCTCCAGGAGATAAACCCACATAAAAGAGTTATAAAAATGCAGTTTTTTCCCTTGCTTTGGCTTACTCTGCAGGGAGGGCACACTCGCACTGGCACAAAAAGGACTTTATTTAAAAGCTGCTCTCGGTTTGGTTGTAGAAACCCGAGCTTATGCTTCGTGCGAGTGCCAATTTCTAGATGATCAAGTGATAATGAAAGAAAACAGAGCTGATTGAAGTATGGTTAATTAGGCAGCATAATAAAAGAGGCAAATACGTGGCGTACGAAATGTGATTTGTGTCACAAGATGGGACTGAATACTGGTGTGGGCGAAGGGTTGTGTTCTGGATCTTTTTACAGTCAGATTCATTAAAACGTAATTAAAATTTACTCACAATGGTTTTCAAACTCGTCAACGAGAGCTCTATAAATAAACATAAAATTTTGATTTCATAACCGTATCTGAATTACGAAACCCGAGCATCGCAACAGAACCGAAAGCCCATACAATAAAATGGCATCTTGTTAAGTATGAAAAATAACGAGTTTCATTCTTTCATAAAGCAAATCGTAAGGCCGAAACGGTGAAGAAAGTCAAAGAAAAGCTGAACCGATATAATCAGACTGGAGTTCCTTCGACGGCACACTGTGAAATATTGGTTTCAAGTTTCGTGGTGGTGGTTGAAACTTTACTTCCGTGGAATTTTGCAGCGGCAGGCTTTCCAATACGGTTAGGCACAAATATTCAAATAACTAGGGGAACGTGTAAATTAGTTCTGATGTTCTTTTAGTGTCTTTCCGAAACACACTTTCGAAAAAAAAAAATGCTTTGGAAATGTTGGATGCCCTGAAAATGACCTTTAAGTTTGTCGTCGTGCTGATCATGACCACTCAGCACTCGATGAACAAGGTCATCCAGTATTTTCCTTGAATGCGAAGAATCTGCCTTTTGTGCTAGGTGAAAGGGGCTTGTAAGTTTTGTGTTTAAAATTACATTTTTCTACTGATTGGTTTCGAAAATATATATATCAATTGAAGGAGACATGGTTTTCTACTAAATGTTATTGAACTAAAGCTAATTTAAGGAATTTAGAGCCTAATATATCATCGTCGATTGCACACTTTTATGAAAAAGAATCTTTATAACACAACTTTGAACTGAATCCATTAGCAAGCCACCGTTTCGCTCGAAATTTAAGTTTCCCGTATACGCACGACCACATCGACAAATCAATTCATTTTTAAGTCACAATATTCAAGTAATGCTTTCGAATCAAGTTAAATGTGGCAAAATCCATCAACATAACCCCGAGATACAAGCGCTTTAAAGTAGCTACGAAAAATCGATCGCCGATAGTTCTAAATTTGTCTGCTGATCAACAGCCGATCGGTATTCAATAAACTCAAGCGAACACGCTATGCAGCAGACGGAAAATCTAGCGAGCGAATGGATGTTGCTCTGCTTTGTCACCCATTCACTAGACAAACTACATGTTTCGTTCGCAGGCAGCCAGTGACAAAAGTGACTACAGGATGACATCATTATGACATGCTGTGATTAGCTCGTGAAAACATAGGTCAATCCAAACCAATTTTTCAATAGTACGCTACTGAAATACTGCAACAACGTTGCCATTCATGTTTTAAGTTAAATATTTCCGTATCGAATGGTTGTTAAATTATATCAAACTCAAAACAAATGACTGAGTTATTATCGTTCTAAATCATGACATGTACTATAAAATTTGGGTGCATTTTGGAAGTTCAAGACTTAATTAGCTCAACTGAGTTCAACTTGCGCATGTTTTCAATGATTTCACCTAGTGAAATTTATCGGCCGGAATCGCTCCTCTATCATTATATTATAGAAAAAACAGTCTTTCTAAAATCTGTATTAGTATTTTTTTTGCAAAATCCGTAAAAAATTCAGTAAATTTTACGAATGTACTTGAAAATCAATAGAATACTGAAAAATCCATATATCTGATCACCCTGATCCAGCCGGCATCTGGCACCAGTAAAGAAGGTGACAAGCGATTATCAATACACTCTCCTACACAGTACTTGAGCGGAAAATAAGTATAGAGCGAGAAGACTAGTGTTTGATGAACAGAGAAGATGTTTGGTTGTATGATACCGGTTGTGAGACGGCGAGGATGTAGACCATGTTCAATGTACGTTTTATCATGCCTAACCGTGTTTTAGAGCTGTGTCCATCACAAGGTTCAGGCTGGCGAAATTGTAGCACGTATGCACGGAATGCATAAGAACGCAGATTCGAGTCCTGTCTCTAAGCGTATCTTTTTTCAAAATATCATCTTTTCTGTTAAGTTTTTCATTCATTTGGCTGGTCCAATTTATGTTTCCACTCGGTCATTGCAAAAACTGAACTTAGTTATGGCGGCTTTACGTCAAACGAACTAAAATAAATAGTTTTAATTGGTATTGATATTGATTGAAGCAAAGCAAATCAAAGTCCTGGCATTACATTCCTTTTGTGGAATTTGGCCTTCTGTTTCAACAGACTTCGCAGCCGATTCTTAGTGTACAGAATCATTGCATGGCTAGTACTATGGATCCTACTGACACTAAGAATCCTTCCAGGTCTGGGTTCGAACATACGACAACTGGCTTGTAAGACCAGCGCCCTATTCATTGAACCACCAATCCGGGCCAATGGTATTGATTGAAGTAAGAGCTAAAATACTAAAACCGAATATCAAAAACTCACACCACTCATACCAGATTCATAAAAAGCTGAGCTATTTAGGATACCAAAAAATATTAGTTTATACCCAATTCTGATTACAACTATTTATTCGTGCTGATCTAAAAATAGAATCATAAACTTAATTTATTTATAACCAACATTCAGACGTATGAAATTTGCCAAAAGAAAATAAATGGAAGGGGGGTGGAGCTTAATTGCATACTTGAACGCTAAATTAGTTCTGAATTTTGTTTAACATGTTTGTTAAAGATGAGGCCATGGCATCCGATTGATAGTGATTGGAAAAACAGCCATTATATTATAAACCCTACTAAATGACTTCATAACACAGATATTCGAACTGTTTCATTTGTTGTCACTTTCCTTCCATTTAGATGTTTTTATTTCGTTTCGTTCGACGTTTCGCTTTCCGTAATAATGAATAGTCGTATAGCTAAATCTGGTCTGCGTTTACTATTATTAATCTAAAACCAAAATCAATTATTTCTCGAGCATAAAAAAAATACTTTGCTTAAACTTACTTCGACAAGCAAATTTCTAATCCTTCGTGGAATTAAAACGGGGTGGTACCGGGTTTGCTACGAAGATTCAACGTTTGCTTACTATCACTTATTAGGCCTCCTTTTAAATGTTTGTGAAGAACACACTACGAGAAAATCATGTAAATTTACGTCTCAAGTTACTTAAATTTACAACCAAAAGCATGTCACTAAAACAACTTTAAATATGTTAATATCGGAAGAATATAATTAAACTTAGAAAAGCGGTATGTATATTTGAATGCAGAAACCGAACACGGACTTTACATTACTAATATCGTATAGAAAACATCTATTTTGCGGAAACCGAACAAATATTTGTATCGAAAAAACGAGTTTAGTTTTGACCGAATTTCGCTGCGAACGAAGAACAGTTTGCTTATTTGTTACGGGGTCTGATCCACGCTACGTTCCTGAACGACAGTCGGCTCAAAAGTAATCGGATAAAGGCATTTGTTTCGGAAGAACCATAAACCTGTTTTTGCGTACAATTTTTGTCCGGTTCTAGAAATGAAATGATGCTTTTCCACAATTTTTGCATTAATATACGATCCGAATCTGTTTTTTACACCCAATGTTTTATCCGGCGTATGTATTTAAAAATATTTAAACGAGTTTTTTATACTAAGTAGTACTTCTCCGATTTTTGCATTGATTTACGAATTTACATTCGCTGATTGTTTTGTTTTGCCTTTCTCATATAGAAAAGTTGTGACATCACTGTGAAAATCAACTATTGAACCAGGATCCAGATGGTCCAGTGTCATATACCACTCGAATCCGTGCGTCGAGATCGGCAAAGTCTGTATGTGTGTGCACAACAAATTGAGTGCCCTTTCTCTCAGAGTTGACTGAACCGATTTTCATAAACTTAAATTCATATAAAAGGTGCAGATAGACCGGTCCCCAGTTTCTGGTTCCGTAGGTACCAGAAAATAGTGAGTTTTCTCGGTGTTGAATGGGCGGATTTTCATAAACTTAAGTCCAAATAGAAAGTATTTTAATTTTATACGATACTCGTGAACTTTAGGCGGATCCGAATTTCGATTTCGGAATTACAAGGTGATATAGGCTCAAACTTTCAAACAGTCGTTAAAGAGCGACGATGTTGTGAAGCTGTAAAGATCATAGTTTCTATCTGTGCAGCTAAATAAGAAATGATAACTAAATAAACTATTGTTATGATATTAGATTGCTCTTTCCTTATGATCGGTTATCGCACAAATATTGCAATTCGGTTCAATACTAATTCTGATTGTGTAGAAACTCCTGTTAAAGTAGTTACATTTATGCTATGCAAAATATTATATTTGAATGCTGGATTTGCCCTACGCATCAGTTCGATACCGAAGTGATTCGTGCAAGATTTAGTTATCATATTTTCATAAATAAAAATATCTCTACTGAATAAATTTGCAATTGAATCGTAACTGAGAATTAATGACTGCGTCATATTCGATGCCCGTAGGGTTGTTCAATATGAACAACAATATTTTTTCCACATTCCAAATAGTGATTATAGCGACGAAAGGCTGTTTTAATTCCAGCTGGCTGGTATTAAAACAGCCTATTTAGACTAAACATAAGAAAATCCTATTCGCCATGAATTTGATTTTTAGAAGTAACAGGAGCGCAGTATTTTGCATATCTCGAGCACACAGTAGGCGCAGCGTTTGAATTGACGATTATCTGCGCTGTTGTTACTTCTGCATACGATATTCAATTTATTACCATTATAACTATTATTAATCACTGCACTCGCAGTTTTTATTGATATTAGTCCAGCACCATAGAAATGCTGAATGAATTTCGAATACATCACTGCAATTGATCCACTTATCAATTGTATAGGTTTTAGTTTTGCTACAATCTGAAGTAATATCAATTAAATGATATTAAACAATAAATCAACATCAATTCATTTAGGGGTTTGGTGCCTCATGTGTACCGTTTTGTGCTAAAGTGCACATGACTAGCTTTTATTTTTACGTTTCGCATTCAGCTCATCAGTGCGTCAGCAGTTTATGTTGAACTGCTAACGCCACCTAACGATTCAACATAAACCGCTGAGCAGACGTAAAGTATTTGCTACTTACAAATCACTTATTGACACCGAAGTGTCATATCAACATCAATTCATTGAGCTACACAAAGTTGTGCATTACTAGCATCATAAAAGCCAGTTACGTTATAAAATGAACGAGCTCTTATAATACCCATTTTATTGCATACAACTCGTTGTTATTTCAACACGAATGCCAAGAGTTCGTGTTATTTTTTTAATATTTTGCTCACGATATAACGTTACTGAACCCGCTGTGCATTTTTCATAGGAAGTAGCAACGCGCAAGCAATACAGAAATTGGTGAAAATTTTATGAAATCAACATGAAACTTTTTCCAAATTTTGTTTATTTCGGCAAAAGTTTTATAATTTCGGGTTACCTTTTCGGATTCTTCGTAAAATTAGGCTGCAATTTTCGTATAGAAAGGCTATTCCAACACTGTTAAAAGCAGTTTTTTAACCGAGGCTCAGAGGGCCAAATGTCACATGCCATTCGATTCGACGAATCGAGCAAATTTTTGTCTGTGGGTGTGTCTAAGTGTGTGTGACTGAGTGTGTGTACGTGGGTATGTTTGTAACAAAATATACATTCACATTTTTTGGAGAAAGTTGAACCGATTTTCACAAACATAGATTTAAATACAAAGTCTTATGATCCCATAGCGTGCTATTGTATTTAAATTGGATCCGACTACCCGTTCCAGAGTTAAAGGGTAATATGTGCAAATTAAGGAAAAAAATGTGCACTCAATGTTCTCGGAAATGGCTCAACCGATTTTCAAAAGGTAAGATTAAAACTAAAGGTCTTAAAGTTTTATAAAAATTTCTAGAGCATTTCATTCGGATCCGAATTCCGGTTTCGGAGCTAAAGCGCGATGAAATAAAAAAAATATCAATTTCATGAGTATTTTTTCACAAACTATGGCAAAAACAGGTACAAATCCCATGAAATTGACTTATAAATTCTTGTAGTTGACAGAACTTGTTAGTTTGTGGGCATTTAAATTTCCTGTTTCGGAAACACCGAAAGTAGTGAAGAACAACTCCAAAAGTAGAACTCACTTCGATTTCTCAGCGATGCTTAAACCAATTTTCACAAATCTTTAAAAGGTTTATCCAGGGAAAAAAACTTTCGTCAAATGCTGAGGTCATTGCAGAAACGGAAGCCTATTTTGAAGGCCATGACAAAACTTTTTTTTCCATGCAGTATCAAAATATCGAAGGACCGATGGGCGAAAAGTGTCGCTTTAGATGGAGATTATACTGAAGAATAAAAAAGTTTTCATGGTAGGAATCGACTTTTTCCTTGTTCGACCCGGAACTTCTCATTCCATGCAGTAGCTCATAGACTGGTGGCAGGAATTTGTCTAACTTTAATTATTATTTCCTAACTACAAATCGCTTGCATAATCAGAAATTTACTAGCAAGCTAATCATCAGAAACGTGATCAGATACGTTTAGGAGCGTTTTCCCAAGCCGTGAAACGATTTATCGAGTACATCTTCACATACTATTCGTAATTACCAGCTTGTAGTTTTGCCGTTCAGTTCTGTTCCTGTATCCGATATGCTCAACAATAGACTCACTCCTGTCGCTCTGCTTGATTCGTTGCACACTACCTCAAAAGTGTCGTTCGTGTTTGAGAAATACAACCACGTGTTATAGCTTAGAAAATCTTATTACTATGTTATACGTTCAAATGAACGAGGTAAGAATTTGGAGAATTTTATATCTGCACAGAATAAAATAATCAAATTTGCACGACATGCAGATAAATATTACTATGAAATAGACATCAGTTGAATCGAAAATCTCACTTAAAACAAAGATCTATGCAAAACTATATTGAAATGCATTGAATTTTCAATTAACAAGACTGTATGCTTCAAAATATGCTTAGTACTATAAAGTAATTTTCCATTCAATTCCCTGCTCCAAATATGTGCATTAAAATTGATGGGGCGTACGAATTGAATCGTTCCGTTTTTAATTGTCAAAGATGCATTTATTTCAAAATAAAAAGAATTTAAAGAATAAGCAAAGCATCGTCCATCGTTAGTTACTACTTTTTCCCACTTCAATTTTCGAATTCCTTTTCGAAAAAATTACTTGTCTTTTGAGGTGATTCAAGTTTGAAGCCAAATTTCTACGAAAGAACCGAGCTGCCAGATCGTACTGCATCTGTCGAAACAAATAGTAATCAGAAGGAGCAATATCAGAAGAATACGGCGGGTGCGGCAAAATGTCTCACTTGAGCATTTCGAAATATGACATGAGGCCTAGCGTTGTCATGCAGGAGAGTAACATTGTCATGTCTTTGCTTGTACTCCGGCCGCTCTTGTCGTAATGCACGGCTCAAACGTATCATTTGTGGCCATTTTTCATTCCCAGTAACAATTCGATGCAAAAAACCCTTCTTAATCCTACCTAGTGGTGTGATAATGCCTTTCTCTTCTTTCATGACAGTCTCATGAAAATATATTTCATACTTTTATTAAATCCATACTAATTTTAACACCAATTGATTCAGATTGATTCGAGTAGTTCACAAAAGCATGCTTCGGTGTTTATGTCACATAGTCGACATCATTTTTTCAATCTAGTGCTTGACATTTGCGTTGCCTATTTGTATGAGAAGAGTGATGCTAATCTAAAAAACCCTTCTTAGCCCACTTGGTGGAATTTTCATAGATCTTGAAAAATCACCATAGGGGGGAAGGAGGGAGAAGAGAATACATGACATTTCCGATATCGAAAAAAAAACGTTGATGCCAAAAGTCTTAGAATTGCATGAAACGTCGAGATTTACTTAGTGTCATCTCGAAAAATAACTTTTTTGTTTTTTAAATTCGACGTTTCATGCAATTTTAAAATTTTTGACATCAAAAAAAATATATTCGATTTCGGAAATTTCATGTACTTCCCCCTATGGTGCTTTTCCAAGATCGAAAATTTTCAAACTTTAACCGCTGGGCAGCACCCCTTACGCATGTCCGATTCAGCTCAAATTTTGCATGAGGACTTTTTTCGAGGTGCTTAAACTTTTGAACAATAGCGCTTTACGAAATTAGAGGTGATCCCAAAATATTGACACCCTTATATACATTAGAGCGCTAATAAACAACGGTTTTGCCTTTCTCATATAGAAAGGTTATGCAATCACTTGAAAAACCGACTAGTGAAAATTGGCCCGGAGGGCCAAGTGTCATATACCATTCGACTCAGTTCATCGAGCTGAACAATGTCTGTGTGTGTGTGTGTGTGTATGTATGTGTGTGTGTATGTGTCAAATAATCTCACTAGGTTTTCTCGGAGATGGCTGAACCGATTTTGACAAACTAGGATTCAAATGAAAGGTCTCGTGATCCCATACGGAATTCCTGAATTTCATCCGGATCCGACTTCCGGTTCCGGAGTTATAGGGTAAAGTGTGTTCAATATTGTACACCGTCACTTAAACCGGCGAAACAAAAAACGTAAAAATTTCTCTAAACTGGTCTCAAAACTACACAAATCGATAGTCATTATCAGTGGGCAACTAAACAAACCGATTCTGGCTATCCTTGTTCCCGGTATCCGGTTCCGGAAGTACCGGAATTAGTGGTCATATATACCAAAATGGATCTCACTCACTTTTCTCGGCGATTGTTTGATCGATTTCCACAAACTTAGATTCAAATGACAGGTCTCGTGGTCCCATACGGAATTCCTGAATTTCATCCGGATCCGACTTCCGGTTCCAGAATTATAGGGTAAAGTGTGTTCAATATTGTACACCGTCACTTAAACCGGCGAAGCAAAAAACGTGAAAATGTTTCTAAACTGGTCTCAAAACTACACAAATCGATAGTCATTATCAGTAGGCAACTAAACAAACCGATTTCGGCTATCCTGGTTCCCGGTATCCGATTCCGGAAGTACCGGAATTAGTGGTCATATATACCAAAATGGATCTCACTCACTTTTCTCGGCGATTGTTTGACCGATTTCCACAAACTTAGATTCAAATGATAGGTCTCGTGGTTCCATACGGAATTCCTGAATTTCATCCGGATCCGACTTCCGGTTCCGGAATTATAGGGTAAAGTGTGTTCAATATTGTACACCGTCACTTAAACCGGCGAAGCAAAAAACGTGAAAATTTTTCTAAACTGGTCTCAAAACTACACAAATCGATAGTCATTATCAGTAGGCAACTAAACAAACCGATTCCGGCTATCCTGGTTCCCGGTATCCGATTCCGGAAGTACCGGAATTAGTGGTCATATATATCAAAATGGATCTCACTCACTTTTCTCGGCGATGGTTTGACCGATTTCCACAAACTTAGATTCAAATGACAGGTCTCGTGGTCCCACACGGAATTCCTGAATTTCATCCGGATCCGACTTCCGGTTCCGGAATTATAGGGTAAAGTGTGTTCAATATTGTACACCGTCACTTAAACCGGCGAAATAAAAAACGTAAAAATTTCTCTAAACTGGTCTCAAAACTACACAAATCGATAGTCATTATCAGTAGGCAACTAAACAAACCGATTCTGGCTATCCTTGTTCCCGGTATCCGGTTCCGGAAGTACCGGAATTAGTGGTCATATATATCAAAATGGATCTCACTCACTTTTCTCGGCGATGGTTTGACCGATTTCCACAAACTTAGATTCAAATGAAAGGTCTTTCGGTCCCATACGGAATTCCTGAATCTCATCCGGATCCGACTTCCGAATCCGGAGTTATAGGGTGCGTACTAGAAGAGTTTGTGTGTCATGTTAGTCGGTGGCCGTACGAACCGACTTCGATTATACCGGTTATCGGGTTCCGGTGCCGGAAGTGCATATAATAGTGAACCCATTTCGTTCTCTTAAGGATGGCTTACGCAATCAAAGCACTGTTTTATTCTGTATGTTATGCATAAACAATCACTTGGTTTCTTTCAAAAATCGAAGAGAAAATTTTTGAATAGATTACCACAATATTATATGTACATGAGAAAGGCATCATTACACCACTAGGTGGATTAAAACAGGTTTTTGTCGGTTACGTCACTTATACCATCATATCACCGGAACCAGAAGTCGCAAGCATTTGATCTTCGAACTTGATCAAATGCCCGATAGTAACTTTCAAACGAGCCTAAGATTGTTAAAAACGATTTAGCGCGTTTTGTCGGTTACGTCACTTATACCATCATATCTCCGGAATCAAAACTCACAGCCATTTGATCTTCGAAAGCAGCGCGTTTTGTCGGTTGCGTCACTTATACCATCATATCTCCGGAACCAGAAGTCATAGCCACTTAATTCAAACGAGTTTAAGCTTGTTGAAATCGGTTCTGCCAACTCTGAGAAAATAGCGCCGTAAAAAAATCGTTAAAAGGTACACATACACACACAGACATTTTCCGATCTCGTCGAGCTGAGTCGATTGGTATATAACACTATGGGTCTCCGAGGCTCCGTCCGGTTTTTCCCGCCATTCTAATAACTTTCTATAGAAAAGGGCAAAACCCCTTTCTTTGTTGCCTTTAAATCAGCTGCTCACAAGTTGAAAATCTTATACTTATTAAGTCACTTCCAATGATTCTACAAGCTTCTCTTGCGTTTGACTAGGATCTTCATCGAGTAATGCCTCCAACTGTTTGTCATCGAGTTTTTTGGTAGTCCAGAGCGAGGTCTGTCTTCAACGCTGGATTCGCCATTCTTGATACATCGAAACCATTCCTTTCATGATTTATCAGTTGAAGCATTACCACCATAAACATCCACAAGCATTTGGTGCGCTTCAGCTGCACCTTTTTCTCAATTAGAACAGGAAACTAGAACTTCCCGCAAATGCTGCTTAGTTAACACAAAATTGCCCATAATAAACACAATGAAGAACAAGGTTTAAAAAAAACTCGACAGCTGCCTAACCTCTTGGAACTATCGACATCAGCTGTTACTGTTCAATATTCATAACAGCCATAGCCATCTTTTGAGAACGGACCGAAATAATTTGTACTCTCAATACAATCAACGAATTGTGATGTGATTTGAGCCGCGTCGACCCCAAGAAAGAATCACACAACAATTAACAATGAAAATGTTAATGGCTTTTGCTCTAGCAAAACGAGAATTCTTAGCAATTGGACAACATTTCATCCCGTTAGAGAGATCTTACTCTAGGTAATGGTTTCAATGCACGAAAAATGAATTTGGGAGCGCTTGGTTTGCCAATGTAGTTACGGAAGGATTGAATGTGGCTTTCGAAACCGAAGTAAGAAGTATTCAAATCAAAACCACTGACCCCATTAAACGAGAGCTCCTGTAGTTTGATTCTGCTGCTTGCCACAAAACCTTTACTTAGCAGATAATGTTGACAGGATCAGCGATATCATCCGTATAATTAAAAAGCACTTTCAACTACAACTACACTAATGAAACCGATTTATCAAGTTTACAGTGCGGTACTTTCGGAATATTAATTCCTCCTGTTGGAAATTCATCCCCAAACTACGAAGGTTATATATCAAACCACCCACGTTTCATTAGTAAGTTTAATCAGCTTCGGTGATAATCCCCATCAAAGCGATATCATCCGACGCCATCAGCTGGTCGCATCTCGTCAAAATACGAACAGTTCGCTGAAAAGTTTACCCGGTTGCATTATCGAATCAAATCCGTGATGAATTTAACAACACTTGTCTCGCAAAATGGGTGCTGCAATCTCGCACCGTTTATCTCAACGTAATTTTCTGTTGAACCGGTGCAAACTTTTCCGAGTGACGCGCGCCGCACCCGATAAACAAATGGGACGTCGTGAAGGGGTTGAATTTTAATTAGCCTAACAGCTAACAGTGGCCAACAGGATTACCCATCCCGGCGACAGCAGGCAACTCGGTGTGTGTTTGTGTGTGTGCTGTCACCCTGCGGTAACGAACTTTCGGCAGCAAACTTGTTCCTACATCACAATTTCGGTTGACCATGGTTCAACCAGAATCAGAGCGTAAACTGGCAGCGGTGCGGTGTGAGATGTTGTTCCATTACCGAACACCGAATTCTCAGTAGAACACTGGAACAGGATCAGGTTAGAGCTACAAGAAAAAAACACTAGAACCCCGAACGATATTTTCCAACCCAAGGATCCAAGCAACCTTTGCACTTTCAAAACTAATGGCGTTTTCGTTTTCAATTTGCACTACACCGGTGCAGTGCTACACTGAGGCATGAATAAACGAACAAAAATGACGAAAACATAAACAGTAACCATTGACTACAATTAACGATTCCATTGCACAGAGCTACACCAAACTTTCAATGAGTGCTACACCAGTGGTATCGGTGCAGAAAAAGTGTAGCACTGGTGTAGTGCAATTGGCAAAAACGAACGGTTTCAGTGCAGCTTTCGCTACACCAGTGTAGTGCAATTTAAAAACGAAAACGACATAAGCAACTGCAGTTGATGGGCTTTCCTGGCTTCTATAGAAGACTTAATGACAGAGAAAAATAATAATCAATTGGGGTTTTCAGAGTGCACAAGTGATTTTCACCATTCACCAGCACAGCTGATGATGGGGTGATGGGGACAAAAATGCAATTCATTGTGAATCCGACACATGCACATGCAGACAAGAACAGTCGAGGATGACGTCGATAAACCAGATTCGATCCAAGTCACTGCTACATTCCAGCTTTCTGTCTGAAAAGCGGTAGGTCATGTTGCAGTCGATAAAGAAATGAAACTTCGAACACATTTCGCCATTTTGCACTCAGTAACTGCGAAGGACAACTGCAATCGAACCATGCTATTTTTAGCTGGTGGCAGCTGGCAAACGTTCTGGCTACACGTTTGACTTTTAATAAAGTCAAATTTGCTGACGCGAGTTGAACTGGACAGATTTCAATTCTATCCAATCCTGTCGAAATTCCCACTTCACTATGGATAGGGTTGCCACCAGTGCGGCGGGACCCTCCCGTTTTGAAGAAGCCTATTATACCGGACTGCAGTTTAAAGTTTTTATGACCTGCACTGCCACTCCGGTTCGGATCGGATTTTAAGTTGTAGTATTTGAAATAAATAACAATCATGGTTTGTGTTGCACTTTTCCACTAGTCGAACTATTATTGGTTGATCCACATTATAGAGTGTTTTCCAATTATATGGGGCATTATACGAATCATTAGGGACAGCATCTGAAATGTTTTGTGAAGCTGCAAAAAAAATCTATAAATTGTCTTGCCCATTGAAATACTCAGATCGTAGTGAAACACAACTTAGACGGCAACCCGGTTGAACAATACTCCGTACATGTTCAGGTTGAGCACGGCCAATGTCCCATCTCAGATCTCACAATCAGAGCTGATAAAAGTCATTTTCATTGACCGAAAAATATACGAAAATGACAAGAAATTACTGTCACTCTCAGCTTCGCTTGCAAACTATGAGAACGAAATCCATGCCCAGTCAATGACATAAGCAGGATAGTAGTTTCAAAATTCTCGGTTAATATTTCAAAAGGGCGTATAAGCAAGTGACAGTTTCTCTTTGTTTACTTTCTCTTCTAATGATTACCAAGCGGTTTCCACGTTTATCACTCAACTCTTTGCATTAAATGATACCCGAAACTTTAGACTTTCAAACAGAATAGTTATATCAAAGAAAATCTTTTTAATCACATCACAATAATCGAAAGAGAGAGTGATTGAAGAGAAACTGTCACTTGCTTATACGCCCTTTTGAAAAATTGCACGGCCAATGTCCCATATCAGATTTTACAATGATCATAATTCTCGCTAAATCGGGTCAGTTTTATGGTCGATGTCTTTTGCTAGGAATATTTAAAATACAGGGTGGCAAGTGAATTAGCGATTTCAATTTCCCGTTTTTTCCCGGTTTTCCCGGTGCGCGAGACTAAAAATTTCCGGTTTTTTTAACATGTCCAAAAAACATCGAGAGTTGAGAAACAAGTATTTTTCGGGTATCTCTTTGGAACTACGATTAAAACTCTCATCCACAGTTCGTCAAAACGATCATCTTCTGAACTAACAGTACCATCCCGTCTAATGTATTCCATATTTATTTTGTCTTTAACTTCGCCAGTAACTTCGATGTAACAATAGTATTAAAATAACGAACATACCTCTACAACGGTGATGAGAGTCTTGCATTTCATGAAGGAATGAAGCATCAAAATTCTTGAAATTTTCTTGAAAAATCAACACAATTTATTTAAACTTCATGCTTTTTCCAATAATGCTCTTAAGCCCAGCTTTCACATCAGATTCGACGATTATGGATGGTGTTCTGTAGTTTTCCAGAAATATCATCAGTTATTTGAAAGCCTAATAATGAAAAATTAAATTTAAAGTCTTACTATTAAAATAAAATAATTATTTTTCGAACTATTCAATCTTTTTCAAGACTACGACTGAATAAGTCTTTTAAAGGCTATCTGGAAAATCAATCCTTCTTAAAACTTATGCAAGTTAGGAGTGTATTCTAGAAATCGACAAAACCGTTCCTTTTTCAAAGAACTGTTGAAAACTTGATAGTTGTACCGATAGAATTAGTTCTACTGAACCGTTCTTTCGTTTTTCTGAAACTTTGTATGTTTCTTCGAAAATAATATGAGAGCTATTAATTATGTTTTGTAGTTAACAGATTCAATAATAGTGAAGTCTTTTAGCATGTGTTCTACCAATAATCATTCTCTTTTGTATACATTTGCAAAGTTCGCGAACTTCTACCAGATTCCTCAAACCAGCAAACGTTTCGAAAGACTATTCTATTGAGAAGAATATAGAGCTATCATTCTTCAATAAAGAACTCCAGTTCACGCAATCTTCGAGGAGAACTAGTTCTTTTGGACCGGTCGCGGACTGACCATCTTTAGTGTATTCCAACACTTTTTAGCCTGGTATAGTATAAGGTTAAAAATTAAAAATGAATGAGCTAAAGCACAACACACCGCCCGCAAACCCGATTCCTTCTAACAACCAGTGACGTCTCGTGACTAAATTTACGGGTTGTGCACTGCTTTTATGGTATGGATATCAGAACCGTTTCGATGGTGCAACTGAGACAGCAATTTGTTTTCAACTGCCATAAGCATAAGCCACTGAAGCCTTTCCTGAATGTGTGCATACAACTTCTCGCAGAGCCTATTTGATCAGTTGTGCAGTGCACGAGTTGCATATGAGGACGAGACGCTACTGCTAACAACGTATACGATATTCTTTCAGAGTTGGGTTTTGGCGAGAGAACAAAATCCTTCTAGAATTCTTAAAATGCACGCTTGTCACTTTAGAAAAACAACAACAATCTATGCCGCTAGTGACTGAGATGATCTAAATTTGATTCTCTTATCATCGACACTGAACAGGTTCTTCCGAACTCTGAAAAACCAGTTTCAGCTGTCAAAGAAGGAAATCAAATACTCCTTGCAAACGGTGGATAAAATGAAAGTCGACAGCTTTGTCGAGATTTAATAGAAATCCAGCAGAAGCATCCAAATTATCCTTATTTTTCATTATGAGCATTCATTGTGCTGTTACTGATGGTAACTAAGAAAGCTCTTATTGATTTAAAATTGCTGAGGTGTTGGCTCCATTTTCAATGGATTGTGCACCATTGAACCTGTGAGGGACAATAAGAAGTTTCAAAACATGTACTGAACTCCTAGTTCAAACACAAAATGGCCTCCATCTTTTCATTTGTTGTATTAGGAAAATCATGATGCTGAAAATCGTTACTAAGATAAGGACTAGTAAATTTTTTCCCGGATTTGAACTACAATTCTCGACTTTTTCTCGGTTTTTCCCGGTAAAACCAAATTTCCGACTTTTTCCCGGCTTTCCCGATTTTCCCGGTCACTTGCCACCCTGAAAATACCTTTCTCCCTAAATACTTTCTCAGGGCATATTCAGGAGTGTTCTAGTTATAGATGAATAATTTATGTCAGTTTTAAAATTTAAATCTAAATATTATAACAAAATAAACTGGCAGCCCCAGCAGCGTTTTATCTGTGTTTCAAATATACGAAAAATAGAACGGCAATGTATACCAGTTTTAAATTTGACAGTAGAACTGGTCGAATAAATAAAACTAAAACGGATTTCTGGGGATACGTTGGTTTCAGTTTCATTTACATTATAGACCACCCATATGAATCTTGCAGCGAATTTGCTCTTAGTAAGTTCCAAAAAGTGTATAACGAGTGCATTGAAAATAAGCTATCCACATAAATTTGTGTTCTACGCATGTATTTGTGATGATTTTTTATGTTCAGATCACAGCATGCTGTGCGTTTTGGCTGTCAGCTTTCGTTTGTTTACCTGTTTGTGCGGTTGAAATTCTGCGTTTTCAAAATGTCGCGTATTGAAAAGGAAGTGAAAATTAAGGTTCTGGACACATGGCTAAGTGAGAAGGGTATTACTATGCGAAAATTGGCGAAGCGGTATGGAATTCATCATGCCAGTGTTAAAATCATCATTAATATGTTTAGGGAACACTATTCTTTGGATGAGCTACCACGAAGAGGCAGAAAACCCGGTTTTTTCAACCCAAAACTGGACCAGAAAGTGGTGTCTCTAATCATGAACAAACAAATCAATGTCAATACGTGATTTGGCCAAAAAAGCAGGAACGAGTGTCGGAATGACCCAGCGTATCAAGAGGCGAAATCACCTGAAGACCTATAAGAATCAGAAAATCTCGAAACAAAGTGTAGAACAGAAGAAGCGAGCAGCAACAAGGGCCCGGAAATTGTATTCGCGTCTTTTGCAGTGTCCGGATGCATGCGTTTTGATGAACGATGAGACTTATGTAAAGGGGGACTCGAAAACCCTTCCAGGTCCACAATACTTTACTGTTGTCGTTGGGAACGATGTGAGCGATGCGGACAAGTCGATTCAAGTGGAGAAATTCGGTCGAAAGGTACTGGTATGGCAAGCAATATGTTCCTGTGGTTTAAAGTCAACCATTTTTCACACTACCGGAACTATAAATGCAAAAATCTATCGATCTGAGTGTCTCCAGAAGAGATTGCTGCCTTTATATAAGAAGCATAGTACACCTCCACTGTTTTGGCCGGATTTAGCATCGGCTCACTATGCCAAAAACCACTCTCAATTGGCTTTCCGAAAAGGGTATGAATATCGTTGCGAAAACTATCAATCCACCAAATTGCCCTCAGCTTCGACCCATCGAACGTTACTGGGCAAATGTGAAGAGGGTCTTCAAGAAGACTGGTTAGGCAGCTGGGAACATGCAGGAGTTCAAAAAATTTGGGCTCAAGCGTCCAAAAAATGCGATTCAACACTTATCCGGAACTTGATGAAGAGCGTTTGATCAAAAGTTCGAACATTCGTGAAGGAATAACTTAAATTTCATCCGGTTTTCATTATGCTCAAGTTTAACCTCGTACAATATAGGATCAATTTTTAGTTTGAATAAAATATCGTTTTTTATCATAATTTGAAAGAAAAATTTGTGGATAGCATATTTTCAATACACTCCTTATGCTCGTATCGTACCTGAATTAACGTGCCTCGTCACACCCGATCTACAATACCTTAGGCTTCCATGGTCATAAACACCTTGCTACTCCCTCCTCGGTATAAAAATTCTTATGGAATCGTTATTCCCACCTAATCGCTCAAAATTGCGATAATTATTATTTTATAACGAAAGGCTTTTTTCCATAAATACGTTTATTTCATAGGCAATATACATAAGTTTTTCTTCGCCGTGGCATCCACAATACATAGTACTTGAAACCTAATACATTTCGAATATCTTATTAGTATTTCGTTATTCCTTAGTTAATCTAAACACTGTTTTCATCAAGCAAGTTACTATTTTAAATTACGATCAATAAAATTCATTTATTTTGTACATGATCTTATAACTATTTCAGGTTTGTTTGTATCAGTTCATCAGCTAGCTATTGGTTGAACTCATGGAAGAGAAAACAGTCTAACATAAAATAAAATTCATATTGGAACTCCAATGGATTTAATTAAATGATGAAGAAGTTTCATGTATGTAAGGTCACGACAAGCAAGAATTTCGCGAACTGGGACATTGGATAGTCTACCTTGGGTACGCAAGTAATTTATTAGTTGAGATCTGACATCACGGTACTCCGCGCATGTCCAAACAACATGGTCAATATCGCGATAACCTTCGCCACAAGCACAATGATTAGTCTCGGAAAGCCCAATTCGAAGGAGATGTGCATCTAACGTGTAGTGATTGGACATGAGTCTGGACATCACACGAATGAAATCCCTACTCACATCCAGTCCCCTGAACCATGCCTTTGTCGATATTTTAGGAATAATTGAGTGCATCCGACCCATAGAATTCGTTGAAAGCAATCAGTCTCTCATAAATTTCACCCTCAATAGCACCACGTTTGGCTAAAATATCGGCTCTTTCATTGCCTGGAATGGAGCAATGAGCCGGGACCCAAACTATTGTGATTTGATAATTTTTGTTCAATATGTCGTTCAGGCACTCTTTTTTTTGCCAAGAAAAACGGTTCATTTTTGCCAGCAGCATTTGAACGAGTGGCTTCAATTGCACTCAGACTATCTGTAAAGAGAAAATAATAGTTTAGAGATAAGGTGACGATTACACTCAAACTATAATGAACTGCTGCTAACTCTGCTATATAAACAGATGCAGGTTCTTGAAGCCTAAATGAAACCGAAACATTATTGTTCAATATACCAAACCCAGTAGCCTCTTCAATTCGTGATCCGTCCGTGTAAAATATTTTCTCAGAGTCAATATGCCTGAACTTACTTGTAAATATTTTTGGGATTTACATCGAGCGTAGGTGTTCCGGGATTCCACGCACTTCGCGTTGCATGTATGTGTCGAAAAATAGAGTTGAGTCAGTGACATTTAGGTGTCTGTCACGGATAGGAATATATCGTGAAGGGTTGATTTCCTGTGACATATGGTTAAAATATACTGTCATGAATCTTGTTTGAGATTGAAGCTCAACTAGCCTTTCGAAGTTATTAATAACCAGGGGATTCAGTACCTCACATCTTATTAGCAGTCGCGATGAAAGCTCCCAAAAACGATCTTTCAATGGAAGAACTCCGCCAGAACTTCGAGACTCATTGTATGTGTCGAATGCATGCAGCCTAAGGGAATTCGCAAACAACGATACTGAATTCGTCAAGTTTGTTAATATGAGAGTTCACAGCGGAACGAAAGAAAACGCATCCATATTCCATCACTGAAAGTATCGTTGTCTGATACAATTTTATTAGATCTTCCGGATGAGCACCCCACTAAGATCCTGTTAGTGTTCGAAGAAAATTTACTCTTTGTTGGCATTTTGTTATCAGAAACCTAATGTGTCCTTCTCACGTGCATCTGGAATCAAACCACACCCCGAGGTATTTGAAAGTCAGAACCTGTTGGATCATTCTTCCCATCATATGAAGCTGAAACTGCGCGGGATCATGCTTTTTTGAAAAGACGACCAGCTCTGTTTTCTCCGCAGAGAATTCGATCCTCAGATCAACAGCCCAAACGGACAAGTTATCTAAGGTATTTTGTAATGGTTTATGCAGATCAATAGCTTTGGGTCCAGTAACTGAAACCACGCCATCATCTGCGAATTGTCTTAGTGTACGTGGGGGTACTAGACAGCTGTCAATGTCATTCACGTAAAAAATATAGAGAAGCGGACTGAGGCATGAGCCTTGCAGGAGACCCATGTAGCTAATTCTGAATGTTGCCAAATCGCCATGTGAAAAATACATGCACTTCTCTGACAAAAGGTTGTACAAATAATTATTTATAACCGATGTTGATGGAGCTTGTCTGAAAGAACATCAATGGAAACTGAATCAAATGCTCCTTTAATGTCTAAAAATACAGATGCCATTTGTTGCTTTTGAGCGAAGGCAATTTGGATGTCAGACGAAAGTAATGCAAGGCAATCATTCGTCCCTTTATTTCTACGGAAGCCAAACTGAGTATCTGACAACAAACCGTTCGTCTCGACCCAAGTGTCGAGACGTCGTAGAATAATTTTTTCGAACAATTTTCTGATGCAGGACAACATCGCAATGGGTCTATATGAGTTGTGATTGGAAGCTGGTTTCCCCGGCTTTTGAATTGCGATAGCTTTCACTTGCCTCCAGTCAGGTGAAACAATATTTTGCTCAAGAAACTTGTTGAACAATTCTAACAAACGTCTTTTGGCAAGATCGGGCTGATTCTTCACCAAGTTGAATTTAATTCTGTCCAACCCAGGAGCGTTATTGTTACAAGACATGAGTGCTATGGAAAATTCCATCATTGAAAAGGGGGCTATCATTGGTACCATTATTTGGAGACGACTCCCTAATAATGCTATGCGTAGGAACAGAATCTGGACAAACTTTCCTCGCAAAATCAAATATCCATCGGTTCAAGTATTTCTCACTCTCATTTCCTACGTTACGATTCCTCATTCGTCTGACCGCACTCAAATAGTGTTCATTGAGGTTACAAACCTTCGACAAAATGTCTCCAATAGCTACATTTCTTGGCTCGAAGTATGTTCTTGTACTTGGTTTCTAAAACCAAGATTCTTTTCAAAATTCTGAGTAGTTCCTCCTCCTCGTTTTAAAAACGTCTTGAAAGCATTTTGTTTCGCGTGTTTAGCATCTGAGCACTCTTTGTCCCACCAAGGGTTTGGAGGCCTTCTGTTAGACGATGGACCAAGAAATCGTTAGGTTTGTGCTTGTTCTGCGGCCTCCAGAATCGAGCAAACGAGGAAGTCATATTCTTCAAGTGGGGGAAGCTCTTCCATTGAGTTCAAAGTACTTGAGATACTACTTTGGTATTCAATCCAGTCAACTTTTTTTGTCAAATCATATGGAATATTACCTAAATTAACAATACCTTTGCTACTGCTAATTGAGATGATGATTGGTAAATTATCGCTACCGTGTAAATCAGGAAATACTTTTCTAGTCAAATTGAAGTCGAGCAAAGAGATAAATCTAATGCACTTGGACGTGCAGGAGGTCTTGGGATGAGATTAGTTTAGATGTCTTTTATTTTGCCCCGGTTTTAACTATTTAGTCGTTCACCGGAGATATGACAGTTTAGTTAAAACAACAATCGATTAGTTGTACCAAATTTTAACCAATCAAATTCAGAAAAACAACTAATATTTTAGTTGTTTTGCGATCGTTGGCTTTTCCGTGTGATTAGAAAAATTTCGTTAGTTCCCTTTCAGTACTACAGTACCACATCACATTCACTTATTGCTAATTAATGGAGAATTTTAATGACTCCTTTCCAAAACCAGTAAATTGATCAATAATGAAATGTTTTCGATGTTGTTTTTTACAAAGAACCAAAGAACAAATAGAATCAATAAATCAAAGCACATACCGTTTCGGGATGGATACATTTTTACTCGCGTTGACCACGCCTTTTTGTGTGTGAAAGCTTGCTGATGCAAATATTTAACAAGAAAACTTCCCTTTCACGGCTTCATTAGTTTCAGCTAGAGAATTAGCTAGTCTATTTTCTTTGTTTGCATTAAACCAGTAGCAATTATGTTTATCAATATTCTGCATTTGACTTAATATTTGTATTAACGTCAGTCCGGTTCTGTTTTTGATCTCACCCACCCACTTTTCTGCCTTGAATATGTTTTCGTCAGCCGAGCGAAATTGACTGCTCTTGATGCCGACTTTAACTAGCTGGAAAATATCGTAAAATTTCTTTGTTACCAGTTTCACGGAATTTTCACCTTTCCATCCCACGATAATGCAGTGTATTTTTATTTTTTTGTATCTCAACACCTTTTCGGTACCATAAGCGACTGCTCACCGTTTGAAACAACAGTGGAAACTATTAAAAAAAACCATCACAAAACAAACATCATTTCTGCTATGTACACACATGTCCTCTACCAACCTTCAACGGAGTAACGGAGAAGGAAGGAAGGAAGAAAAGAATAAAACCCACAAGAAACCTCAGCCCTGTGGTGGCAATGATTGCAAGTGAGTATGTGGCGTTCATGTGAGCGTCATTCGAACGGCATAACGACACAGGAACGAGTAAGCCATTCACCTGAATGTTCTTTTCTGCGTTGGATCGTAACAAAAGCCGAGCCAACACCACCACCACGACTGGCAGGGAAGTCAGAGCCGGTATGATGAAAACTGACGGCTGAAACCGACGAATAGTGTGAGAATATCAAAATAAGCACCGGAGCAGAAGTAAAAATATTGTTCTAAACTCTTTCCATCGTTCGAGTCCGTGACGTTGCCCGAGTTGCTTCAGTTTCCGCCTTTCATCGTTAACTTTGTCGCAACGGTTGGGCCCGGTCCCGGTGGTCTCGTTGAATACTAAGGGAAAGTGCAACCGAAGTGGAAGGCCTGTTGTGGTGTGCTGTGAAAATGTGAAACAAGAGTGACACTTATCTTCATTGGTTCTGGATTGTCTTATTTCTTGACTGAAGGACCGGATCCACTGAATATTAAGCCACGCGTTATGATTCCATTAAACTACTGACAGGTACGTCATTGAAGGATGATAAACTGAGATGTCTGATTTAAGTAATTATTCAAGAAATTCTATTCGCTACATAATTATCGGATCAAAAGGAACCTCTAAGCTAGGATCTCCTGATTGAAACACTTGCAAAACTATTTCTGTGCTCCTTCCCTTTTTCTCTCTCTATCTCTCTGGCGAAAAAGCGAAATTCAAACTCAGACCACTTACCAACGCAGCGTTAGGTTTCATTGTTGAAAATTATAAACTTGAACTAACTACGACAGAGATGAGCAGCGGAGTACTGAAAGTTGTTACCACTCTGGCGAATTCCGTTTCCAAGTGGAGGTACAAGATTCTTTCCGAAATTAACGAAGTGAAGAAGGACGAAATTCAGAGAAAAGAGATTCATTGCGAGTGCTCTAGAGGACGAATATTGTAGCCCGGAAGGATGCCGGTTTGTGTAGTTTAAATTAATGAATTTCATGTTCACCCTACTGGTGGCGGCGCACGGTGTGTTCCTCATTCTGACAGTGTTCCGTCAGTCTGACTAAAAAACTTGTTCCTCAGAGTATGATGATCTAGGCTACACAAGAAAGTATTATGCATCACAACAACGAAACAAAGTGCACCCCGAATGTGCGCTTAATTTTATCTAATAATTTCCAGATTGCCGCACAAGGACATAGACGAGGACCGAATAGTCGGCCAGCTACGAAATAAGTTTACGGAAAGCCAAGCTACTATATCACTCTACAAAGTCTGAAACTCTGATTAGTGCAACTCATATTGAACAATATCGCAATCAGGTCGCAATTTTCTCGTATAAAGGCACTTTCTAGGCATGCGTTCAAATGAAACGTGCCTGGTTGGGAAACAGAACCGGCTTCATTCCGCTTAGTGTCTAAAAAACGGTTAAAGTTAACATTTTGGTGTGTTTCTCAGAACGAAAATTGGATTCTTCTTTTATTGAATTTGCTTTGAATTCAATTTGAACTGCTACAGCACTGATGAACCGAAGAAAAAACACGAAAAAAATGATAACAAAACAGTATTTTCTAGCATGAAACGATTCCTCTGTAACCACAAACGGGAAAGTGATTCTATCCGTATTTTTTAATTATTTTTTATAATAATTTCACTGATGTACGATTTTCGGTCAACAAAACGGGTGAGAACAGATCTTTTAATCTTTCTTTATTTAATATCAAATAGAATACGATGTTAAGAAAGTTGTATGATGCGGTAGAAATTTGCTTTGAATTGAATTGAATGGAAAAATATATACTAATTCCAACCAAACTTCCGCGAAGTTTATCTCACCAGGAATGAAAAATACTTTTTCGATTCTTCTGAATACTGAATCTTTTAATTTTTGACTATTCGATTCATCGTTTTTTTGTTTCTTGACCACATCGGTTCTTGTTTCTTTCGACTATTGATTTTTTCGATACTCGACTCTTTCGAGTCTAGACTTTTGATTCTTTCGAATTTTGACTCTTACCTTATACCTTTAAATTCTTAACTCTTAACTCTTAACTCTTAACTCTTAACTCTTAATTCTTAATTCTCAACTCTTAACTCTAAACTTTAAACTCTAAACTCTAAACTCTAAACTCTAAACTCTAAACTCTAAACTCTAAACTCTTAACACTTAACTCTTAACTCTTAACTCTTAACTCTTAACTCTTAACTCTTAACTCTTATCTCTTAACTCTTAACTCTTAACTCTTAACTCTTAACTCTTAACTCTTAACTCTTAACTCTTAACTCTTAACTCTTAACTCTTAACTCTTAACTCTTAACTCTTAACTCTTAACTCTTAACTCTTAACTCTTAACTCTTAACTCTTAACTCTTAACTCTTAACTCTTAACTCTTAACTCTTAACTCTTAACTCTTAACTCTTAACTCTTAACTCTTAACTCTTAACTCTTAACTCTTAACTCTTAACTCTTAACTCTTAACTCTTAACTCTTAACTCTTAACTCTTAACTCTTAACTCTTAACTCTTAACTCTTAAATCTTAACTCTTAACTCTTAACTCTTAACTCTTAACTCTTAACTCTTAACTCTTAACTCTTAACTCTTAACTCTTAACTCTTAACTCTTAACTCTTAACTCTTAACTCTTAACTCTTAACTCTTAACTCTTAACTCTTAACTCTTAACTCTAAACTCTTAACTGATGGCTATTCAGTCTTTAATTTTCAGTCTTGACTTTTCAGTCTTCTCTCTTCAGTTTTGACTCTTGATTCTTGGCGTTTTCGACTCTTTCGAATTCTGACTCCTTCGAATCTTCACACATTCGAAGCTTGACACATACTAAATGTTAACTCTTTCAAAAATTTGTTCTTTTGAAACTTGATTTTTTCCAAATTTGACTCTTCTGAATCTTGATTATTTCGAATTTTAATTTTTTCTTAATCTTGATTAGTTCGAATCTTGTATCTATCGATACACGACTCATCATGACTATAAAAATTAAACTTTTCGAATTTTAACCAGATACTCTTTCGACTTTTGACTTTTTCGAGCATAGACTTTTTATAATCACGGCATTTCCGAATCTTGACTCCTTCGAATATTGCCTTTTTCGAATGTTGACTTTTTCGAACCTTGACTCTTTCTAATCTTGACTCTTTCGAATATTGACTTTTTCAAATCTGGACCATTTCGAATCATGACTCTTTCGAATCTTCATTATTTCGAAGATTGACTCTTCCGACTGTTGACTTTTTCAAACATTGACTCTTTCAAATCATGACTTCTTCGAATGTTGACTCTATCGAATATTAACATTTTCGAATGTTGACGTTTTCAAAGCTTGACACTTTCGAATCTGGACTTTTTCGAATCATGACTCGTTCGAATCTTCATTATATCGAAGTTTGACTTATTCGCCTCTTGACTCTTTCGAATCTTGACTTTTCCGAATATTGACTTTTACGAATCTAGACTTTTTTGAATCATAACTCGTTCGGGACTTCATTTATTTCGAAGATTGATTCTTTCGACTGTTGACTGTTTCGAACATAGACTTTTTCGAATCATAACTTTTTCGAATCATGACTCTTTTAAATATTGACGTTTTCGAATGTTGACTTTTTCGAACCTTGACTTTTTCGAATATTGACTTTTACGAATCTCGACTTTTTTGAATCATAACTCGTTCGAAACCTCATTTATTTCGAAAATTGTCTCTTTCGGCTCTTGATTACATCGACTCTTAAATCTATCGAATCTAGACTCATTCGAATCTTGACTCTTTCGAATGCTAACTTTTTCGACTCTTTCAGGCCAAGAATTTTTATGATCTTGGCCCTTGATTCTTATCTCATTTGAACCATAATAATCACTGTTCTCGACGACGACTTCAATCTTTCGAATCTTGACTCTTTCCAATCTATCGAATCTTGATGCTTTCGAACCTAGACTTTTTCGGATCTCGACTTTTTCGAATATTGACTACTTCGAATTTTAACTTTTTCGAACCTTGAGTCTTTTGAATCTTAACTTTTTCGAATCATGACTCCTCCGAATATTGACTCTTTTGAATATAAATGTTTTCGAGTATTGATTGTTCTAATCTCGACTTTTACTTGACTTTTTGGGCTCGCTCGAATCTTGATTATTTCGAAGATTGACTCTTTCGACGCCTGGCTGCTTCGAATATTACCATTTCGAATCATAACTTTTTCGAATCTGGATTCTTGAATATTTCGAAACATGACTCTTTCGAATATGCATGATATCGAAGATTGACTCTTTCGACTCTCGATTTATTCGACTCTAAAATCTATCGAACCTTGACTTTTTTCGAATGTAGACGATCTTAATTGTTTCGACTCATGACCTTTTCGACTCTTGATTCATTCAACTCTCAAATCTAGAATCTTGACTTCTTCGACTCTTTCTGGTCCAGAATTTTTTGAAGGGGCTGGGGTCCACTAGGAGATTGATAGTACCTATTAGCTCTCTCCGGACTGTACCAGCCTAGATGCCGTGTGGAATCCGGCGGAAAAAAATGAATCAAGAATAGATCCACTGGGTTCCTGCTTCCATGTCGTAAAAGGCGACAATTGCAGGAGTTTCTTTTTCCTTTCAGTTATCAGATATTTTCAATGTTTTACTTCTGATTACTCTATTTTACTAAATCATCTCTTTATTCAACCTATCAATTTCCGTCTAGCTTCGTAGAAAAGTTTTATTAGGAATGATTTCTTCTTCCATGTTATTGATTGTCTTTCAGGATTATAAAATGAATGATAAAAATCAACCATTGCGCAAATCCGTTTATATTACAAAGTTAATAACAGAGATGACATGTATCGGTATATTGAATACATAGTAAAAAAACACTTGATAGTAATATTTCAAACAGTAAATTAATATTTTTCTCGGTAGCTGGCTGCCCAGATCAACTAATATAACCAATTAATAATTTTAATAAATAATTAAAATAATGAAGCGGAAATAATAAAGAATCAAGACGCGTGTGAAATCTGTTGACCTTTGTTTGGTGATTTAAAATGATTTTATAATAACTGTTTAGAATATTTCAATGCAATGAATCAACTTTTTTGTCTAAATCCTATTCGCTCGTTTATTTTGTATCACGTAGTTTCATTTATAAAAACGTGCTTAATCCACCTAGCAGTGAGATGATACCTTTTTTTATCAATCCGAATGTGTTTTTTTTGCATGACTAAAAAAACGCGAAAGGTAGATGCATAAACGAGTGACTGCATACTCGACAGCCGGCTGTCCGGAGTTTTGTCAATTTCGGAGATTGACTGTTTCGTGCATTATATTGCCAGCACAAAGTAACACATAAAACGATAATACTTAAAAACATTCTTGGTAGCCGGCTACCCAGAGCAATAAACACATGATAACATTATTAAAACATTTACTAACAAAGTATCCTCTCCTGTGATGCATGTGGGAATGCAGAGGATTCCTCGGTTCTTAGTAGCAACATGCATCGAACTAACAATCCTTTCCCTCCCAAGTAGATCTGCATTCGGACGTGGCCGGCGTCGGTATTGATCAGCATGCATGGTTCAATACAGTTTGCACAGTGTGAAACAATGTGTTATTCCCAAACATGTTACTTCAAAAAATCATTTTGCAATCTCAATTGGTCCAGATCAATAACGGAGTAGCAACACACGGGCGGTCTCTAATGCTTATGCTTATGCTTAATGCTTTCTGGTCCAGAATTTTTTAAATTTTGACTGTCGAATCTTATCTCTTTTGAATCTTAATTATTTCTGTTCTCGACTCTTTCGAATGTTGACTCGTTCGAATCTGGACTCTTCCGAATCACGATGCTTTCGAATCTGAATTATTTCGAGGATTGATGCTTTCGAGTTTTAACGTTTTAGACTCTTGAGTCTATCAAATCTTGACGCTTTGGAACCATGACTTTTTTTTAAATTCTGGCTCTTTAGAATATTGACTATTTCGAATCTTGATTTTGTCGAATTTTGATTCTTTTGAATATTGGCTTTTGGGAAGATTGACCTTTTTGAATCTAGGCTTTTTCGAATCTAGACTTTTTCGAATTTTTACTGTTTTGGATCTCGACACCTTCGAATCTTGATTCTTACTAATATACGCTATTTCGAATCTTGATAATTTTAAATCTTAATTAGTCTTTTTCGAATCTTGATATTTCCGAATATTGACTTTTTCGAATCTTGATATTTTTGAGTATTGACTTTTTCGAATCTGAAACTTTCTGAATCATGACTCGTTCGAATCTTCAGTATCTTAAAGATTTCATTATTTCGAAAACCGAAACTTGACACTTTTGAAACTCCACTTTTCCGATAATTCACTCTTTTGAATATTGACTCTTCCTAATATTGAATATTTCAAATATTGACATTTTCAAATCTAACATGCTTTTTCTAATCCCGACGCTTTCGAATCTTGATTCTCTCGAATATTCACTCTTTCGAGTCTTGATTTTTTCGAAAATTGACTCTTTCGACTATTGACTCTTTAGAATTTTAGTTTTTTTATCTTGACTCTCTCGACTCTTTCAGGTCAAATTTTTTTCATATATTGGCTTATGAATCGTAACTCTTAAATCTTAATTATTTCTATTCTCAACATTTTCAACTACTTTGTTTTTTCTAATCTCGACTGTATCGAATCTAGCTTCTTTCGAATCATGGCTCTTTCGAATATTGCCTTTTTTGGATTTTGACCTTTTTGAATCATGACTCGTTCGAATCTTCTTTACTTCGAAAATTTCATTACTTCGAAGACCGAAGACCCTTTTGACTCTTGACTTTTTCGAATCATGACTTTTTCAAATCTAGACTCCTTCGACTCCTGGTGCATTAGACTTCTGATTCTTTCGACTTTTGCCCTTTTTCGACTCTTCACTCTTGAATCTTGAATTTTTTGAATATTATTTAGTCACTCGAATAAAAGTATTAATATTATTATTTATATTAATATTAATATTAATATTAATATTAATATTCATGATTCTTTCGACTCTACACCCTTTCGACTCGTGACTCTTCCGACTCGTGATTTTTTCGATTCATGACTCTCTCGACTCTAGACTCTTTCGACTCTAGACTCTTTTGACTCTAGACTCTTTCGATCCTAGACCCATTCGACTCTACACTCTTTCGATTCTAGACCCTTTCGACTCTAGACCCTTTCGGCTCAAGACTCTTTCGACTCTAGACTCTTTCGACTGGTGACACTTTCTACTCGCGACTCTTTCGACTCATGACTTTTACGATTCAGGACTCTTTCTGCTCTAGACTCTTTCGACTCCAGACTCTTTCGATTCTAGACTCTTTCGACTCGTAACTCTTTCGATTCTAGACTCTTTCGACTCGTGACTCTTTCGACTCGTGAATTTTTCGATTCATGACTCTTTCGACTCTAGACTCTTTCGACTCTAGACTCTTTCGATTCTAGACTCTTTCGACTCTACACCCTTTCGACTCGTGACTCTTTCTACTCGTGACTCTTCCGACTCGTGATTTTTTCGATTCATGACTCTGTCGACTCTAGACTCTTTTGACTCTAGACTCTTTCGACCCTAGACTCATTCGACTCTACACTCTTTCGATTCTAGACCCTTTCGACTCTAGACCCTTTCGGCTCTAGACTCTTTCGACTCGTAACTCTTTCTACTCTAGACTCTTTCGACTCGTGACTCTTTCTTCTCGTGACTCTTCCGTCTCGTAACTTTTTCGATTTATGACTCTTTCGACTCTAGACTCTTTCGACTCTTAACTCTTTCAACTGTTGACTCTTTCGAGTCTGGACTCTTTCGAACTCTTGATGCTTTAGACTTTTGCCTCTTTCGACTCTAGACTCTGGATTCTTTCGAACTCTAAATTCTTTTGAACTCTTGATTCTTTTGTCTTTCGACCCTTTTGACTCTAGACTTTTTCGACTCTAGACTCTTCCGACTCCTAACTCTTTTGACTCTAGACTCTTTCGACTCTAGATTCTTTCGACTCTAGACTCTTTCGACTCTAAACTCTTCCGACTCTTGACTCTTTCGACTCTAGACTCTTTCGACTCTTGACTGTTTCGGCTCTAGACTCTTTCGACTTTTGACTCTTTCGACTTTTGACTCTTTCGAGTCTAGACTCTTTCGACTCTTGACTTTTTCGACTCTAGACTCTTTCGACTCTTGACTCTTTCGACTTTTGACTTTTTCGACTCTTAACTCTTTCGACTTTTGACTCTTTCGAGTCTGGACGATTTCGACTCTCGACTCTTTCGACTCTTAACTCTTTCGACTTTTGACTCTTTCGAGTCTTTTTCGACTCTAGACTCTTCCAACTCTTAACTCTTTCGACTCTAGACTCCTTCGACTCTAGACTCTTTCGATTCTAGACTCTTTCGACTCTAGACTCTTCCGACTCTTGACTCTTTCGACTCTAGACTCTTTCGACTCTTGGCTCTTTCGACTCTAGTCTCTTTCGATTCTTGACTCTTTCGACTTTTGACTCTTTCGACTCTAGACTCTTTCGATTCTTGACTCTTTCGACTCTAGACTCTTTCGACTCTTTACTCTTTCGACTCTAGACTTTTTCGATTCTTGACTCTTTCGACTCTAAACTCTTTCGACTCTTAACTCTTTTGACTTTTGACTCTTTCGAGTCTGGACTCTTTCGAACTCTTGATTCTTTCGACATTTGCATCTTTCGACTCTAGACTCTGGATTCTTTCGAACACTAGATTCTTTCGAACTCTTGATTCTTTTGTCTTTCGACACTTTCGACTCTAGACTTTCGACTCGTAACTCTTTCGATTCTAGACTCTTTCGACTCGTGACTCTTTGTACTTTTGACTCTTTCGACTCGTGACTTTTTCGATTCATGACTCTGTCGACTCTAGACTCTTTTGACTCTAGACTCTTTCGACCCTAGACTCATTCGACTCTACACTCTTTCGATTCTAGACCCTTTCGACTCTAGACCCTTTCGGCTCTAGACTCTTTCGACTCGTAACTCTTTCTACTGTAGACTCTTTCGACTCGTGACTCTTTCTTCTCGTGACTCTTCCGTCTCGTAACTTTTTCGATTTATGACTCTCTCGACTCTAGACTCTTTTGACTCTTAACTCTTTCAACTGTTGACTCTTTCGAGTCTGGACTCTTTCGAACTCTTGATGCTTTAGACTTTTGCCTCTTTCGACTCTAGACTCTGGATTCTTTCGAACTCTAGATTCTTTTGAACTCTTGATTCTTTTGTCTTTCGACCCTTTTGACTCTAGACTCTTTCGACTCTAGACTCTTCCGACTCTAAACTCTTCCGACTCTTGACTCTTTCGACTCTAGACTCTTTCGACTCTTGACTCTTTCGATTCTAGACTCTTTCGACTCTAGACCCTTCCGACTCTTGACTCTTTCGACTCTAGACTCTTCCGACTCTTGACTCTTTCGACTCTAGACTCTTTCGACTCTTTACTCTTTCGGCTCTAGACTTTTTCGATTCTTGACTCTTTCGACTCTAAACTCTTTCGACTCTTAACTCTTTTGACTTTTGACTCTTTCGAGTCTGGACTCTTTCGAGCTCTTGATTCTTTCGACATTTGCATCTTTCGACTCTAGACTCTGGATTTTTTCGAACTTTAGATTCTTTCGAACTCCTGATTCTTTTGTCTTTCGACCCTTTCGACTCTAGACTTTCGACTCTTAACTCTTTCGACTCTAGACTCTTTCGCCCCCCAACTCTTTCGACTTTTGACTTGTTCGACTCTAGACTCTTTCGACTCTTGATTCTTTCGACTTTTGACTCTTTCGACTTTTGACTCTTTCGACTCTAGACTCTTTCGACTCTAAACTCTTCCGACTCTTGACTCTTTCGACTCTAGACTCTTTCGACTCTTGACTGTTTCGGCTCTAGACTCTTTCGACTTTTGACTCTTTCGACTTTTGACTCTTTCGACTCTAGACTCTTTCGACTCTTGACTCTTTCGACTTTTGACTTTTTCGACTCTTAACTCTTTCGAGTCTGGACGATTTCGACTCTCGACTTTTTCGACTCTTAACTCTTTCGACTTTTGACTCTTTCGAGTCTTTTTCGACTCTAGACTCTTCCAACTCTTAACTCTTTCGACTCTAGACTCCTTCGACTCTAGACTCTTTCGATTCTAGACTCTTTCGACTCTAGACTCTTCCGACTCTAGACTCATTCGACTCTAGACTCTTTCGACTCTTGACTCTTTCGATTCTAGACTCTTTCGATTCTAGACTCTTCCGACTCTTGACTCTTTCGACTCTAGACTCTTTCGACTCTTGACTCTTTCGACTCTAGACTCTTTCGACTCTTTACTCTTTCGACTCTAGACTTTTTCGATTCTTGACTCTTTCGACTCTAAACTCTTTCTACTCTTAACTCTTTTGACTTTTGACTCTTTCGAGTCTGGACTCTTTCGAACTTTTGATTCTTTCGACATTTGCATCTTTCGACTCTAGACTCTGGATTCTTTCGAACTCTAGATTCTTTCGAACTCTTGATTCTTTTGTCTTTCGACCCTTTCGACTCTAGACTTTCGACTCTTAACTCTTTCGACTCTAGACTCTTTCGCCCCCTAACTCTTTCGACTTTTGACTTGTTCGACTCTAGACTCTTTCGACTCTTGATTCTTTCGACTTTTGACTCTTTCGACTTTTGACTCTTTCGACTCTAGACTCTTTCGACTCTTGACTCTTTCGACTTTTGACTCTTTCGACTCTTAACTCTTTCGACTTTTGACTCTTTGGAGTCTGGACTATTTCGACTCTCGACTCTTTCGACTCTTAACTCTTTCGACTTTTGACTCTTTCGAGTCTTTTTCGACTCTAGACTCTTCCAACTCTTAACTCTTTCGACTCTAGACTCCTTCGACTCTAGACTCTTTCGATTCTAGACTCTTTCGACTCTAGACTCTTCCGACTCTTGACTCTTTCGACTCTAGACTCTTTCGACTCTTTACTCTTTCGGCTCTAGACTTTTTCGATTCTTGACTCTTTCGACTCTAAACTCTTTCGACTCTTAACTCTTTTGACTCTTTCGAGTCTGGACTCTTTCGAACTCTTGATTCTTTCGACAATTGCATCTTTCGACTCTAGACTCTGGATTTTTTCGAACTCTAGATTCTTTCGAACTCCTGATTCTTTTGTCTTTCGACCCTTTCGACTCTAGACTTTCGACTCTTAACTCTTTCGACTCTAGACTCTTCCGACTCTAGACTCTTTCGACTTTTGACTTTTTCGACTATAGACTCTTTCGACTCTTGATTCTTTCGACTTTTGACTCTTTCGACTTTTGACTCTTTCGAATCTAGACTCTTTCGACTCTTGACTCTTTCGACTCTAGTCTCTTTCGATTCTTGACTCTTTCGACTTTTGACTCTTTCGACTCTTAACTCTTTCGACTTTTGACTCTTTCGAGTCTGGACTATTTCGACTCTCGACTCTTTCGACTCTTAACTCTTTCGACTTTTGACTCTTTCGAGTCTTTTTCGACTCCAGACTCTTCCAACTCTTAACTCTTTCGACTCTAGACTCCTTCGACTCTAGACTCTTTCGATTCTAGACTCTTTCGACTCTAGACTCTTCCGACTCTAGACTCTTTCGACTCTAGACTCTTTCGACTCTTGACTCTTTCGATTCTAGACTCTTTCGACTCTAGACTCTTCCGACTCTTGACTCTTTCGACTCTAGACTCTTCCGACTCTTGACTCTTTCGACTCTAGACTCTTTCGACTCTTTACTCTTTCGGCTCTAGACTTTTTCGATTCTTGACTCTTTCGACTCTAAACTCTTTCGACTCTTAACTCTTTTGACTTTTGACTCTTTCGAGTCTGGACTCTTTCGAACTCTTGATTCTTTCGACATTTGCATCTTTCGACTCTAGACTCTGGATTCTTTCGAACTCTAGATTCTTTCGAACTCTTGATTCTTTTGTCTTTCGACCCTTTCGACTCTAGACTTTCGACTCTTAACTCTTTCGACTCTAGACTCTTTCGACTCTAGACTCTTTCAACTCTAGACTCTTTTGACTTTAGACTCTTTCGACTCTCGATTCTTTCGACTCTAGACTCTTTCGACTCTAGACTTTTTCGACTCTAGATTCTTTCGACTTTTGACTCTTTTGACTCTAGGCTCTATTGACTGTAGACTTCATCGACTCTAGACTCATTCGACTCTTGACTATTCCGAGCTCTTGATACTTGATTATTGACTCTTTCGGCTATTGACTTTTTCACCTCTTAATTATTTCGACTCTTAAATCTTGGCCATAGACTCTCTCAACTTTTCGTTCTTTCTACTTTTAACTCTTTCGATTCTTGTGTCTTTGGAATCCTGACTTTATCGAAACTATATCTAGAATCTAGAGTTTTTTTGAACAATTTTGTCGTCGTCGCTTGATTTTCGACTTTTGATGCCTTAAATCATCGTACAGCTTTTTTTTTATAGTGTAGTGGCATTCAACCTCAAGTCTTCAGATTCGTGCATCGACAGTAGCACGAACGGACATAATTCTACATTACAATATTGAATAATATTATTCATTTCCAACCTAGCAACAGGTAACTTGACACCGGCAGCAGTCACGCTCAAGCCAATCTCGAAACGAAAAAAAAACATGTATAAATCAGGCTTTCAACCGTAAATCTTCGACACCCGCTGGTGGCACCTTCAATTATCGAATCCGTCCGGACGGATGGCGGCAACAGCCAGCAACTTTCGAGCTATCATCATCAATTATTAATATTCATGATTCCTCACCAGACTAATTTATGAGTTTAAATTAATTGGTTGATGATTGAAAAACTTTGTGTCCGTCGATAGCCGTTTTGGCTTCGCAGCGACTGGTATCGATCGATTTGTCGATTGGGGCTGGGAGAGAGAGAGAGGGGGGCAATTTTAATTTCCGTTTATGACTGTGATGTTTTCGTTGATTGATGGTACAACGATAGCCTTCGGAGCCATTGGTTTTGTTCGTTTTCATTTTTGCTACATTCAATATTCGCTTTGAAGTGCCTGATTTACACAGGGCTGACCTACTGGCGATGACTGCCTGGCCTCAGTGGAACACATGAAAAATTATGTTTGCAAAATATTTAATCCTTAATGACTTAACGATGGATGAATTTGTACCGATGGAAAACTGCTTTCGCCACGTCAATATTATTTTGGAGGAAAGAAATGGCAATCTACCGAACGGACATTACTCTCATTTCCTGTCCAACGAGCTGCGAAAAGGACAGCCAAAGCCAAAGTCAATTCCAAGGAAAACACAAATCTTTCAATTTCATTATGGTCTCGGACGCTCGGTTCGTACCCAGAACGAGTCATGTTTGATCGATTTACTCGGTCAACCGTTACCGAACCGTCGCTCGAGCCACCGAAACCGGGACGATGGTGACAGTGACTTGCTTGCGACCAAAACTGGAACTCCTCCACGTCAGCGTCGTTATCAACATCGTTCGACGGACCATTACAAATTATCAGAAACTTTCCAGTTGGACAGAGTTCCCAGTATGGTTTCTCACCCATACCACCCCTTCGAGCTTTTTTTTTATTTCATTACTTTTTTTTCATCAACGGTTGGGTCAAGCACGAGGCTAATTTGGTCCTGGCAGGCGACTCGAAGTCTATCAATATCGAAACACTTGCCTGTGGTTTTCGGTTTCTGCTCTCACCCACGGCTTCGCGATAGAACTTCTCAATGTGCTTACGGGGTGAGTGGTTGAAGGTCATTAGCGGAAGCAGGATAAAATATCGTTATTGTACCCCTTTTCGGGCGGGCGAAAAAGTGCTTGCTTTGGACTATCATTATCGGGTTTTGTTTTCGAACGAGATCGCTTCCAGCAGGCGAAAGAGATTAATTTCATTTTCAAGAAATTGCCATTTTTCATGGGATTTTTCCTGAGGCAACGAATTTCACAAACTATTCTAAACCCCAATCTTGTTACGTATCGACGCAATTCAATAACTTTCACCCGGAACATTTTTCACTTGACCAACTGTTATCTAACAAACACCGAACCAACCGAATCGACGGAGTTCGACGCTTCATTATGCAGGCAGAAATAACTTTTCCACTTCGAAAGATAAATTCATCAAACGCATCTCACTCACAGGCACTATCAAAATCAGAACAGAACAGCGCTCGGTCCGAAAAGTGGAAAGTTTGTTCCAAATATAGCTGGGTTTTATTTCCGCCAGCTACTCTGGCAAAAGTTCGGACCTGTTCCCGTCAGCATTTCGGACGATGTTATGTTTTCCCTCTGCTTGACTAGCATAACATCGAACTGCAAAGTGTGCTCTCGAGCGAAAGTTTCCACCCGCTCTGTGGAGGCAGAATATCCCGATACGAATGGGGCAGGGGCAAACTAGCACTCGGGAAACTCGTTCAGAGTCAACAACGGAACTATTGGTCCTTTTCGGGGAAGACACGTGTGTGTGTGTGGTATGCAGCAGTGGCACAATACAGATGGAAAAGCAACGACTTCGGATGAGATAACATAAACTTCTTCTGCATAGCGTTGTTCCGTTCGAGTGAAGTGCTTTGTTCATAAAAGTTCAAGCACCTGCTGACCTAGATTGCTTTCAGAAGAACGATCCTAAAACAATAGTTTTCTTCACATCTGTCGGCTCACCTGTGCAAACAGAAGATGTTTTTCGGGGCTTGTCAAGATTTTTGCACAGGTCAAGTAGCATACTTTGATTGCTCTCAATCCGGAGAATAATGACAAAATATGCTTTTTCGAACAGCTTGACTCGAATGATACGTGACCGAGCGAAACTGATTGACGTTATGTAGTTTGAAAATAAATGCAATAAAAGAACGTTATTGATCGGAACCAATCAAGCTTGCAATAGGTTTTCCTGAAACAACTTGCTTGGGAATGACACGTAGTTTCACATTGTGCAAAATGCATTGATTCCTGCATGCTGATCAATACCGACCCCGGCCACGTCTGAGTGCAGATCTACTTGGAAAGGAAGGATAATGTTAGTTCAATGCATGTTGCTACTAGAAACCGAGGAATCCTCTGCATTTCCACATGCATCACAGGAAGGGGTTGTTTGTTAGTAAATTTTCGAATCATATTATCATGCGTTTATTGCTCTGGGTAGCCAGCTACCGAGAATACGTTGATAAAGCTTGCTTCAGATAGCATTGGAACAAAGGCTCATCGTTTTAGCTAACTTATTCCACCCTGTCGTCATCTGATGTATGTCTCTGACAACCTTTCCCTTTGCCTTGAGTCTCCTCTTCATGATTGCCCAGTATTTCTCAATAAGGCGGAACTGGGGGCAGTTGGGTGGGTTAAGGTTTTTCGGAACAAACTGGACCCCTTTCGCTGCATATCATTCTTGAACGACTTCGCTATAATGACAGCTTGCCAAATCTGGCCAAAACATTACGGGATGCACGATTTATCAGTTTTAGTTGTTTGACGTAAAGCCGTCATAACTAAGTTCAGTTTTTGCAATGACTGAGCGGAAACATATATTGGAGAAGCCAAATGAATGAAAAACTAACAGAAAAGATGAATTTTTGGAAAAAGATACGCTCAGAAACAGGACTCGAACCTGTGTTCTTATGCATTTCGTGCATACGCGCTACCATTTCGCCACTCTGAATCTTGTTTTAGTCACTCTAAAACGCCAGTCAGACACAATAGCGCGTACATCGAACATGGTCTACATCCTGGCCGTCACCAGACCGATATCTTACATCCAAACATCTTCTCTGTCCATCAAACACTAGTCTTCTCGCTTTATACCTATTTCTCCGATCAAGCATTGAGTAGAAGAGTGTATTCATAATCGCTTGTCACCTTCTTTAATGGTGCCAGTCGCTGACTGGACTGAACTTAGTTATGGCGGCTTTACGTCAAACAACTAAAACTAATAAATCGTTAAAAACAATTGCGGTTTGATTTTCCGTAACAATCAGCTTCTGGTAGGAAAGGGCAGACAATCAATACTATCTTCATAGGGGTCTGTCGCTGACGATGTCCAGCCAGCGACTGGCACCATTAAAGAAGGTGACAAGCGATTATAAATACACTCTCCTACTCAATGCTTGTTTGATGGACAGAGAAGATGTTTGGATGTAAGATATCGGTCTGGTGACGGCCAGGATGTAGACCATGTTCGATGTACGCGCTATTGTGTCTGACTGGCGTTTTAGAGTGACTAAAACAAGATTCAGAGTAGCGAAATGGTAGCGCGTATGCACGAAATGCATAAGAACACAGGTTCGAGTCCTGTTTCTGAGCGTATCTTTTTCCAAAAATTCATCTTTTCTGTTAGTTTTTCATTCATTTAGCTTCTCCAATATATGTTTCCGCTCAGTCATTGGAAAAACTGATTACGGGATGGTCGTGGGATCGAATGAACGGCAAAATTCGTTTTTGGAGACACTCTTTTTGGTATAGTTCTAATGTCATTGTCCTATTTATAACGAAAACTTTCATTTTTTCGCCACAGCTGCAATTGCCTTGCCAAATCATAAATTTTCCTGCAAATTTGTCGGCAAAAACAAATTTAAATTTGGCTGGAACATCCCCCCGAGCCGTTGCCAAGTAAAATTTTTGACGTGGGATTTGCCCGAAGTCAGCCTTGACATAGGTTTCATCGTTCATCAGAAGACACCCGTCGAACTTGGTCAGCATCTGGTCATATAGTTTCCGAGCACGAATTTTGACCACACTTTTCTGTTTTATGGTCCGATTTGGCTGTTTGCTACCTCGATACGACTTGATTCCTTCCCGGAGCACCGAATTTTCTGGTCAAATCACGGTCCGACCGATTAGGATTCCTCTTAATCGTCTTCAAAATCTTACCACGCAGTTTCCGGTCGACAGTTCCACTCCGACGATTGGCTTGAGGCTTCCGAATCGTCGTCAATGTTTCCTTATACCGTTTGATAACGCACCATACGGTATTTCTAGGCAATTTCAGCTGTTTAGCTAGCCTAGATGCAGACCACAATGGATTTTCCAAATAACTGTGCACATTTTTTTCCTTTCTTTCGGCTTCCATGTTGATTGTTCACAAAGTACAGTCGATTTGCGGAATGTCAAAAATCATACGTGAAGCTGACGAAATTCCCGACTGTGTGTGTGTCAAATAATGTCAATAAATTTTCTCAGAGATGAGTGAACCGATTTTCACAAACTTAGATCCAAATAAAAGGTTTTATGGCCTCACACAATTTTCCTAAGTTTCATTTGGATTCGTCTTCCGGTTCCGGAATTACAAGGACATATGTGCAAATTTGCTAAAAAATGCGCACTCAATTTTATCGGAAATTTCTTAACCGGTATTCACAAACTGATCCTGATCCAACTTCCGGTTTCGGTATTACAGTGCGATTAGTGAAAATTTTCAATTTTATGAGTATTTTTTCACAAGCGATGGCAAAATGAGGTTCGCATTATTATAAAACTTACTGCTAAATTCATCTATTTCGCAGATCTTGTTAGTTAGTGAATATAAAAAACTATTTTGGGACTACTAGTCCTCGGTTTCCGCTTACGAAAGCACCGATAATAAGGCAGAAAAGCTCCAAAAACGGAACTCACTTTGATTTTTCAGCAACGATTAAACAGATTTTCATAAATAATTATTCAAATTAAAGCTCTCATTGTCTTAAAAGATACTGTGCAATTTCATTCTGATCCGACTTCCGGTTCCGAAATTATAGGGCGATGAGTGTCAAAACATTCAAATCGTCATTCAAAATGACGATGCAAAACTGGCACGCGTCGGTACAGTCAGGCAGCCTTAAAAGCACTCAGTTCGAATGACTCACGGTCTAATCTAGTGATCGCATGTCGAACTCAAATCGAGAACCTCAGCATTTCAAATGCTGTTTACTTCTTATGGGTACCCGGCCATTCTGGTATTACTGGAAATGAATGGGCTGATGAGTTGGCTAGAGCTGGTGCAACGAATGATTTCGTTGGTCCTGAACCAGCTTTACCACTTTCAACTAGTTGGATAAAGCACAAGATTCGTTCTTGGGCTGCATCCAAACATGCCAGCTACTGGCGAAGCTTGCAAACTTGCGCTCAGACAAAAGCATTTCTACCAGATTTAAATCTGAAAATGTCAAAGTGTCTACTGCATTTCTCCAAGCATCATTGCAGTATTCTGGTCAGAGCTCTGACTGGACATTGCAAACTCAATTATCACATGGCTACTATTCAACGTGCTGAGTATTATTCGTGTGATTTGTGTGAATGCGATTACGGTACTTCATATCATCTGATATGTAACTGCCCCGCATTGACGCAGCTTCGTATCCGGGTTTTTGGTTCTCCATACATGGTTGAGTCTGTGTATGCGGAGCTAAAATTGAAGGATATTCTCTGAATCCTTTCTGTATTCACCTTAAATAGGGTTTAGCAGATTGTTTGGCATCCTTTAGGGGGTACCGACTTTACTTCTGCTCGTACATACTGCGAATCGTTCTGCATTCTTCCGGGAGTGCAGAATGGTGTCGCTTTTGTAAGATCTCTAAATCCTCTCGGGGGTTGGAGGTTTTATTAATAGCAGACTGTTCGGGACCTCTTAGAGGTTCAGAATTTACTTCTGCTTCCACCAGATGTGATCCCCAGCAAATTGTTCGGCATCCTTTAGGGGTGCAGAATTTACTTCTGCTTTTATGTGTTTTTGTGTCGTCAATTTTTCCCATCCTCCTAGTCCAACCCTTACCATTTCCTTTCAATCCTTCCCTATTATATATCGGGAAAATGATGCTAAAAACAATATTGATGGCAAGGCACAAATCTCCAAATATCAAGGGGAACGTGCCATTTGAGCCAATTTGTTCTGATTCCTGATTCCTGATTCAAATCGTCATTCAAAATGACGATGCAAAACTGGCACGCGTCGGTACGTGCGGCATTGCTTCGTTCGCAGCGTGCTTTGTTCAATTTCGTATGGCGTGCAGGGTTTCCCCAATTTGTACCTACTTATTAGTATTATCACAAAATCATGATAACGATGTTGAGAACTCAAGGAAAAATACACGTAGAAATGTGGTCAGGTTTTAAACACTTACAGCTCAGTCTATTTTGTGTCAATTATTAATATTATTTCATTATTTGATTGGAAATATTTCTACGATTCGATTTGAATGTATCAAGCCACGTATTTTCAATTATAAATGATTGAAATTTTGATCAGTAGCGAGCAGTGTCCTATTTTATCTGCTAAAAATCTCCGGCATATCGGATTTCCCTGCCATAGACGACGGTTTTGAAGGAGTAAGCGATATATCAAAGGGAAAGCATCACTCTGATTGGTCAATCGATGCAAAAGCGAATCTGTTGGAAGCGCGCGAATCTATAAATAGAAGCGGAATTATAGCTAACGTTTTAGTCCTACGCGTAGCATGCTAGAAGTAGGTTGTTGCTAGACAGCCCAATAAAAAGTGCGATAAAACGATTTGAAGCTTTAATTGGTATGCTCTGATCTTGTGTCATGCAAGCTCGGATGAAATTCCATGTTATGTCGTTTCGCCTGAGAAATTGTCAACTACTCCAGGGTAAATTTTGAGTACATAAGATTAATTTCTAATTTATATAAGATGAACTCGATTGATAATAAGAAATGGTTTATCGCTTCAACCGAAATCGCAGAATGGTAGAGAAACTTAACGCTAGAAATAAATGCTTGCACACAAAACTTGAACACAAGCTTGGCTCCTATTTCCATCTCATCGCTTCACCTCATTACTTAGAACATGAATAATATCTTACAACGTACCTGAACCAAACTGTAGAATGTTTTAAAATGATTATTCAAGCTATTGTCACAGTTTCTCATTGGAAGAAATGGGTTTAAGTTCTTCAGTAATCGTTTTTTTTTTCATTTAAAACAAACTCACTTTTCAATTTAGGGCACATTTTTGTCTCAAGATTTACAGTTCGTCATGTTTCCCAATGTCTACTAATCGATTCGTTTCAAAACATGATCACTATTTCGCACAATTACACTACTATTGAATGCTGGATGACTTCATAATTAGTAATGTTCACTTGCCACTTGCTTAATTAACGATGCAAAACTTCAAAAATTGCCCGACAAGCAAAAAAAGTCTTCAATTTTTTTACTTAGTTCACTTGATTGCACTTTGTTTTCATCTCATTTGGTTTCGCAAAGTTGCCAAGCTTTCTTATAATGTTACAGAAAAAAATGTTTTCATCATCATCAATTCATTTCAATAGAACTGTTTCGTCTTCGAATATTACCAGAAAGGGCATGTTAAATACTAATGAAATAACCATTGTGTCAAAACTAGTAACGCTGGTTTCTTTCCGCTATACGTCACCATAGCACTGGTAAGTGTGTGTGTTCCATCGGTTGTGCACAGAGATGCCAGATAATTTCATAGAAAACATGTATCTGCTCTATCTGTTTTCACTAGTAAAATGAATCAGTTCAAACTGGTTTAAAATTTTAATATAAATGTTTATCAGTGTTCATCATCAAATATTTGCACAAAAGATTTCCATTTTAATATGTGATTTGTCCGTTGAATTATAAGCTTTCAAAGAAGTACTGCAATTAAATACTAACCGATACTCAAAGAGAAAAGTCTTTTACTTCTCACTTTTTATGAACCTCTACAAATCTGTATTAAATTTTTAAAATCTGTAATCTGATTTGAATCAGTATGCGAAAATCTATACAATACAGATAAATCTGTATAAATGGCATCTCTGGTTCTGCATTTTGTTTTTAGAAGGGCTAATGCCTAGATAGTAAAATACTTTTTTTGTTTTTTAAATTCTCCAAATTAATTGCACAGTAAAATTTTGAATTTAAAACGAAAGGTAACGAAAACGATCCAAAAAAATTTAAACCTCGAAATGATTCCAAAATGTTTCTAAAAATATCGTATGTTGTCTCATTGTTGGCATTAGGCCCTTTTTAAAGAAAATTCAGACATTTTGAACCTGAGAGTGTAATGGAGAAATATTTTGGTTATGATTGCTGTCGCCATTGCTAATTTATGGGATAATCAAAAGAACAACGATAGGATTTATATAAAACTTTTGTGATGAAATCAGGAGCACAGTAGTGAACATTTAAGAAGTGTTTTAGCTGATTTTCTCAATTCCCAATGTGGAGCAAGAGGAGTTATGCAGAAATATGGAAAAATCGTAGTGAAATTTTAGTGGCTAAATCAGAGTTCTAAGGTAACGTCCTTACCAATGAGATGAAATAGGGAGCCCATTTCGGTTATTGGTGTAATATCGTCGGCTATAAAACAAATACAAATCAAGGCAAACAATGTTCGGTGTTGGTTCTTAATCAAGATAAATCTAAGCAGACTCTCGTGCAATTGCGGATTCAAAAGTGTGACGATTGATTGAGCTGTTTGATTGTAGATCATTAGAAATTTTGGTTGCCGTGTTCCACATCAATGGCCCGAACAACCCTATGGGGCTGATCCGATCTAGGCAGCCAATCGACGAACCCAAAACATGAGATAAACTGTTCACCGAAGGCAGCTCGCAATTTGGTCATTGTTTCACGTGCCGTGTGGGATGTGGCACCGTCTTGTTGAAATCACATGTCAAGCATGTCCAATTCTTCCATTTTGGGCAAAAAAAAATCGGTAGCGCTGGCCATTCACAGTAACGTTCTACCCATCGTCGCCTTTGAAGAAGTATTGTCCGATGATGCCACCGGTCCATAGTCCACACCAAACAGTGACTTTTTTGAGATGCATTAGTAGCTCTTGCAATGCTTCTGGCTAATCCTCACTCCAGATGCGGCAATTTTGAATGTTGACGTATTAATTCAATCAGAAATGTGCTTCGTCTTAGAACACAATTTTTCGAATAAAGTGGATCTTCCTCCTTCCAAAAAGATACCAACCTTTAAGCGAGCCTAAGATGGTTAACATTGGTTCAGTCATCTCTGAGAAATTCAATCGAAATTTGATGATAGGAGCACTTACACATACATACACACTTGGGTGCCAATACTTTAGGGCCAAAAGTTTAAGAACCTCAAAAAAAGTTCCTATGCAGAATTTGAACAACAAAATTTGCAAATTTTCGTTCTTAAAACATCACGAAGGGGGGAGTTAAAATTTGAAATTTTGGAAATCGAGTCCAATGCAAGTCCTAGAAATGCATAAAATATCAAGATATTATCTGTCATCTCAAAAAAGAAAACATTTATTTTTATATCGACTTTCTGGAACAAAACATCTTGATGCCAAACGCCTTAGAATTGTTTGAAACATCGAGATCTAGTGTTATCACAGAATTGTTTTTTGAAAATATTTAACTCGATGGGATTTGAGATTTCCGAAATAGAAACTTTATTTTTGATGTCAAATGCCTTAGAAATACATGAAACGTCTAGATTTTGTGCTATCTCAAAAAAAATTTTTTTTTGAAAAATCTTGACTCTAACACTGAGAGTTCCGTAATCGAAATTTTTGCTTTGTTAATGAATGTCACTTGGCATCAAATAAATTTTCAATTGCAGAAATCTCAAACATCCTAGGGTCGAATTTGAAAAAAAATAATTCGAGATGACACCAGATTTCGATGTTTCGTACAATTCTAAGACATTTGGCATCAAATAAATCTCGGTTTTGGAAATATTAAAAAAAAATAAGTTCCAGAAAGTCGATTTTTACCAAAAAAAAAATTTTTTTTCTAAATAACACTCCAATGCAATTCTAAGACCTACGGCATCAAAAACTATGTTCGATTCCGAAATTTTCATGGTTTAGTTTTCGATAAAAACGCACTGAAAATAAATTAGTTTGGACAAAAAAAAGTTTTCTCAAATAACTTTGAAAGTGCCCAAATTTGAATTTTAGACAGTAGGTAGAAAATATAATTACCTATTTTGGAACAAAATTTTATCCAAATCAAAAATGTTTTTTTTTGCAAATAACCTAAAATTTTTAAAATTGATTTTTTTCAGTGTAGGAGTCGATTAAGAATGCTTTCAATATTTTTATTCGAAGACTTGACTAATTTCGTGAAAATCACTTAAACTACACTTTGTGTAGGATTTGTCATTATTCAACTGAGGCCATTTGAAGAAAAGTTGCCAAAAAAGTTAGACCTTTTTCAAAAGACAGTCAAGGTGGAATTGTGGAAAAACAAAGTATTCAACGTGGCTTTTTTTGACAAAGTCTTTCCGTACAGAAAGTTTCGATAAAATCTGAGAGGATACAGGACACTCTGATTCAACAATCTAAATACATTCCATCCCAACTTTTCCCATTATGTTAGATGGTTAAAGACTGTTCCAGAAAGTATGGACGCACTTTGATTTCACTGTAAATAATTCACAAGTGTTAGATATTAAAATATTATTTGATATACTGATAATATTAGACTACAACAACAGAATATTATTCTCAACATTTGCTACTTAGCCATTGTAGACTAACTGGCGCACCTTCTTGAGAAAGTTCCCCATTAAATTCCGTACAGACTTCTTGGCGACAAGTTTTGACACTTTTTGCCTATCTTTTTCGAACTGTTGAATGGTTTCGGCTGCCGAGACATGTTTCCTAAGATGTGCCTTCGTTAATGCCCAAAATTCCTCAATTAGTCGAAGTTGTGGGCAATTTGGTGGACTCATGTCTTTTGGGACGAAAGTGACAGATTTGGTAGTATACCATTGAATCGTTGATTTCGAGTAGTGGCAAGAAGCAAGATCTGGTCAGAAGACATCAGGATCCTTGTGGCTTCGAATCATGGGTAGGAGTCGTTTTTGTAATCCTTGATGTATATTTCGCTGTTCATTGAAGCAGTGGTGATGAAGGGTTTCGAAATCTTACCGCAGCTACAAATTGCTTGCCAGACCATAGCTTTCTTACCAAATATGTCGACTTCCATCGATGTTTAACACTTGCATTTCTCGCACCGTATAATATCGTGGTCCCGGCAAGGATTTCTAATCGAGTTTCACGTAGGTTTCGTCGTCCATGATTATACAGTTCAAATTTCCAGCAAGAATCGTATTGTACAGCTTTCGAACCCTCGGCCTGATCGATGCTTCTTGTTTCGGACTACGTTTTGGTTGTTTCTGCTTCTTTAGCACGAAGAATATTTGACTTCGAAGTGCCCACTTTTTTCGCCACATCCCGAACTGAAACCTCCTTCTTTTGCTCGAACGCCTTCAGTATACGTTTATCTAACTGAGGGTTAGCAGGACCTTTTTTTCGACCCGTTTTCGGTTTATCCTCAAAGGTGTTATCCTCACCGAACTTCCTGATTGCATTTCGCACGGCTTTTTCACTTACTCCTTCCATTTTTGCTATCTTTCTCAGTGACAGTCCGCGTTCTGAGCACAATTTGTACACAATTTTTCGACGTTGTTCTGCTGAAAGTCCACGCATTTCGAAACATACAAATGAAAACGACTAAACAACTGCACAAGTGGTTAGAGAAGAGTGTAAACAACAGGATGCAGTCATAAAAATTGACAGATTCTGAACCTTTGCGAAATGGCTGCGGGTTTTGGTTGCGTCCAAACTTTCTGGGACAATCTTTAGAATTGAATCAACTTTCACATCACAACAACGTTCAGATTTACTCAGTCCGTGGAAAAATCGACGGATGAAATCACAGCTAAAGCATTAAATATGAATTGTTCGGCGCTTTCAAGACGCGCTGCTAAATGTATTAAATTCATAAATGGCACTGCTCGAGTCGCACGCAACCATCGTGACAGCGGACCTATTGTTTGCTAACTTTCCAACTATTCTGTCCGACAATAGCAACCGGGCAGTTTCTTTGTTCGGGCAATTCTATTTGCGGCCAATCCCGACTTCATCATCCCACACTCAACTCAACGCCCGGGCACATAAAACTGTCCCCCGTCTGCCGACGACGCACAGTGAAAAGCTGCTAACCACCCGTTTTTTTTTCTTCTACTTTTTCGTTCATGAACCGGGACGCTAGCGGGCCGATAATGTCCTGACGACACCGAGAAATGTAGCTCTCCATGATGTAGATTCAATTGTGGGCATCCTTAGGCTCGTAAAACGTAACGACTGAACGACTGTGAAAACCACCGACGTCGGTTCAGGCGGTGGTTTGCTGTGTCGGTACTGGGTTGGCGTTGGCTCTGCGGTATAACGCTCGATTCCCGCTAGGCCTTCCAGTTTGATGATTTCACGTACGCTCCTACTTCAACTTATTGCTTTCATTGCGGTGACAAAACATCACGATTATGTGCTCGGGCGGACTTTGTTATGCATATTTTTTTTCGCCGGACAATTGTCGACTGTCGATTGATTTCGATTTAGAAAATGACGAAACATTCGTCTAGAAACAAGTGAAATCAGCCGAAAATTACCATTGTGAGGTGGTAGTTTTGTCCCTCAACGATTTCGTCTCCTAGCATAGAAAAACCGAAAGCTCCATCCCATCGCAGAAAAAAATGAATTCATTTTAACAGCAAATTTAATTTGATTGTCTCCTGCGGTTGGTCGGTGGGTCGGTTCGGTCCGTCCGTCCGTCCGTCGTTGTTGTCCTTGTCCAAAAACCGAGTTATTGTTTGCCCATACCCATCGCTAGGCTTCGATCCTTCCAGCCGACTCGTTGCACATACTGCCATGGTGCCTTTGTTTGCATTTGTTCCGACAAACAGTTTGAAATCTATATTTAGCCCGATCGCATGCATGATGGATGATGACCCGATGCGTGACATCCCGGTTGGAGGTCAGCGTCTGTCACCGGTTCCTGGGAGCACGGCACGGCACGGCAGTTGGAACGTGTTTCCGTGGCTGCAAATTAAATCTGTCAAGCACGCGTCAAACAACAGCGATGTCAGGCGTGTCGTTCCGGGCAATGAGAAGAACCTTGGCCGGAATGAAATTATTATACCCTACACGGTGTCACCGAGAGGCCGAGATATTGGATAAACATTTAGTGTTGCGCTTGGTGACGTGACGTTTTGTGAGTGAAACACACCAGGAAGCCTTGCGCGGATAAATTGGTACGTGAATAAGAATTTTTGGTGGTAGAAGAGGTTAGAATTATTGTAGAATATATCTTGAACTGCAGTATTACATTCTGATTGTAACATTCGACCATTCTGTTTTAATTGGCCTAGGATACACATAGCACGAAAAATATCTACATGTGTTTTCAAGTGTAGTAGCTTGTGAAGAATCAACTATAATCAACAGTCGGTGTTGAACAGTCGTTCGCACCGCACGCGTATAGCTCTTGGCTTCTGGAAATTTTTTCTGGCTACCTAGAGTTTCATTGATTCAAGGCTTCAGTCTTTTTCAAGGCTACCTGAATCACTAACAGACTTTTCAAAGACTAACAATTAGTCAACCTTTCTCAAGGCTATACAAAGAGTGATATTCTAATATAATCAGTTTTTTTCAAGACTAAGAAATTAATCAGCCTTTCTCAAGGCTAGCTATTCAAAGAACTATTCTTCGAACTAATCAGTCTTTATCAAGACTTTTCCAAACTAGGAGTCTAATCGAAGACTAATTTAGCCTATGTAATTTAATTTCAAATTTCATTCATTTCAAAAAAGCCTGCGTCCAACCGGAAAGGCAATAAGCCTAAGGCTAAAAATAATTCAATACGGAATAAATCACAATCCGTTATTCAACATTTTTCTAATCACATTCCCGATCTTATATAATCTGAATGTAAAAATAAAAGATAACGGACGGATTTCTCTTCTGTTGATCCTATGCCGTCTAACAATATTTACGAGATTCTACCTGAATCCGATTGTAGCGACATAGAAGAAAATTCTTCAAAAATTCCCAAAATGGACGCTTGTCGTTCTGGGAAGAAACATCAATCTATGCCACCAGTGACGGTGATGATTTCCGACTTCAAAGCATTCCGTACTGAGCTTTCTACTTTTCTCCCGGAAGTAAAAGTCTCATTTGAAATCGGACGAAGAGGAGAATGTCGAGTCTTGGTTCAAGGCTGCCTTGAAAGGCTTATCAAATGATCAAAGTACTGATGAAAATAAAAATGAACTAAAAGAATTGCTTGGTTTTGCCCCATCCCAAGTAATACTTATGAAAAAAAGAGCGAATGGTACTTCTAAGCCACGCTCTGGAATTTCCCATGATATTTACCTACTACACTTCAATCAAAATGATGTAAACACATTGAAAACTTTAGAAAAGGTACGTTTAATTTCCCACATTAAAATTCATTGGAAACATTATAAACGGCATAATCGTATTGCAAACTTAACGCAATGTCGTCGTTGCCAAGGCTTCGGCCATGAAATCAAAAATTGTCATATGGATATACGGTGCTTGAATTGTGGTAAATCGCACTCGAAAGACGTTTGTACAATGAATGAAACCACTGACAAATTTTCATGTTCAAATTGCGATGGAAATCATAAATCCAATTATTTGAAAAGTCCTGTCAGGGAAAAAATTTTAAACGCTCGTTCGCTTAGACAACAAGTCAAATCAACGACCTTCAATTTACAGAACATACCTGAAAATCAAAAAACCGTTACAAATGCCACGCCTAATTCTTCTAAGGCACTTATTTCTTCGAATTTAAAACAAAAACCAGGTACGACTTCCAATTCGAAAACAATGAAGCAGTGGTGATGAAGGGTTTCGAAATCTTACCGCAGCTACAAATTGCTTGCCAGGCCATAGCTTTCTTATCAAATTTTTCGACTTCAATCGATGTCTCGGACTGGTTTAACACTTGCCCTTCTCGCACCGTATAATATTGTGGTCCCGTCAAGGATTTGTAATCGCGTTTCACGTAGGTTTCGTCATCCATGATTGTGCAGTTCAAATTTCCAGCAAGAGTGTATCGTAGTGTACAGCGTTCGAACCCTCGGCCTGATCGATGCTTCTTGTTTCGGACTACGTTTTGGTTGTTTCTGCTTCTTTAGCACGAAGAACATTTGACATCGAAGTGCCCACTTTTTTGGCCACATCCCGAACTGAAACTTCCTTCTTTTGCTCGAATGCCTTCAGTATACGTTAATCCAACTGAGGGTTAGTAAAACCTTTTTTTCGACTCGTTTTCGGTTTATCCTCAAAGGTGTTATCCTCACCGAACTTTCTGATTGCATTTCGCACGGTTTTTTCACTTACTCCTTCCATTTTTGCTATCTTTCTCAGTGACAGTCCGCGTTCTGTGCACCATTTGTACACAATTTTTCGACGTTGTTCTGCTGAAAGCCCACGCATTTCCAAAAAAACTTATGAAAACGAATAAAAAACTGCACAAGTGGTTAGAGAAGAGTGTAAACAACAGGACGCAGCCAAAAAAAATGACAGATTCTGAACCATTGCGAAATGGCAGCGGTTTTTGGTTGCGTCCATACTTTCTGGGACAGTCTTTATATTCTAATCTTATGGTCTCATAGCCTACTGTTGAATATCATCTCGAATCGACTTCCGGTTTCGGAGCTACAGAGCGTTAAGTGGAAAATTTTCTGTTTCATAGCATGACAATATCAGGTGCTAAATGCTGCTATTTTGCAAAGCTTGTTAGTTGATCAATTCGGCACTTCCCCTGTTGCCTGTTCCGGCAGGACCGAAAGTAGTGAAGAAAAACTCTAAAAGAGGAACTCGATTCGATTTCTCAGCAATGATAGAACCGATTTTCACATGTCTTGATTTAAAATAAAGCTCTCATTGTCGCAAAAACCGACTTCCGGTTTCGTAATTACAGGGCGAAGAGTGTCAAAACTTTGAAACCGTCACGATGCAAAACCGGTACGTATTGGTACAGAAGAAGAAAACACAGCGCCTTTACGAAAAACAAGGAACGTGCCATTTGAGCCAATTAGTTCTGATTCCTGATACCGGTGGTTGATTTTGGTTGAATACAGTGCTGCGGTTGAACAAAATAGCATAGCCACTTTATAGGAAGTGTGGGCGAAAGAACAATACACTTAGGTCTCTTTTTACGCGGGGATACGCACCGAGTAAAAAACCGTGCAAAAAAAAACACGTCACATCGGAATTCGCCAAAAAAAATCGCGTAACTTCGGAAATTCGAGGAAAACAAACCGGGTTACTTCAGTTCGTGCTCGCATCTCAGCCAACACAGTCCAAAATCGTTTGCGGTCGAAGCAAAAGAAACAAAGACAATACAGTGCAGTGAACAATAGAGTGTACGAAATGGGCAAATACGATTTAACAAAGCCTGAAACTTGGCCAACAAGGCCAAATTCAATTTGTATAGATTTCAAGCGTTGCAAAGTTAGACCAGCAGCAAATGAAATTGAAATCTTACTTAAAGAACGAATGCATCTAGATGCTAATAATGTAACTGAGATTCAATTCAACAAGGCGTCGAACTGTGTGTACATTATGTTTAAACGTGAAAGCGATGCAATTGCATTCGCTTCGGTTAACAACGAGGTGCACAGCGTTGAGTGTGACAATATTAAATACAAAATTCCTGTGCACATGGTGGACAATGCCATACAAGTACGCGTGCATGACCTTCCCCCGCAGTCCAGCGATCAGTGCGTTCGGGAAATTATGTCGCAATACGGTGAAGTTCTTTCCATCGAAAGAGAAGTATGGCGGAATTTTTTCCCCGGCATCCGGAATGGCGTGCGAGTGGTACGTATGCAACTACGTAAGGCAATTCCATCATACATCATTTGTGGTCAAGGTGGGACACATCCGTGTAAAACGCTGATTACCTATGAAAATCAGCTGGTTACATGTCAGTTTTGTGAACAACCTGCACACTACGGTAAACCTTGCACTGAAACTGCGAAAAGAACATCTTCAACAAAAGACAAGGTCAACCGTTCAACAACGAAAACTAGTGAGCGTAGTACTCCTGTTTCACCATCAAACCAACTAACAACTGCAACCAATGTACAACAAGGCGCTCCTACAGCAACTAGCAACGAGCTCAAGACTGCTAACAACAAGGAAAACGAAAAGAAGACGGAAATCAACAACAAAACCACCGATGCGGCAATGGAGGACGAGACGAGCCACGAACAAAGTGCCCCTCAACCCTCGCAGGAGGGAAATGGAAGCTCTCCTCCTAGAAAAAGAGTGACAACGAGATCCACTTCGAAAAATTGTTTATTTAAAAAATCGGCTAATTCGGCCACGTAAAGCTTGTACGCAAATAGACCTGAATAAAAACATCTTTTAAATAAAAAAAAAAAAAAACCGGGTTACTTCAGAAATCTGCATAAAACAACGCAAAATTGAAGAAATTTTTTTTACGATGATAAATATCTTAGAAATGAAATGCACAAATTTTTGAAAAAAATCAACTTTGGAAAAAATTTGGAGGTATCCGAAATCGAAAAGTTTTGTTTGATCCCAAATGTCTTAGAAATGCATGGAACGTTGAGATAAGGCGTAGTTTCAAATAAAATTTTTTGTACAAAAAACGACTTTGGGATTTAAAGTTAATTTGAAACTTCGGAAATCCGGGTAGAAAAAAAACCGCAAACTGTAGAATTTTTTTTATGCTGATTTTTTTATGACAAAAGTATTAGAAATGTATGAAACGTTGAGATATGATGAAATCTTAAAATTTTTTTTTAAGGAAACGTCTTTGGGACTTTGGGAATTTGAGACCGTGTAAAATCGGAAATCCGCGTAGAAAAAAAAAAACCCGCAAAATTGAAGACATTGTTGTTCTGATGTCAAATGTACTAGAAATGTTGCTATTTTGGGAGCTACTTTTTAAACTGTATGCTGTTAATTTTGCTACTATTTTTGCAACTGTTTAGGCTCCAATTTTCTCTACTAATTTTCGCACTATTGAAACCTTTTATTTTGTTTCACATTATTGCTGCTATTTTAGTAACTATTTTTCTGTTCTGTTTTTTACTGTTCTGATGGTTGTTTTTGCGCGCTTCACTTCAAGCTGGTTTTTGGATGAATTTTTTTCTATTACTTTGCTGTTATTTTTGTTGCAGTCATTTTTAAATCTATTTTGATTTATATTTTAGCTTCTATTTTTATGTTACCATTTTCGTGGCTAACTCTACTGCTATTATTGTTGCGATTTTGCAGCAACTAATTCGGTTATCATTTTTAACTTTCTCCTTACTTTTTACTACTAATTATGAAATGACTGCAATTTTTGCTGTTGTGAAAAAATTCATATAATTGGACGACAATCGATACTTTTTGAAGGCCATAGAAATATATTGCATAGATATGATTATATGTTATGTAATGTAATGTTTGTATCGGCTTCGCTTCGGAACTACTGAACGGATTGCAACCTAACTTGGCATAGGTAATTTTTGCTGTTCAGAGATGGTAATATGGATATTTAGGGGGAGAGTGTGTAGCAAGTGGTTTTAAAAGGGGGAAGGGGGTTCATGACAAAATTTGAATATAAGGAATATTTTAAGGAGCAGGGGGGAGGGTTTGTAGTGAGGGTTTGCTAACAGGAAGAATTTGAGAAAAGATGTTTCCAAGATTTCGGAAGATTTAGACTAGTAGGAGGGGGTTTGGAAAATCAATTTTCATTTCCTCACCCATCGAAACTTTTTGACTCATGAAGAAAAACCGTAGTAAGTTCACTACGAAAAGAGGAGTTGAATGCACAAACATTTTTTGCGGCCTTGTCTTCACGAACCATTTTCGAGCAATGCAGGGTAATTCAGCTAGTTATTATGATCATAATGACAATATTGAAAATCTAATGATAGCAACAACACTGCATCTGCTGTATGTTTGAGACATATAAAAGCGTGCGCTCCTGTTAGTGCTTTTAAGGCTGCCTGACTGTCGGAACAAAAATAAATACGTTTACCACAGATCTTCTGCTGAAGTGCCGATTGTACTCCACACAGAATTGCATAGATTTCTGTATGGAACACAGTACAGTATCTATCAAGTGAATGAGACTGCTCTAGCCTCATTTCACGACAGTAGACACCAGCACCAGCACGACCATTCAACAGAGAACCGTCCGTATAACAAACTATGTGTTCATCAAGTTGTCGTTCCAGACAATCAGACAACCATTCCTCACGAAGAGGATAGCTCACATTGAATGTTTTGAAAGGAAAACTGCATGTGAGAGTTAGGTCACTAGGAGCGAGTAAATACTCATCCCACGTAACCATTTGAAACCACAAGCGAGTGTGGCTGGTAGCATAATCTAATGGGTTACTGTTCCAAACCTTAAGACGGTATGCACAAGATAATGCTTCTTGTTTTAGGAACACATTCTTTCTGCCACCATACAAGACATCCGTATGCTAAAATTGGTCTAACGATAGTTGTGTAGATCCCATGAATGTATGTATTTGGGTTTGAGCCCCCATGATTTTCAAGCTCTTTCAATCCTGAAGTCAATGTGAGCAGACCAATTCAGTTTTGAGTCAAGAATAACCCCGACGTATTTAACTTGATCGACCACAGTGACCTCTGAACCAAAGAACTGCAACGGACGAGCTCCTGTGATTATACTACGATGAGTGAAAAGCACCATTGATGTTTTGCCCGGATTTACAGATAATCCAACCTGACAACACCATTGTTCAACAGATCGCAGAGCTTGTTGCATTAAATCAAAGATAGTGTTAATGCTTATACCGGTCATCAATATATGATAATCGTCGGCAAAACCATAAGTCGGAAATGCAAGGTTATTAAGTTTCCTTAACAAACCATCAGCGACTAGGTTCCATAAAAGTGGGGATAGTACACCACCTTGAGGACACCCACAGACACTCAGTTTTCTAATCTCTGCTTGCCGAAGCGATGAACAAAGAAGTCGATTACTAAGCATTGCTGCCCCAAATGATATGGTGAGCATTTATGTCATTGCCGATTACAATGATACAACCTTTTTGAAATCATCGCTTGGCGAAGGTTGATTATGCGGCAAATATGCCAAATAATAGACATATTTTCTGCCTGTCCCATCAATATTCATACCAACAGTGACAGCACAAATATCCCGAGTTGTGAGTTCAGATATGAGAGAAACTTCGAGAGCACTATTTGCAAGTATGCATGCTCGAGGCATTTCACGTGGATTAGTCATACCGTTCTTGTTGAAGGGAACAAAGACTGGGTTTAACAATTTTCCAACGTAGAAGTTTCCCTTTTGGAAATATGGTTCTTGAACCAAAGCTATAGAAGCTTTACCTTCTTGCAGAAGTCTGGATAGATTTATAGTTGCTGTACGTTTAAGCTGGATATTGATTTGTGCTACTCTAACCATTATCAATTAGAGTAATGAACACTCCATCTCCAGCACTTATCGTACAACAACTAGAAGAAACCAAATATATTGGCTTATAATCGCCTATAGCGAACCACGTAAGGATATTTTTTAATGTTTTAATCATTTAAATCCCACGAGTTACGAAGAAAGAAGTCGTCCGCTGTGCCAGAGCTTCGCTTAACACAGTAAGGGAAAACCCCAAGATATTCCGTTCACGACTGCATTGTTTAACCTCCTGCAGCCATTCAGCCATCGGCACGGAAATACACCTTGGCTTAGGAGTTCCTATTTTTGTGGCCTTTTACGACATGGAACAGGAAACCAGTGGATCAATTCTTGGTAGAAAATAATTCCGCCACATGCCACACGGCTTACCTGTTTGGTGGACTTATACCACCGGTACAGGTGGACCGTAGCGTTATTCTTAGCCAGTTGGGAAACCGCTACCGACACTACACGGCTGTCTAGGCTGCTCAGAGAGGGAAGTTGACATTAATGGTCAACTTCCATGGATGGCCGAGCAGCCAATAGTATAATTGATATGATTTTCGCTGGGCCGAGTATAGCGTAATGGGTTAGTCGATGCCTTTAACGCAGCCCACCTGGGTTCGAGTCCCGCAAATAAAACCAGGTTTTCTGACCCAAAGAGGTAAATGACCAAAAGATATACATTTTGCGATGTACACAAAATTTTCTCAGCCGGTAGTCCACAATAAAAACAGCAAAATATATTATACATGCTATGACTAATAATAATTATTATGATAATAACGATAGTAATTAAAATTTAATGATAACAACAACGCTGCGACTGTTGTATGTTCGAAACATACATAATCCTGCGCTCCTGTTACTTTTATAAATCAAATTTATAATTTATCATAATAGCGTTTTTGTTATTAATCTCAGTAGTAGAGTGCCAATGTTATTTTGGGGATTATTCGACCTTCAATCAACGATTCGGCTTGACTCCAAGAAGCAATTAAGCAGAAAAAAACCTGTTTGACTCCTCCTGGTGGAGTCAAAAATTTTTGTTCTGCTGATATAATCGTATGAATGTTTTAATGAAATAATTTGAATGGCAAGAGAAAGGCATTCTCTGAATAATTATTCACTATGAATTTGTTTCAATATGCTCAACAATAAGCCAACATATGATGGAATCCACAGAAGAAAAAAAAATAACCAACTAATAGCAATCGACGTTCCAATACGGTGTGATTTTCCGTTTTCCGCTAACTCAAACAAGTGCGAACGAGTCGCACAGCGCCGAAAAGTAATCCATTAGTCCGGAGTGCCCCTGGTATGTTGACCCGCCTTAATACGACACGACGGCAACGACACCGTTCATTCGCCATTGTTGTTTTCGACGAAAAACGGATCAGTGAGTTTCCTCCCGATTTCAAGTGAGATGTATTGGGGGTACAGGGCGTACAGGGATGGGAGGGGACTGTGTTGAGGGCTCTTGTCGGCAAACTCGCCCAACCCGCTGATGGATGGATGGATGGATGAATCAGTTTAGCAGTTGAATCCCTTCGGAGATTTATTGCACTTTGAAATCGCTGCTTTTTGCGGAAAATGATGCCTCCGGTAAAACGATACTACAGTGGATATAAAGACACACCAGATGATAGATTGAGCGTAGCTTTCCATCCAGTATCCGATGCAGTTGCACACAACGCCAGTGCATTAATACGGTGATCGGTGGGTCAGTTCAGTGCTGAGAATGGTGTATGACAACCGTTCGGAAGCTGGACAGATCTCATCCGTCACTCGTTGTGCTCGGTGCGATGATGGGTCGGCGAAGATTGAGAAAGGTTTAGGCAGTAGTAGTCCCCCTATCACAATCCATCACTTCCGAAAATTCAATTTTCACATTAAAGCAACCCTTATTAACTTATAACAGAGGAGCTGAGGTTAATTATACCATAGGCCCAACCACTTTCAAGCGAAGGTACAGATTTTTTACCTTTAGCCTTCGGCCAAACAACAAAGCGCATCAAAATATAAAGTAAGCTAATGAGAATATAATGAAGTGAAAACTCATTACGCGTCAGAAGCCGCAGTGAAACCGCAAAAAAAAACATTGCAACTTTGCCCGTTTTGTGTCACATTCAGGTTGTTGGTTTTATACTGAAATCAGAACAAAACCGCCGAATCCTAAGCAAAAAAAAAATCAGCAACAATAAAGAAGAAAAAAACCCATGCGACAGCATAAGTTTCTAATTTCAACCTTTTCCGTTGTATCTTTTCTTTCCTTGCAGGGACATCAAAGAATGGGCCAGCCAACAACAGCTCACCACAGTTGTCCTGAAAAGAAATAATTATCTAACAGGCTAAATTTTCATTACACGCTGCTGTCAGAAACAACAGGATTTTCTCCAGTGACAACCCAACCAGCGGATTTGGGATCGGACGAAAATCAAGCACCGGGTATTTTCGGGAGACTGACAGCAGGTGAAAGCGGTTTTTTGGTGCTCATTGAGACTCTCTGAAACTATCGCCACCATTAATAATCATCATCTGCAGTAGTAGTAGTAATAGTAGCAGTAGTAGCAGCCGTAGTAGCATTACTCGCTAATCCATCCCATGGTGCAGTCCTGCCTGCCTGCCAGCCTGCCTGTAGTGGATGCTTGGGCAAGGGTGGCACAGACTGACGAAAATGATGAAGCCATTGTCCGGCATCAGTAGTCCCGCCGAGCTTCGACAGCAGCTTAGCCCCACCAAATTCCACCATCAGCTGCAGCAAATCACAATCCAACGGTACGAGATAAGATGGAAGTGGTGCTGCCGGATTGAAAAAAGCCAGTGAAGAGCAAGTCTTGGGAAATGAGCCGAAAGCAGCACCACCGTTCGCAGTGAATACTGTTTTCTAACGTTCTAACGGTTAGGGGGCGGCGGTTAGTCAAAACAAAAAAAAACGGAAAGGATTGTGGTGTGAAGTGAGAGAGAGAGAGAGAGAGAGAGAGAAAATCAAAATTAAGTGGCGAAAAGTTTTTACTGTTAAATTTATTGTGCTATTTCAGTTTTTCAGTTTTTCCTTTGTGTCCACGTTTTAAACAAGCAATCATCGTCGGGTATGGTTTAGTTGCGAGGTAGAATCCGCCGGTTTTATTTTTGGCCGGGCTCACTCTTCTCGTACACCGGTTCACCACGAAGCTCGAACAAAATCAGTTAGCATTTTGTGCTTCAGTTTTTGTTTCTTTCGCGTAAGCTGCAGTATTTTATTCGAGGATTAAATGCCCTGAACAAAGAGCAGCAGGAAAATTAAGCTTCAAATCCACCAGGCAAAGTCGAAAATATAACGAATTTAACGACCGGTTGCAGGCTGGAAGCAGCCAACGTAGCGTTCGTTGAGGCAGCATCATAAAGCTATAAGGTAAGTGATTTCAGGCTTATTAAACAAGAAACAGTTTGGTCATCATTACAACAATTCGTGAACAATAGAAGCTGTAGGGTAATTTTAGTTATTCATTTGTCAAACAGTTTCGGATAATGTTTCTGTTGATTTTATTAATGTACAGTTATACTTCATTTTGACTGGGGTAATAATCGTGGAAAACTGGAAAACGGCTGTCTCAGTCTTATAATACAAACGAATTTTGTTTACTGTTCGACGTTTCGGCCTTTGGTGTAGGCCTTTTTCAAGGAAAACTGGAAAGTTTTATTATGTTACATTGACAAAAACATAAAGCGTTGAACAAATAATACAATGTAAAAACTTACTAAAGTAAGTATCTTAAAGCATGTCCTAAAATTGACCAGACAACGTAGCGTCAGACATCGACATTTTGACTGCCAACGATAGACTTGAGTAAGTTCTTACATTGTATTATTTGTTCAACGCTTTATGTTTTTGTCAATGTAACACAATAAAATTTTCCAGTTTTCCTTGAAAAAGGCCTACACCAAAGGCCGAAACGTCGGACAGTAAACAACATTCGTTTGTATTATAAGACTGAGAAAGCCATTTTCCAGTTTTCCAAGATTTATTAATTTACTAATTGAAAATTCCATCAGATATTCTATATCTGAGTGTAGCTATATTACAAAGGAAATCGTGTAAGAATAATCAGAGTTAAGCAGAGAAATAGTCAACAGAAAAATGACTTTAAAGACGATTTGTGTTTTAGTCTTTGTCAAGTCGTAGAGCCGACCAGTGTTGGTGATTGCCGCAAATTTTACAGAAGCTGCTATATTGCTATCTAAAATGTGTACAACATTTTCAATCCAGTAGAAGATGCTACAAGAACTCGAGTCTCTCAATGCAAGAACCGCGAGAGAATTTTGCTACATTTCTTCGCTCCACTTCATACTCTGAGTATTTCACGGCCCTTAAACAAATTTACAGTCTGATAATGATCGTTGCTGTGTGAAATTTCCCAAGAGAGAATCGCAAGTTGACAATTATCGCAGAAAATCGAATCGATGATTCAACTTGATGATTCTCATACTAGGTTGCAATATTTCAAAACCCTTGTGTGGAGCATTCACAGACATTTTCATAGACACAACTTATACAAAGGTTATATGCCCATAGTTAGAATAAGCGGCAATAGTAAAATGATTCTATCGCAATTATCAACTGCCCATGTAGAATCGGATCGCGAAACGAGAATAAGCGACCGTTTGTTGCTTCAGAGAAGATCCCCACAGCAGCGTGCTAGCCTTTGATTCTCAGAAATGTCATCGAGAGAAATTCGCTCTCGCACTGGTGTCTATTCTATGTTAAATGAACCATGTCGGTTTTGTTTTGTTGCGATTTTTTCGTTTCTCTTTGATGGCACTGATTCAATCGTGTGGAGAGTTGCCAGTGAACGTTCTTTGATACGATAAAAGCCATCCTTGGAGCCATCTTGAGCAATTTTCGAGCATTCGAACAACTTTTAGAGTAGTTTTCGAGCGGTTTTTCGAGCTGTTTCTCGAGCAGTTTTTATACTAGTTTTCGAGCAGTTTCCAAATGGTTTTTCGAGCAGTTTTTGTAGCAATTTTCGAGCAGTTTTTTGAGTACTTTCCGAACATCAGTCACATTGAAACAGAATTGAAATTTCGGGTAAAGTAAACGATAAACATGACATGCAGAACAAATCGAAATCTGATTATGGTACATAGTGTACATCAAATTTAAATCTTATTGTGATTTCGGCTCGCCCATTTCTCTACTGAGCAATTCCAGGAATGAGTAGACGAAAAAGTGACAAAATCGGAATCGACCTTCTCCGATTTGGATGAAACTTTGCACATGGCTTCAGTATGGCAAACCATAAGTTTTGAACCGATGGAGAGGTCAATCCGACTCACGACTGATTTTTAAAAAGGGCGTATGTATTTTTGCATTTCTCAAAAATTGCCTTTTTCAAATCGTTGTAACTCGGAAACCGTTAATTGTACAAACATGGCGTTCGGGAAGCAGTTGTAGGGAATCGATTGGGCACTCTAAAACAAATATACACTGAAAAAAAATTCTCAATAATTACAAAATAATCCGAAAAAATTTAATAAAAAAAATCAGGGATTAAATTCTTTTTTTGATAATTTTTATTTTAAAACTGTTATTACAAACTACAGATTGATTTACAGATATATTCGAAATTTCTAATTCTCGTTGAAAGATAATCATTTAAACAGTAGAATATTATTCTACAGGTTGAAGACAATAAATTTGTTCATGATATCCTTTCTTCTAAAAGTAGCTGTTCTTAAGATACTTGGATATTTAATTCTAACCCCATTTTTTATATTTCCATGAATTGTTTATTTGCTTGCTATATCTACAATTATTCCATGTACATAAATAATTCTTAATTATGTTTAAGGTTTTAAGTTTTTAAAATTGTACGAGTACTACGTGCATCGTCATTCGAATACATTCTTGTGACGATTTTGGTTTCTTAAATCGGAACGAAAGAATGGTATTTCTGTGTGCCTGGAATCATAAATACTATTCTACTCGGTCACACCCCATTCATATTCTTCTTGTGACACGTAACAAAAAGACATGGTCGTGAATGCATCTCGACGTCTCTGCTCTGCCCACTCATATAATTGTTCTGCAGTTGTGATTGGGCGTTCATGTAGTTTAGCCAAGCTTTCACGTCGTGCCATTCGCTTTAAATTACCCCCGAGTGCATCAAATGGTCCTTTACCATGAGAAGTTGCAAAAAAAAATGCCACTCAGCATCAATGTTGTACATTGATTTAAATTTACAGAGACCTGCAAAATTTTTTCTGTTTTTGTACTGCGAGTCAGCTCCGTCAGACATAAATATTGCTTTTTTAACTTGAATTTTGTCTTTCAAAAATGACATTAAGTGTGAAATAAACACTTGAACCGCGATGGTATCGTGTTTAAGCACTTCTGAAATCACAATGAAACTTAAATGTTTAAGCTCTTCTGATTCTCTATAATAAATTTCAAACGGATGAATGGTTGCTTGATTATTTCTCAAATAGTGGCTTTGAACAGCATCCTGAAGCACAAATGAAAAATTTTCTGAAAAATCACAAATAATTACAATTTCTCCTGTCTTTAAATTAGATTTTGCCTTTTTAAGAAAATCAGATTGCTGATTTTTAATAAAGTTATGAGTCACAAGTTTTTCTAATTTTTCGCAAAAATATGCTGCAAATTCTTCTACTGGTTTGACAAATTTCTCTAGATCACATCTGTCAGTAGAAACCCATTGTTCAAATCTTATCTCAGTCAAATCACGTTCCTCGAAATTGTCTAAAACGCTTCGCTCCAGATCTTGTGTCGCTGGACAACTTTTGCATTCACGGAGGTAGCAGGATCTTTTTGATGAGTCACATAATAGCTTTTTTAAATAATAATTCTTATCATCATACTTGAAATATTTTTCAACAGCATGAATCATTATTGAAACATTCTCATGGATTGTGCAAATACATATGTTATGTGAACCAGAACCTCCAAGCAACTTGCAGTGTTTTGGCCTTAATGCTGCAAATGTACTAAATCCAATATTTCGATCAGGAAATTCCTCCTTATAACCCAAATAAATTTCTTCCAATGATGAATAAAGTAATCGTTTTTGTTTGCGTTCACACTTATCATTCATTTTGACTGTGACGCAATCTCTTGACGTCATCGCTGTTGAAATATTTAAGCACCACGAGTTTGGCAAGACTGACAACAAACGCACTTTTTCATTCCTAGTGCAATTAGGCTTAGCAAACTGCTCTATCATTTTAGTAATCACTTCATCCAACTCTGCTGCTTTCGTTTCGAGTAATTCTGGATCTTCTTCATCCGCCGGGAACCCGAATATTTGCTTTTTTATACCTCGTGAAATATCCAAATATTTTTCTCGAGGATAATTAACCTTCCGGGTTTTCTTCGTTGATATCGGAGGCACGTTGATTCCTGCGATGCCCATGTTGAAGAGTTCGATGTTGTGTGCTCTTGAATACTCCGCCGCGACTGATGCTTCAGAAGATGCTGAGTTGATTGAAGCTGCTGAAGGTACTTCCTCTAAATCGTATTGCGATGTAGATGGTTGTGGTTCCGTTGTTGATTGCCCTTCTGTTTCCGACGTATGACTTTCCATATAAGCCCACCTACGACAGCGATCACAAATGCTTAACGTGGTATTCAATTTAACCTTGTGCTTTTGAGCTTCTAATTGTCCAATTATGGTTTCTGTTAATTGGAGAAAATTTCCGGAACACAAAAAACTAGGAAATGGTTTACAACACTTTGGGAAAACCATATTGCAGTATTGTAACTGTTTCGAAAGAGATTTGTTATAAATGCATAGCTATTTATATGTGAGACAGGTAGAATTTAGGTAAGCAATTCGCTGGTACGTATGTTGGTTGTAAACAGTAGGTAGTCAACTGGCACACCTCCTTGATTCTACATGCGTTTATTCGCTTTGACGTAGTTACGTTAGTTTACTGTTAAAATGATTATTTTTCAACGAGAACTTGAAATTTGAAATATATCTGTAAATTGTTTTAGCTGCAACTTCTTCATTTTTCAAAAGGCACGGATGGGATAGCCATCAATCTGTAGGTTTTAATAAGAGTTTTAAAATAAAAATTATCGGAAAAAAATCGAAACCCTGATTTTTTTAATTTATTTTTTTGGTTTATTTTGAAATTATTGAGAAAAAAATCAATTTTTTTCAGTATATATTTTTTTTAGAGTGCCCAATCGATTCCCTACAACTTCTTCCTGAACGCCATTTTTGTACAATTAACGGTTTCCGAGTTACAACGATTTGCAAAAGGCAATTTTTGTAAAATGCAAAAATACATACGCCCTTTTTAAAAATCAGTCGTGTGTCGGATCGACCTCTCCATCGGTTCAAAACTTATGGTTTGCCATACTGAAGCCATGTGCAAAGTTTCATCCAAATCGGAGACGGTCGATTCTGATTTTGTCACTTTTTCGTCTACTCATTTCTGGAATTGCTGACTATTTAATATTAGTTTTTTGTAGTTGGTGTCTACACAAAAGTTGTTTGTAATTAACACTCCTAATACCAAGCCTAAAAAATTACGCGGAGCACCAAGCCTCAAAAAAAGTTGGAACGGTAACTTTGAGCTATCATAGCTAAGTTGTTAATTGACCAATTTCGATAAATTTTACACCCTCGAATTTTGTGAAGTTTGTAGATTATTTTAAGTATACCATTATTGACGATCGTTAAGGAAAAACCAATGAATTTTCCCGCTTCAAGTTTTTTTTTCAAGTTTTTTTTTTCCCGCTTCAAATTTTTTTTTTCAAGCTCGAAATATGCCCTATCTGCATTCATGCGGCACCTGCATCGCGAATCGGATATTGAGAACTTCAACTTTACCGAGTCATAACTTTGTTGTTAGTCAACCGATTTTGGAAATTTGTTCGCCATTGGAAAGGTACTACTACCAGAAATAAAATGCACTGAAACGAAAAATAGGGTTGTCTACCCAAAGTAATAATAAAAACAGTAGATAGATGACCTCAGAAAAGGTAAGAAATTTTACAATGATCATACATATCTCGAAATTCAAAGCGATGATCTATATATTTTTACACATCATTCGATTGTTAGTGATACCAGCTACAATTTTTGTCCAACAACCATTCTTGCACTATCAAAATAAATCCTTAAAAAATCGATAAATTTATAAATATATATATGAATTCTTAATTTTTTTCACATGTTTGTATGTAACTAAAAAATTAAAGCGATGACATGTACATTTTTCTGCTCCAAAATATTGGAATAATTACCAGAAACAATGTATTGATGAACAAAATTATATATCTGTTCAAAGAATCTCAAGAAATTTGGTACAAATACAGAGAATTTCTATTATTGGGAAAATTTTGCCAAACAAAATCAAGTCAAAACTTTTAAATTTTATGACATGATTTTTTTTACTATTCAAGTTGGAACAAAATTTACAAAAAAAACTCAAACTGGGATTTCTCTGACAATCTTAAAAATTTTGGTTAATATACCTGAACTCAAAAAATAATTATATTTTTGTATTGGATAAAAGATCTAAGCAATTTTAATGCACAACTCAAACGCAATTGATAAATAGTAAAATTCTGATTTCGTTTTAGGTAGAATATCGGATATACATAGTTAGTTCCTTTGGAGAACTCATTCACAAAAATATTCCTCGTGATTTGATCACAATAAAAAATGTGCAAAGCCTACTACGATAAAAGTTCATTTCAACAACTTTTTTCCCTTAAGAGATAGAAAAACGATGTATACTACAAACTTTTAGAGCTTCTAACGAGAAAAAACTTTTCCGAAGAAGCTATAGGTATATCGCATATAGTTTCGGATATATGAAGCACTTAAAATCAATTTTTTGTACATAACTTTTTTCGCAATTATTCTCAGTGTCTACTATGTTCGAGACAATTACTAAAAACGTAAAATTACACATTTTTGTTGAAGACTGTGCACGGTTTGGCCTTTTCCCTAAAAAGTTATTTAACATTTAAATTTTTATATACACTAACTTTAACTACTATTAGGAAGCAGGGTCGCAGACCAAAAGGCACATACGTATACTTTTTGGAAAGCTTAAATGAAGTAATATAAAGTTACGAAGTGTGTAGCGTGGTCCTTTTAAAATGTGTGAATGAGACAACAAAATATAGAGTGCTTTTTTGACCATTTTCTTAGCAAAAACATTTACTGAAACGATTGAACCTATTATTGGTTTATTAAAAGGAGCTTTCTAGGAAATCGGTAGTTAGTGTAGCTTTGATGCAATGGTGTAATGATTGAATATAATTTGAGCTGGTAGAACCGATTTTAACAAAAATAGGCTCGTTTGAAACGCAACTATTAAGCCATTGATCAAGTTCGAAGATCAAATGTCTGTGATTAATGGTTCCGGAGATATAATGGTATAAGTGACGTAACCGACAAAACGCGTTCTTTATTTCGCACTCAATTTTCTCAAAGATGGCTAAGCCCATTTCGACATATTTAGACCCGTTTGGAAGCTACTATTGGGCCTTTGATCAAGTTCAAAGATAAAATAGCGGTGACTTCTGGTACAGGAAATATGGTGGTATAAGTGACTTAACTGATAAAACGCGTTGTTTTCTTTACGCTAAATTTTCTCGAAGATGGTAAAACCGATTTCAACAAACTCAACGCTTGAAGTTCGAATGGCTGTCACTTACGGTTCCGGTGGTATAATGGCATAAGTGACGTAAACGTCAAAACTCATTTCTTCTATATGGTTTAACCGATATCAATAATTTAAGGCTCGTTCGAGACGTTCGACCCACCGCCCCCCCACCCTCAAAATTCAATAAATTATTAGGGGAGACCGGAGCTAGACTAGACACGGGGTCACCCGGACAGCTTGAATACTTCATAATCCTGACGTCAGTTAGCTGGAGGTTGACACATCAGTTACACGAAAGGTTGAAATTAAGGTGTCTTAAGATTTGGCACCCCAATGTATTCATTCTTAATTTTTGTGTGAAGCTTTCCAGTGTAATTTTCCCCATAAAGAGTCCGGTTTAGCTCCGCAGTTCCAGAAATATTGAATTCGGATTTATACGAAAATTTATGCATATTTTTCCAAATCACAAATTTGGAATCGTAGCTGAAGATTGAATCTTCACCACAGATAACTTTGGTAAAAACCCAGTTGTAATGGATGTTTTTTTTAACTCCCTAAGTGTCCGGTTTAGCCCCGGTCTTCTCTATGTTATGAAAACTCTGTTCTTTAGAAAAAAAAATGTGAGTACGCACTTTCAGTCAATACCGAGTGAGACTTATATAAAAATTAAATTCCATTACAATCTTTAAAATTCAGTGACAAACCACAAAATTAGTATTATTTCAACAGTTTAGTACAGCAGTACCCGTTCCCAGAATTGGAGTTTAAACCCAAATAAATTACAGAATTTAATAAATTCTGAATTTTTACTGAATTTCATGAGTTTTTCTGCTAAATTCGGAATACCACTATTTCTGAATTGTAGAATACGTATTTTAGTAGATTTTTTAGTAGAATTCACTAACAGAAAATTTAAACAATTCTAGAATTCTGAACATTCACAATTTATTTTAAGTTTGTGAAATTTAAATTTTAGTATTCTTTCAACTGGGTAAGAATTTCTCAAATGGGCCACCTTTGAACCTCCACATCGTGAATTGCAATGAGCTGTTGTTGTTAAAACATAAAATGCCGAACGATTTTAATATACGATTTTTTTTGTTGCTGTTTGAACAATTAACCTTTTTTTCAAAATTTCTTAAAAACTTCATAACTTTCGAACATATTGTTCAATTTTAGTAAATATTACGCCATTTTGTTTGCAATACTATTGATCAACTATTAATAAGAATTTTTTCGATTTTCGATACTTATTTATTTAACAGTTAAATGGTCTATTTACCAGATTTAACAGTTAAATGGTCTATTATTTTATTATTCTTACAGCGAATAGTGCACAAAGCTAATCAAATCATTCTAGATGTGAACTAAACTGATGATTTCTACCTTTTATTTGCATAGAAGCAATCTTAATAGCTCTTTAGATAACACTTAAAGCCATTAGAACGGCTGATTTTGTACAATGTTCCCCATCATTATCCACTTTTCGTTTTCTGTTTTCTTCAATGCAAACGACTACCAGCAAGATGACGTAATCGCTCTTATTTGAAGTGAAACGGGCTTGGCGAACAACTCGCAACACATTTGCTCACATTGATTCCAAACTGAACCAATTTTGGTTCATAGCTTTCTTTAACGTGATTTCGATTGCAGCTTTTTCACAAATGGGCGGTCCCAACGGGCACAAAAACACAGTAACATATAGAATTTTTATGTCGATTATTTCATTTCGAATTTGCATATTTCCCTAAAAGAAACTATCACAATGCTGTACGGAATTCATTTCTGGCATTCAGAAGGGCCAAATTGTTCGGAGTATTTTTCTCGAACGCGAAGCAGTCAGATGCTGGTTTTATTCGCACTCGTTTGATGCAAATTTACACAGCGAAAAGTATACAAAACTAATCAAATTATTGATTTTTACCTTCGATTTGCATAGAAGCAATCTAAATACATCTTTAGATAACATTTAAAGCCATTAGAACGGCTGATTTTGTGTACGTTTCCCCATCATTGTCCACTTTTCGTTTTCTTTTCCTTCAATGCAAACGACCAGAAGCGGGATGATACAATCACTCTTGTTTGTAGCGAATGTCCAACAGCAGATATGCTCACAGAAGAATTAGTTTTCTGCGTTTAGCCATGAGGAACGGAACCACATATTCGTCATTGACTGAAACACTAGTTGAATAATGCAGGGCCTAGTTCCACTTTATTGACATAGATGGCGGTCTGCGCACTCGATGTGTCTCCGTTTATGAATTTTCATAGAATGAAGCTAGCAAACGTGCAAGAGGGTCGATTTATAGATTAGGTTGATTTTGATGTTTCGTGTTTGGACCGGGAGCGGGTCATTTCGCCGAATACCATTTTGCCATAAGTCGTTTCGCCGAATAGGTCATTTCGCCGAAAGTCGTTTCGTCGAAAGGGTCATTTCGCCGAAGGAGTTATTTCGCCGAAAGGGTAATTTCGCCGAAAGGGTCATGTCTCCTGTATGTTTTGTCTCCTGTATAACTGATGTGGCGCAGCCACATAACCGAAACCAAGATCGCCGATGCCAGCTGAGTCGGCCGCCGACGGAAGCGGCGGCCTCTTGCATACAAACCTGTAACCGCCTCGTTTGCCCGGCCTACTCAAAGCTGGGTTTCTTTGCTTTAGTTAGGCACATGAACCAAAACGATGTGTACCACATACATTTGCCTGGTAGATACACCTATGCAATTGCTTCGATGCTTAGTAGCTAATAGTCAACAAATTTTCTTGGGAACTCCGTTCTGAGGTTCATGAATCAATCTTTATTCAAGAAGTACAATTGTAGGTCAACAAAGCGGGCGTTAACGCTATCATCTTTCATTTGTCTTTATTTTAAATCAATTCTACTTACGATTTTAAGACGATTTCAGGATTCGGCGAATTGGCTTTCGGCGAAATGGCACTCGGCGAAATGGCATTCGGCGAAATGGCAATCGGCGAAGTGGCCCATTCGGCGAAATGTCATTCGGCGAAATGGTTTTCGGTGAAACAGCTTTCGGTGAAACGGCTTTCGGCAAAATGGCTTTCGGCGAAATGACCCTGATCCGTTTGAACCTATTCTTTCACTATTTAAAGTAATGGTATTAATAACAATCTTACATCTTCTTCGTGAAAAAATTAGAAAAACTACTAAAACAGGGAAAAAGTTATTAAGAAGTGTTGTGAAATTTTGAAAATGTACCCAAGAGAGCATACTAAAGAATGATGTAATTCTACGTCAAAATCAATCATTCAATTTGTAGGTTATGTTGAGTGAAGACCTGATTCCGGAAGTAACTAGATTGATTTTCATAAACAAGCAGTTTTAAATGAAGGGTCAGTAGTCGCGCAGTTTGCAATTAAATTTTATCCCGATCCGACTTCCTGTTCCGGAATAACATGGTAATGAGTGCTTGATATTTCAAACCATGTTTTAGAGCGATGATGTCCAAAATGTTCCGATGTGACGGTCTTTCAAGTTGACTTGTCATATTTCCTTTTTTTTCGCATTTCGTCTTCGATTTATCAATGCAGTGGCAGTTTAAAGCTTAATTTTAATCGCTAAACAGTAAAGTTTGCTCTTTTTGAGTGCCGATTTGCAGACTTGATTTTGATAACGTTGAAGTAAGTCCGTAAATGGTTACCGTAGAATGTGAATGGCCCATTAAACGTTTACAGCAATCGTATACGTGCTAGGCATTGCAAATTTAATTACTATCAACGCAATAATTTTTTATTACCCGAAAGTTTCATACAGTCTATGGGTCAGGTGGTATGTTGCATGTATTCTTTTTCTACAAGCTTCACCGAATCATCTTGTTTCGTGTTAATCTGGGGAACAATATACAGCATAAGATGTATATTATCCTCTCTGACAAACAAGGCAACCCCTAGTAAGAGGGAGGCAGCAAAACAATCACCAAAACAACAAATTTCAGACAATCTTTCCGCTTGGTAGGGAGAAAATTAAATTACACCATAGCTACTACGCATCTAGCAACCAGCGACCAGGTGCCGTGGAGAATGTTTTCCAACCTGAAAACCGAACCGCTTGCTGCGTTGGGTTCTGTTCCACCGGAAAATGGGGTATAATCGTGTAAATATTTAAAACAAGATAATATTGTTTCTTGTTCTGAGTGCAGAGACAAAAAAAAAACAGCCAGGCACAAACCAGAGCTTCACCAGAAATGGTTTCATGTTTGCTGTAGGGTGGGTAGACGAATTGTAGTATTGTCGAAACTCTTCGTAAGTTCCGTCCTTACCGGAATCGAATAAAAGTTTCTCGCATTGAATTTCTTGTTTTAAGCTAATCAAACAATTACTTTCACGTTAGATAAGCTTTCATGCCCGTTACGAACCGCCAGCCGTCTAATGGAACATCCGGTGAAGCACCTTTTCCTTTCCCGTCTCGGTTACAACTGTGAAAAAAAAACAGTCCTTCGAACCACCCCGGCTGGTCGGCGAAAGCAGGAACAAACGAAACATTCCTTTTTAATCTTTCAGCGGAATGTAGAAGTTTTCTTCTCCAATTTAGGTTTCCATAGCTCTCAGCACTTGTTTGCACTCGCAATGAAGCAGTTGCACTTGGTTCTTGTCTTGATCCACCTTCTCGCTGGTCCACCAAAGAGCGAGAGAAAATCAACGAAACAAACAACGGAAGATTTCTTTTGTTCATTACTCCACACAAACACTCCCCCACACCGATCCCAGCAGTTTTCCGGTCTGGGCATAAAATGGTTTATTCAGAGTGCAACAGAAAGGAAGACGCGCGGGGGCAAAAAAAGAACTCTAAGCACACCAGCGGCGTTTTGTCGGACAGCAAAGATGAACACGGAAAATAATCATCGTTCTTCGTATGAATGTGCCAACGTCTCTGACGTCGGGAAATTTTCCTAGAAGAATGCCAAAAATACGGTAGAGCCAACAGGATGGAGACTGGGAGGTTCGTTTCAGCATTTTTTTTCGGGTGATTTAGGTTTTCATGATCCGAAAGCACTGTAATAGCCCGTTTGGTTTCGGAACTTTCGGGAAAATAGCAACCATACAAAATCAGACAAAACCAGCCAAAGAATCAACATCAAATAGGCTGTTTTGTGACTTGTCTAATCACGGAGGAATTTTCGTGAATGGAAAAGATGCGTCCACTATTGGGTGCCGATTAAAGATTCAAGATTCAAGATTGCTTGCCATTGTTGAAAACTAAAACGCACGATATTCGAGTGAAGCGTTTGGAGCTCTGCAGCCTTTGACAAAATAAACCGCCTAATAACAGATCGGCCGAAAAGTTCGTATCGTTTCTATGAGAGGGCGCCACTAGAATTAAATCCATACCATTTTCAGTTAGTACCAACCTTCAAAAGATACGTGTATAAATTTGACAGCTGTCTGATTATTAGTTTGTGAGATATTGCATTTTGAGTGAAGCTACTTTTGTTATTGTGAAAAAAATGGAAAAAAACCCTTCTTAATCCACCTAGTGGTGTCATCATGCCTTTCTCTTCTTTCATAACAGTCTCATGAAAATATATTTAATACTTTTATTAAATAAATTTGGATACTAATTTTGACACCAATAGATTCAGATTGATTCGAGTAGTTCACAAAAGCATGCTTCAGTGTTTATGTCACACAGTCAGCATCATTTTTCCAAACTAGTGCTTGACATTTGCGTTGCCTATTTGTATGAGAACAGTGATGCTAATCTAAAAAAGCCTTCTCAGTCCACTTAGTGGAATTTTCATATATCTTGAAAAATCACCATAGGTGGGAGTACATGAAATTTTCGAAATCGAAAAAAACTTTTTGATGCCAAAAGGCTTAGAATTGCATGAAACGTCGAGATTTAGTGTCATCTCGAAAAAAAAATTTTTTTTTAAATCGACTTTTTGGGACTTAGAAAAAATATCAAAATATCAAGTCCCAGAAAGTTGATTTTTTCAAAAAAAAATTTTTTCTAGATGACACTAAATTTCGATGTTTTATGCAGTTTTAAGAGTTTTGACATCAAAAAAAATTTTCGGTTTTGGAAATTTCATGTACTCCCCCCTATGGTGCTTTTTCAAGATCGAAAATTGTCAAACCTTTGAAACCGGACAGCACCCCTTAAGCATGTCCGATTTAGGTCAAATCTTGCATGAAGGCTTTTTTCGAGGTGCTTAAACTTTTGAGCACTAGAACTTAACGAAAATAGAGGTGATCCCAAAATTTTGGCACCCTTATATATATAAGAGCGGTGAAAATCAACGTGTTTTGTCGGTTACGTCACTTATACAATCATATATCTGGAACCAAAAGTCACAACCATTTGATCTTCGAACTTGATCAATGGCACGACAGTAGCTTTCAAACGAGCCCAAGTTTGTTAAAATCGGTTCAGCCATCTCTGAGAAAATTGAGCGCGTTCAAATACAACGCTTTTTGTCGGTTACGTCACTTATACAATCATATCTCCGGAACCAAAAGTCTCAGCCATTTGATCTTCGAGCTTGATCAATGGCCCGACAGTAGCTTTCAAACGAGCCCAAGTTTGTTAAAATCGGTTCAGCCATCTCTGAAAAAATTGAGCGCGTTCAAATATCTTCGAAAAGTGCACACACACACACAGACATTTTCCGATCTCGTCGAACTGTGTCGAATGGTATATAACACTATGGATCTCCGAGGCTCCGTTCGAAAGTCGGTTTTTCCAGCAATTCTAATACCTTTCTATAGAGAAAGGCAAAAAGGAATTTCGTGTGTTGATGAAACACTACTTTTTGATGAAAAAAGGGCCGCCGATACCAAAAAATGGCTTGATGAGTGTTATCCAGACTCTGCACCGGGCGAAGCAACAATTCGTAAGTGGTTTGCAAAATTTCGTACTGGTCATATGAGCACCGAAGACGATGAACGCAGTGGACGTCCAAAAGAGGCTGTTACCGATGAAAACGTGAAAAAAATCCACAAAATGATTTTCAATGACCGTAAAGTGAAGTTGATCGAGATAGCTGACTCCTAAAGATATCAAAGGAACGTGTTGGACATATTATTCACGAATATTTGGATATGAGAATGCTTTGTGCAAAATGGGTGCCGCGTGAGCTCACAATCGATCAAAAACAACAACGAATTGATGATTCTGAGCAGTGTTTGGAGCTGTTATATCGAAATAAAACCGATTTTTTTCGTCGATATATAATAATTGACGAAACATGGCCCCATCACTTCACTCCGGAGTCCAATCGACAGTCAGCTGAGTGGACTGCACGCGATGAACCGAACCCAAAGCGTGGAAAGACTCAACAATCGGCCGGTAAGGTTATGGCGTCTGTATTTTGGGATTCGCATGGTATAATTTTCATCGACTACCTTGAAAAGGGAAAAACCATCAACAGTGACTATTATATAGCGTTATTAGAGCGTTTGAAGGACGAAATTTCAAAAAAACCATGCTGAAATTGAACGAATTGGGCTTCGAATTGCTCCCTCATCCACCGTTTTCTCCAGATTTGGCCCCCAGTGACTTTTTCCTGTTCTCAGACCTCAAGAGAATGCTCGCTGGTAAAAAATTTAGAAGCAATGAAAAGGTAATCGCTGAAACTGAGGCCTATTTCGAGGCAAAGGACAAATCGTACTACAAAAATGGTATCGAAAAGTTGGAAGATCGCTATAATCGCTGTATCGCCTCTGATGGCAACTATGTTGAATAATAATAACGAATTTTGGCAAAAAAATGTGTGTTTCTTTTAAACGATACGAACTTTTCAGCCGAACTGTTAGCAGTAGCAAAACTCAATAGACTTGGTTTCAGTAGATCGTTGCTAAATTGGCTCCAATCGTATCTAATTGGTCGCAAAATGTCAGTGAAAATCGGAGACTTCATTACAGTGACCTTCGCTGTCTGACTCTGGAGCCCCTCAAGGCAGTCACCTAGGACCATTCTAATTTTTACTCTACCTCAATGATCTCAACTTCACTATCAAATTGACGCATCGAAGCTGTCCAGCGTAAATTTGTTTGATTCGATCTGCGTAACTTACCATGGAGGGATCCCACTAATCTTCCCAGTTAAAAAGATCGTTGTAAGCTTAACAGTTCGGCTGAAAAGTTCGTATCGTTTAATAGAAACACACATTTTTTTGCCAAAATTCGTTTTTATTATTCAACATAATTGCCATCAGAGGCGATACAGCGATTATAGCGATCTTCCAACTTTTCGATACCATTTTTGTAGTACGATTTGTCCTTTGCCTCGAAATAGGCCTCAGTTTCAGCGATTACCTCTTCATTGCTTCTAAATTTTTTACCAGCGAGCATTCTCTTGAGGTCTGAGAACAGGAAAAAGTCACTGGGGGGGCAAATCTGGAGAATACGGTGGATGAGGGAGCAATTCGAAGCCCAATTCGTTCAATTTCAGCATGGTTTTTCGTTGTTGTTTTTGATCGACTGTGAGCTCACGCGACACCCATTTTGCACAAAGCTTTCTCATATCCAAATATTCGTGAATAATATGTCCAACACGTTCCTTTGATATCTTTAGGGTGTCAGCTATCTCGATCAATTTCACTTCACGGTCATTGAAAATCATTTTGTGGATTTTTTTCACGTTTTCATCGGTAACAGCCTCTTTTGGACGTCCACTGCGTTCATCGTCTTCGGTGCTAATATGACCAGTACGAAATTTTGCAAACCACTTACGAATTGTTGCTTCGCCCGGTGCAGAGTCTGGATAACACTCATCAAGCCATTTTTTGGTATCGGCGGCACTTTTTTTCATCAAAAAGTAGTGTTTCATCAACACACGAAATTCCTTTTTTTCCATTTTTTTCACAATAACAAAAGTAGCTTCACTCAAAATGCAATATCTCACAAACTAATAATCAGACAGTTGTCAAATTTATACACGTATCTTTTGAAGGTTGGTACTAACTGAAAATGGTATGGATTTAATTCTAGTGGCGCCCTCTCATAGAAACGATACGAACTTTTCAGCCGATCTGTTATTGACCTGGATCTGCCATCTATTCGTATGGCTGTCTCCAAAGCCGTTTTTGTTGCTGATTTATTACAATCACTTATCGATTGTCCCGAACTTCTGCATTTGATTAATCTAGACATTCATCGACGTTATCTACGCTCTCATTGCTTCTTGAGTTTACCTATCGCACGAACAAATTATGGTAACAATGATCCATTTGCCAGTATGTGCAGAATATTCAATAACTGCTCCAATGTTTCCGACTTTTATCTATCTTAAAATATGATTAAACAATTGTTCCATAGTCACATGGCGGACTAGTTTCAGAATCACTATCTGTTTGTAACCGTTAATGTTGTTCACCCACAACTCCGTCTCTCCCCCATCACCATTGGAAACTAATCAGATTCGTTAACAGAAACTATCCCTACTTACCAACTCTTCCATTTACCTATCCACATTTCTCTGCCCACTCTGGTATTTTAAGCAAGAACATTAGTGCTAGCCTGTAATGCTTGGTGCCATCAACTAGTTATAGGGTTATAGGTTTAGTTTTGATTGTTAGTTTTAATTGTTAGTGCTAAGCCCAATAGAATCTGTTGGATCATTGTAATCTTTGAATACAGAAGATGAAGAGGTTTTATGCCTGCTACAGAAGATGAGGAGGTTTTATGCCTGCTACAGAAGATGAGGAGGTTTTATGCCTGTTAGAGAGAGAGATTGCCAAATTTCATCAACATCAGGCTTTTCACTGTCCCCCAAAATATATAATCAATCTATAATCAATAAATCAATGATTGATGATTTCAATAGAACTTTTTGGTTTGGATTATGTCAATCGATAAATCCGACATAGGTGTTTCAAAATCGCTCCAATTTTGATTCTAAAATTAGAGTAACCAATATTGAACAATTTTGAATCGCTTTCATGCTCCTAAAAATAAAACAATTGTAATAAAAAAAATTTGAAACGTAAATTTCACATTCAATTTCAATATGTATGATAAAGCAATATTTTATTTTGAATGAAAAGCTCGAATTTTGAGTTGAATTCAAATTTAAAAAAAAAATTCAATTTTAAAAAGAAATCTCAAAAATGAACAGATGGATGGAAACTCCAATTTGCACTACGCGCACTTTTTTTCTAAATTGAGTGATGTTGCACTCATTTTTGACTCACGTACAATGAGCGTGAAAAATTTATTACATGAATTGAGTTTCTTGATCTGGATACCGAGCCTGAATTTTGCAACTTAATTCGAAACCGGTCACAGGTTCCGAATTTAGTTCTGTAATTCAGTTCCAGTCCCTGATTGTCCAGAATTCAAGGTTTGTTGTGCGAATAAATGGTGAAAAAAGGGTAATCAACGGGGGGTTGTTGATATTGTTGATATTAAATTCGTATTAACCTCCTCCAGTTATGTCTCTGACATAACCGACCCGTCCTTTTTTTTGCAGACAAAAAAAAGTACAGGTGAAATTGTAAGCAAACGTAAAAATACAGCGAAAGTTCCGAGTGACGTTCTCAACAACTTGAGAGTACACAGCAAGATTCGTATGTGAACTTGACAGAAACGTTTAAAGACTGTCCAGAAAGCATGGACGCAACCAAAACCGCTGCCATTTCGCAATGGTTCAGAATCTGTCAATTTTTATGGCTGCGTCCTGTTGTTTACACTCTTCTCTAACCACTTGTGCAGTTGTTTCGTTTTTGTCCTGCTAACTCTCAGTGGGATAAACGTATACTGAAGGCGTTCGAGCAAACGAAGGAAGTTCCAGTTAGGGATGTGGCACTGTTAGTGTTAAGCCGGGCACTTTGAAAGTTTGTTAAAGTGGGCACTTCGAAGTCAAATGTTCTTCGTGCTAAAGAACGTTTGAATCCTCGAACCTATAAGAAGCAGAAACAACCAAAACGTAGTCCGAAACAAGAAGCATCGATCAGGCCGAGGGTTCGAAAGCTGTACAATACGACTCTTGCTGGTAATTTGAACTGTATAATCCTGGACGACGAAACCTACGTGAAACTCGATTACAAATCCTTGCCGGGACCACAATATTATACGGTACGAGAAGGGCAAATGTTAAACCAGTCCGAGACATCGATTGAAGTCGAAAAATTTGGTAAAAAAGCTATGTTCTGGCAAGCAATTTGTAGCTGAGGTAAGATTTCGAAACTCTTCATCACCACTGCTTCAATGAACAGCGAAATATACATCAAGGAATGTTTACAAAAACGACTTCTACCCATGATTCGAAGCCACAAGGATCCTGTTGTCTTCTGGCGAGATTTTGCTTCTTGCCACTACTCTGAATCAACGGTAGAATGGTATACTACCAAAAATGTCACTTTCATCCCAAAAGACATGAATCCACCAAATTGCCCACAACTTCGACCAATTGAGGAATTTTGGGCATTAACGGAGGCACATCTTAGGAAACATGTCTCGGCAGCCGAAACATGAATGAATAGCTCGAAAAAGTTTGGGAAAAGTGTCAAAACTTGTCGCCAAGAAGTCTGTACGGAATTTAATGAGGAACATTCGCAAGAAGGTGCGCCAGCTAGTCTACAATGGCTAAGTAGCAAATGTTGAGAATAATATTCTGTTGTTGTAGTCTAATATTATGAGTATATCGAATAAAATTTGAATATCTAACACTTGTGAATTATTTACAGCGAAATCAAAGTGCGTCCATACTTTCTGCGACAGTCCTTAAGCTCTAAACGTTGTAAAGTTTTAAGCTCTATTGCAGTGGTTCTCAAAATAGTTTTTTTATATAATCTCAGCGATATAATGCTATAAGCTGTCAGTATCAGTATCTAACAAGAAAAAACAAATTAACGATTTATTAATTCTAGTTGATTTGACGTAAAGTCGCCATAACTAAGTTTAGTTTTTGCAAAATGACTGAGTGGAATCATATATTTCGAAGAAGCCAAACAAATGAAAAACTTAGCAGAAAAGTAGATTTTTTGGAAAAAGGTATGTTCAGAGATTGGACTCGAACCTGCGTTCGATGTACGTTCTATCATGCATAACCGTGTTTTAGAGCTGTGTTTATCACAAAGTTCAGGGTGGTAAAATGGTAGCGCGTATACACGGAATACGTAAGAACGCAGGTTCGAGTCCTATCTCTGAGCGTATCTTTTTTTTTTTTTTCAAAAAATCATCTTTTCTGTTTAAAGCTTTTCATTCATTTGGCTTCTCTAATATATGTTTCCACAAAGTCGTTGCAAAAACTGATATTAGTAAAACGACTGACGAATGAAAGAGCAGAATTGAAAACATGCGAAAAAGTTACCTGAGCTGGGCGGCAGCCGAGCACGTCTGAACACGTTCGATTCTGCTGTTCAATTAGGCTTGTTCTACGTGCGTTTTACAGACAGAAGATTGAAAAAACGATTTGCTCAATGCGGTAACTTTTTCGCAAACTTTCATTGTTGCTATTTTATTTCTCGATCTTTGTCCAATCTGTTTTTTTTTCTTGTTCAATACTGATAAAGTTCAAGACAACTTTACGTCTTTACAAGACTAAAAACAAATCTCTTATGAAATAGTTAGGTAATTAGGAATTCATGTTTCGATTATAATCATTTTAACCTTAAGGCCATTCGCCTCTTTGGACCAGAGAAAAACTTCCTAGTCCAACGTGTAGGGTTTTCAAACAAAGTTTCAAACCAGTCGAAGTGTTTTATCTTAAATTAACCCTCAGTGAAAATGCGAAAATCTTTCCTAGTTCATCACATCCTTTTAGTTGGCGTCCATTGTGTTCGAAGATAGTTTTTAAGTATCAACAATTCATGTAGATTTGGAAAACGAAACGAGATTCGCTTATCGACCAATACGTGTTCCAAATCTCACATTGTGTTTGACGGCTGCACGTCTCACGTCATTAATTTGTATGGATATAGAGAGCAATTCGGCTCAATGCATATCTATTTATTTTTTTGCATTTTGCAGGCACTGTAACTTGAAACCCGTGTGTTACGCCAAAATTTTGACATAGGAATAAAATTGTACAACATCAATTCAACATTCTAAAAAACACTCAAAAATATGTTAAAGACTTTTTGGGTATCCAAAAATATAAGATTAGAAAAGCATAATAAATTATTTGGAATATTGTAACTTCAAGTCTGTTACATATGACGTTAAATTTATTAGTTCTTTCTAAAAATGAAGAAGGTTCAACCGAAACAACGTGAAGAAACTTGCAAACCTTATAAAACAAAGTTGTAAAACCCTATAAAATTAAAACCTGGGGAAAAAATCGAAATTTTGAAAATCACAACTAAAATTTGTCACAGGCGATTTTCAGAAAAAACCATCGATCAGAAAACTCACTAAAGAAAAGTTCACTACTGATTTTTTTAAAGTGCGATCCACTATGAAACTGATTTCACATTGCAAAGAATCAGTTGTGAAAAGTTCACTAGCGAATATTCTCCTCGATGATATTTAAGAAAAAAGAACCCTTTGAAAAATACATGATGAATAAATTCGCTGATGAACAAAAACTGAACCTTTCTGAACATGTCCAGTACGCGTAGGGTGGTTAAAATGAAAAAAAAAACAAAATTTTGAGCTCTAGCAATTTGATGCTTTGTTGGTAAGTTGGATCAATAGTGATGATGTATTAGAAATTCATTTTGAAATGCCGTGGCAGTGGAGTAATATCATCATTAAAAGTAGCAAGTGCTGTGATCAATAATAGTTATAATGATAATAAAAACAATAATAAAATACCAATCACAAAGCATGTTATGCATCTGGTTGAAAAATAATACCCAATTTAACATGAAATGCTGCGTCTGCTGTGTGTTCGAGACAAGCAAAATGCTGCGCACCTGTTACTTCTATAAATCAAATTCATGCTAAATAGCGTTGTAACAGGATTGTTTTAAATAGTGCAGTGTAATCAACCAGCTGGATAGAATTTATTTAGATGTCGAGCTGAAGCGTAGTAAACGTTTAGCATCAAAATATCATCGAAGACTCTTCTCCTTTTCGATTAGCTCTTTAGCGATATTTCGTTTGGTGAAAATTCGTCAACAAGTTTCGCTAACTCAAAAAATCACGTGTTAACTTCGAGGTTCAGGGTTTTATGGATGCTTGTCACAGAATTTTCTTTTTTCCTGAACTGATTTTTTACGAGTGATAATGATATGAACTTTTTCTGATCATGATTTTCCCAACACTGCGGTCAACCACTATGATTCTACAGATCAATTGCAATAAATTTGCTCATAATGATGTGAAAGGCCGAGTGTCATACACCATTCGTATCAGCTCGTCAAGATCAGCAAATATGTATGTGTGTATGTATGTATGTAGTATTTCTGTGCACTAAACATTCTTACACGAAGTTTCTGGTCTACCGACTGCGGGTTCTGGAATAACAGCAAAATTACTTTGTTGTGTCTATCGGTGTATTGTGGCCGTTTCTCTGGCAATGCTCGGTTTAAACGCATCAATTGTCATTTTAGCAATTGTTTGCACCTGAGGAAACGGCGTTCGATGTCCCTCTGCTTTAATGCATACAGCTCTCGATTTACAACCTTTCGGATCATTTTCAAACGTTGGAAATGGCTGGATAAGTAAACCGAGTTCTTCTTGCATTTTCGATGGGTCTTGATGGAGCAATTTCTTGAATTCGTCATCTTCAATCTTTGGTGGTGCCCGGCTCGTTCTTCGTCTTCCAAATCAAAATAGTCATTGTTAAACCGTGTAAACCACTTCCGATACGTTCGCTCAGCTAGAGTATGCTCACCATACAGTTCCACCGAAATACGATGACTTTCGACTTTCAAAAGCGCACGGACCGTCTAAAGCGGAGCCACGGCCAACATTCGCATGAAATCATCTTCAAAAATTAAATTATATTGATTCCATCAATTTTCTCAATTTTTTGTGATTTTGCCTTTCTCGTATGGAAAGGTTATACAATCACTGTAAAACCGACTTCTGAACTGAGGCCCGGAGGACCGAATGCTATATACCATCCAACTCAGCTCGACGAACTGAGCAAATGTCTGTGTGTATGTAACAAATAATGTCACTCGGTGTTCCCAGAGATGGCGTGACCGATTTTCACACTTAGATTCAAACAAAAGGTTTTATGGTCCCATAGCTCGCTATTGAACTTTATCCTTATCCGACTTCCGGTTCCGGAATTACAATGCAATATGTGCAAATCTATGAGAAAATGCGCACTCAATCGTCTTGGAAATTTCTCAACCGATTTTTACAAACTGAGATGCAAATAAAAGACCATGAAATTCTTTAAAAAGTCCCTGAGAAAATGATCCAGATTTGAGTTTTGGCTCCGGTGTTACAGCGCGATAAGTGAGAATTTTTCAATTTCACGAGGATTTTTTCAGAAGTGATGGCGAAACAAGGTATCAATTTTTATGAAATTTAGTAGTAAAGAGTAAAATAGAAAATTCATCTAGTTGGCAGACCTTTCTACTTTTGGACTTCTAGTCCCCGGTTTCCGCTTTCGGACGCACCGGTAATAGTGAAGGAAAGCTCCAAAAACGGAACTCACTTCAATTTCTCAACAACGGTTAAACCGATTTTCACAAATCATGGTTCAAATTATAGGGCAATGAGTATCAAAACGTTCCAAAATTATAGGGCAATGAGTATCAAAACTTTCAAACGATCATACAAAATGATGCTAAATCAGTACGCATCGGTACGTGCTGGTACGGAAGAAAAAAACGCAACCGGCTAGCACACAGCATGCTTTGTTCAATTTTGTGCAGGGTTGTCAAATCTATATTAATTTGACATAACTGTTTACAATTTTAAAGGTGGTGGTAGTTTATTTCAATGAAAATTTTTGATTTAATTCAAATTCCAGTGATGTTTTTGAAAATATAAGCAATACCAGAAAAGCATCATTAAACCACTAGGTGGTTTTCTTAAATCAAATCTTATACCTGTTAAAAATCACCCTTTTTAACTCACATCGATTCTCAGAGATGCCAGAACCGATTTTAATGAACTTATATTCAACTAAAGAGTTTTTATCCTAGTTTCATATGATCCGACTTAATTACATCGATATCCCACTTCCGGGTCTAAAAATATAGGCAGACGAGTACTGAAAATTTCAACTTGTCATCAGAAGTGACGATGATGAACAGGAAATTTTTCTTAGTAGCGGTCTAATAGTCCAAAATAGTTTGAGGCCCTCACAATATCCATTTGGATTGCGATGATGCGATACTTTTTGATATCAGCATGCATTACTTCAAATGACGACAATTCACTACATAGATCATTCACGAATAGCTTTAGAAGGAGTTGTCTTAAGTGGCTTCCTTGTTTCGAGAGGTGAAGAACAGAAAAAGTGCTCTTATTTGTAGGTCATATTAGTTGATGACCATACATACTTGGTAATGGGAATTCCTGGTTTCCGGTTCCGGAAGTAGCGGTCAGAGCTCCAAATATGGAACTCACGCGATCCTCTTATGTACCGGTAAATTGTCTCAAAAACATGATTTTTTCGGTTTTCAATCGCCAACAATGCATACAAACCATCTGATCAAAATTGACCCGGACTGAACGAAAAATTCTTTTTTTTTAGATTTTAGTATATTTCTTTGTTATCGCCTTCAAAATAGACTCTTTTTGAACCAATACAGAGATTCCAATCGGCCGGGATGACCATCAATACCTTAGGCGAATTACTTTTTATGTTCTCGACCGAATCATGGCGCGTTCCCCGGAGTGGATACTTTATTTTTGGAAATAGGAAAAAGTCACAGGGGGGCAAATCTGGCAAATACGGTGACTCAGAGATGATTTTTGTTTCATGTTTGGCCAAAAAAAATCAGTCACAATAATGCTGGAATGCGACGGTGCGTTATCGTGGTGTGAAATCCATGAAATGTCAGCTTACAAATCCGAACATTTCCGACGAATTACTTCACGTATAAGATTCCAAACGGCCAAGTAGTACTCCTTGTTGACCGTTTAGCCCGTCGGTTACAAATTCATGGTAAACAACTCCGCGGTAATCGAAGAAAACGATGAACAAGAATGAGGCAAATTTTCTACGATCTCACGACCCTCACTGAATGCTTCAGGCAACTCGAATATTTGCGTTCTTGATAGAGTAGACTCCCCAAAACACTTTTGCAACAATTTTAATGATTCCGTAGCTGAAATTCCATTTGAAACACAAAATTTCAAGCAAACTCGTTACTCAATTTTTTTCCATGGTAAAAACTAGCTAGACAAATTTTTCGTGTCGTAAACCAGCAGCTCCCAAACATACACTAATTGACATATCCCGCTTAAAGTCAACAGGAATGTCAAATAAAGTTATACCAACCTTGGAAAGAAAATTACCGATGGTATGCTTGCTGTTAATGGTTTTTTTTTCCTTTTCCACCTTCATGACCTTTCCTCCACATGCAATCTCTATAGAATTCAGTCCAATCTTTCTGGCGTATAATAATAGATCCTGGTTTCGTCAACAGTTTCCAACCGACACCAAAAGTCCATCCGAATCTAATCACCATAACCGAAAATGCTTCCGAAGTGTGCTCGCGTTCGACTTTTTAGTCCAGAGTATGTATATGCAGTACACAGCGGCAGGTAGCTTTTCCACTTCACGGTGTAATCTGAAGGAGCACTAGCACCAAAATAACAACGGGTCCCTTGACCCCCTCCCCCCTTTCTACTGGAAACGTGTCTGTAATAAGGTGGACAGTTCATCACACTTTTATGTATTGAAGTTTTTGGTTCCCATTTGCTAAGACGATATTTTTTAAGAACAGAACTAATATTTAGTCATTTTTTCCATTGTAATATGTGATATTAGGTCAAAGCTCTATCCATCTATTCTGAAAAGCTATTTATGAAGTTTCCATATTCGGAGAACTAAATTAAGAATAATTATGGAATAATTTTACAAGAGGCCAAGTGAATCGAAAACCGCTAAACCACACGGAACCACCCGCGATCCCATTTCAACCAGAATATTAGTTGATTTTCTGAATTCGATTGGTTAAAATTTGGTACAACTAATCGATTGTTGTTTTAACTAAACTGTTCGATTAGCAGAAACGATGGTTGAAACAACTAATTTAACTGTTTGAAAAAAATGTTGTCAATTAGTGAGGACACATACCTTTCAATTTCAACAAATATTTTAGTTGAAATAACTGGCGTTGTTATTGAAACAAAATTCTGTTAGTTGAAAAATAAATCGGTTTTATTTGTTTGTTTGTTTTGAGATCAGTAAAGATCTAAATTCTAAAAAAAAATACTTCTGATTCGATCGGAAATGATTGATGTAGAAAAACGTTTTTAATCAGCAAAAGTGCCCGGAGGGGCGAGTAAATTAGCGAAATTATTAAATTTACCTAAAATGATGCCTTCAAACGGTTGAACTAAGCTATGCACTGATTTATATGAGCTTGGGTGCATCAACCGCTGGGAATTGGAATTTTGCGACGGCAATTCAAACGCGCCATTCAATCGCAGCGCGTTCTGTGTGTTTGAAACCCTTCGCTCCTGTTACTTTTATAAATTAAATTCATGTCAAAAAGCGTTTTATTGCTAATCATCATCGGTATCAAACAGCTGGGAGTAAAACAGTCTGCTGGAAGTAAATAATGATCGAATTTGAAGTATAAAATTTTTGCGCATACCTGAAAGATTACGAGATGATCATTCATTAACATTTTCTAATTTGTCATCAATTTTTTTTAATCTTAAACAAGATTAACTTTATCACAACACCGCTGTTAGATAAACACTTGTTATCATAAATTTCTCAAATCGAATGAACACAATTGCACCAAACGCTTTAACCATCAATGTTGTTTTCATTGACATTTTGAAGCGACGCGAACAGATTTCAACTGAGAAAGTTGTTGATTTTGCATTGCGATTATTGTTTTGCTTCCAACTGTCTCCGGCATTTGACAGCATTCAAAACAACATATTTTTCAACTACTTGAATATATGCAAATCAAAAACCATTTTGGTTGAATCAAAAAGAAATTAGTTAAATCAACTATCGCAAAAATCAAAAACTGCGATATCGCAATTTTATGATCGAAGGGTTCTCCATGGAACAAATGATTTTTAGCCTAAAGTTACTAAGTCCAGTGATTAAAATATGAAATTGCGGAATTATTGTAGCACTTCCCAATGTCAGAATGGGATAATCTTTCAATCAGTTATCAGTCTTCGGTTTTATAACCAACAGATAACAGAAGACTTCTGAAATGCGAAAGAAAGAACATCACGAAAAGCATTTCAAGTTATAGGACCGTTTCATTCGAAGTGGGGAATAAACCGAAATGACTGTCTTAATGATTGAATGCGATTCTAACCATTTTTAAGTACGCGCACGCCTACCGAGAGCAATTAAATTTATTGCAATAAAAAACGAAGACTTGAAATGAAAATTCCTCATCCAGATACGAAAACCACCGGAACATTCGTTCATGGCAAATCTTCATGTGATAATACCCACATTGCTAAGCTCAAATTCCAAGCAAACCGGATTACATTTGGCCGGAAAGAGGCCCATCAAAACGGCCAAATTACAACATCCTGTATTAACATGCCATTGGAACATTACAACGATTTAAAAATGCTAACAATGACGCCATTCTTCTCTTCTCCGTGTTTCATTTCAGAACGAAATCATCCTCTTGACTGTCCTTACGCATCAGTGCCGGCAGCAGTTCAGGAGCAGCGCCAGAAACAGCCAGCTTCATCATTTCAGTTTTTTTGGTAAAGTTTCAAAAAGTTCGACCCGCGAAAAAAAATTTCCGTTGCGTCGTAGACAAAAAAAAGTGAAAGTGAAAGTGAAACAGAAGCAGTACGTACCGGTACAATCGAATAAAGTATGAAACTTGTGCCGACGTTGTTGAGAAAATTTTCCAACACCATTGCCAGAACGATCAGGACGAAGAAAGGGAAAGTGCGGAAAAACTCGTAAAGTCGTAAATTTGCGTTTCGCGTGTCATAGAATTCCAATTTAATCTGTTCCGTAGCACACTCCCCACATTGCGTGACAGTGTAGTGTAGATTTAGTTCGCATTTCGTAGTCAAGTTAAGTGAAAAACCGTGCAATGAGTTTGTAATATTAGGTAAACAAAAAAGAAGTGCTTCTTATTGCGGTGCTAGAGGAAAGTTTGCGAAAGAAAAGTGATAGGAATTTGATAGGAATCAAAAAGGAAAAATCTGCAGGCTTCCAGAAAAGGTCAACCGGAAGATAGTTTAGAGGGAACGGACACGGTGACGACACAACCGACGACGCAGAGCCACGAACGAAGAACACGTAACCGGCAAAAGTAATTATAATTTTAACCACACGCTTCATAAGAATATTATGCCAAAGTGTTGGAAAAGAAAACCGACGGGCTATGTTTGTGATGCTGTCAGTTCGCACAACAGCCACCGTTCGTGAACGGCCAGCCGAGACGGTCAAGAAGGCAATCAACATAAACCAGTTCATCAGGAGCATCAATAACCGGAAGGCAAAGAAGAATCAGAAAGCGCAGCAGAGTTTGAACAACGCGAATCCCTTTGGCCAGAGCGACAAAAAGAGCAACAACAGCGCCGATAGCGACAACAGTAACAGCAGCAACGACCAGAAGAACCTACGAAGGGACAAGAATAGCTATCGGAAACCAACCGATAAGATCGATAAAACGTCGATTCAGATAATTGCATCAACGACGAGCTCAACCCACCACCATCCTACAGGCCGGCTGGTACAGATTCCGGAGGAGGAAAAGCAACGGAACGATCCCGTGCCGGCGAGTGTGCCTATCGGGGCTACCAACGCGGTTGCGTCGTCCGAGAAGCACGACCCGCGGAGCGAGACCCAGAGCAGCCATCAGGATCAGGAGCCGAGAACCAAGTTTCTGCTGCCGGAGCTCAACAACTTCCGGAAGCCACCAACTGTGCAGGTAAGCATTGTATGATTCGGTGGAAACTATTCCAATCTATAATCTGCCATCTTTCATTCTGTGTTTCATCAAACCATACTCCTCAGGGTAAACGATCCGATCCGTAGACTCTACAAATCAATCAAATGACCATCTATCGATTATATTTAACTAGTTCTGCAATTTAGTCTGCTTCTTTTTGCATTACTCAATATCAAGACGACTTTCAGTAAGTAAAACTCGATTATGTCCGGCCCAGGGGCATTATTGTTGCATGACAACCGGTCATAAATAGAACTCTACTTTTCAAAATTATGAATTACTCGCGGTACTTCGAAAATTCTAAATAGATCAAAACCATAGACTAACTTGGAGTAATCAATTGCCCGACCCAACGCAAATTCAACTACCTTTCATAATTGATACACAAGGCGAAGCTTTGATATTACAAACCTTTTGTGAAATTTGACCTTCTGCTAAAACAGGTTTCGCTGCCGATTAATAGTGTACAGAACCATTGCATGGCTGGTGCCATGATCCGACTGATACTAAGAATCCTTCCAGATCGGGGCTCGAACAGATGACAACTGGCTTGTAAGGTCTGTGCCCGATACATTCAACGGTCAACCCGAGACAACTATTAATACGCTCAATATTTTATTTACACAGTCTAATTGTTACAAAATATTCAATTGACATAGATCTATTTGTTTATAAATAGATTATCAAGATAACGAAATATTTGGCGCATAATCCCGGGTAGTTATAAATGGCAAACAAAGATCAAAATAATAAAAAATTTCACAATCATATCTTGTCTTGACCTTTCTGAGCTATCATAGCGATACTTGATATTTTCTTGATATTTCATCTAGAGAATCAAGAAATTGTACAATATCTGTTTATCATCTAAATTAGTTATTATATCTTATTTCGATAATGATGAGTTATTCCAATTTTATTAAGTACAATTGATCCAAATAAAATTTAATTGAATAAACTGCATCAGAATCAGATAAAAGAAAATCTTATTACATTATTCAATTCTGAATACTAGAATATAAAATAACTGAAAATTTCTTCTTCTCTAAATATTTTGTTTTTGGTTTGATATTACAATGACAGAATTTTATATTTTGTTAACATTTTCTCATGAAGACTTTGTTATGAATTTTGATATTTTAACTCTTATATCAAACTGAATAATGTTAATTTCTACCACTGAGATGCTCGGTTTTAATAATAAATTTGTTATTTGGGAACACTGGAAAACGGTGCGAGAACTCAATTCAAAAACAAAATCTGAGAATTCCGAATCATAGATATTTTTCATGAAATCTTTTACAATATGGGTATTTTCGGATCAAACATGACGAGTAAATGCCGAAAAATAATTTTGGATGTGGATTCGAAAACCATAACGGCAACATCAGGTTTATAGATGAATTTCCCACCGAATCGTGTTCGAAGTTGGCAGCACCCTCGTAGGTACTCATGAAACTATCTGAACATGTAAATTTTGTCACGAACAACATATTTTGTTTTTCTAAATTCATAAAACTATGTATTGAAAACCGCAAATATATTACCGCAGATACGGGACTCGAGCCCGTAGCTAACTTCTAACCGGGGAAATTGTTTTACCAATTATACTACCCTGCAAATGAAAACGCATGAGGACAAAGTCCAATTGACTAGAAAAACCAATCCTGCTTCACTGTACTTGGCCACTTACAGTCCCATATCGGAGGAAACAAATTCAACGGGAAACAAACACACACCGCACTACAAGTGTATCCTTTTCTATTCTGCTTTGCCGCCGACACTGATTTGAGATTTTGTTTTTGTCTATTTTGCTGGATATGGGGTATACCACGTAAACTAATCAGAGGGTGCATCGATCCAAATTTGAACAAAACTGCACACTACTCATAGTATCAACTCTATTGTTTGATTTTGATATTAGCCGTTCAGTACTGAAAATAGAGATAAGAACAGCAACAAAATTTAGCTCGCTCATCGTTAAAAACCGACCTACTCGCAGGCCAAACCGACCGGAAATGTTGAATATGGTCAAACCAACTGTTAACTATGACTATGATCGGTGACACAATTGTCCTGCTTCTAATTTAGTCGGATTTGGTAGTTTGCCATTACTGAATATAGACCAAACGAACCGGCGAAATGTTGAATATGACCAAATCATTGATAAAAGTGTTTGGGGAACACTTGTCGAAAGCCAAGAAAACTGAATCAGGGTAAAATCAACAGTCGAAGAGCGATCAGCTAACAGTAACAGAGATTTTCAAAGTTATTTAGATATGGAAGCTCACAAAAAATATCTCGAGTGACAGGCTTTCTGATTCAGTGGCATGAAGAGACATCGTAACCGAGATCATTGTTCTGGATTTTTTTTTAGAGTTTTTGCCTTTTCTCAAGTAACACAATTGTCCTGCTTCTAATTTAGTAGGATTTGGTAGTTTGCCATTACTGAATATAGGCCAAACGAACCGGCGAAATGTTGAATATGATCAAATCAACTGTTAACTGTGATAAAAGTGTTTGGAGAACACTTGTCGAAAGCCGAGAAAACTGATTCAGGGTAAAATCAACAGTCGAAGAATGACAGAGATTTTCAAAATTATTTAGATTTGGTAGCTCACAAAAAATATCTCGGGTGGCAAGCTTTCTGTTTCAGTGGCATGAAGAGCAACATTGACATCGCAACCGAGATCATTGTTCTGGATTTTTTTTGAGTCTGCTACCTATTCTCAAGTGATACAATTGTCCTGCTTCTAATTTAGTCGGGTTTGATAGTTTGCCATTACTGAATATAGGCCATGGAGTGGTATACCGCAAACAACATGATTCCCAAAAATATGGTCCCCGAAACACACAAAAGCTCCACCAAACAAAAAAATATTGGGCTATCGTCAAGTGGAATTTCAAGAAGGCGAAAGATAGTTGTCAACGAGATGCAGGAGGATGTGAAAAAAAACCTGACCAAGGAGGATGTGGAAAAACTTGATAGAAGGATTCCAACGAAAGGCCCTTTCGCTAATTTCTAGAAAAGGGAAACTTGAATGAAATATTTTCCTTTATTTTGTAAAATTTCGATAAACCGAAGATCACCAGTTTTCGTCTAATGAAAGCCCCCTATTCCACCATTAGGCCCGATTTAGGACAGTTGAAGGGTTGGCCGAGGTCCTATTCAATGAAATCAACTCTGTTCGGTTACTGAAGTTTTACTCAATTCTAGAGACAGCTAGAAAAATCTTACCAAAATTTATAGGTGAGAAGAAAGTAACTTCTTTGGAAATGAAATGAATGTCTTTTTTTCATCAAACTTTTTCCGAAAAGTTATTTTCCAAAGGCGGATCGCCTAACACTTACCGAAAACGGCACGTAACGCCGGATTGACATAAATACAAATTTAAATCATCACACATCGGATAGGAAAAAAATCTTTGGAATCAATTTATTGCTTCGGAAAAGGGCCCAACCTCCCGAATTTCCATGACAGATGCAAACTAATTGACCTCATTCTATTCTCTGTACTTTGCAATGTTTGCAAGCTAACTTTTTCAACACATCTACTTCAATCACGTATCGATTGCTTCGAGCTGTTATGATTGGTTTTCCTCGAATTCCCTACGCTAAAACTAACCTATAAATATACCGAACCCTTTGCCAGAATGTGCCGCCTGTTCAATCACTTGACTGTTTCAGTAAATTTTCCTCAAATTACTGTCTGATAATTTTTAGATACTTGAGCAGCATACTATTTACAAAAAAAAGTATCACTTCGACGATTGCAATTTGTTGATGCAAAAGATGAAGAGGTTTTATGTCTGTTTGAAAGCAAGTTTGACAATAGTACCCATCTGTTAGGCTTTTCCCTGCTCTCAAATAAACAAATGAAAATTATTTGATTATCAAATTTTAATCTTGCCATCGATTTCCTCGAACTCGGCGGGTCAGCTATGAAGAAAATATGTTATTTGCTTCTCCATACATGCGAGCGGCGCACAAAGTATATTCACCAAATAGTCAACTTCTTTGTTGCTTGTTTCAGAAAGTTCGTCTAGCTTGAATTAATTCCATTGCTGGCTCCAGGAGAGGTATTTCCATAAATATTTGCGTCACTACACATTTACACCCAAAAAGGAAGAGCTAACGAAAGCGGAAATATAAAAATAAGTGTCGATTTGCTTACTTCGATTCTTTGCGATCGATTTATAGGTTCCAAAACAGGATCCATGAATTTCATTCTACGTTTAACATGGTTTGCCGTCAGACGCTGATTTGTTTTCATCTCTTTCGCTGCCTATGGGGGTACTTTATCTAGTTAAACACTGGGCTGGTAAATTTTGTCTCTGTGCGCGAAGTTTCAAGCACATATCCAACCTCAAACTTACTGTGAGTCAATGGAAAAAAGATAAAACAAAGCTAAAACAAATCAGTCGGTGTTGAACAGTCGTTCGCACCGCACGTATATAGCTCTTGGCTCCTGGAATTTTTTTCTGGCTACCTAGAGTTTCATTGATTCAAGACTTCAGTCTTTTTCAAGGCTACCTGAATCACTAACAGTCTTTTTAAAGACTAACAATTAGTCATCCTTTCTCAAGGCTATACAAATAGTGATATTCTAATATAATGTCTTTTTCAAGACTAAGAAATTAATCAGCCTTTCTTAAGACTAGCTATTCAAAGAACTATTCTTCGAACTAATCAGTCTTTATTAAGACTACCACAAAATCAGTTTTTATCAAGACTTTCCCAAACTAGGAGTCTAATTGAAGACTAATTTAGCCTAGTTGAATAAATTTCAAAAATGCCTGCGTCCAACCGGAAAGGCAACAAGCCTAAGCTAAAAATAATTCAATACGGAATAAATCACAATCCGTTATTCAACATTTTTCTAATAACATTCAAGAATCTGAATGTAAAAATAAAAGACAACGGACGAATTTCCCTTCCGTTGATCCTATGCCGTCTAACAATATTTACGAGATTCTTCCTGAATCTTATCAAATGATCAAAGTATTGATGAAATAAAAAATGAACTAAAAGAATTGCTTGGTTTTGCCCCTTCCCAAGTAATACTTATGAAAAAAGAGCGAATGCTACTTCTAAACCACGCTCTGGAATTTCCCATGAACTTTACCTAATACACTTCAATCGAAGTGATAAAAACAATTTAAAAACTTTAGAAAAAGTACGTTTCATTTCCCAAATAAAATTTCATAGGGAACATTATAAACGGCATAATCGTATTGCAAACTTAACGCAATGTCGTCGTTGCCAAGGCTTCGGCCATGGAACCAAAAATTGTCATATAGATATACGGTGTTTGAATTGTGGTAAATCGCATTCGAAAGACGTTTGTCCAATGAATGAAGCCAAAGCCTTGGTATTACATTCCTATAGTGGAATTTGACCTTCTGTTTCAACAGAATTCGCAGCCGATTCAGAGTGTAAAGAACCATTGCATGGCTAGTGCTTCGGTTCTACTGACACTACGACACTATGAATGAACCCACTGATAAATTTTCATGTTCAAATTGCTATGGAAATCATAAACCCAATTATTTGAAAGGTCCTGTCAGGGAAAAAATTTTAAACGCTCGTTCGCTTAGACAACAAGTCAAATCAACGACCTTAAATTTACAGAACATACCTGAAAATCAAAAAACCGTTACAAATGACACGCCTAATTCTTTTAAGGCACTTATTTCTTCGAATTTGAAACAAAAAACAGGTACGCCTTCCAATTCGTCTTCCAACGAAAACAATTTATTGACAGGTAGATCAAACTCGTCATCATCTTCTTCTAATGTCAGTTATGCTAGTGTAACAGGTAGAAGTCTACCACTTAATTCTTCTAATGTAAATAATCTAAACACACTAACGCCTTGCAGTTCATCTTCTAACGAAAACAATTTATTAATAGGTAGATCGGCCAAATCATTGGTTTACTGGAATGGGTGGTGGAGTTGCCATTTTAGTCCAACGGCAAATTAAACATCGAATTTAACATTCTTTCAATACTAAAGTTATTGAAAGCTTGGGAAACGAAGTTGAAACCATTCATGGAATTTATTTTATCGCTGGAGCATATTTGCCAATCCAATGCACCGGCGAACAATTAAATTTCTTTAAAGGCGATTTGCAAAAACTCACAAGATATCGATCGAAATTTTTCGTAATAGGGGACTTAAATGCTAAGCATGTCCAGTGGAATTGTCGGCAAAATAACAGTAATGGTAAAATACTTCATAATCAACTCTCAGCTGGTTACTTCACAGTTCTTCATCCTAGTAATCCGACTTGTTTCTCTTCCGTGAAAAACCCGTCTACAATTGATCTGGTTCTAACAGATCACAGTCACATTTGTAGTGAACCGATTTTTTTTTATTCAATAATATAATATAATATTAAGGCACACTGCTTAAGCTCTAAGATGCCAAGGGTATTTACTAATCTTAATTATCGTCTAACTTAAAACTAGAGTAGTATCATTATGTAATATAGTATCTGGCGATCGGTAGTGGCCGGTGAATTGAATTTAGGATGAGATGATTCCAGATGGCGATGGTAATTTTCTATGTTGGCCGCATTCTTCGGTCCGTGAGGGTCCGCGGGAAACACCCCCAGGCTACGAAGGCCCGGCGGGCGGCCCGCATGCTGGTCATTGACTGGAGATGTCTTCCGGTGATGGTGATGTTACGGAAGAGAATGAAAAAAAGAAGTAAATATTGTGGGAAACGGGGTAAAAAAGGGGTGTGGGAACAAAATGTTTGAAAACGACAGAGATCTAATTAGTTGCCATCGAGATGGTGAAAAAACAGGGAAAGGGGAACGAAAAAGTTAGTGACAAAAAAAAAAGATCTTGTTAATTCCAATGAAGATGGTGGGCAGGGACGGGGATCGAGAGAATCGGGCGGATGTTAGTGTCGAACCTGTAGGTGGAGTTTATACTTTCTGAGCGAGGGATAACACATTACACTTGGATATTAATGTGTTTGAGGTACTGGTATATGAGAAGCATATATTAACTATCCCGACTCGCCAACACATCCCGAACCGGAACCTCAGGCGGTCTACCTCGGGCCCTAAGGGATTCCAGTAGCTTCGACCTGGCGTCACGATACTCTACGCACGACCACACGACATGCTCGATGTCCTGATAACCGTCGCCACAGGTGCAGAGCCCGTTCTCCACGATCCCGATACGCCGGAGATGTGCGTTGAATGTATAGTGATTTGACATGAGCCGTGACATAACGCGAATGAAATCACGACTCATGTTCATCCCCTTGAACCAAGGTTTCGTCGATACCTTAGGGATAATGGAGTGTAGCCATCGTCCCAGTTCGTCATTCGTCCATGAAGTTTGCCAACTTTCGAGAGTTTTCTGACGAGAGATACTGAAAAATTCATTGAAGCAGATTGGTCTTTCATAAATATCACCTTCTAATGCGCCCACTTTAGCCAATGAGTCTGCCTTTTCATTGCCCGGAATAGAACAATGCGAAGGGACCCAGACTAACGATATTAAATAAGACCGTTCAGATAAAGTACTCAAATGTTCCCGTATTTTCCCCAGGAAATATGGGGGATACTTTCCTGGCTTCATTGCCCGGAGAGCTTCTATTGAGCTTAGACTGTCCGTGACAATGAAGTAATGGTCTTTGGGCAACGTTTCAATGATCTCGAGGGTGTACTGAATAGCAGCTAATTCTGCGACGTAAACTGAAGCCGGATCACTGAGTTTGTAAGAAGCGGTGATGTTTTGATTGAAGATGCCGAAGCCTGTGGACTCGTTGATGTTTGATCCGTCAGTGTAAAACACCTTTTCACAGTTGACTGTTCTAAATTTATTATAAAAAATATTTGGGGCCACTTGAGGGCGCACGTGATCCGGAATTCCACGAATTTCTTCTCTCATGGATGTGTCGAAAAACACAGTAGAATCAGAAGTATCCAAGAAATGAGCACGGTTGGAAACAAACAAAGAAGGATTAATATTCTGAGCCATGTAATCAAAATACAAGGACATAAAACGAGTTTAAGAGTTAAGCTCAACTAACCTTTCGAAGTTTTCAATCACCAGAGGATTCAAAATGTCGCATCGAATGAGCAAACGATATGAGAGATCCCAGAACCGGTTTTTCAGTGGAAGAACGCCCGCCAGCACTTCGAGGCTCATCGTATGAGTCGATTGCATGCAACCCAAGGCAATACGCAAACAACGATACTGAATTCTTTCCAGCTTGATGAAATGAGTGTTCGCCACTGATCGGAAGCAAAAGCATCCGTATTCCATCACGGACAATATCGTTGTTTGATACAACCTGATCAGGTCTCCTGGGTGGGCACCCCACCATGATCCGGTTATTGTACGGAGAAAGTTGATTCTCTGCTGGCATTTTTGTTTCAGATACCTAATGTGACATCCCCAGGTGCCTTTGGAGTCGAACCAGACCCCGAGATATTTAAATGTGAAGGCCTGAGCTATGGTTTCATCCCCTAGTTGAAGCTGTAATTGTGCTGGTTCTCGCTTCCTCGAAAATACAACCAGCTCAGTTTTCTCCGTAGAGAACTCGATACCCATTTGAAGAGCCCATGATGATAAGTTGTCGAGAGTATCTTGTAATGGTCCTTGGAGATCGGCAGCTTTGGGTCCTATAATAGACACAACGCTGTCGTCGGCAAGTTGTCTTAGCGTGCAAGATGTGTTGATACATTCATCGATATTACTTACGTAAAAATTGTATAAAAGGGGGCTTAAGCATGAGCCCTGAGGAAGACCCATGTAGCTGAATCGTATTGTCGACAAATCACCATGCGCAAAGTACATGTGTTTCTCAGACAATAGATTATGTAAAAAGTTGTTCAAAACTGGCGAAAGACCATGCTGATGCAACTTCTCAGATAGGATATTTATAGAAACTGAGTCAAAAGCCCCCTTAATGTCTAGGAAAACTGACGCCATTTGTTCTTTACGAGCAAATGCCATTTGAATTTCTGTTGAGAGCAACGCAAGACAATCGTTCGTTCCTTTGCCCCTGCGGAAACCAAATTGTGTATCTGAAAGTAAACCATTAGTTTCGACCCAATTGTCTAGACGAAACAGAATCATTTTTTCGAACAATTTCCGGATACAGGAAAGCATAGCAATCGGCCGATACGGATTGTGATCGGAGGCTGGTTTCCCTGGTTTTTGAATGGCGATAACTCTGACTTGTCTCCAGTCGTGTGGGACAATATTACCCGTGAGGAACTTGTTGAATAAATTCAGCAAGCGCCTTTTGGCGGGGTCAGGCAGATTTTTCAACAAGTTGAATTTTATTCTGTCTAATCCCGGGGCTTTATTGTTACATGACAAAAGTGCAAGTGAAAGCTCTACCATCGAAAACGGTGATTCGTTTGTATTTGGTGTCGCGGCGCGGGTGATCTTCTGTTCCGGAACAGAGTCTGGGCATACTTTTTTAGCGAAATCGAATATCCAGCGGTTGGAGCATTCCTCGCTATTCATTCGTGGTGTAATGATTGCGCATTCGTCGGGCTGTGTTCCAAAGAGTGCTCATAGATGTTTCTTTCGTTAAGCCGTCTATAAACCGACGCCAGTAACCGCGTTTCTTGGCTCTAATCAAGTTCTTAGTTCCAACGTCTAACGCCGCGTAATTCCGGTAATTATCAGGTGTTCCATTTTTTCTGAATTTTTTATACGCGGAGGCTCTCTCCGCGTTTAAATTTGTGCACTCTTTGTCCCACCACGGGTTGGGAGGACGGATGTTAGTTTTCGCGCCGGGTACACGTTTCGTCTGAGCTTGAGTCGCGGTGTCGAGAATCAAGCCAGCCAAAAACGTGTACTCTTCCTCCGGAGGAAGTTGTTGAGTTCTACCAAGTTTCTCAGATATCGAGGTCGCATAGCTATTCCAATCAATATTTCGTGTGAGGTCATACGAAACATTGATTGTCTTCGATGGTTTTAAGCCGCTGGTGATTGATATTACGATCGGTAGATGGTCACTACCGTGGGGATCAGGAATTACCTCCCACGTGCAATCCAACCGTAGCGATGTCGAGCAAAGGGATAAATCCAGCGCACTTGGTCTTGCTGGTGGTGCAGGAATTCGTGTCATTTCTCCCGTATTCAAGATTATATTGAAGTTGTCGCAAATATCATGGATCATAGCTGATCTGTTATCGTCGTGAAGACAGCCCCATCCCGTACCGTGTGAGTTAAAGTCTCCCAAAACCAACGTCGGTGCGGGAAGGAGCTCTATGATATTACTGAGCCGCCGATGCCCAACCAAGGCTCTAGGGGGAATGTAGATGGAAGCAATACAAAGGTCCTTACCTTTGATTGTAACATGACATGCGACAACTTCAATACCTGGTATCGAGGGGAGGTTAATTCGATAAAAAGAATAGCACTTTTTGATCCCTAAAAGTACTCCTCCATAGGGATCATCTCGATCCAGGCGAATAATGTTAAAATCGTGGAAGTTTAAGGATATTTCAGAAGTTAGCCAAGTTTCGCACAATGCAAATGCGTCACATTTCAGATTATTTACTAGAAATTTAAAAGAATCTATTTTTGGGATGATACTTCTGCAATTCCACTGTAAAACAGTGATTAGATCCGTGACCTCGGTGGATTTAGCCATCGAAGGATACAATCGCTGAGAGAAGGGGCCAATTTGCAGTCAACTGCTTCAAATATGTTTTTACTGTTGGCATGAAAGCAATTAAAATGCTTCTAAGAGGGTCTGAAATATTGAAAGTTGTAAAAATCCAGTCCACAACATCAGAGAACTTGATAAGTCCAGCACCTAGTTGGTTCTCTGGTAGATTTTCTGGGACGCTTGGGGATTTTGTAGTCCCGGGAAGTCGTGGGAATTCCATCTCGGAATTGAGTTTTCCGAGACCAGGAGCTTTTTGCTTCGGTGTTGTGTCCCGATTCCCGTTAGCTGTAACTTTTCGAAGCCCTTCGGAAGACACCTTCGAACCCTTACTAGGTAGCTTATGAGAGGATTTATTTATTCTTTTCCTACAGCTATGAGGGACCGCCGAAGATGGACCTTCCAAAGGGTCGTCAGAATCGCTCTCGTCAGTTGACAAGCAGGCATATGGGTTCGTTGTCTGTTTAGGAGGGGTGGCACTTTTAAGCATCTCTGCGAAAGAACGCTTGGAGTGCTCCTTTAGGGAACGCTTCATTCGATCACCTCGCAGTTTGTAAGCGGGACAATCAGAGAGGTCATGCGGACCCTCCTTACAGTAGAGACACTTTTCAGCATCCTTACCGCAAGAGCCGTCCGCATGAGCTTCCCCACAGTTAGCACAACGTGGCTTATTGCTGCAATGGGTAGCTGTATGCCCCAGTTGTTTGCAATTAGTACAGTTCATTACTCGGGGTACGAATAGGCGAACAGGCAAACGAACCCGGTCCAAGAGGATGTAGTTGGGCAAAGCAGAACCGGCGAAGGTCACACGATAAGAGTCTGATTGGGGATAGGACTTTGTTCCATCCCCGGCGATCGATACTGAATGCAATCGCTTGCAATCCAGTATCTTGACATTCTTAAGTGAGGGGTCTTTAAAACAACCCGCCCCGTACTTAAGAACGTCCTCGCAAGTCAAACTCGAATCGGTGACCACACCGTCGATTTCTACTTCGCGAGCTGGCACGTAGACGCGGTACTCCCGCGTAAAAGGATCATTTTGAACGAGCTCATTAGCCTGTTTTGAACTGGTAAACAGGACCCTGAGCTTGTCTGGACGTATCTTATCAAAACTTTTTATAGTATTGTATCGCGAGGACAGGTCCCGCGATATTTTTAAAATATTTAATTTTTTTTCTTTCGATTTGGTCCGGAAATAGACCGCATAAGGACCGGCCGGTAGTGCGAGCCCATCCGGATAGCTCTTTATGCGAGACTTTTTATAGTCAAGGGAAGTCTCCATTTGATCATCGGGAACGGGGGGGTCAGAATTTAGACTAGACATGTTGCGTAGCTACCTCCGCACAGAAATAAGTGAATCGGGGAGAAATAGAACAGTCGAATGCAGGAAGGAAAAAAAAACTAAATAATGATACTTAACTTAAATCCAACGGGGGCCACCAAGGCCTAGCCCTCGTCGATCGGCGTATCGCCGCTGCGATGGTGTGCAAAAAACCTCCGAGAGGAAAAAGCACACTCTTTTTCAATCCGCACAGTGATATCACGTACACCGCTGGGCCTGTTTTGATCGATCGAACAATCACCGGCTAACGGTACTGTTTCGATCGTCCGCTCACAACAATACACTGCTTCAGTATATAATGTGCATAAAACCTCTCACAGGAAAAAGCACTATTGTCTATTACACAATAGCGATCTAGTTTTGATCGTCCGGTCACTTTATCACACACGGCACTGGTTTTCAACGCTTTCGCAGTAAACACAAAGCACGTCCGTTCACTCGGAAGGTTGAAACGGCAATGTAGTGAACCGATTATACATGCTGACTTTGACTCAGATCATCTTTCTGTAACATTCAGACTTTCCAACGAAGCTTTAATTAATCCAATTAGTTCTATATTCAACTATCATAGAGCTAATTGGTTGGATTACAGATATCACATCGAAAATCATGTGGATCATGAAACTATTTTAGAAAATTCTGCGGACATCGACATTTGAATCATTACATTATCGAAGCTAGAAATCATTCAGTTCCCACAGCTCACACTAAATTAAATTCTCCTATCATCGATGACAATCTTCAACTGCTCATTCGGTTGAAGAATGTTCGTCGACGACAATATCAACGTTCTTGTGATCCTGCTATGAAAAACATAGTTAAGGATTTACAAAAAGAAATTAAACATAGATTTACTCTTTTGCGAAATGCAAATTTCGCTAAGGAAGTTGAACAAATTATACCATATTCCAAACCATTCTGGAAATTTCTAAGGTTCTTAAGAAACCTCAGCAACCAATTCCTGCACTTAAGGAAGGAAATCAAATACTTCTTACAAATGGCGAAAAAGCTCAAAAACTTGCTCAGCAGTTCGAGAGTGTCCACAATTTTAATTTGAACGTAGTGAGTCCTATTGAAAATGAAGTCTCACTGAAATATGATCATATTTCAACTCAAGTGTTATCACAAGATGACATTATTGAGACGAATTTTGATGAAATTAAATCAAGAAAACTTAAAAACATGAAGGCTCCTGGTAATGATGGAATTTTTAATATTCTTATCACAAATCTTCCCGATGTCGCCTTGAGACTCCTGGTTAAAATTTTCAACAAGTGTTTTTCATTAGCTTACTTCCCAAAAAGATGGAAAAACGCTAAAGTAATTCCTATCCTGAAACCGGATAAAAACCCAGCAGAAACATCAAGTTATCGACCAATTAGCTTACTTTCTTCTATCAGTAAACTTTTTGAAAAAATTATCTTGCTGAGAATGATGTCTCATATAAATGAGAATTTAATTTTTTTACCAGAGCAGTTTGGATTTCGTCATGAACATTCAACTACTCATCAACTTGTCAGAGTAACGAACATGATGAAAGCAAATAAATCTTCTGGGTTATCCACTGGAGTTGCTCTTCTAGATATAAAAAAAGCATTCGACAGTGTTTGGCACAAAGGTTTAATAGCAAAAATGTCTGATTTCCAGTTTCCAATTTATTTGATCAAAATGATTCAAAATTATTTAATTGATCGTACTCTTTAGGTTAGCTGTCATAATTCATTCAGGTTCAGGTTCGAGCGTAGCTCCAATCTTGTAGAATATTTTCACTTCTGATCTTCCAAATCTACCCGATGGTTGTCAGAAATCGCTATTCTGTGACGACACAAGTCTGTTAGCCACAGGTAAAAATCTCAGAGTGATCTGCAGTCGCCTACAAAGAAGTTTAAAAATTTTCAGTGATTATCTGTCAAAATGGAAAATTAAACCAAATGCAGCAAAAACGCAATTAATTATCTTTCCTCATAAGCCAAGAGCTTCTTTTCTTAAACCAAACAATAATCACATTCTCAAATTTAATCAGGTGTGTTTTTTGCAAAGTTATAAAAGCTTCACACAAAAGGCGTTACTCAAATTATAAAATTGTCGCAGTCATTCTCTGCATTCTAGAAACTCTCTGATATAGTAATGATACCAATCCATCGAGTCAAACGGTGCATACAGGAATAAAATCGCTACCGGGTGACGGGTCCTCGTACGTTAGCCAGCCGGACCGGTCACGAAGCATAGCTCGACAAAGACAAACGCATCCTCACCTAACACGGGTAAAATACACGAAGCAAGTCTGAAGCAGCTCTTGAAACATCAAACGCCCTATCAATAAGCCATAAACTCTTGTAGGTGCTTGAGCAAGCAATTTATTGGCTAGCATCCTTACGTTATTTTCAAACCATCGATATCCTAATTCGATACATATTTTAACCTTCGACTTCGGATCCAGTTCATAAAAACTTTACTACGCTCATAAAGTGCGATGTGATTGCTCGAGGCGGTAGCAGCAATTGTGCAGATGTTTACACGTTTTTCTATCTCTCTTTATCTCTCTGTAGGTACCTGTGGCAACCATACTCAACGATCTCAGTCCCGTGCCTGCGCCAGCAAAAGTCACAAATAAAGTCTCCAACTCGAACCCTATGAGTCCTATGAACCCCGCCGGGCTACAAAGTAACTCGCCGGACGTTAAGGCCATGCGGTAAGTGTACAGAGAAACCCTGCTGTTCTAGTTCTAGCTATGTCGGTGGAACGCTGGAAACAGACCAACAACGTTCTAAGTGCGGGTTAACATTTTTGGATTTATTCAATTATCCTCAATTTTCAGGAAATAAATTCACGAGTTTGCAGCTAAAATTGCTCAATTGAAGCGTAATTTTTAGACTAAACAACGAATTATCGAAAAAGAGATTGATTAAACACACATTCTCTACTAAACGATTTATTTTTTGTATGAACTCTATAAGCAAGCCAACCGATGGAATGCTATGCCGATTTTCAATCAACCTTTGACAAAATGAACCGTTACATACCAATCTCTGAATTCAGCAGAATTGACATAATTGACTGTGGAGATAAGATTAGGATACATTGGGAACGTTTATATTCTTACTCTAACTCAACGATCTAACATTTTCTCTGAAGCTCTGTACGACACCATCGGTCACCGTTAAGCGTAAAATACCTCGAAGCAGTCACTTGGGACCATTTATACGTTTACTCTATCTCAAAGCTCTCAATTTATTTTTTAAATGTAGAGAAACGAAGGCATAGCGGGGTCATTTCATTTTTTCCTAATTATTTTTACAATGTAAAAGAAATATTGCGTATAAAAATTTGCGCTGTCATAGGTAACATTAACCCGTTTACATTATCATACATTTATGTTCATGAAGTCAATATTTCGTCATCGATTAAGTTACGTTTGTAAGGTTGTACCACTCTGTCGAAAAAAATACAATAAAAATGGATTCTTTTTCTAACATAGCAATTGTATCAGTCATAGTGTTTGTATGCAGTGCACAGTGGTCCGAAACGGGAAATTAGCGTGACAAAAATATGAAAAAGCTTGGTTCAGCAAAGTTGTGCACAATGATTAGTTCAACAACTCATCTGAAGACAACTTTTCGGTAGAACGTTTAACAAAAAAATTAGAACAAAAAAAGTGATTTTTCAGGAGCCACCCTACTTTTACTCGGGAAAATTGATGTAACTCGATCAAATGAAAAACTAGAGAGGTGCTTTTTTCAGTAAAGCAGCTCAAAATAAAATTTCTTACAACTTTATTGTACAACAAAATCATTTTTGAGTTGAATTAAAAAAGTCAGATTTCAGATTTCATTCTAAATGAGGACCACCCTAGTAACTTTTTTCATCAAAAGGAGCTCCATTGGATTACAAACAACTTTTGTGAAAACACCAACCACAAAAAACTAATATTTAATAGTGAAAATATTTTTGTTTCGGACCATAGTGCAGTGTTTGCAGCCAAAATAAGATTGCAGGTCGGTAAGTGCAGTGCAATACCCTGCTTTGCCTTTCTCCACTTCGCCGCGAGAATCGATGGATGACACCATAACCCAGAAAATATATCAAGCATACCTCGCTTAATGATAAAATTATTAAAATCTTGGAACTGCAAGACGAAAAGAAGATAGAAAATGAATGAAACCTTAAAATTATTTATTTCAATCCAAACGTATGACAATCGCAGAAGAGATGTTAAAAAGAGAACAAAAAAAAAAACTCAAGGAAAAATACACGTGGAAATGTGGTCAGGTTTTAAACACTTACAGCTCAGTATATTTTGTATCAATTATTAATATTATTTCATCATTTGATTGGAAATATTTCTAAGATTCGATTTGAATGTATCAAGCCACGTATTTTCAATTATAAATTATTAAAATTTTGATTAGTAGCGAGTCCTATTTTGCCTGCTAAAATTCTCCGGCATATCGGATTTACCTGCCATAGACGACGGTTTTGAAGGAGTAAGCGATATATCAAAGTGAAAGCATCGCTCTGATTGGTCAATCGATGCAAAAGCGAAGCTGTTGGAAGCACGCGAATCTATAAATAGAGGCGAAATTATAGCTAACGTTTCAGTCCTACGCGTAGCATGCTAGAGGTAGGTTGTTTCAAGACAGCAAGACAAAAAGTGCCATAAAACGATTTGAAGCTTTAATTGGTATGCTCTGATCTTGTGTCATGCAAGCTCGGATGAAATTCCACGTTATGTCGTTTCGCCTGAGAAATAAACAACTTCCCCAGGGTAAATTTTGAGCGCATAAGAATAATTTCTAATTTATATAAGATGAACTCGATTGATATCGAGAAAAAGTTTATCACTTCAACCGAAATCACAGAATGGTAGAGAAACTTAACGCTATAAAAATAACTGCTTGCATACAAAACTTGAACACAATCTTGGCGAAGAGAAGCTTTAATATCAAAATCCGTATCGCAAGTATGTACAAAGATATAATTGCATATATTTGGGATATTGGTGTAATTTCGTCGGCTATAAAACAAACAATGTTCGGTGTTGGTTCCTAATCAAGATAAATCTAGGCAGACTCTCGTGCAATTGTGGATTCAAAAGTGTAACGATTGATTGAACTGTTTGATTGTAGATCATTAGAAATTTTGGTTGCCTTGTTCCACATCAATGGCTCGAACAACCACATGGGGCTGATCCTTGTAGTTTTTGTCATTATTTATGGTACTTCCAGAAATGGTATTCAGAAACCAGCATAACCAAAAATAGTTCGTATGTCCATGAATTAGTATGACCAATATATTGAAACAGTTTTAAGCCTAACTTTGAAAATTTTTTGGTATTCTTCTTCTATGACGGTTCGAATTTTAAAAACTCATCATCCTGTAATTTCAAAATTGGATATCGGAATTGGATAAAATTCACCAATTTTGTATGGGAATTAGGGTTTTTTTATTTGCATTTTTGTTTATTAAATTCGTTATGGCCTTCTTTTAGTTTCCCTATTCCCAATACTTTCGCCTAACGGATTGTTAATCATTTCATTAGATTTGAGATTTTCGAAAATCAGTGCAGCCATCTTAGAGAAATCGTAGTGCGTTCTAAATTACATTTTTGGGTACCTTCCTGCAGAGATGGCATTTCACCAGAGTGATACACGCTAGAGTCAGATTTTTGCCACACCGAGGATGAAAAAAACGAAGCACCGCACAAAGAGGAAAGCGCACTTCTTCTCAGTGTCGAATAGACAGCATTTGAGTGTGTGCTTGTGGTTAAAGCAGCTGGCGCGAGTGAAACGCATTCTCTTTGCATGAATCGCTCACACGCGCTCTCGTCTAAATACACCCAAGTGACCACTGGCGCGTGATGGTGAGCGAACACTTCTGTGAACTTCAATTAATAGAGAGTAGATCTGGCCTTGCTATGAAAAATTTGCAAGGAAAACCGAAAATTTTACGATAAATTGTTTCATTTTGCTGATTTTGCGTGTCCACGCTTCATCTACGAAAACCATACAGCAGAGTGCTCACCGGCGTGTACACCTCTGTGAAAGTATCTGCATCCTCCTCAGAGAATTTATTAGCTAATGCTCTAGCACTTTGGTGCGATTCAGTGGAAGAGGTAAAAGGAAATAAACAAACGCACTCATGATGCGTGCACTCTTTAAACAACAGTGGTGTATAAATGTGAAAGAGAAGAACTCTTCGTCACACAGAGGAGATAGACATCTCTGCCTTCCTGGATCGAAAACCGAATTCCGGTAAAACTAAAATAAGTTTATTTGGTCGTCCAGTCTCAAATCTGTGAACCCAATAAACCCGATGAATTTATGTTCGGAAGTCGGATCTGATTAAAAAAATACTAGTAGCAAAATGAGTGACATTGTTTTAATTTCATTATATATATATATATATATATATATATATATATATATATATATATATATATATATATATATATATATATATATATATATATATATATATATATATATATATATATATATATATCATCCTGTAGTTCTGGAACCAGAAGGTGGATCCAAATGAAATTCAGAAACCTTATATGTGAGCATAGGCCTGTTTAGGTTTAGGTCTAGGTTTGTAAAAATCAGTTAAGCCATCTCCGAGAAAACTTAAGAAATTATTTTTCACACAAAAATTTGTTTATCTCGACGAACTTCTTCAAATGGTATAAGGTTGTAGAAAGCTGTATTTTTTCAACAATTATTGTTGGAAGCAGTATAAATCAAAATAAATATGAAATTGTTTTGAATTTGAAAATACTGTCATCTTTCTAACACATATGTCATGTTCGAACGACCATGTTGCCAAAAAACGAAACGTGCTAAAATCAAAACGTCATGAAAAAGGGTGCTGTGCGCAGTCTTTTAGGTGCTAAGAAACAATTGCATAAAACTATATTGAAAATCGTATTTCACTGATTGCTCCGAAACATCGCTTTATCATCAAGCGCTTAAAGCTCCTACTACTGGAATAAGAGGAAGAACGGCTCAAACAAAAATATCGATATCTCCGTTAAAAATGGATGGCTTTTGACAATCTATGGCTTCATTTAGGGGTTAGCCAAATTTTGTGCTAGGGCACATAACCGTTTTTATTATTTTTACGTTTCGTCTTTGACTAATCAGTGCAGAGCAGTTCAAATTGAACTGCTTAGTGCTAAACTCGGCAGTTCAATTTGAACCGCTAAGCAGACGTAAAGTTTCTGCTACTTACAGAACACTTTTTGTTTTGCAACGGAGTGCAATGTCTTTTCTGACGTGCCGAACGAAAACGTGTTTTCGACTATTTCTGGCCGATGCAGATATGGTCATTTAGAGGTTAGCCAAATTTTGTGCTAGGGCACATAACCGTTTTTTTGCTCTGCACTGATGAGTCAAAGACGAAACGTAAAAATAATAAAAACGGTTATGTGCCCTAGCACAAAATTTGGCTAACCCCTAAATGACCATACCTGCATCGGCCAGAAATAGTCGAAAACACGTTTTCGTTCGGCACGTCAGAAAAGACATTGCACTCCGTTGCAAAACAAAAAGTGTTCTGTAAGTAGCAGAAACTTTACGTCTGCTTAGCGGTTCAAATTGAACTGCCGAGTTTAGCACTAAGCAGTTCAATTTGAACTGCTCTGCACTGATGAGTCAAAGACGAAACGTAAAAATAATAATCTATGGCTTGCTGGACAGCTATTACCGTGCGGAATCTAAGTCTAAAAATATATTCTGTTTTCAAGGTCAATTGTGACAGATATTGTCAAAAAACTAAACAATTTGACATAAAACTTCGTATAACTGAAGAAGTAAACATCCAATCTCAAAACCATTAAATAGCGTTTATACTTTTCATGTGCGATTGATTTGATCAAAATCGGTCCAGTCCATCTCTGAGATCTCGACCTCTGTTGACAACACACATGCACACTTCCGGGCCTCGGAAAATTTTTCTAAAGTTTGAGCAAATTATATACTTATCAGGTGTACAACTTTGCAACTTCCGCCGTTTTCCTATAGGTGGCTGTACCGGCTGAGGCTGGTTAAAATACATTGCTGATAATGCCTTTAAAGTGAGTGTGTACAGTGCCTAACGAATTGTCATCGCCGTTTCAGTGACAGTTGTTCTTGTTTTCGTATTATTCACGCTCGAAAATGTCTGTTTTTGTACCCAATTCTCGCCATTTGCGGGAAGTTTTACTTTTCTGTTACAATTCTAAAAAATGCAACTGAAGCGCATCGAATGCTTCCAGAAACTTACGGTGATGCTGCTCTGAGTAAAAGAATGTGTCGGGAGTGCTTTCAAGGTTTTGAAAATGGTGATTTCGATGTCGAAGACAAACAGGATAGTGGAAAAGAAAAAACCTTCAAAGATGAATAACAATTTACTGCGAGCTCTTAAAACCGGGCGAAACCATCACAGGAGATCGCTAATGCGCCTTAGTCGCGCGCTAAAAGAAAAGCGGCCACAGTATCAAGAGCGACATGGCAAAGTCATCCTCCAACACGACAATGCTCGGCCTCACGTCGCAAAAGTGGTCAAAAATACCTGGAAACGCTGAAATGGGCAGTCTTGCCCCACCCGCCGTATTCCCCAGATGTCGCCGTATTCCCCAATCCTTCGAAGAGTTGGAAAAATGGATTGCTTCATGGATAGCGTCAAAAAAGGACTCCTTTGTTCGAGCCGGGATCCGCAAATATCCCGAAAGAGAATCTTGGCATACTTTGAATGATACATCTGAAAGCACTTTTTCGCCATAAAGCTATAAATTTTGGAAAAAACGGCGGAAGCAAAGTTGTACACCTAATATTTTTTATAAAAACACACACACACAGAAACTAGTATATCGAAGTGCTATTTACCAGATTTATCAGTATACCAGTTCTAAAGTCTTAACAGTCTTCGTGACATTTAATATAGTGGAATTAAAGGGAGTTTTTGCCGTTTTTTCGGTTTTCCTAAGCGTTGTCCGTTGTTAGCTGAAGCAAAATGGCCTTATTTTGACTGACTCACTGTCCTTGCGGTGTCCTTTTGTCCTAGGGTTTCCTGCAGGGCTTACCACAGTAAACAACTTTCCGGCAATACTGGTATGTAGCCATCCGATTGCCGTAAGTGACCAGCGATTTCATGAGGTACTTTGTCTGCTGACAGGAAAGCACATAAAATGGAATAGGCTTCTTCAAACACATGCGCAACAGGCGTACTCTTCTCTTTCGATTGAAAGAATCTCTCCGTACCCCGACAAGAATACTCAGCGGGTGAAGAAATATCATGCTCACACACTTATATGCCATTATGCTCCACGTATACAATCGTATCAAGTCGTTGGCGTTTTCATGCTCTACATAGTGCATATGTGTTTTCTGTGATAATTTTGACTGCCAGAATTGCCTGATTCACAATCCATTCAAACCGCGCGCGTAAACCCAATCGGTAATTTTGTTTATTCTTACACGGAACGACCGATTAATGCTTTACTATTAATTCGTATTACTGTTTTTGAATGTGTTTAGTTGGCGAATATCCTGAACACAAACCAGCAATATTTCAATCCAACACGAAATTCTTATTGACAACTAATTTTATTATTAAAATCAGAAAACTGGTTTCTATTTATCTATCATCATCATTGCTGAAGGACAGCACAAAGAAACCTAAAATGAAATTGGTTTTTATTCATAAGTTTATTAGCCAAAAACGCATGAGAAGTGTCAAAGCAAAACAATCCATTAAAAAGCTAAAAAGGACAGTCTTTTTGAAACTAATTGAAAATTGATTTATGTTTTTCGCATCGTAACACATATGAATATATAAATTTCTAAACCGAAATGTAAAAATAACGTAAACTCTTAGTGGAAAGTGATTTACTCAGAATTTGTACGCATTTGAAGCGATTGTGCGTAATAATGTTTTTACGCGGAACCGTGAAGTGAGTTTTGAATGTTGCACTCTAATTGTATATGTCAAATGATGTTTTTTTGTATCTTTCAACCTTCCGGGCTACGCCTTCCGGTGTACTACTTGTATTCGGTTTTTGTTTTCCGAGTGCTCAAAATTTTCAGTGAGTGAGTCGATTTCGCGAAGTCGAATGACGTTTTTTTTTGGTGACAGTGCGCCATATAGCTGCAAATTGCAGAAGCCAATTCAACTATTTAGGTTGGTTGAAAACAACGTTTTATTTCTCCAAGTCAACTAAAAAGTTAGTTGAATGGAAATGAAGTGTGCCTTAGCTAAGAAATGACAGCACGTTTAATAGGTGAATTCAACTAAAAAATAGCCATTTCAAGAAATATTTTACTATTATTAAGGGAATGAGAATAAAAAATCTAAATTAGGAAAAGTAAAATGTTTTTAGTTGTCTCAAAGAATAACTAACTAAAATTAGAAAATCAAATTTTTTCGCCAAAATGCTGATTTCGGTTTTTCCGTGTAGATTGGTGCAACATTCTTTGACATTCCTGTTTAGTTTAAGTGGAAAACAAATGGAACAACGAGTTTGCTTGAAATTTTGTGTTTCAAATAGAATTCCGGCTACGGAATCATTGGAATTGTTCTAGATGTATTTTGGGGAGTCTACTCTTCCGAGAACACAAGTATTCGATTGGCATAAAGCATTCAGCACACTTTTGTTAGTGTTTTGGGTTGAAGCTCGTACCGAAAGAACTGAATTTTGTGCATGATTGTGACTGAATTTTTGACCAAACACGAAAGTGGCTCATCCACCGTATTCGCCAGATTTGGCTCTCTGTGACTTTTTCCTATTTCCAAAACTAGAATATCCACTCCGGGGAATGCGCCATGACCCGATCGAGGACATAAAAAGTAATTCGCTGAAAGAACTGAAAACCATCCCGGTTCAAAACCGTCCAATTGTCCACAGCTCACAATACAGTGTTTCTTTGTTTCTGTCGTCCCGGCCGAAGGCAGTTTATTTTGTTGACTGTCTCGGACGAGGTATGAACGTGAACTGAGTCTGTTCTTCTATACGGAGCACAAAATAAAATACTCGAGAGAATTTGATTGCTTTATCCATCAGGACCATTACGAGAATTTCTTTTTCGTTACACGAGAAACTTGTGGATATTTTCAGAGAAAAACGATAACAACAGGTATGAAGTATCTCTAATTTATTAAAATAACTTAGTTCAAAAGCGATGCGACCAAAATTCTAAACAAAAATTGTTAGACCATTAAAGCTGTATTGCGTGTTTCATAGAACGCAAATTCAACCCATAAATCTTTACTCAGCCAACCGACCGGAACGCTTAGCCACCGTAATTCCCGTGGCTAACTAAGCGTTGCAATTTGTACCGCTTTGTCAAAAACAAATCGCATCGCAAGTCCAGAGCACCAGAAGGCAGTCTCTCGACGTTAATTAAAACGTCCATAATTACGGTTTCAGCTGAAAGCTCCAAAATCATGAGCGTACGCAATACTACCTTCCACGCTGGTTATCCCTTAACTATATTCGGTTCCAAATAGCATGACAAAGTGAGGGACCATTAAAATACGAAATAAAGTTCGCTCGGAAAATATGGTGCCCAAACTCGTACATCCAATTCCCAGAATCAAATTTCATCTTCTAAAAATAAATTTGCACACATTTAGCTGGAATCCCCGAAATGTAACAAGTCCCACACCTGAAACTATCAACCGCAACCGATCCATTTCATCAGATTCAAAAGCGTATTCACACACACACAGAAACACGCACAGCTTCCAGCATCACACGGAAACCCGATAGTCGTCGGTACAAATAGTAGAATTTAATTAAATAACACTTTTATATTTACGGCCGACTGAGCTGCTGTTACATAATGCATTCAAGGGAAAATATGCAATGGGGAAATTCGTATTTTGCTTACCCCCGTTTGGCCAACCAACGAAACTAGCCAGCCCGGAAAACCTCTTTCCGGGCTCAATTTTCTGACGGTATCTCTGATTTGGCCGAAAAAATGTCCCAAATGGAAATTGTCAGTCGAAAATTAAGCCATAACTTGCACCATTTTATGGGAAAGGCATTCCCTGGCCGAACGGAAAAGGCAGAATATTTTGCAACAGTTTTTACAGCCGTAATTAAAACTCCATTGTCACAAGAAGTTTCACACTGAGTCACGTGAGACAGTGATGCGGGAAACGTACGGGAACCGGAAACGGATAGTAAAGAAACCAGGGTAGGATATATACTCTGCTGGCACTGTGTCTGTTTGTAGACGTGCACTCGACGGAGAGACAGAAAGAGAGAGACAGAGAGAGACAGAGCAGAGCGATCGGAGATAAGCCGGCGAATGAAGATAGCCCCGTAGCAATTTGATATCCAATTAAATCGCATCAAATTGAGGCAATATATCACATTTCATCTTGCTGGGTACAGGTTTTCGGAGGGATTTTCACGCGGTAGTGCGGAATCAGCAAAAAAAATATACGTGTGAGATGTTGACATTTACGGCTGTGTGGGATGAAAATGACATTAACGGTAACCATGCATAACGATAATAATTTGGTTACGAAAGCACGACGATGCCTCCGACTGCCCATGACGTATTTTGACCAAATGGGATTTGTTTGGATATGCACATTCAACATTGCAGTACGTTGTTTTCGTTTGGAGACTTTCCAAAACAACAAATGTAATTAAGGCATTTTTGACCAGTATCTGAAGAAGGATACTCCCTGCAATAGACTCGTACAAAAATAGGAATATGATGTTTCACTGGAAATGCTGTGTTGGAATTATTTACATTCCTGATCATATTGACAATTTTAATAGCATATTAGCCTCCATTTCTGGACGCCCCAATCACCATCCTTCACAAGGAAGGGTAGTGAATATACGTAAAAAAAGGTTTAGAACTACACCTACTTACCAGAGAGTCAACGACTCATCAAACTCTTCTATCGGCCCGGGACTCCCAACAAAACAAGCAAACGATATGAACATCAGTGTTGGTAAAATAATGATTAGAGAAGATCATTTCATTATCACTCGTGAAAAAATCAGTTCAAATCAAAATTTTTCTAGGAAAAAACCTCAGTGACTGAAAAAATCGCTTCCGAGATTTTCATTCATGAAATAAGCTTCCAGAAAACTCTGAACCTCGAAGTTCACAAGTGATTTCTTTTGTGTCAGAGAAACTTGATGACGAGTTTTCACCCACAGATATGTTGCTAAAGAGATAATCGAAAGTAAGAAAAGTCTCCGATAATATTTAGATGCTGAATTTTCCTCGACGCTTAGGGTTGCAACCTGCACGGGCCTCGCCGGGCTTAACAAAAAATCTGTCAGGCCGCTGTGCACTGTGAATTCGTCGTGCTTTTATGTCATGACAATATTGTGGGTTGTTAAGCCGGAGCTCTTTTTACACTGGCACAAGTCAGCAATGAATTAATCCCAGGGTCATGCAAAATGGATCCTATTTTCCCAATAACTCTAACAGCTGGTGACATTTTTTGGACATGAAAGAACTTCCGTTAACTTTTGTTAACGACTTTCCATATTGTCGCCTAGCATAAAAAGTACAGGTGTGTAATGTCAAAGACATAACTGGATGTCGTGAATACGAATAAAACTGATACTCTTTCTTTATACTTCCGGATATCAATTAGTTGATCGATTGTGTGAATTGTGCAAGTTTTGCCCTTTTACACTATTACAATTTGAAATGATACACCTAAACTACAGCAAAGATTAGTTACATTAAACATTCTGACACACAAATATTACGAAATAACCAGTGTAGTTCTTTATGATAAAATAATGGGGGTGACCTTTTAAGAAGGCGTTCGTGATGGAGAGTGACGAGTTGAGTTTAAATTCCGATCGATATCATTGACTTCCGATGGATACCGCTGACTTCCGTCTTCTACTTCCAGGATGACCTGTTGTCCGTGAATGCGAAACTAATATGTGTTCTGTTGGAGTTTCCTGCTTCTTCCGCTTGCGGTAACAAGCTTTGTATTTCGCTTGGAGATTCCTCGATCGCACCATAATGACCACGATGACAACGACAGCCAAATTCGAAGTGAGTGGCTTCTGAGTCGGTGCTATGCATTTTATATTGCATTAGAAGGACTGATTTTGCATAAGGTTCCACATTGTTGTCCATTTTCCGTTGTATTTTGCTCCAATGCAAACGACCACCAACAGGATGATGTAATCGATCTTCTTCGAAGGGCAACTGGCTCTGCGACCTGATCGTTTGAGGTTTTATACCACGCAAAAGGTTTGCTCTCATTATTGACGGCTGCAGCACCCGACGATTGAAGTCCAAATAAAAGTACAACTTGAGCGCTTGAGGCTTTATACCACGCAAGAGGTCTGCATTCAATGCTAACTGACGACCGAAGTCCAAATGAAAGCATTACCGACTGCTCCAGCTGACGATTGAAGTCCAAATGAAAGCACGACCTAAGCGTTTGATGTTTTTAACCACGCAGGAGGTGCACTCTCCGAAGCTGGTGGTTGATTAAATCATTCCCACGACGTCCGCTTCCATCCAACGCACAAGAAGAAATTATCCTTGTGCGAAAAAGCCAAGCAAAAGCAAAGAGTTTTCCGCGTTGTTTTCAAATTTTGAGAAAACCTAATTTTTTATTTGTTCGTGGTTATCTTACACTGTTCAAAATATTATCCATTATTCCTGATCATATTTTTGATGAAATAGTGAAAGAATTATGTTGCTGCCATTAATACAAGTCGAGATATTCACGATTAAGTTCTGCCCATTCTTCCATATGACTAATTTTGAAAAGGCACCCCATAGTAAAGTAAGTCGTATTCACGACAAAACTCTACCGAGTGGCATAAAATCAATTCCAATTTTTCGTTGTGTTAGTCAGATCTTAAAAAGTTTTGAAATATAACAACCACAACGAGATCATTGCCGTTTCAACCTTCCGAGCGAACGGACGTGATTTGGATTTACTGCGAAAGCATTGAAAACCAGTTGTGTGTGTGTGATAAAGTGGTCGGACGATATTGTGTGATAGACAATAGTGCTTTTTCCTCTGAGAGGTTTTTTTCGCATTATATAATAGAACAGTGCCTTATTGCGAGCGGTCGATCGAAACGGTACCGTTAGCCGATTATTGTTTCGCCGATCAAGGCCAAGTGTGAGGATTATAAACAAGCGGCCATTGTGTGAGGATTATAAATAAGTGTGCCTTTTCCTCTCGGAGGTTTTTTGCACACCATCAAAGCGGCGATACGCCGATCGACGAAGTCCAGCTTGGTGTCCCCCGTTGGATCTTAGTTAAGTACCTTTACGTCGTTTATTTTAATTTCTTTATTTGACCATTATATTTCCCCCCGAATCATTTGTTTTTGCGCGGAAGTAGTTCCGCTATGCCTATTTTAAATCCTGCCCCCCCCCCCCCCCACCGCTCCCGATGTTCAAATGGAGACTTCCCTTGTCAGTAAAAAGTCCCGCATAAAGAGCTATCCTGATGGGCTCGCACTACCGGCCGGGCCTTACGCGGTCTATTTCCGGACCGATTCGAGTTTGACTTGCGAGGATATTCTTAAGTACGGGGCGGGTTGTGTTAAAGACCCCTCACTTAAGAATGTCAAGATACTGGATTGCAAGCGATTGCATTCAGTATCGATCGCCGGGGATGGAACAAAGTCTTATCCCCAATCAGACTCTTATCGTGTGACCTTCGCCGGCTCGGCATTGCCCAACTACATCCTCTTGGACCGGGTTCGTTTGCCTGTTCGTTTATTTGTACCCCGGATAATGAATTGTACCAATTGCAAACAACTGGGGCATACAGCTACCCATTGCAGCAATAAGCCACGTTGTACCAACTGTGGGGAAGCTCATGCTGACGTTTCTTGCGGTAAGGATGCTGAAAAGTGTCTCTACTGTAAGGAGGGTCCGCATGACCTCTCTGACTGTCCCGCTTACAAACTGCGAGGTGATCGAATGAAGCGTTCCCTAAAGGAACACTCCAAGCGTTCCTTTGCCGAGATGGTTAAGAGTGCCACCCCTCCTAAACAGGCAACGAATCCATATGCCTGCTTGTCAACTGACGAGAGCGATTCTGACGACCCTTTGGAAGGTCCATCTTCAGCGGTCCCTCATAGCTGTAGGAAAAGAATGAATAAATCTTCTCATAAGCTACCTAGTAAGGGTTCGAAGGTGTCTTCCGAAGGGCTTCGAAAAGTTACAGCTAACGGGAATCGGGAAAAATCACCGAAGCAAAAAGCTCCTGGTCTCGGAAAACTCAATTCCGAGATGGAATTCCCACCGCTTCCAGGGACAAAAAAATCCCCAAGCGTCCCTGAAAATCCACCAGAGAACCAACTAGGTGCTGGACTTATAAAGTTCTCTGATGTTGTGGACTGGATTTTTACAACTTTCAATATTTCAGACCCTCTTAGAAGCATTTTAATTGCTTTCATGCCAACAGTAAAAACATATTTGAAGCAGTTGACTGCAAATTGGCCCCTTCTTTCAGCGATTGTATCTTTCGATGGCTAAATCATCCACCGAGGTCACGGATCTAATCACTGTTTTACAGTGGAATTGCAGAAGTATTATCCCAAAAATAGATTCATTTAAATTTCTAGTAAACAATCTGAAATGTGACGCATTTGCATTGTGCGAAACTTGGCTAACTTCTGAAATACCCTTAAACTTTCACGATTTTAACATTATTCGTCTGGATCGAGATAATCCCTATGGAGGAGTACTTTTGGGGATCAAAAAGTGCTATTCTTTCTATCGCATTAACCTCCCCTCGATACCAGGTATTGAAGTTGTCGCATGTCATGTTACAATCAAAGGTAAGGACCTTTGCATTGCTTCCATCTACATTCCCCCAATAGCCTCGGTTGGGCATCGGTGGCTCAGTGATATCGTAGAGCTCCTTCCTGCACCGACGTTGGTTTTAGGAGACTTTAACTCACACGGTACGGAATGGGGCTGTCTTCACGATGATAACAGATCAACTATGATCCATGATATCTGCGACAACTTCAATATGACAATCTTGAATACGGGAGAAATGACACGGATTCCTGCACCACCAGCAATACCAAGTGCGCTGGATTTATCCCTTTGCTCGACATCGCTACGGTTGGATTGCACGTGGGAGGTAATTCCTGATCCCCACGGTAGCGATCATCTACCGATCGTAATATCAATCACCAGCGGCTCAAAACCATCGAAGACAATCAATGTTTCGTATGACCTCACACGAAATATTGATTGGAATAGCTATGCGACCTCGATATCTGAGAAACTTGAAAGAATTCAACAACTTCCTCCGGAGGAAGAGTACACGTTTTTGGCTGGCTTGATTCTCGACACCGCGACTCAAGCTCAGACGAAACGTGTACCCGGCGCGAAAACTAACATCCGTCCTCCCAACCCGTGGTGGGACAAAGAGTGCACAAATTTAAACGCGGAGAGAGCCTCCGCGTACAAAATATTCAGAAAAAATGGAACACCTGATAATTACCGGAATTACGCGGCGTTAGACGTTAAAATTAAAAACTTGATTAGAGCTAAGAAACGCGGTTACTGGCGTCGGTTTATAGACGGCTTAACGAAAGAAACATCTATGAGCACTCTTTGGAACACAGCCCGACGAATGCGCAATCATAACACCACGAATGAAAGCGAGGAATACTCCAACCGCTGGATATTCGATTTCGCTAAAAAAGTATGCCCAGACTCTGTTCCGGAACAGAAGATCACCCGCGCCGCGACACCAAATACAAACGAAACACCGTTTTCGATGGTAGAGCTCTCACTTGCACTCTTGTCATGTAACAATAAAGCCCCGGGATTAGACAGAATAAAATTCAACTAGTTGAAAAATCTGCCAGACCCCGCCAAAAGGCGCTTGCTGAGTTTATTCAATAAGTTCCTTGAGGACAACATTGTTCCACATGACTGGAGACAAGTGAAAGTGATCGCCATTCAAAAACCAGGAAAATCAGCCTCCGATCACAATTCGTATCGGCCGATTGCTATGCTTTCCTGTATCCGGAAATTGTTCGAAAAAATGATTTTCTTCCGTCTAGACAATTGGGTCGAAACTAATGGCGTACTTTCAGATACACAATTTGGTTTCCGCAGGGGTAAAGGAACGAACGATTGTCTTGCGTTGCTCTCAACAGAAATTCAAATGGCATTTGCTCGTAAAGAACAAATGGCGTCAGTTTTCCTTGACATTAAGGGGGCTTTTGACTCAGTTTCTATAAATATCCTATCTGAGAAGCTGCATCAGCATGGTCTTTCGCCAGTTTTGAACAACTTTTTACATAATCTATTGTCTGAGAAACACATGTATTTCGCGCATGGTGATTTGTCGACAATACGATTCAGTTACATGGGTCTTCCTCAGGGCTCATGCTTAAGCCTCCTTCTATACAATTTTTACGTAAACGACATCGATAAATGTATCAACACATCTTGCACGCTAAGACAACTTGCCGACGACAGCGTTGTGTCTATTATAGGACCCAAAGCTGGCGATCTGCAAGGGCCGTTACAAGATACTCTTGTCAACTTATCCACATGGGCTCTTCAAATGGGTATCGAATTCTCTACGGAGAAAACTGAGCTGGTTGTATTTTCGAGAAAGCGAGAACCAGCACAATTACAGCTTCAACTAGGGGGTGAAACCATAGCTCAGGTCTTCACATTTAAATATCTCGGGGTCTGGTTCGACTCCAAAGGCACCTGGGGATGTCACATTAGGTATCTGAAAAGAAAATGCCAACAAAGAATCAACTTTCTTCGTACAATAACCGGGTCGTGGTGGGGTGGCCATCCAGGAGACCTGATCAGGCTGTACCAAACAACGATATTGTCCGTGATGGAATACGGATGCTTTTGCTTCCGATCCGCGGCGAACACTCATTTCATCATGCTGGAAAGAATTCAGTATCGTTGTTTGCGTATTGCCTTGGGTTGCATGCAATCGACTCATACGATGAGCCTCGAAGTGCTGGCGGGCGTTCTTCCACTGAAAAACCGGTTCTGGGATCTCTCATATCGTTTGCTCATTCGATGCGACATTTTGAATCCTCTGGTGATTGAAAATTTCGAAAGGTTAGTTGAGCTTAATTCTCAAACCCGTTTTATATCCTTGTATTTTGATTACATGGCTCAGAATATTAATCCTTCTTTGTTTGTTTCCAACCGTGCTCATTTCTTGGATACTTCTGATTCTACTGTGTTTTTCGACACATCCATGAGAGAAGAAATTCGTGGAATTCCGGCTCACGTGCGCCCTCAAGTGGCCCCAAATATTTTTTATAATAAATTTAGAACAGTCAACTGTGAAAAGGTGTTTTACACTGACGGATCAAACATCAACGAGTCCACAGGCTTCGGCATCTTCAATCAAAACATCACCGCTTCTTACAAACTCAGTGATCCGGCTTCAGTTTACGTCGCAGAATTAGCTGCTATTCAGTACACCCTCGAGATCATTGAAACGTTGCCCAAAGACCATTACTTCATTGTCACGGACAGTCTAAGCTCAATAGAAGCTCTCCGGGCAATGAAGCCAGGAAAGTATCCCCCATATTTCCTGGGGAAAATACGGGAACATTTGAGTACTTTATCTGAACGGTCTTATTTAATATCGTTAGTCTGGGTCCCTTCGCATTGTTCTATTCCGGGCAATGAAAAGGCAGACTCATTGGCTAAAGTGGGCGCATTAGAAGGTGATATTTATGAAAGACCAATCTGCTTCAATGAATTTTTCAGTATCTCTCGTCAGAAAACTCTCGAAAGTTGGCAAACTTCATGGAGCAATGACGAACTGGGACGATGGCTACACTCCATTATCCCTAAGGTATCGACGAAACCTTGGTTCAAGGGGATGAACGTGAGTCGTGATTTCATTCGCGTTATGTCACGACTCATGTCAAATCACTATACATTCAACGCACATCTCCGGCGTATCGAGATCGTGGAGAACGGGCTCTGCACCTGTGGCGACGGTTATCAGGACATCGAGCATGTCGTGTGGTCGTGCGTAGAGTATCGTGACGCCAGGTCGAAGCTACTGGAATCCCTCAGGGCCCGAGGTAGACCGCCTGAGGTTCCGGTTCGGGATGTGTTGGCGAGTCGGGATAGTTCATATATGCTTCTCATATACCAGTTTCTCAAACACATTAATATACAAGTGTAATCTGTTACATCTGGCTTAGAAAGTTCCTCCTATTTATCGACGTTGTTTCAACTGTGGCTAAGAATTATTTCTCAACTGCAGGTTCGACACTAACTTCCGCCGATTATCCCGATTCCTCATCTGTCCACCATCTTCATCGGAACTAACAAGATCTTTTTGCTGTCACTAACCTTCGCTTCCCCCCTCCCCGTCTCTTCACCATCTCGATGTCAACTAATTAGATCTCTGTCGTTTTAGTCATTTCATTCCCATATCCCCTTTTTACTCCGTTTTCCGCAATATTTACTTCGCTATATTTTTTTTTTTTCATTTTCTTCTGTAACAACACCATCATCGCCCACGGAAACTTATCAACAGCATGCGGGCCACCCGCCGGGTATTCGTAACCTGGGGGTGTTTCCCGCGGACCCACACGGACCGAAGAATGCGGCCAACATGAATATTCACCAACGCCATATGGAAGACTCTCATGAAATATTCAATTCACCGGCCGATCACCACATGAAGGCTGGATCTGCCAAAGTCAACCACTGCGACCCAAATATGACATTACTTATGTCGTTTTCGCTTGATGCCAAACCTAACCCAGTTTCCACTCTAACTGCTGTCAAACCGTTTGTTTGAAGCTAGTTTCGAACCTAGTTTTAACGTTGTTGAACTGAAAATCGAGTCAGTTTCGAACCTGGTTGTTATATCAGGTTTGCTCAAACCCCCGTTGCTAAGTGCTAAATCAACACAGTTTCGTGAAAAGTGTTTGTTTGATGAAACTGCCCTGGGTCAGTGTCAGTGTTCTCAAGCGAAAACGACATTAATGATACAACCCTAGTTTTAAGTTAGTCGTAAATTTTAAATTAGTAAAAGCCCTTGGCATCTTAGAGCTTAAGCAGTGTGCCTTAAACATTATATTCTTGAATAAAAAAAAAAAAAACCACAACGAGAACCAATATTGAAATTTTATAGTTCAGATATAAGTTATAAAATTGAGAGCGTCCTAATCAAATATACATTATCGATTAGGTCACATCTCATTAAAAAAGGGACGTGGCTTGACAGATACTTCTTAAAATTTTATGCCGAATGATGCTGAAAGAGTTAAAAGCAAGACGACTTAAAACAAAAATTTCATTTCGGTCTGCAGCCTCCGTTCCAATGGAAAACTAGATCTCACCATTCGAGAGCCGTAAGTCCGAAAATAAGCACTCATTGACTGACACATTGTTGTTAATCAAAGTAGTTGATCACTTAAACAAAACAATGCGCATAACCCACGCATCGTTGAATTTCACCTAATTAAGTATACAGTTAGGTATATCTATATCAGATACGTCTATAGGATCAAGAAGTACAGTACAATTTATGTATGATTTGAAATGCCGGGAACCACTAAATGTAGGATCTTGTTTCCTAAATAAAATTCTGCCGGGCGACAGAGGCATTCGAGGTGGTAACCCTATCTACGCTTCAGTTCGACACCGAAGTGATTGGTGCAAGGTTTAATTATTACACTTTCATCAATAAAAAAAATCCCTGCTGAGTAAATTCGCAACTGAGAAATATTGACTGCGATATTTTCGATGCACGTAAAGTGGACAGTACAATATATATGTTCCACATTTCAAAAAGTGAATATAGCGACGAAAGGCTGTTTTAATTCCAGCTGGTTTATTACACTGCACTATTTAGATTAAACCCAATAAAACGCTGTTGACATGAATTTGATTTATAGAAGTAACAGGAACGCAGCATTTTGCATGTCTCGAGCACACAGCAGGCGCTGCGCTTGACTAGGCCTAGCCATAACCCATTCAAGCTAAATTGAGTAATATTTTTTAATCAGCTGCATAACATGCTTTGTGATTGGTTTTGCCTTTCTCATATAGGGAGTGTATCGATAAGTAGTTAGCAACATTCAAACAATAACAGCTGCGCAATCGATTGGTTTCGGTACGGTTTATCGTTTCAATGATGAGTCGAATTGATCCGGAAACGCGAAAAAAAATTCTGCACGCTTGGTGCTCAGAAAGTGGTGTCACGTACAACGAAATTGCAAAACTCCCTGAAAACGTACAAGAAACAGAAGGTCCCTGGTACAGCAAGTTCAGGCCAAAACAAGAGCGCGAAAACTGTATAACCGTATTCTACAGAATAAAGACGGATGCATCCTGATCGACGACGAAACCTACGCCAAGGAAGACTCTCAAGCGCTGCCCGGATCGCAATATTATACGAAATCGATATACCAGGACCTGGACGACGCAGACACCACGATGGCGATGGAAAAGTTTGAACAGAAGGTGTTGGTCTGGCAAGCAATTTGTACCTGTGGTTTGCGGTCGTCGATTTTCTTCACGAAGGGCACAATTAACGCCAAGGTGTACGAGGAAGAATGTTTGAAGAAGAGAATGTTGCCACTGTACAGAAAGCATAAGGCTGCTCCTCTCTTCTGGCTGGATTTGGCTTCAGCCCATTACGCCAACTCCGTTCTACAGTGGTTGTCAAAAAATAATGTACAATTCGTGGAAAAGGACATTAACCCACCGAGCTGCCCGGATCTTCGGCCAATTGAAAGGTATTGGGCAATTGTCAAGCGGCACTTTCGGAAGGAAGGTACAGTGCCCCAAAACATGCATAAAAATGTATTTTTTCTACAATATATCGAAAACTGATGTCAAAATATGTTTTTTTTTTCGCTTTTTTATTCAATAATCAATGTTGCTAACTACTTTTCGATACACTTCTTACCGATTTTTACAAACTAGGATTCAAATTAATGATCTTATGGACCTTATCTTTACAAAACTTCTGAATTTCACCTGAATCCAACTTCCGGTTCCGGAGTTACAGAGTGATTAGTGTCAACATTCCATTTTTAAATTTCTTACTCATTTTTCTCAGACATGGCGTAACCGATTCTTACAAACTTAAATTTAAATGAATGGTATTATGATGCTATACAAAATTTCTGAAATTCTGTGGATCCAACGTCCGATTCCGAAATTGTAGTGTAAAGTACGTTAAAGATTTTATACCACCACTTAGAGGGTCAAACAAAACACGTAAAAAAATTCTAAATCGGCCTCGAAACTTCTTCAATCGGTGATCATTATTAATAGACGGTTCCGGATCTCAATCATTTTTCTCAACGGTGGTTTCAGTGATTTTCACAAATTCATATTCATATTCCTACTCTACCTAAACGATTTAAACATTTTGCTAAAATGCATGAAGTTATCGTATGCTGATGATTTCAAACTCTTTCACCTCATCAAAACTTGCAGTCACAACTGGACATTTTTACAAATTGGTGTAGAGTAAACCGAATGACCGTTAATGCTTCAAAATGATCTGTTATTTCATTCACTCGCAAACATTCTATGATTGAATTCGACTACACGATCTTACAAACTGTTCTTAGACGAAAATCGTGTATTAAGGACTTGGGAGTTATATTGGATTCGAAAATGAATTAAAAACAGTACATTGAATATACCATCAATAAAGCCTCGAAACTGTTAGGGTTCATCTTTCGTGTGACGAAAGACTTCAAAAACATATATTGCCTCAAAGCATTATATTGTGCTTTGATCCGTTCTACACTAGAATATGCAGCTGTGGTTTGGTCACCCTACTATCAAAACGACATTCAACGCATAGAAAATATTCAACATGAATTTATTCGTTTTGCGCTTCGCCAACTACCATGGAGAGACCCCCTAAATCTTCCGAGTTACCAAGATCGCTACAAGCTCATAGATCTCGATCTATTGTCCGTTCGCAGAAATGTGTTCAAGGCAGTCTTCATTGCTGATCTTCTCCAGTCACGAATTGATTGCTCGGAGCTGTTACGCTTGCTAGATTTGGATATTCGTCGTCGTTGTCTTCGAACTCATCCTTTCCTACGCACTCCTGCCGCCAGAACCAACTATGGTCACAACGAGTCATTTGTCAGTATGTGCCGAGTGTTCAATCGCTGCTCAATTCAGATCGACTTTCATCTACCTCGTGATACTATCAGGAAATCGTTTTGTCGAATACTATCTCTTTAGGAGTTTATCGTTGGTTCTAAGTACTTAGCTATGTAGTTATAATAGTTAATGATATGCAATATGTAGTTAATAATATGAAATGTATCATTTGGATATTCTGCAATCTGTTGGGACAAAAGATGAGGAGGTTTTATGCCTGCTGGAGACATAGTGATAGATTGATAATAACTTATCTCCAGTGGGATTTTCCCTGCTCCAGAAATAAAATAAATAAAATTGAAATAAAATAATCTTAAATTCAAATGAAAGGTCCAGTGATCCTAGGCGGAATTCCCGAACATCATCCGAATCCCACTTTCGGTTCCGGAGATATATGGTTATATGTGTTAAAAATTTTCCCAATCTTTTTTTTTATGGCGGGAAGACTTACAGTAGATCCGAATTTGATTATCAGATAGCTTTCATATAACTGCTGTTAAGAAGGCCAAAATGGGTTTTGAGGACCCGATGCCTTCCAGCAAGAACATCCGGCCATATAATAAAGAATTTCGCTGTACCAGCTTAAACCCACCTGATGGTTTGTTTGTTAGAAGGGTGCGTCTTACTCATTTCAGACCTTTAGGGAAAAACACAAAGCTTCCCCCACGTGACTCACGTTGGCAATCCACTCCCTAATCCAGTCATTCACTTGTGAGATACCCTGATGCACTCCCTGCCCCTCCCCGTTGTCGATATAATTGAGCATAATATAATATAATATAATATAATATAATATAATATAATATAATATAATATAATATAATATAATATAATATAATATAATATAATATAATATAATATAATATAATATAATATGATATAATATAATATAATACAATACACTAAAGTCTTTTTTTATGTGTTTTTTATGCGAATTTTCGGAGTTATGCGGTTTTTTTTATGCGGTACGTAAACTCGCATAAAAAAGACTTTAGTGTACAACATAATATATCGCATCCCAATGCAATACAAAACAATATAATATAATATCATACAATACAATGTGATATAACTTAATATAATACAATACAATATAACATAACCCGACCAGATGGTAATAACAGAATTATAACAACTGGAGTCATTTGTTTCAGACATATTTTGTAACAAATTTTGAAATATTTTTGACTTGTAAGCTTTTAAAATAACAAAAATCATAACAAAAAAGACTCTAGCGAGAACAAAACCGTAACAGATTTTGAAACGTTTGTATCACAATTATTATTGAATTTGATATAACTACAGAAGTAATTTGATATAACTACGTATGAAAGCAGAAATTTCTACCAATGGTTGTAATAAATTAGATAGCAAATTTAAAACAGAAAAATTACATCACAGCCAACTTTTAGCATCGTTTCAATCCAAAATTGTTCAATGATTTATTTTATTAAATGAATAATTAATTTAGTGATCTGGTTTCTTCTTTCAATTCTTTGAAATTCTGATCATTATATTCCGATATAAAGCAACGGAAAAACTCATTTATTCAATTAATGAAATTTATCATGAGTCTTGCAAATGAAAATAAAACATCATAACTGATTTTGTTATTGTATTGTTATCATAAGTTTTACCTTTCAACTGTTTTCATTTGCTAATTAGCTCAAAATAACACAAATTGTTATACATATCAACTGTTGACATACTTGTGTTATGATTTTGTTATGTGCATCTGATCGGGAATATAATATAATAACACATGGATCAATAACTCCCGAGACTAACAATGGAAACAACATTTTTTTTACAAATTTTTTTTTTATTCATCAACATAATCACCTTTTAGGGTGATACAATGGTTCCAACGTTTTTCCAATTTTTCAATACCATGTTTATAAAAAATTTTATCTTTCGCTTCAAAATAAGCTTCAGTTTCAGCGATGACCTCCTCATTTGAGCCAAATCTTTTTCACTGGAGCATTTTTTTAAGATCAGCAAAGAGCCAGTAGTCACTGGGGGCTAAATCTGGCGAGTATGGGGTGTGGGGAAGCAGATCAAAGCCCAATTCGTTCAATTTCGCCATTGTTCGACTTGTGGCAGACTGTTTTTGTTCCATCGAAAGCAATCGCGGCACCCACTTGGAAAAAACCTTTCTCATGCTCAATTTTTCATGAAGGATAGTAAAAACACTTCCATATGATATCTGTGTCATCTCACCAATCTCACGGAGCTTCACTTTACGATCTTTCATTATAATTTTTGTCACTTCACTCACATTTTCCGGTGTAACGACTTCCACAGGTCTACCCGAGCGTTCCGCGTCATTTGTGTCGGTACGACCACGTTTAAACAGGCGAACCACCGACAAATCGTTGCTTTTGATGGACAAGAGTCCGGATAACATTTTTCAATCCATTGTTTCGCTTGCACGGTGTTTTTACTCATTAAACAACAATGTTTTGGCGTGCGAGTGGTACGTATGCATCTACATAAGACAATTCCATCTTACATCATTTGTGGTCAAGGTGGGACAAATCCGTGTAAAACGTTGATTACCTATGAAAATCAGCTGGTTACATGCCAGTTTTGTGAACAACCTGCACACTACGGTAAACCTTGCACCGAAACTGCGAAAAGGACATCATCAACCAAAGACAAGGTCAACCGTTCAACAATGGAAACTAGTGAGCGCAGTACTCCTGTTTCACCATCAAACCAACCAGCAACTGCAACCAATGTACAACAAGGCGCATCTACAGCAACTAGCAACGAGCTAAAGACTGCGAACATCAAGGAAAACGAAAAGAAGACGGCAATCAACAACAAAACCACCGATGCGGCAATGGATGACGAGACGAGTCACGAACAAAGTGCCCCTCAACCCCCGCAGGAAGGGAATGGAAGCTCCTCTTCTCCTAGAAAAAGAGTGACAACGAGATCCACTTCAAAAAATACATTATTTAAAAATCGGCTAATTCGGCCACGTAAAGCTTGTACGCAAATAGGCCTGAATAAAAATATCTTTTAAATAAAAAAAATATTAATGATGTAAATAATAATATTAATAATAATAATAACAACAATATATAAAACAATGTAATATAATTCAATTCATTATATAACAAATAATGCAACAAACAACAGAACAACATGTTACAATATACTATGATAAATATTGCACTTTAGGATGGGTTTCAACCCACAAGCCATTTCGCACCCTCTCATTCTCCTACTGACGCAGAAGGCGATAGCACCCAGTCGACGCCGTTCTATTGACCAAATGTCATGAGGTAGAAACTTGTGAGGACTTAGTTATCTCACCATTTGACGACCTTATTCTGATCGGGAAAATTTAGATGCAAATTCTATTGGAATCTGTAAATATAATGCACAAATAATTTCATCTTTTTATGTGTCGTCTTCGACTCATTGGTGCATCAGCAGATTATGTTGAACTACTGATGCAAACCCCCGGATCAACATAATTCGTTGAGCAAACGTAAAGTTAATGCTTTTTGCAAAACACTTTATGCGCCGAAGCGCAATGTCTAACCTGACATGCCGAAAGAACGATACAAATTTGACGGCATACTGACCACTAACAGGTTTTAGTCATTCAGGGGTTTGGTACCTCGTGGGTAACCCGCAATCGTCAGTGTTCATAAGAGACAAGAACGATTATGTGGGATATCACACACTTAATATTACAATACTATGAACAACTAAGTATTGTATGAGAGAAAATAAATAGACACGAATTTACTATTGACGGCTTTAGCTCCATTGTAAATCACATACTATGAAGAATATGAACACCGGTTAGACGGAGTTTTGAGCGGATCGATGTCATTTCGCCGAACACCATTTCACCGAAAGGGTCGTTTCGCCGAATGTCATTTCACCGAAAGGGTCGTTTCGCCGAATGTCATTTCGTCGAATGCCGTTTCGTCGAAAGAGTCATTTCGCCGAATTCTTCAATAGTCTTCATATCGTGATTGGTATTGATTTGCAATAAAAACCAATGAAAAATGACAATGGTTACTCCCGTTGTGTTGAACTTCTGATATAATCCAGAAAAACTTGAATGATCGGCGGCCAACTCAGCCATCTTGGCTTTGGTTATCAATTGTCCAGGAGACATAAGAACACATGAATAATTTTGATGAATAACCAGAATTTGCACCCTTTCGGCGAAATGATCCATTCCCTTTTGAGCTTCACTAGGGCAGAGCCCACAAATGTTCCGTTTACGACAGCCTGTTTTAGGCTGCTGCAGGCATTCAATCATCGGTACGGAAATACACCATGACCTGTGAGCTCCCGTTTTAGTGGCCTTTTACGACATGGATGAGGAAACCAGTGGATCGATTCTCGGTTGAAATAGTACCGCCGGATGCCACACGGCTTACCTGTTTGGTGGACTTATGTCATCGAGACGGCTGGAACGTAGTGTTATTCTTAACAAGTTGAGAATCGTTACCGACACTACACGGCGTTCTAGGCTACTCAGAAAGAGAAGTTGATATTGAAGATCAATTTCCATTGGTGACCGAGCAGCCGTAAATGATCGACTTAACTTAACAGATCAATTTGAGCTGAAAATCAAATGTGAAATTTGCACTAATTGAGTATCACCAGGTCGAAAACTCGACAGCAACATAATGATAGCAATTATAACGAAGCCGTTCATAAAAGAATTAATCGAAACCAATTTAATAAATGTTCCCATTTCAAATTGACCAGCAACAAAACAAAAAACAATTTCCACCAGAGCTAGAGTATCGACAACTTTGCGGTGCACTCGAGAAAAACGGTTGCTCGTTCAGTTGTACAGTTGCCAGTTGGGGTAGTACATCCATAATTGAAAACAAAATTAAAAATGTAATCACGAGGAAATTGATTGAGCATCCTGTTTCACTAGTACTCGAATTCAAGAGCTCTTCATTTGAACAACAACGTGACCGGCAATTACCTTTCCAAACGATGATTGACCACGTCGTACAAAGCCGTCCAAATAACCGTTATTGAATAACCCTCCCAACCACTCCCAAAGGCTCTGTTATCCTATTACGGTACACAATTAGCCGCTTCCGCCGACTTTGCTGTTATTTATTTCGCCAGTTTTTTTATATCTATCTCTCTCTCTCTCTCTCTGTGTCTGAATGCCACCCGGCTTTTCTATTCACAGGTACTACAGATTGTGGATCTACACATGCAACGCTGTGCTCTTGATGGCGGTAATTGTATTCTGTGGCGTTGCGGGTAAAATTTTACTCTCCGACTACAGGCGCTTGCTGGTGACCGGGCTCAGTCTGACGCAGCCGAGCTTCATCTACGCGTACCTAGCGTTGCTGGTGCAATCAGGTGAGCCAATAGACCCACAATAATAGAGAGAAAAAGAAAGGACAAACCACACACCGAAATTTATTGTCAACTGAATTGCGTTGCGCACTTGACCGCCAAACAACCATAATGATAACTGCTAATCGTTTGTAACAAGTGCTCTTCTCTCCGTTCTTAGGTTTCTTACAACTGATAGGGTGTCTTGGTGCCTTACGACTATCGGAGAAATTATTAAACGCTTACTGGTTGCTTTTACTCGTATTGTTAATAGGAGACGCGATGTTAGGCATATTTTGGATGTTCAAATTCGACCGGGTGATGAACGACCTGCAACCGATGCTGAGGTGAGTATTTCGATGACGTGTTTGACCACTTCGAACGGTGCTGCTGCTGCCAATTACCAAAGCAGTAAAAACATGCCACTAGTCAATTGAACTTTGCTTCTTCTAATCATCAATCAATCGCTGAAGAATGGAGCACCAACTTTCGCTCCATAGCAAAGTGTCCTTACAAAAAAAAAAAGACAATTGGGGATTTTGCCGGGCTGTTTGCCATAGAGATACGGTTCACTGTGCAAAACCACATCCCAGTATCAACACAGAAATCCTCTGTTCGGGACCGGCTTCGATACGCATCCATGATCTTCCCAAACAAGCGGAGATACTCTTCGGATTTGTTTTTTCCCCCGACCGAACCACGAATTCCACTCAGCATTCATGCAACTTTCAAAAGCGCTTTCCCTCATCCGATCGAGAATCGCTCCAATCCAATTTGCCTTGTGCAAATCACCAACGGGAACTTAGCTTTAAACTTTTCCGAAAGCTGGCAATCGATAACCATCAATTTCCGTTCCCTGGACTGTAAAGAGAGATATCGAACTCGAAAAGCGCAAGCCATAATAAACTGGCAAACTTTGTTGGTGTGTGTGTGTGTGTGTGTGTGTGTGTGTGTGTATGTGCACAGAGACTTAATGGCCCAATTCACCGAAATCCACCATCAGTGGATGGCCGGCCGCTGTGTCTTCGACAGAGCAAAACCGTTGTGATCTGTAGTTAACAGTTTTCTTTTATCTCTGCGTCGTGTTCTCTTCCCATTCCACAGGAATCGTCTGGCCCACGAATATGGTAATTCAATCGAATTAACAGATCTCTGGGATCGGCTGCAGAACGAGGGACGGTGCTGTGGCGTAGCAGGACCACAAGTGAGTATAAACACAATTTTCGGAGCCCAGTTTTACTAGAAAACCGGAATCCGTTATCATCACTATAACCATCATCATCATCATCAGCAGCAGCATCACCATTGGCAACAGTAGGCGACGGAAACAACAACAACAAAGCTCGATTTAGCAGCACAGTAATCGGGGGGAGTATTGTGAAGGTTTTTGAAGCGTGAAACACTGTACCCATAAACCGATCACCGGAAGCGGGGGACCGGGGGGAGTATTTGCCTGACGATAAATAGGATCTGTTGTGATAGCTTGGCCGCAGTAGCAGTCTAACCGAGCTTATACTGATTTTAGGTACAGGGGGAGCTTGTCAATTTGGTGACCAGTTTTGCCAGCAATTGATGTATTCTCGTTTACTGTTGGAAACGGGTAGTCATAAATATCCTAGAACTCGTACAGTGTGTCTTTTTTCCTGTTCAAGTTAATCACACCGTACCATCAGGAAAGGCTAACAGTAAACAAGGGCAATCTAATTTTGGACTACGGCCAATCGTCCACCGATTCGGGATTGAAGCTTATAACAGAAATTGATGTGAATACATTAAACAGTCTCGATTTGTTTGAACTATAAAAAGAATTAAGGTTATTTTTCGGCCTAACCGGTGCCAAATTAAAACCAATGTTTTACACTAACAATAGGTTTTAATCTTTTTCCAAGGGAAATATCTTTACATTCCTCATTTAAATATCGTATGCCAATGCAAAACCTTGAAAAATACCGAAAATCAATTGTGGAAACGTCGGTCAGCATACTTCGAAAAAAAAATCCTGTGATTTTACATCTTATAACACATGGACTGAAAAGTCTCGGGCATGACACATAGATGGCGCTAGTTTTATTGCAGTCACCTTTTTCCAATTAATAGGGGAGAGTGTTCGGTTACCGGTACCCTTATCTTTTAAGCTTATAACTTCTGACTGACTGCACATTATGCGGACATATATACATCAGTGGAAAGCTAAAGTCCCTAGCTAACAACTGAATTCAGTCGAATTTATTGGCTTCTTATCCATTAAGCAACGTTTATCGGCATTAATCAGTGCATCAAAGTTCATTTTCCTTGACTTGGACGATTTGCTTGAAGTCGCCATGGCTAACAGAACCAGAGAACTAAAGTTTTTACTTATACGACGGAAGCCGTCAAGTTGTCCACGTGTTGCATATCGAGATGCCAGGTAATACAATAAATTTAGCTAGCGAAAACGAAAAAATCGTGCCAATTTACAAAAGTCTATAATTTCTGCCGAAGGTCTGCAAAAAATCGAAGTTTCAAAAGTCTGTGAAAAGTTTTCAGACGAAAAAAGATTTACATGTTAGCTAAGAAATTTGATAATTTACACAGTTCGAAAAAATCTTGTGATTTTACATCTTATAAGATGCACATAAATGGAGCGTCGTATTTCACACAAATTTTCATTCAAGAACATGTAAAACAATGTAAACGTTAGCAGCAGCGCGACTTGAACCGAGAAACATTAGATCACAAGCACATCAGTTACTCGACTGAACCACAGAGCTTATATCTGTTCATTGAATAATTGATGCATATAAATCCATACAGTGGCACTTGGTAGCCGAGTGAAAATTTCACTCGGAGCGTGTAAAGTTCTGTGCGAGTTGAATATTGCGTCATTTGAAAAATTAAGTAGTTGTGAATTGTATCGTTTGTAGGATTCTGTCACCTGTAAAATTCATAAATTTTTTCTGTGTACAGACAAATTTGCAGACTTGGCATCTCTGCATATCAATGACAATTTTTCGCGATTTGTCGAAAAAAACGGACTGCCGGTAACTGAAATCGGTAGACATTATGAAAATTACTAGAAAAAAAAAACTTTGGTTGCGAAAATTGTGATAGCATCCAGTACTTAATCACGAAATAGATCGATTTCACTTTATAAATAATCAATCCACTCACCTTTTCGATTGATGCTCTTCATTTAATGATACTACCAGGTGTACAACTTTGCTTCCGCCGTTTTCCGATAGGTGGCTGTACCGGCTGAGGCTGGTTAAAATACATAGTTGATAATGCCTTTAAAGTGAATGTGTACAGTGCCTAACGAATTGTCATCGCCGTTTCAGTGACAGTTGTTCTTGTTTTCGTATTATTCACACTCGAAAATGTCTGTTTATATGCCCAATTGACGCCATTTACGGGAAGTTTTACTATTCTGTTACAATTCGAAAAAAAATGCAACTGAAGCGCATCGAATGCTTTCAGAAACTTACGGTGATGCTGCTCTGAGTAAAAGAACGTGTCGAACTGATGCGCCTTAGTCGCGCGCTAAAAGAAAAGCGGCCACAGTATCAAGAGCGACATGGCAAAGTCATCCTCCTACACGACAATGCTCGTCCTCACGTCGCAAAAGTGGTCAAAAAGTGCCTGGAAACGCTGAAATGGGAAGTCTTGCCCCACCCGCCGTATTCCCCAGATGTCGCCCCTTCTGACTTCCACCTATTCCGTTCGATAGCACACGGCCTGGCAGATCAACATTTTCAATCCTTCGAAGAGTTGGAAAAATGGATTGCTTCATGGATAGCGTCAAAAAAGGACTCCTTTTTTCGAGCCGGTATTCGAAAATTTCCGGAAAGATGGGAGAAAGTTGTCGCTAGCGACGGACAATACTTTGAATAATACATCTGTAAGCACTTTTTCGCAATAAAGCTTTGAAATTTGGAAAAAAAAAACGGCGGAGGCAAAGTTGTACACCTAATATTAAAAATAAGTCAGAAAAAGCTTTTGTGTTGATTTTCCCGCAATCAAAATTTGTTTTAAGCGCAGCAAAAAGTACAAGCGTCTGTTTGCTTCGGTATACGGCACAAAAAGAACGAGCTGTTATTACACACACAAATGACATTTGTCGAAATGACGCTATCTGCTTTCTGTCAAAAGTTACGGTGGGGTGCCGACAACCGAACACTGCCGGCTACCGAACATCTTCCCCTAACTAACCTTTAAAGACAGCTGTTAAAAATTCATAATACTCTATTCAGTAGTTTGTGAGTTATTGTGCTAAGAGTGACGCTACTTTTGTTATTTTCAGAACGATGGATCAAAAACAATTTCGTGTTTTATTTTACACTGCTTCTTGATGGGAAAAACCGCTTCTTCAGAAACAACAATAAAACGTTGGTTTGCTGACTTCAAACGTTGTCGTACAGACACCGTAGAGATGCAGAACGCAGTGGACGTCCAAATGTGGTGGTAACACCATAAAACATGAAAAACTCGTTTTAAATGATCGCAAAGTGAAGCTGCGTGAGTTAGCTGACATCGTAAAGATATCAAAAGAACGTGTTGGCTTTATATTGCATGAGCGTTTGACTAAAAGAAAGCTCTGTTCAAAGTGGGTATCGCGTTTGCTCACTGTTGGAAAAAAAACCAGAACGTGTTGATGATTCTGAGTAGTGTTTGTCCATGTTTAAACTTTAAACGTAACAAACCGGAATTTTTGCGTCGATATGTGACAATGGATGAAACATGGATTCATCACTTCACTCCGGAATCAAAACGATCGTCATCTGATGAACCTCGCCCAAAGCGCCCGAAAACACAACAATCGTCTGGAAAGGTTATGGTCTCGGTATTTTGGGATGTGCGTGGTGTAACATTTATCGACGATCTTGAAAAAAGAAATACCATTAACAGTGAATATTATATAGCGTTATTGTGGGGGTTTGAAGGCTGAAATTGCAAAGAAACGACCGCATATGGCAAAGAAAAAAGTATTTCATCAAAACAACGCCAATCAAAACAATAGCAAAACTACATGAATTGAACTTCGAATTGCTCCCACATCCACCGTATTCGCCAGATTTTGCTCCCAGCGACTACTGGCTGTTCGCATACCTGAAAAAAATTCTCGCCAGTAATAAATTTCGCACGAATGAAGAGGTTATCGCTGAAACTGAGGCCTATTTTCAGGCAAAACATAAATCATTCTACTACTACTACTACTGGTATTGAAATGTTGAAGCTGCGCTGGAATGATTGCGGTGCTCTTGGTGGAGATTACGTTTGTGAATATAATTAATTTTGAACCAAAAAAAATCCTGTTCTCTTTGTTCAGCCCATGTGTTAAGAATCGGGATTGCTTGCTGACCAATTTCAATCAGCTACAGAACCGTTTCGTGGATGCCCGGGTTGTCTTACTGAAAAACTATCTTTTCTCTCATATTTTTGATAAATGGAAAGATCAATTCCTGCACAGGAAACAAATATACAAGTTCGCATATGAACTGTATAGAAAATTTGCTCCTTCAGCGTGACGAATAGTTGCAGATGTCACCGCGATCGATGGTGATTTTAGGTGCCGCTTTCACATAAGACACTATTTTGTGTGCTACATTCACTTCACGATAGATTTTTGTTTGGCTGTTGGTTAAAATTATTATGTTCATCTTCTTTGTGTTTCGCCATCGTTTCGGTTTTTTTTTGAAAGAAATGAAAAATTGTTCCAGAATGAACATAAATTTTTTTTCCGAGATAACACCAGATCTCAACGTTTCGCGAATTTCTAAGTAAAAAAACAAAAATACCGCATATCTTAGGAACATCGCATAAAACCGGATAACTGAGCAATCACATTAAAAAAATCATAACTTCGAAAATTAAAAAAAAACGTTTTAATTATCGCATAAAAAGAAACTTGAGTGTGTTTCACCATTTTTCGTGCAAAAACTGAGCTTTACACCAATTTTCTCGTGCCATAATGGACGACGAAACATACGAACTCGAATACTTTAAAGCGGCTTCCGGATCTGGCTTGTTATCCCGCAATGCGAAAAAACGCCGTTGCAAAGAAAATTTCCAAATTTCCGAGAAGTATTTGTTCTGGCAGGCCACATGTAGTTGTGGTCGAACATCTTCGTTTCTACCGGTAAAAAGTACGAGGTTTGCGGAAGCGGTTGCAATCGGTTTATCAGAAGGTAAAATTCTCAGCCTCGGTTTTGACCTCTTGCGAAAATCCGTCTCGGAATGGTATAAGATACAAGACGTCAAATACGTGCCAAAAACAATCAATTTATCTGAATTTCTGTTCAGAATTTCACCCAATAGAGAAATGATAGCGAAAACTAAGAAGAAAGCATATGGTCACTGCGGACGTATCTGAGAATACCGTGCGGAACCTAATGGCGGATATCAGGCGCGTACCCAGAAAAAAATTTCGGAGGGTGTTTCAGAACATGTTGATCAATTTCCATACAAATGGAACTTTTTATATAAGTCTACGGAATTATAATTTTTTTATATAATTGTTATATATTGTGGAGTCGTTTGTTGAAAATTATTCATTTTATTTTTTACTTATTTGAAAAAAAGAGTTTACATAATATCATACTTTTTTGAGTTTCGGAGGGGGTTTGAACCCCTAAAACACCCCCCTGTATACGCGCCTGGCGGATATACCATTGAAAGTTCAAGAATGTAACGGGAAGAAGGGTTATCACCTTACAGTGAAATGTAGTCCCAAAAGTTGCGTCCAAATAAACGCTTGAGTTGAACTGCCCATCGAACAAAGCATGACAGACTATACCGACACATAGAAACCAAGAATATTTTCAGTGATTGAGCGCAGTGGGTTTACCACACATTTTGTTGTCTTGTAAAAAAGATACTCTTGTTGATTTGTAATAGATTTGTGAATATTTCACAATTTGAATATATCCTAATTCAATTTTTATTGCTATTGATTATTTTTACACTAGAACTATGAACCATTAGTATTTAAAATTGAATAATATGAGGTTATATGTATATTTATTGACTAACATGCTAACAATGTATGTATCTGAGCTTAGTAGCAAGTATAGATCCTCTTTCTAAAAAACGTTAGAAATCAATAAAAGTATTCAAGTATTTCCGGTATCTTTTCAGTACCAAATAGTAACTCACCGCTTGGACGTGGTCGAATTTCACTATTGATTAGAAAACAGTTGAAATAAGAATTTACTGGACATTCACAAGACAACGAAAATGTACCAAATAAATACGTTTTCCATAAACGTATACATTTTTAAATTGTGATTCTGGCACCAGGTTATCAAATAGCAATGGTTGAAAATTCAGTTTTGCTACAATCTTAAGTAATGTCTATTATATGATATTGAACAACAAATAAATCATAAACGCCAGTTACCTTAGAAAATGAACGATTTATTATAATACTTATTTTATTGATTTCAACTGGTTGTTATTTCAACATAAATTCCAATGCAATTGTCATTTCTATATATGTAATTTTTGCTCACGATATAATACCAGTGAACCCACTGTGAATTTCTCACACAACACCACCATACGAAACAGCAGCGCGCAAGCAATATAGAAAATGATAAAAAGTTTATGAAATTCATTTGAAACTTTTTCAAATATCGGTTATATCGAATGAAGTTTTAAAATATTTAGTTTTCTTCTTTTCTTGTTCATCCAAAAACTACCTGGAGTTCAGACCTTGAGATCTATCAGCATAACTAAGATTATTAACGAACTTATTATCCTCGGCCCGTACTCGTGGCACCACATGCAATTAATACGCTTATTGTGAACGATCTACGTCATCCAAAAACTATTTGAAGTTCGGGCCCTAAAATCTACCAGAAGAACACTCCATACTCGTGTTTCACTGAAGTCTTCGGATAACTGAAAATATCTCTGAAACAGAATACACAAGTAAGCAATATGTAGTTCCATGACTATGAGAATTGTAAAATTACACATAAGCTGCAGATTGCTCGTGTAGATCTCAATACCTGTTTTCACTGAAGTTCTTTGATGACAGAGAACATACCTGAAACAGCTACAAATAGACAAGTGAGCAATGTGTAGCTCTAAAAATATGAACAGCAAACAAAACATATACATTAGCCGTTGTAGTTCTTGCTGTGGCATAGTGTAGTTTAATTTAATATTTTTATGAAATTTTCCGGAAGTGTAGACTTTGTCACGAAAAGTCACTTGGATTTGTTTTTGGTATTTGAAAATGTCTTACTATTCACTATACGAGGCCGGGTGTCAATTAAAAATTAAAAACCAGCCGCGTTAAAATTTTTATCATAATTTTAAAAACTTATAGCTCAATGATCTGTGGATGGATTTATATAAGTTACCTGACAATCGGTTCAAGATTGACTGTTCAATGCATAGGGCGCTGGTTTTGCAAGCATGTTGTTATATGTTCGAGTCCCGAACTGGAAGGATTCTTAGTGTCAATAGGATCGTAGCACCAGCCATGCAATGATTCTGTAACAGTTCGGCTGAAAAGTTCGTATCGTTTAATAGAAACACACATTTTTTTTGCCAAAATTCGTTTTTATTATTCAACATAATTGCCATCAGAGGCGATACAGCGATTATAGCGATCTTCCAACTTTTCGATACCATTTTTGTAGTACGATTTGTCCTTTGCCTCAAAATAGGCCTCAGTTTCAGCGATTACCTCTTCATTGCTTCTAAATTTTTTACCAGCGAGCATTCTCTTGAGGTCTGAGAACAGGAAAAAATCACTGGGGGCCAAATCTGGAGAATACGGTGGATGAGGGAGCAATTCGAAGCCCAATTCGTTCAATTTCAGCATGGTTTTTATCGACTTGTGACACGGTGCATTGTCTTGATGAAACAAAACTTTTTTCTTCTTCAAATGAGGCCGTTTTATTGAAATTTCGTCCTTCAAACGCTCTAATAACGCTATATAATAGTCACTGTTGATGGTTTTTCCCTTTTCAAGGTAGTCGATGAAAATTATACCATGCGAATCCCAAAATACAGACGCCATAACCTTACCGGCCGATTGTTGAGTCTTTCCACGCTTTGGGTTCGGTTCATCGCGTGCAGTCCACTCAGCTGACTGTCGATTGGACTCCGGAGTGAAGTGATGGAGCCATGTTTCGTCCATTGTTATATATCGACGAAAAAATCGGTTTTATTTCGATATAACAGCTCCAAACACTGCTCAGAATCATCAATTCGTTGTTGTTTTTGATCGATTGTGAGCTCACGCGGCACCCATTTTGCACAAAGCTTTCTCATATCCAAATATTCGTGAATAATATGTTCAACACGTTCCTTTGATATCTTTAGGGTGTGAGCTATCTCGATCAACTTCACTTTACGGTCATTGAAAATCATTTTGTGGATTTTTTTCACGTTTTCATCGGTAACAGCCTCTTTTGGACGTCCACTGCGTTCATCGTCTTCGGTGCTCATATGACCAGTACGAAATTTTGCAAACCACTTACGAATTGTTGCTTCGCCCGGTGCAGAGTCTGGATAACACTCATCAAGCCATTTTTTGGTATCGGCGGCACTTTTTTTCATCAAAAAGTAGTGTTTCATCAACACACGAAATTCCTTTTTTTCCATTTTTTTCACAATAACAAAAGTAGCTTCACTCAAAATGCAATATCTCACAAACTAATAATCAGACAGCTGTCAAATTTATACACGTATCTTTTGAAGGTTAGGTACTAACTGAAAATGGTATGGATTTAATTCTAGTGGCGCCCTCTCATAGAAACGATACGAACTTTTCAGCCGATCTGTTACGCTAACAATCGGCAGCGAAGTCTGTTGAAACACACCAGCCAAATTCCACAACAGGAATGTAATGTCAGGAATTTTCTTTGCCATATTATTTCAGGTCAAAATATACTGGAAAATTGAAAAAGGCCGGTGAGTAATGTCACAGACATAACTGGATGACGTGATTACAAATAAAAATGATAAACGTTCGTATTAGATGATTGTGTGAATTTCGCAACTTTTACTGCTTCACTTCCAGAACTGTAACGGTGCATTTATATTAAAGTTTGACTTATTGGCGGCAAATATTTTCTACCACACAACTAATTAACGCGGAACAAATGAGATAAAAACTAGCAACATACAGAATGTTGATGTCGATTATTTCATTTCGAATTTGCATATTTCTGTGGTATTCAGAAGGCCAATCTCTGATTTTTCCAAAGAAGCAATCTTAATAGTTCTTTAGATAACATTTGGAGCCATGAGAAGGGCTGATTTTGCATAATCTTCCCCATCATTGGTCACTTTTCGTTTTTTTTCTCCATTACAAACGACCAGCAGCTGGATGACGCAATCGATCTTCTTTGAAGGAAAATTTGATACTGGAACTGGAACTGGAACTGAGCTTTGAACCTGAACCTACCGGAATAATGCACTTACTCTAGCTCCTGCTCTGTGAAATGCGCAGGCTAGAATGAACGAAATATATCAAGTGTTATTCTTTTTTTACCTACCCAGGAACGAGAAAGGCGTCATGAGTTTTCTTCTTTGATACTCTTTAAAGAAAACTTCAATTTGAAATTATGTAGCACTAGCACAGTAACAAACTCATTTTCCTATTTCAAATAATTGAAGATACTTTATGAAAATAATAATTTGGCATTTGATTTGAAATGACTGCCAAGATTTAAAATTTGAAAAAATAGCACATTCTTTTAAATTTAAAAAAAAAGAATAATTTTCATAATAATTTTGCGCTTTTTCACTCTGAACTAAAAATGGTTATGCAATCATCGTTTGAAAACTCGACTTAGAATTTAAATTGTGCCGGAAAGAAAAAGTTATATATCATTCGGTTCAGTTCGCTGAATTCTGCAATGTTACCTCAGATATGATTTTTACATGCTTTGATTCAAATGAATGCTTGAATTTTTCAACTTTACCGGGATCCAATACAGAGGAATAAGCGTTAAAAATTTCAAAACGCCATTAAAAGTGAAGGTGCAATAAACGAAAAACAAAATCTGAGCTGGATCTTTATAGTTGCTGGTTGAAATCAGTGACTTCGATTTTACCTGCTCATCAACCTGTAACATCTAAACCAGAAGTCAGATTATAACAAAAATTACACAATAGTGTGAGGTAATACGACCTTTTATTCGAATCTAAATTTACGAAAACCGATTCATTAAATATCAAATATGCCCGCTCATCGACACACATAAATGTACAGACAATTTACTAATTCAACCAACGGAAGGAAATGATTCGAATGTTTAATGAAAGTCGGCCTGCTTGAAGAAAACAAAGAAGTAAAAATTTAAGAAAACTATCATTCAGAAGTAAATTTCCTCAGATTCTGTAAGAACCTGTAACAAATTTGCATCACTCGATTTAGTCATTTTCAGTTTTTAACTTGCAACTATCCTTCAGCACCCAAAACAAAAAGCTAACCCGCAAATGAAAAAAAAACGCTATCCCACAAACAAAATATAAGCTCTGTCACATTTTTCTACACAGTCAACAGCTGCCTTCATGCAGCGTGAAACATTCGCTTTATCATCATCATATTTATCATATTTAGAACCTGTTTGCATTCGGTTTGCATTAGAACCTGTTTGCATTCGGTTCAGTTCGATAATGCCATAGAGAAGGTTGCTTGTGCACATCAGCAAGTGTAAGCTCTAGGGGTTGGTTTTATGTGCAGTGAGCCTCGTATGAGCGGCATTGATTTTCAATGTATTTCTTCGCGTGTAAGAAAATCGCTCCCACAGCATAGGAGATATAACGTTGTGCTTCACAACTAGAGGCGAACGTCTGGAAGATCGTTTTCGAGCTTCAGTTGGAGCTGAGAAAAGTATTTACAAGCTGTTGCGAATACCCAGGTAACCAGTAAGCACCAACAATGGCAGTGAAATAGCCTTTTATGAGCACCAACAATTCTTGTAGCTCTAAATCTGCAATCTGAGAGCTCATCTGCTGTAAATCAATCAGAATTCAATTTTCAGAATGAATTAAATGTGTTGGAAGTTTATTGCGAGTGAGATAAGTGATTCGAGACCATCTTAAAACTAATACAAGTAAATGGATCAAACTAATGGAAATTTTCAAACTGCTGCATTTTACATCTGCTATGTGACATACGGGAGAAACATGATAAATACAGTTTGATGCACTTCATACTAGGGAACATCAATCATAAAATGACTGCTCCTTTCCATCTAATTAGCTTATTTAATCACTCTTCAATAAATTAAATCGTCCTACTCATCGATACGGGTAAGTATCGATGCAATTCAGTAGCAGTCACAACACATTACCTACGACAAATAACCGTTCATTTTGCGGTATCGCTGCGTCTCGTTTTCCACATAGACGAGGGCCAGGAAATCTGGGAACCCGACAGCAAATGGGAAAATAATTAAGGTATATTAGATTGCATTTAATGGTCACAGTTTCATCGGTAGCGACCGAAGATTTGCAAGGAACGGTACGGCGAAAAAGAGAGAGAGAGTTTGCCAGATGGGTTCAATGATTCATCGCTGCAGTAGTAGCTAACGATTTATAGTGTTCGGTGTTTCTTGCTAGCCGAACTGATATGACGTCGCGCAAGATTTATGATGGTGGTTGCAATCAAAGCTACATTAAAAATAACTAAGCCATTGACTATTTGTAGTGGTTCCATATGGGAAATGTTGCTTTGTCGGTGTGCCATTACGATTCTGGATGTCTTTCGAAGGTTTTCGAAGTTGAACGGAAAACTTCGATAAAAGCGAGACAATAAAAATTGCACATATCATTATCTAAGTTTAGTTAACATCACTTACATACCAAATTAATGTAATAAGTGTTATATAATGTTAATTTGATGCATTCATTATGCAAATAACTATTTTCTGTAATAAAACTTTCTACATTGAACTGCTACCTGAATCGTATAAACACCGAACTGTTCACCTTGTTCATTTAATTTTCTTGCACTTCCTGTTGGAAAACATTTTTCTTTTTTATTCACTCATTTATACTACAAATCGCATCTTCGTTCGTTTCTTCGTCGTTTCTTTTGTTATTGTTGGAGTTTTTCTGGGTCAGAGTCATTTAATCGAAAGTCATTTCGGCGAAAGAGTCATTTAGCATTCGCATTTATGAAAAGTCTCTTCATAAAACAAGAATCACTATCGAACCGACTCGCACTATGTGCGGTTCGTTAATACCATAGAAAAAGTTGTTATGCACATTAACAAGTGGACTTTCAGCGGATTGATTTCATGCGCCGTTCGCCCCACACGAGAGACATTTCCATTGATGTTCTACTGTTTCTTTGCGTCCGTTGAAAACGCAGGAGTGCTAAATGTTCGTGATTGGAAGGTTTCAAACTAACACCAACAAACTAAACGGTCCTTTTCAGGGCATCCAAATTGTTCAAAAATTTATTTTCGAAAAAATTATTATCGCTTAAATACAAAAAGGTTGGGCACACATGGGCTGAAAAGTCCCGGGCCTAACAAAGAGAACACGATTTTTTTGGTTCAAAATTAACTTTATTCATCAACGTAATCTCCACCAAAAGCAACGCAATCATTCCAGCGCCGCTCTAACATTTCAATACCACTTTTGTAGAACGATTCATCTTTTTCCTCAAAATAGGCCTCAGTTTCAGCGATAACGTTTTCATTCGTGCGAAATTTCTTACCGGAGAACATTTTTTCCAGGACTGCGAACAGCCCGTAGTCGCTGGGAGTTAAATCAGGCAAATACGGTGGATGTGGGAGCAATTCGAAGTTCAATTCATGTAGTTTTGCCATTGTTTTGATTGACTTGTGACACGGTGCGTTGTTTTGATTTTGATTCCTTGCAATTTCAGCATTCAAACGCTTTAATAACGCTATATAATATTCACTGTTAATGGTATTTCCTGTCTCAAGATAGTCGATGAATATTACACGACGCACATCCCAGATTACCGAGACCATAACCTTTCCAGCCGATTGTAGTGCTTTCGAGCGCTTTGGATGAGGTTCACCAGTTGCTGTCCACTCAGATGACGATCGTTCTGATTCCGGAGTAAAGCGATGAATCCATGTTTCATCCATTGTCACATATCGACGCAAAAAAATCCGACTTGTTACGTTTAAACATGGCCAAACACTGCTCAGAATCATCATCTCGTTCTCGTTTTTGGTCAACAGTGAGCAAACGCGGCACCCACTTTGAACAGAGCTTTCTCATAGTCAAATGCTTATGCAATATAAAGCCAATACGTTCTTTTGGTATCTTCACTTTTCGATCATTCAAAACGATTTAATGGTTTTTCGTAAATATTCATTCTATTTAGTTCCAAAATACATGTTCAGAATTTGCAACTAAGACTCTGAAACTAAATCCTAATTCTGGGTTCTGGAGCTAAATTTCTAGAACTGGTTTCTCAAACAGACTTTGGAAATGAATTTAGTTCCCTAATTTCTGTTATGAATTCGAATCCAGAATTCTGATTCGTAAGTCAGGAACAAAATTCGAGATATGAATTTTAGATTAAGGTTCTGGAAATAAATTTTAGATCTGAGCTCCGAATCTGAATTTTAGAACTGACTTCTTAACCAGAACATGATTTCAGAATTCAGTATCAGAATTTAATTTCCTAAAAGTGTGTTTCAAAATTCAGAGCATACATGCAGGAACTAAATTTAGAACTTCAGACATTCAAGTTCAGAACTAAATTCGGAAATTTCGCCACAACTCTATTCTAAGCCTGTCACAGGTTCCGAATTTAGTTATTGAATCCAGATCCAGAATATAGATTCTGGTGTAGATAAATAAATGATGGCAAAACGTACTCAACAGTTGTACAAAATTGTTCCCAAAATCGATTCTTTTTGGAACCATTTGAATGTTCACTAAGAACCAGTGCTTGGAAAATGAATGAACTGAATAAAAGTAAGCATCATTCATTCGCTTCATGGTTCATGAATGCACCAGCAACTGAACCATTCGTCAGACACTTCTAAGCAGACGGAGTTGGTTCACATTGGTATGTATTAGTGAATCAAAGCTCTTCTGTACTTGGAAGGTAAGCGTATAGAAGTATTACTTGTTGCTCATTCTCTTTTACATTAGTGAGCGGAGCAACGAGAGAGTATTGTTGGTTCTTCATCGTCGGCTGTACATACATGAATCTCTTCATGTGGTTACTAGCCCAACGAGTGAGCAGTGAAATCGTTAAGCACAGATGAAGCTTACTTCTTCTTCTTCACTCTGTTTGGCCATTGCTTGCAGTTAAGATCTCATAAACATGAACATTAATCATAGCTACTGGTAGTAAAAAATGATGTGGAAAATCTACAGCAGCGTGAAACCTTCTAAATTTATTTTTTTTATGCTTGAATACATTAATGATTTAAATTATTTTTACATTCAAATTCAAAAGTATTCTTTGATGATGAATGGTTCACCAACGATAGTGTGCTTGAATCACTTCTACTACCGAGGAATTGTTTGAACGAGTTGCCTATATTTGAGAGAAAAGAGAATACTTAATACTGTTTTTCAGGAAGGTTCAATACTATTAAACGTAATAGAGCACGCTCGTCGGCAAGTATGTATGGAATGGTTCGTTCTCCACTCTGTTTGCTCGTGTATATTTTCAGCATCGAAGCCGGTAACTCAGTCTGTTGGTATGAGTGCTATAGCTGCGCTGAACGCTTTTTTTGCTCGTTCCTCGCATTGATGAATGAATGATGAAAGCACTGCTAAGAACTAAAGACTGTGCCAAAAAGTATGGACGCAACCAAAAACCGCTGCCATTTTACAATGGTTCAAAATCTGTCAATTTTTATGACTGCTTCCTGTTGTTTACACTCTTCTCTAACAGCTTGTGCAGTTGTTTATTCGTTTTCATTAGTTTGTTTCGAAATGCGTGGACTTTCAGCAGAACAACGTCGAAAAATTGTGTACAAATGCTGCACAGAACGCGGACTGTCATTGAGAAAGATAGCAAAAATGGAAGGAGTAAGTGAAAAAGCCGTGCGAAATGCAATCAGGAAGTTCGGCGAGGATAACCTTTGAGAATAAACCGAAAACGGGTAAAAAAAAGGTCCTGCTAACCCTCAGTTGGATAAACGTATACTGAAGGCGTTCGAACAAAAGAAGGAGGTTTCAGTTCGGGATGTGACCAAAACAGTGAGAACTTCGAAGTCAAATGTTCTTCGTGCTAAAGAACGTTTGAATCTTCGAACCTATAAGAAGCAGAAACAACCAAAACGTAGTCCGAAACAAGAAGCATCGATCAGGCCGAGGGTTCGAAAGCTGTACAATATGATTCTTGCTGGAAATTTGAACTGCACAATCGTGGACGACGAAACCTACGTGAAACTCGATTACAAATCCTTGCCGGGACCACAATATTATACGGTGCGAGAAAGGCAAGTGTTAAACCAGTCCGAGACATCGATTGAAGTCGAAAAATTTGGTTAAGAAAGTTATGGTCTGACAAGCAATTTGTAGCTGCGGTAAGATTTCGAAATCCTTCATCACCACTGCTACAAAAACGACTTCTACCCATGACTCGAAGCCACAAGGACCCTGTTGTCTTCTGGCGAGATCTTCCACATTCAGTTTCAATTGAATTGAATGAAGTTTTACTTCACTGTGTGTAAGTTTCAAATATTGTACTGCTTCGCTTCCAGAGTTATAACGGCGAATCCATATTTCAGTACAAATGACAAGCTTATTCTACCATACAATTAAAATATGTGAAACGAAATATTCTAAGTTTTCTTAACTGAAGTAATAAATAAATGTAAGTCGTTGAAACCAGTGAAAAGTGTTCGTTTGATGAAATTACCCTGGGTCAGTTTCAGTTTTCTCAAGACGAAAAGGTTTTCGATTTGTTGATAGTTTTTCAAATCGTTCCATAATTTGTGTTTTCGGGGTGGTTCCAATGAGTTAAATTTATTTATAACTTCAATTAAGAAAGTAAAATATTTGACATTCATACACTTTCAATCAACTAATACGAACGATTATTGATATTCGGAAGCATGAAAGAAACATGTCAGTTTCATTCGTGTTCAAGTCATCCAGTTATGTCTCTGACATTATCCACCCGTCTTTTTAATTTTATTACACATTTCTTAAAGCACTTTGCATTAGCTCGAAGATTCCGAGGGCTGGAAGAAACTGGAAGTGTTTTAAGACTTTAACGAGACTTACAAGCGCGATGATATTTTCTGCTTTTTGACTAACTTTATCAACGGCATCATTATTTTGTATTTTTTTCATGAAAGCTACAGACAAGTCCTGCAACATAATAGCATCCAAACTAACAAAAGCTTCCTTCACTTCACGATTCGTCATCAGGTTATCAGTGCATAATCAGTTAAAATTGAACTGCCATTGCCACCTAACAGTACTACTCGACCAACCGTAAATGAATGTATGCTTGACGATCCAAATTGAACGGTTAGATATTAATGGCAGTTCAATTTGAACTGCTAATGTACTGATGAGCTGAAGACGAATCGTGAAGTGAAGGAAGCTTTTGTTAGTTCGGATACTATTAGGTTGCAGGGCTGAGACGAAACGTTAAGTGAATGGGAACAAATATGTGTAAAAGATAACCATGCTGCTTAGGCCAAAATAAAAATTTGTTATTCCATGAAGAAGATAAAATCTTCTACTGTAAGTCCGATGAGGATGGTACTGCTGCCGATCGTTTGTGAACTGGTGAAAAATGACTCATCTTTCCCACACTTAAATTTATCTCCATCTCACCAACTTCCTTCAGGACTTTCCGATACACGTAAACCGGACCTACCCGGATTCCTGCTGCGCTTCGGATGTCACCGAACAGATCAGCATATCGCGGAGACCGCTGGCATCGGCGGTGGTATTCCGCGGGGACGAACTGGATGATCTCGCGGCGGCCGCTGGTCACAACTTCAGCGACATCAGCGATTCGTGGAGTCTCATAACGGCTCCGAGTAGCAGTAGCAGTAGTATTAGTGGTAGCGGCAGTGGTAGCTTGAGTTCCAGTAGCAGTAGCAGTACGAATAGTGGTGGCAGTTTTAGTGTTCGCAGCGGTAGCAGCGTTGCCAGTGCCGGAGGTGATAGCGGCAGTGTCAGAACGATCACCGCATGCCGAGCGGTTTATCCACAGGTGAGTAGGCTATGAAAAAACCTTCCGCTTTATGGAAAAAAAAAACTGGAAACTATTATCAGTTTGTCTTCCTAGCAATTAATTTAAATTGATTTACTTTACATCCACACTAGTCACGTGACTTTGAAAAGAGTGTCCCATTCGGTACAAGCCACTTGCAACCAAGTGCAGACCTTCTGCCGATCTCTCTCTCCCTGTCTCTCTATCTTATAGAAAACTAGTTGTACAAGCATTTATCATCACAAGGTCACAGCCTGCCTAGATGCAGAATAGAGTGTGAAAATCCTTTTACTCTCGGTAACAATGCAAACGATAGAAAATTACTCACCCTGTTGGAATTTTCAATTAATTTGATGGAATTCCATTCGATATCAACTGGTGCATTGGCCTACAGGCGATGTACATCTGGAGCAGGAATAACATGAAAATGTCAGATCGGAAACCACTTCCATGACGACGGAAGCAATCGTCTATGAAAAATATCCTGTTTCATTTTTCAATTCAATTTTTTCTCAGTTTTTTTTGTTTTTGTAAGAAACCGATTGAAAAAACAATTATTTCATGACAGGGCTGTGCCGACCGGATCGTGTCCTGGTTGCGGCACACGGCGGACGTGCTGTTTGTGCTCGGCTACTGCGTGATAGCGTTCCTGAAGTTATGCTTCCTTGGTATTCTCCGGTACGAGATCAAGGAAATGATACAGAAAATCAAACTGCTTCAAACGGAGATGGCCGGAGCGATCCTGAACGGAGTTGACTGTGACCAGCAGCAGATACAGCAGGTAAGCCGGAACCGGAACCAAAGTCAGCAATCAGATCAGATCATTTCGAGTGGCATAGTTTTACGCTAGTTTGGTAGTCGCAATCGAGAGTTGAAACTGTACATAAACTCTCGATTTCCGGGGCCTGACTGATTGATTGGGGTTTGATTGCTCAACTAATTACCACATATTTTCAGGCACTGCTTCTAATATCTGATTTTTTGCACCTTTTCTCATTTCTCGACACGCTCTCAAACAAACAAACAAAAAAACGCACTGCACTGCGCTGACACCGCTGTTTGCCGCGTGACCAAATCTTTACGAACATTTGAAACAAAATCTAGTTTACCCTGTTGCAGCAGGTAACCAGTACATCGATCAACGGTGGAATTCATGCCGAACCGAAGGTCGGCAATCGGGATCGGGAACGGACGCGGTTAGAGGCCGCCGAAAGTGAACGAGAATCCTTGCTGAACATTCAGCACCAACCGCAGCAACAGCAACAGCAGCAGCAGCAACAATCGGATCAGACTCCAAGGTTGCTAAAGCACCGACAGCTGTACACCTGCATCAACGAGCAGCATCTGTACAGTGGGAGTGGTAGTGGGGGTGGTGGAGGTGGTGGTGGAGGTGGAGGATCCGGTGGAGCTGCCGTCGGTGGCTGTGAGTCCGATACGAACTCGAATTGCGCCCTGCTCGTCGAGGAGAACAACGCATCGCTGCTGTCTTCCGGGGCGGGCGCCACCAAGACAATAAACGGCAACAACAACTACGAGCTGAGCGAATTCGACAGCAAAGCGACAGCATACAGGTGAGAAGGTTTTTTTAGTTTGTTTTGCAATCCACAGGAACATATCCCTTGCCAAATACGGGATTTATTTACAAACTTCAACATTTATTGATGGATGGATGCGGTTCAGAGCGACAACATAAACAGCATTTTAAGACAGACATTCGGCCAGGCTCGTACCCAGCATTTCGTTTCGGGAGGGGCCAGTTGACATTACCAGTTCCCAAAGCATTATAGGTTCGAAAATACAGGGTGATGAGCGTTGAAAATTTCAAATCGTCATTAGAAGTAACGATGCCGAAAAAAAAACTTTTTTTGATGCACCTTGTGGTGTAATAATGCCTTTCTCGTATTACTTATATTTCAAAAAATATCATTCTGTCCAGAAGTCAATCTTGAATAAAATAAGAATCTTTCTTTGGGTATAAACTAACATAACCTTTTCAATTTGTAAATAGTTATGTCAAGTTAATAAGAATTTTTCTTTATTTTGCATCGTCGCACTAAATGATTAAACAGCTACCTATGATACTATAGGAACTTTTATTTGAGCATAAGTTTGTGGAAATCGATAAAATCATCTCTGAGAAACTATTTCCGGTACATCTAGAACCGTAAACTGGAAACCAGTATAGCCGAATTCGTTTAGTAAGTAACTTATATAGCCTACTAATTGAAACAGTTTTGAGCCAAATACAAAAGAATTTTACCTTTTTTTTGCATCGTCGCTCTAAACGACGGTGTGCAATTTTAAACACACTTTACCCTATGGAAACATTATGAAATACAAGGTTGCTACGGGACTATGAGATTTTTTTATTTTATTAGTGACTTTATTTGACACATAACAGATCGGCTGAAAAGTTCGTATCGTTTCTATGAGAGGGCGCCACTAGAATTAAATCCATACCATTTTCAGTTAGTACCAACCATCAAAAGATACGTGTATAAATTTGACAGCTGTCTGATTATTAGTTTGTGGGATATTGCATTTTGAGTGAAGCTACTTTTGTTATTGTAAAAAAAATGGAAAAAAAGGAATTTCGTGTGTTGATGAAAAACTACTTTTTGATGAAAAAAAGTGCCGCCGATACCAAAAAATGGCTTGATGAGTGTTATCCAGACTCTGCACCGGGCGAAACAACAATTCGTAAGTGGTTTGCAAAATTTCGTACTGGTCATATGAGCACCGAATACGATGAACGCAGTGGACGTCCAAAAGAGGCTGTTACCGATGAAAACGTGAAAAAAATCCACAAAATGATTTTCAATGACCGTAAAGTGAAGTTGATCGAGATAGCTGACACCCTAAAGATATCAAAGGAACGTGTTGGACATATTATTCATGAATATTTGGATATGAGAAAGCTTTGTGCAAAATGGGTGCCGCGTGAGCTCACAATCGATCTAAAACAACAACGAATTGATGATTCTGAGCAGTGTTTGGAGCTGTTATATCGAAATAAAACCGATTTTTTTCGTCGATATATAACAATGGACGAAACATGGCTCCATCACTTCATTCCGAAATCCAATCGACAGTCAGCTGAGTGGACTGCACGCGATGAACCGAACCCAAAGCGTGGAAAGACTCAACAATCGGCCGGTAAGGTTATGGCGTCTGTATTTTGGGATTCGCATGGTATAATTTTCATCGACTACCTTGAAAAGGGAAAAACCATCAACAGTGACTATTATATAGCGTTATTAGAGCGTTTGAAGGACGAAATTAAAAAAAAAACGGCCTCATTTGAAGAAGAAAAAAGTTTTGTTTCATCAAGAAAATGCACCTTGTCACAAGTCGATGAAAACCATGCTGAAATTGAACGAATTGGGCTTCGAATTGCTCCCTCATCCACCGTATTCTCCAGATTTGGCCCCCAGTGACTTTTTCCTGTTCTCAGACCTCAAGAGAATGCTCGCTGGTAAAAAATTTAGAAGCAATGAAGAGGTAATCGCTGAAACTGAGGCCTATTTTGAGGCAAAAGACAAATCGTACTACTAAAATGGTATCGAAAAGTTGGAAGATCGCTATAATCGCTGTATCGCCTCTGATGGCAATTATGATGGATAATAAAAACTAATTTTGGTAAAAAAAATGTGTGTTTCTATTAAACGATACGAACTTTTCAGCCGAACTGTTACTCATACACACTCACAGACATTGCTCAGCTCCATGAACTGTGTCGAATAGTCCGAGCCAATTTTCACTATTCAATTTTTCAATTGATTGCATAAACTTTCCATGTGAGAAAGGCAATAAGTGTACTTTTATAGAAAATCATCGTTATCATGAATTTGTGCCTACACTAACAAGTAGGTACAAATTGAATAAAAGACTTACAAATTTACATATTTTTCGCTTGAAAAATAAATTTAAATGTGGCACACTGCGGACGGAGCAAAACCGCACGTACCGACGCGTACCAGTTTTGCATCGTCATTTTGAATGACGATTTAAATCTTTTGACACTCACCGCCCAATAATTTCGGAACCAGAAGTCGGATCTAGATGAAATTGAACGGTATATTTATAGACAACGAGAACTTTAATTTGAATCATGATTGTGAAAACCGGTTTAACTGTTGCTGAGAAATCGAAGAAAGTTTCGTTTTTGGAGCTTTTCTTCGCTGTTATCGCTGTGCTTTCGGAAGCGGAAACCGTAGACTAGTAGTCCTAAAGTAGTTTTAAATATTCACTAACTAGCAGGACCTGCCAACTATAATAATAACTGAATTAAGCAGTGAGTTTTACAAAAATTTTCACCTCGTTTCGCCATCGCTTGTGGAGAAAAAAAAAACTCATGAAATTGTATTCACTAATTGCACAATTTCTCGGGGACTTTTTAAAGAATTTTAAGACCCTTTATTTGCATCTTAGTCTGTAATAATCGGTTAAGGAGTGTATCGAAAAGTAGTTAGCAACATTGATTATTGAATAAAAAAGCGAAAAAAAACATATTTTGGCATCAGTTTTCGATATATTGTAGAAAAATTACATTTTTATGCATTTCACTGATTATATTGAAGAAAAGCCTAGTTTCTGTGGAACGCTCGCACTTTGGATTTGACATTCTTCATTAAATTCTGCACAGTTACTTTTGTGACTTTCCTGGTGGCAGCTGTCAAGTTTTTTTTTTTTTTGAACTCCTGCCTGTTTTGGGACACTGTACCTTCCTTTCGAAAGTGCCGCTTGACAATTACCCAATACTTTTCAATTGGCCGAAGATCCGGGCAGTTCGGTGGGTTGATGTGCTTCTCCACGAATTGCACATTATTTTTTGACAACCACTGTAGAACGGAGTTGGCGTAGTGGGTTGAAGCCAAATCCGGCCAGAAGAGAGGAGGAGCCTTATGCTTTCTGTACAGTGGCAGCATTCTCTTCTTCAAACATTCTTCCTCGTACAGCTTGGCGTTAATTGTGCCCTTCGTGAAGAAAATCGACGACCGCAAACCACAGGTACAAATTGCTTGCCAGACCAACACCTTCTGCCCAACCTTTCCATCGCCACCGTGGTGTCAGCGTCGTCCAGGTCCTGGTAACCGATTTCGTATAATATTTCGGTGCGGGCAGCGCTCGAGAGTCTTCCTTGGAGTAGGTTTCGTCGTCGATCAGGATGCATCCGTCTTTATTCTGTAGAATCCGGTTATACAGTTTTCGCGCTCTTGTTTTGGCCTGAACTTGCTGTACCAGGGACTTTTTCGGCAGCTTCTGTTTCTTGTACGTTTTCAGGGAATTCCGAACTTTGATCCGTTGCATCATCCCGATGCTGGTGTTGAACTGCTTGGCCAAATCCCGCGTCGACGCCGATGGGTTTTTCCTGATGTACTCAACCACTTTTAAGTCCCGACCGGGCTGGCTGGGACCCGTTTTCCTACCGGATCGGGGCAAATCCTTCATGGAAAGAGTCTTACCGAACTTCTCGATAATATTTTTGACACTGGTGTGGTGCACTTTCACCCGTTTTGCAATTTCTTTGTTCGTGACACCACTTTCTGAGCACCAAGTGGGCAGAATTTTCTTTCGCGTTCCCGGATCAATTCGAATCATCATTGAAACGATAAACCGTACCGAAACGATTGCGCAGCTGTTATTGACATGTAAACAAACACTTTCTCCAGTCATCCCAGGCCCGTGCAAATTGGTCGGGGAGGGGGTTTGGGGGTTTCTCGCAACTATTGGAACTGGGTTCTTGTGAACAAATGTTGGAAATAGGTAGCGAAAACATTAGCAATTATTTACATCAGAAATTACTTGCAAGTCAATGAAAGTGCATTTAATGAGTTTTGAGAATATTTCGAGTTATCTAGATGAAAAAAATCTTCACAATTTTTATAAACTGATTAGATGAAAATGCTAAGAAAAATGGTTTCAGTTGGTAATGGATTTCCATAAGTTTCCTCAACCAAAACAAAAACAACAGACTTCGCAACCGATTCTTAGCGTGTACAAAACCATTCCATGGCTAGTGCTACGATTCTATTGACGCCAAGAACCCTTCCAGGTCGGGGCTCGAACATACAATAACTGGCTTGTAAGACCGTATTATGGCGAGAAATATATGCCAGAAAACCAAAGGCTATTGAAAAACTAAAACGCTATTACACCCGAAATGCTGTCTAATACAACGCAAAATGTCCACAAATGATCGCATATTGTGTTTCTAACGAAGGCAGGCATTAGATGTTCTGAGTGAATTACTAATAAATGGCAATGTATACCCAAAATAAATCTTATTCATTTTCCAAAATCGGCTGAAAAAGGTCCTGTCTAGATGGCGCACCCTGTAAATCTGCAGTTGAGAAAAAATATTTTGGAAAATGTCAATGTTTACTGTGTCCATCTAGAAACGATCAGAATTTTTTCTCAGCTCACTCAATCATTTCGAATAGTCCATGATTTCAAACAAGTACCACTATCACTTTGATACAGTTACAGGCGCCGAACCTCAATCAGATCAACAAAATAGAAACATCCCAGTAAATTCAAATTTTGCTTCGCAAAAAACTGACGACTACATTGCCAATATTTTAGGGTCATCTTAAATTTCGTTAAGTGGTAGTACTCAAAAGTTTAAGCACCTCAAAAAAGTCCCTATGAAAAATTTGAGCTAAATCGGATCGGATCAAAGTTTACAAATTTTCTATCTTGAGAAATCACCATTTTTTGATGCCAAATCCCTGTCTGAATTGTCTGAAACGTCGAAATCTAGTGTCATCTTATATTTTTTTTGCATAAATTCAACTCTGTGACAGAGCAAAATTTTGAGATTTTTAGCTTTCGCTGTAAACCCAAAGCCAGTCAGTTCGCTCGGAAGTTTGAAACGGCAATGTAAGAAAATATTTTTTGTCATTTGTGTGAAGTATCAATTCCTTAGTCATCAGCATAAAATTTATAAACTGTGTGCTACCTGAGTTAACCACCATGCGGTCCACTTTAGATAGAGCAATTATGGAGACGCATGGCTGATTAATTCAAACCGAAGTACTCACTTATACTCAATTGGGTTGCTTTCCGGATAGTGCTTTATGACATCGAGAGTAGTTCTATTGACAAGAATGATTTCCGGGAATGGGTTCAAGTCCGGTTTCTGAGATAATTAATTGCAAACTTTCATTTCTACTATTTCAATCATAGGTCATTCTTTAGTCTGCCTTTCGCTGAATACTGAATAGTTACCGGAAGTAACCTTACTCTGAAAACCCCAAGCATTATATTTAGCTCCGTGGTAGTGACTATGATATGTTATCAAGAAATATCGATAGTTTTTATATAACGCATCAAAAAATCAACAAGGTATTATGTTTTGTTTTCCATTAACGAAATTACAAAAGAAGGAAAATCAACTTTTCAATTTGTAAACAATTATGTAAGTTCATAAGAATGTTTCTTTATTTTGCATAGTCGCACTAAATGACGGTTCGAAATTTTAATCACACTTTACCAGTTTAGTTACAGAACCCGAAGTCGGACCCGGGTGAAATTCAACAAGCAATCCAAGAGACTACAATATGCTACCACTGAACAAAAAGTAGCTGTCATCTTCAGATTCGATCTAATAACTTTTTCATTTCGTTGCGCTTTTATTTCTTATCATTTTCATATACAGATTTTCAATACAGAATTTTGATCCTCAAATGCAGATTTACAGATTATTCTCCTGAAAATGTAGATTTGAATGTGGCAACCCTGCATGCTATACGAAATTGAACAAAGCACGCTGAGTGATTCGTTCGCAAAGGCGGTGTTGTTTTCTCCTTCCGTACCAGCACGTACCGATGCGTACCGGTTTTGCATCGTCATTTTGCATGACGGCTTGATAGTTTTGACACGTTTCGATGTGTAATTTGGGAACCGGAAGTCGGATTTAGATGAAATTGCACAGTATCATTTAAAACAACGAGAGTTTTAATTTGAATCAAGATTTGTGAAAATCGGTTCAATAGGTTCGGATAAAGATGAAATTCCTGGAGCATTTTTTTCACAAATATTGCATGACTACTATCGGGTTCGGAAGAGCTTGAAGACTTCATTTTGGCGATAGCGATTTTAACTGAAGTTAGGTCAACACTGGTGGTACTCAACGACTGATACTGGAACGTTCATTGCTGCTTGGGCAATTTGACTCGGTGACAAGACTTCATAGGAGAAAACGTTGGAAAACTTTTCAGAAAATAGCTGATAATTTTCATCTAGATTAGTACCAACACTTTTTTTTTCCAATTCAACTATCCATGGGATTTTTTTTTCCATAAATACGTTTATTTCTTAAGGCAGTTTACATAAGTTTTTCTTCGCCGTAGCATCACTTTTACATAATATTCTTATCCTAATTTAATTCTAACATAGTCACAACGTTTTGAATTTATTAAAAAATATTCTCTTATAGCTTAAATATCATCTTAGGTAACTCGTCATTAATTATGAAATCTACTCGGAAATATTATTTGAACCAAACGATTAACTTCTATAAATTATAAAATAAGCTGTTATTTTCAGACATTTTGTTGATAATTTCATAAACTGTTTCGAGTTTGTTTGTATCATTACATAATTTTTATTCTAATTTAGCTATTGGTTGAACTCATGGACGCAGCTGGGATCAGAACTAAGTCTTAAAAGGGGCCTTTATTAAATTGAAACTCCAATTTTCTTTATGAAATGATAAATAAGTTTCATGTATGAAAGGTCACGACAAGCAAGAATGTCTCGAACTGGGATATTGGATAGTTTACCTTGGGTACGCAAAGAATTTATTAGTTGAGATCTGACATCACGATACTCCACGCATGTCCAAACGACATGATCAATATCCCGATAGCCTTCTCCGCAAGCACAATGATTAGCCTCGGAGAGCCCAATTCGAAGGAGATGTGCATCTAACGTGTAGTGATTGGACATGAGTCTGGACATCACACGAATGAAATCCCTACTCACATCCAGTCCCCTGAACCATGCCTTTGTCGATATTTTCGGAATAATTGAGTGCATCCACCGACCCAGATCATCTCTATCCCAAGATGCTTGCCAGCTGGCAAGTGTTCTTTGGCGAGACGAACTATAGAATTCGTTGAAAGCAATCGGTCGCTCATAAATTTCACCCTCAATAGCACCACGTTTGGCTAAATTATCGGCTCTTTCATTGCCTGGAATGGAGCAATGAGCCGGGACCCAGACTATAGTGATTAGATAATTATTATTCAGTATGTCGTTCAGACACTGTTTTATTTTACCCAAGAAAAACGGTTCATTTTTGCCAGCAGCGATTGAGCGAATGGCTTCAATTGCACTCAGACTATCTGTGAAGAGGAAATAATGGTTTGGAGATAATGTGACGATTACACTCAAACAATAATGAACTGCTGCTAGCTCTGCTATATAAACAGATGCAGGTTCTTGAAGCCTAAATGAGGCTGAAACATTATTGTTGAACATACCAAACCCTGTCGCTTCTTCAATTCGCGATCCGTCCGTGTAAAACATTTTCTCAGAGTCAATATGCCTGAACTTACTTGAAAATATTTTTGGGATTTTCGTCGAGCGTAGATGATCCGGGATTCCACGCACTTCACGCTGCATGGATGTATCGAAAAATAAAGTTGAGTCAGGGGCACTTAGGATGCTGACACGGATAGGAATATATCTTGAAGGGTTGATTTCCTGTGACATATGGTTAAAATATACTGTCATAAATTTTGTTTGAGATCGAAGCTCGACTAGTCGTTCGAAATTATTAATTACCATGGGATTCAGCACCTCACATCTTATTAGTAGGCGTGATGAAAGCTCCCAAAATCGATCTTTAAATGGAAGAACTCCCGCCAGAACTTCAAGACTCATTGTATGTGTCGAGTGCATGCAGCCTAAGGCAATTCGCAAACAACGGTACTGAATTCGCTCAAGTTTGATAATATGAGAGTTTACAGCGGAACGAAAACAAACGCATCCATATTCCATCACTGAAAGTATCGTTGTTTGATACAATTTTATTAGATCTTGCGGATGAGAACCCCACCAAGATCCTGTTATTGTTCGAAGAAAATTTACTCTTTGTTGGCATTTCGTTATCAGATACCTAATGTGTCCTCGTGCATTTGGAATCGAACCACACCCCGAGGTATTTAAAAGTTAAAACCTGTTGGATCATTCTTCCCATCATATGGAGCTGAAGCTGCGCGGGATCATGCTTTCTTGAAAAGACGACTAACTCTGTTTTCTCCGCAGAGAATTCGATACCAAGATGAACAGCCCAAACGGACAAGTTATCTAAGGTATCTTGCAATGGTTTATGCAGATCAATAGCTTTGGGTCCAGTAACTGAAACCACGCCATCATCTGCCAATTGTCTTAGTGTACATGGGGATACAAGACAGCTGTCAATGTCATTCACGTAAAAATTATAGAGGAGCGGACTGAGGCATGAGCCTTGCGGGAGACCTATGTAGCTAATTCTGAATGTTGCCAAATCGCCATGTGAAAAATACATGCACTTCTCTGACAAAAGGTTGTGCAAATAATTATTTATAACCGCTGGAAGTCCATGTTGGTGGAGCTTGTCTGAAAGAACATCAATGGAAACTGAATCAAATGCTCCTTTAATGTCTAAAAATACAGATGCCATTTGTTGCTTTTGAGCGAAGGCAATTTGGATGTCAGACGAAAGTAATGCAAGGCAATCATTCGTCCCTTTATTTCTACGGAAGCCAAACTGAGTATCTGACAACAAACCGTTCGTCTCGACCCAAGTGTCGAGACGTCGTAGAATAATTTTTTCGAACAATTTTCTGATGCAGGACAACATCGCAATGGGTCTATATGAGTTGTGATTGGAAGCTGGTTTCCCCGGCTTTTGAATGGCGATAACTTTCACTTGTCTCCAGTCAGGCGGAACAATATTTTGCTCAAGAAACTTGTTGAACAATTCCAACAAACGTCTTTTTGCGAGGTCGGGCAGATTCTTCACCAAGTTGAATTTAATTCTGTCCAACCCAGGGGCGTTATTGTTACAAGACAAGAGTGCTATAGAAAATTCCATCATTGAAAATGGGTTATTAATATAACCATTATTTGGAGGAGATTCCCGTATAATGCTTTGCGTAGGAACAGAATCTGGGCAAACTTTCCTAGCAAAGTCAAATATCCATCGGTTCGAGTATACATCACTCTCATTGCCCACGTTACGATTCCTCATTCGTCTGGCCGTATTCCAAAGAGTGCTCATTGAGGTTTCTCTTGACAAACCTTCGATAAAATGTCTCCAATAGCTACATTTTTTGGCTCGAAGTATGCTCTTGTACTTGGTTTCTAAAACCATAAGTTTTTCAAAATTCTGAGGAGTTCCTCCTCCCCGTTTTAGAAACGTCTTGCAAGCATTTTGTTTTGCGAGTTTAGCCTCTGAGCACTCTTTGTCCCACCAGGGGTTGGGAGGCCTTCTGTTAGTCGTTGGCCCAGGAAAGCGTTTAGTTTGGGATTGTTCTGCTGCCTCCAGAATCGAACAAATGAGGAAGTCTTATTCTTCAAGTGGAGGGAGCTCTTCCATTGAATTCAAAATACTAGAGATTCTACTTTGGTATTTAATCCAGTCGATATTTTTTGTCAAATCATATGGAATATTAACTGAATTAGCAATGCCTTTGTTACTGCTAATTGAGATGATGATTGGTAAATGATCGCTACCGTGTAAATCAGGCAGTATTTTCCAGGTGCAATCTAGTCGAATTGATGTTGAGCAAAGAGATAGATCTAATGCACTAGGGGGTGCAGGAGGTCTTGGGATCCGTGTCATGCTACCTATATTTAAAACCGTCATGCTAAAATTGTCACAAATGTTTTGTATTAAAGATGATCTGCTATCATTGTAAACGGAACCCCACATCATTCCGTGCGAATTTAAATCCCCCAGAATCAATCGTGGAGCAGGAAGGGCTTCAACCATTTCATTAAGCTGTCGCTGTCCAACTTGTGCTTTTGGAGGAATATAAACCGAAGCTATGCAAATATCTTTGCCTTTAATGTTTATTTGGCAAGCAACAACTTCTATATTAGAAGTTGAAGGGATGTTTAATCTATAAAAGGAACAGCATTTCTTAATTCCCAAAAGCACTCCACCATACGGAGAGTCTCTATCGAGACGTATAATGTTAAAATCATTAAAATTTAAAGCTATGTTTGAAGTAAGCCATGTTTCGCATAAAGCAAATACATCACATTTTTGACTATGCAATAAAATTTTAAATGAATCAAGTTTGGCATGATGCTTCGACAATTCCACTGCAGGACAGTGATTGTATCATTTGCGGCGGGTGATAAATTATCCATCAAAAGATACAAAACCTGAGACAATTGGCCATTGAGCTGATAACTGCTTCAAAAAATTTCTAGCTATTGGAAGGAATGCTATTATGAGGGTCTTTAAGGGTTCAGATATATTGAATGCTGAGAAAATCCATTCAACAATTTCCGAAAACTTCAGTAATCCTGTTGGTGGCTGTGAAATGGAGCCCACAGGATTATTACCTTTTTCTGTGCTAGAACCTGGATTGGTTTGTGAATTTGACAAACCAGGAGGCACAATCTTTGGTTTTGACTTTTTTTGTTTAACACGGGGATCTTTTTTTGAAGATGAAACTTTAGGTGTCTTTTTTGATAATTTGGAAGAAGACTTCTTTCTCTTAACTGACCCTTGGGTAGTGATAAACGAATTACCTTCACTATTTTCGTCAGAGTCAGAGTCCTCTGTTTCCTCTAGATTTGAAAACCCGTTTTCGGTTTCCAAAGGGGGGACATCAATGACCGTTTTAAGCATTTCTGCATATGTGCGCTTAGACCGTGCTTTTAAAGAAAGCTTAATTTTGTCTTTGTGCACTTTAAATGCAGTGCATACTGAAATATCATCATGAGGACTATTCCCACAATAAATACATTTTTCAATTTCCTTGTTGCAATCATTATCTTTATGAGGCCCTTCACACTTAATACATTTTGGTTTATTACTACAGTAAGTAGCTGTGTGGCCGAATTTTTTGCAGTTCGTACAATTCATTACATTTGGAACAAAAAGCCGAACAGGGAGGCGAATTTTATCGACATAGACATGGGACGGCAAATGTCACTCGAAACGAGTCTGATGGGCGATAAACTTTTTTTCCCTCTTCATAAACTACTGAGTACAGTTGTTTGCACTCCAGTATTTTCACACCCTCAAGCATAGAGTTCTTGAAACGACCAACACCATGCTTGAGTAAATCATCTACCGAAAGACTCGCTTCGGTAACAACACCGTCAATTTCGACATCTTTGGAGGGTATGTAAACTTTATACTCTTTAATGAAATGTTCCGAAGAGACAATATCATTCGCGTGTTTCAAATTATTTACCACAACACGAATTTTATCGTTATTTACTTTTATGATCTCTTTGATTGAAGAGTATCGTGATGTCAAACCTTTAGAAATTTGGTAAATGTTTAATGGCTTTGATATACGTCTAAAAAAGACTATCCAAGGCCCAGAAGAGCTCTCCTGATATTTTTTCGTTCGTGGGGGTATAGGATTCATGCAAGGATTTACGTCCATGGATTCATCCATCACATTAAAATTTTTAATCAAACTTTAAAATAAAAAATGAAACCAACACTACACAGTACTCAATCAAAAGGAAAAGAAAAAACTTCTACCTTGAAATTGTTGTCTATCTCCGTTGCACTGCCGTGTAGATCCTCGTTGCTCTAGATGTTCTTGTTGGATGTGATGCTACTGCTACCTGACATCCAGCACCACTCGATTTTCGATTTACTTTTGTCTTCGCCAGCTGCAACCAGCGCAGGGCACCGGTGTATACCTGCGTGTTGTATGGCAGTGGAAAGACCGAGTTGTCTTGTCTCCTTCTTCCTTGTGCTCCGCACCGATATGCTTCTGCACCGAAGTGCCTTCGCACCGGTGTGCTTTTGCACTCTCCTGCTTCTGTGTGCCTTTGCACTCTTCTTCTTCAATGTGCCTTTGCACTCTCCTGCTCAGCACTTGTGGCTGTATATTGTGGCCTGGGTAGAGCTTGGGAAACGCCCTTTGTTGTTTCCTTCACCAGCTTGGCCCAGCACTAGGGCTCTCTTATGCAGCACGATTTTACGTTTTAACGGCTGCTGCCAACAGGTCTCTACCTGTAGTTCAACCGTTGTCGTATTTAACGCGTGTAAACTAACCAGCGTTATTAAACTGTACGCTTCTATACACAACCTTCTCGGTTGAACGGCTATTACTGAATGAGTACCAACACTTATCGTAGCATATTTTGACGTGAATACGTCTTACTTTACTATAGGGCGCCTTTTCAAAATTCTCTCTGTAATATAATGGGCAGAACTTAATCGCGAATATTTCTTGTTGTCTTCAGCGCAGGAACTCCATGCCCTCGAAGTATGTTCAGCAATGTATTTAGAAATTTAATATAATGAAACTGTCAGTGGAATGAGATAACCACAAATAACTGAAAGTTCAAGTTTAGTATGAAGGAGCATTAAGGTGAAATTCATTGCCAAACTAAGGCGCGCAAATATCAACCGCCTGAATTGAACGAATCATCACAGAAAGCGTATCATGCAAAATCTTTCTACTGTAAAATCTACTTTCACTGAAACTGAATTTTGAAACAAAATTGTAAGCCTGAAATAAAGTTCAGAATTCAGACGAGAAAATCAATTATAAGAGCATTTTGGTTATCAATTGAATGACTAAATTGACCGTCTTAAACAACGTGCACAAATGTGTCTCCCTCGTTGCGTAGTACTTAAAACAGGTACTAACTTTACACCAAATACAAATTTAATAACGAAATTTTTGTTTATTATTTGTATTTGTTTATATTCGACTTTTGAACTCTAGCAATTATGTTATCTGATGACATCGATTTAAACAATGAAAAAAACGATTTTCCATTCGGTGAACCCCTAAACAAAGCCACCATTTACCCGTCACTAGAAAATCTATTGGTCTTCCGATTGCGATCTTAATAGCACCTGAATGCAGGGTTTCGCGTTGTTATTTTTAGATTTGCATTTGCAAACGTCAGACACGAAAAAGTAAACTTTTGTTTACAACATATCCAGAATATTTATAGCGTTCAAATAACTTATCATTTAGAGTCGGGTTTTTAATGAAAACACAGCACGTTCGGATGAAAAAAAGAAATTGATTTCAATTCATTTCTTGTGCTGAATTGGCGGAGAACACGATAAGCATAGAATAGCAAATGAGCACCGTCGAAGGAAACAATTATTTCCCTCGTCCGCCAGGATCTCGATTGTTTGCTCTGCACATCCACCTCAATTTATCTTCTTCCTCACGAACCCTGTGCCCTCGCGGCGGGTGTATCTCAAATTACCGATCAGCTGTCTCCAGCTGAATTGCGGACCGACCTTGTATCTTCCCCGTCATCGGTTGGGCACATGCATAATTGACGCCAGGTTTGCGGCACAGGCAATCGATCGGAACGTGCGCGGACAACAGAAACACAGATAGACAGACCGATAGACGCTAAAGTTAGCAACTAGACAATGGATCGGAAAGCGGACTAGGTAATTAGTGTCACGCGAGGACATATCCTTTCTCGCTTCCTTGTGAAATGGTGAAAACACAGACCCCGGCTGTCTGCGTGTTGTGCAAGCAGACACTGCGGGGTGATAATTAATTGAGATAGGTACGGTACCTACAGGGAAAGGTCAATTCAAGGTTCAATCGATTTCGTGATTCCCTTTGACGTGACGTGACTTTTCGTTATGTTCGTAGCATTGATTAATATTTAAGTAGCTTCCGGATCTTCGGGTAATCTACCGACACAAGGTACAATTGTGGCTCTGTGTGGATTCTATCTTTCAGAAAGAATGTTGAATTGTGGGTACATAAAAGAAAGGTTTTTGGTATTCATGCACCTTGAACTTTACGCTCCCCATCGAATCCTGTTAAACACTTGCGCCATCTTTGGTACCAACATTCATCCTCACTCAAATCTATTTTTTTTGGCGGAAATACGAACCGTATAGAACTATAGCATAAAAATCCTCATAACTTTGAAAATTCGCTTAAAAATCACAAATCTAAGGAAGAGATTCGTTTTACCAAATGGCTTACAAATTTTTAAACATTGGGTTGCCAAATCTTGAAACATTACGTAGTAATTATTCTTCATTAGAGACTCGCACAGTGTTATTTTTATGGCAAAATGTCAAGTCTGTATGAAATGTTCATTACGACCTAAGTAACAAAAGTAAACAAACCGAGATTTTAATGCATTTTGTTAGGAATGTCCTAATACACGCACTACCCGAACACCATTTCTCGATTGACTATAGATTCACTAAAAAATCTGTCAACACATTTGACGTATGTCGAAGTAAATGAAAAATAACCATTAATGCTACTTTCGTCAATTGGCAATGTTTTGACCAATGTACCAAAGCATAAACAAAAGTGTATGCGCCGACTTACGAGAAAATAGTTTTCCACGAAAAAGCAGATCTAGTGTGATATTATGAAAGTGAGACTTGCTGTAGAGTATGAGATATTTAATGGGATCTAGTTGCTATTAAGCTTGTTGAAAAATACGCGGATTAATTTAGCAAGAAACTAATTTGTTTCCAATCGTAGAAACCGTTATGAATCCTTCGTCAAAAAAAAGCGAAAATTATCAAAATGCACTAAAAACGAATCGACTGTCATATTTTTTTCCACTTGACATGCAAAACTAGCTCTTACTAATGTTTTCGCGCAAAACTGGTTTTCACACAACTGCGAGTAACAAAACGACGAATGAACTCTGTGACTTTCGCAAAACGACGTAACTAACAGAAGCAAAACGACTTATGTGTCAAGTCAACCAGGAAAAAACGACCTATCATACTGTCCAATGTACATGATGAAATAACAAAACGACGTAAGTGTCGTTTTTGCCTAAAAGTTATCTTTGTACTTGAAAATTGTGAATTAGTAACTATGATATGTTGCACGCATACAAATTGGACGATTTTGTGAAGAGATGAAGTTGTTTCAATTATTCATTTTTAATTAAGATTTAAAATTGTGCGATTATTTTTCAACATCGCTTTTCTTGGTTCAGCTGAAATGTTACATTCGTCGTTTTGAACATTTTATGCAGGAGTCATTTCTGAGATTTGATTGCTCAAAGTAGGGACATGTTATATTTGCAAAGGAAAATTGCGTGCATTGTACAATTTCATTGTTTTTTTACAAAAACGATAACAAAACTAGCTGTCCCGGAGAACTTTGTACCTCTCAAAATTCCAACTTGGATACAAATTATTTCTAGCAATCATGAATTAACCTGAATTCGACATTCACACACGCAAACGCAACTACCAAGCGAGCGAATAGATGTAACTAAGTTCTGTCATCCACTCACTACACAAGCAAGTGTTTCATTTATAGGCAACCACAGCAGCGGCTGAAGACTAAAATGGTAAAATGAGATATTTATAGATTCCTCTTTGTGCCAAATTTCATACTACGCAGAATGATGCGGTATTTTTTATACATAACGCGAAGCCTCCCAATGGCAAACGAAGCAGAAGCTAACAGTTCGGCTAAAAAGTTCGTATCGTTTAATAGAAACACACATTTTTTTGCCAAAATTCGTTTTTATTATTCAACATAATTGCCATCAGAGGCGATACAGCGATTATAGCGATCTTCCAACTTTTCGAAACCATTTTTGTAGTACGATTTGTCCTTTGCCTCAAAATAGGCCTCAGTTTCAGCGATTACCTCTTCATTGCTTCTAAATTTTTTACCAGCGAGCATTCTCTTGAGGTCTGAGAACAGGAAAAAGTCACTGGGGGCCAAATCTGGAGAATACGGTGGATGAGGGAGCAATTCGAAGCCCAATTCGTGTAATTTCAGCATGGTTTTCATCGACTTGTGACACGGTGCATTGTCTTGATGAAACAAAACTTTTTTCTTCTTCAAATGAGGCCGTTTTTTTTTTAAATTTCGTCCTTCAAACGCTCTAATAACGCTATATAATAGTCACTGTTGATGGTTTTTTCCCTTTTCAAGGTAGTCGATGAAAATTATACCATGCGAATCCCAAAATACAGACGCCATAACCTTACCGGCCGATTGTTGAGTCTTTCCACGCTTTGGGTTCGGTTCATCGCGTGCAGTCCACTCAGCTGACTGTCGATTGGACTCCGGAGTGAAGTGATGGAGCCATGTTTCGTCCATTGTTATATATCGACGAAAAAAATCGGTTTCATTTCGATATAACAGCTCCAAACACTGCTCAGAATCATCAATTCGTTGTTGTTTTTGATCAATTGTGAGCTCACGCGGCACCCATTTTGCACAAAGCTTTCTCATATCCAAATATTCGTGAATAATATGTCCAACACGTTCCTTTGATATCTTTAGGGTGTCAGCTATCTCGATCAACTTCACTTTACGGTCATTGAAAATTATTTTGTGGATTTTTTCACGTTTTCATTGGTAACAGCCTCTTTTGGACGTCCACTGCGTTCATCGTCTTCGGTGCTCATATGACCAGTACGAAATTTTGCAAACCACTTACGAATTGTTGCTTCGCCCGGTGCAGAGTCTGGATAACACTCATCAAGCCATTTTTTGGTATCGCCGGCACTTTTTTTTATCAAAAAGTAGTGTTTCATCAACACACGAAATTCCTTTTTTTCCATTTTTTTCACAATAACAAAAGTAGCTTCACTCAAAATGCAATATCTCACAAACTAATAATCAGACAGCTGTCAAATTTATACACGTATCTTTTGAAGGTTGGTACTAACTGAAAATGGTATGGATTTAATTCTAGTGGCGCCCTCTCATAGAAACGATACGAACTTTTCAGCCGATCTGTTACTATATGAAATTCTGAGTGTAGACCAACGATCGAAACCGTTGGCCGTACACGAAAAATCAAGGAATGACATAATTTTGGTCCGCTTGGTGATTGGCTAATGAAAATATAGGTCCCACCTCCGCTTTTCTCGTCGAGATTCTATTCAAATTTTATTGCAGTTTAAGGGGTTACACCACTGTAGCAAAAAAAAGAGAAGGACTTTTTGGGGAATTATTTTGGGATTCAAAAAATGGAGTAATCCGAATTTGGCATAAAGCACTTTTTAATATGTATATTTAAGCACAAAAAAAATTATCAGTTTGAAAAATTGAAAAACAAAATGGCGGCTTGGCGGCATTTCCACGGAAGTGTTGCATTTTGACGACCGGAAACATAAATCAAATAAATCTTGACCAAACGATTCAAAATTTATTTTTGTTTTTTTTTATTCAATATTATACTATAATTTTAAGGCACACCCCCCAGGCTACGAAGGCCCGGCGGGTGGCCCGCATGGTGGTCATCGACTGGAGCTGTCTCCCGTGGGCGGTGATAATGATATTGCCGAAGAGAATGAAAGAGAAGTAAATATTGTGGAAAACGTGGTAAAAACCCTGGTAACCCTCTAGAAGAAAAAATACTTTATTTTCAGATATAGCTAATAATTGCCTTTCATGATAAAGTATTTTTCAATGAAAAACCCGATATTTGAACACAATTTAAAAAATTTTAAGAAATATATCCTCCGCCTTTTTTTATAAACATGTTCGAAAGTATTTTCTGTCAAATGCAAAAAACGGATTTTTTTCATTTACCTCATTGTTTGATATAGCAGTTTAAAAATAACCTGTGTTGAACTAGTTTTGCTCATAACTTCGGTTCAGAAAACGTAACCTGGATGCGCCTGCCAATCAAAAATTGTTTTTTGTGTTTTTTTCCTTATTGTATAAAACCATTAAAATTATTTAAAATTTTTGTATTGTCACAAAACTTATTCAACGTCTCTATGAAATAGATGAAATCAACACGGATGGCAATATCTAAATTTTCAAATTTCCGATCTTCTACCGATTTTTTTTGAGATTCTACGGAAAACCTAAAACTAAATCTGAATTCTAGTAGTCAATTGCGTTTGGGTTGTGCATAAAAGTTGTTTAGATCTTTTGTGCAATACAAAAATATAATTATTCTTAGAGTTTAGGTATATTAAACCAGAATTTTAAAGATTGTCAGTGAAATCCAAGTTTCAGTTTTTTTGTACATTTTGCTCATAGTAAATTTCCAACAAAAATAATAAAAAAATATATGTCATATAATTCAAAAGTTTTTATTTTTGATTTTTTTTTGGCAAAATTGATTTTTTTTTGACAAAATTTTCCTAATAATAGAAATTCTCTGTATGTATTTGTACCAAATTACTTGAGATTCTTTGAATCGATATATATTTTTGTTCATCAATAGATTGTTTCTGGCAATGATTCCAATATTTTGGAGTAGAAAAATGTACATGTCATCGCTTTAATTTTTGAGTAATATACAAACATGAGAAAAAAATGAAAATTACATATATATATTTATAAATTCATCGATTTTTAAAGGTTTTCTTTTGATAGTGCAAGAATGGTAGTTAGACAAAAATTGTAGCTGGTATCACTAGCAATCGAATGATGTGTACAAATATATAGATTTATAAATTCGAGATATTTACGATCATTGTAAAAAGTCTCACCTTTTCTGAGGCCATCTTTCTTCAGTTCTCATTATAATTTAGGGTAGACAACCCTATTGTTCGGTTTTTTCAGTGCATTTTATTTCTAGAAGTAGTACCTTTCCAATGGTGAACAAATTTCGGAAATCGGTTGACTAACAACCAAGTTATGACTCGGTCAAATTGAAGTGTTCAATATTTTCTATGCGACGTTTATGCCTAAAGAAAGCAAATAGAAAAGCAGATAGGGCATCATATTGGGCGAGTGAAAAAACCTGGAACGGGAAAAATCAAATTTTCGTTGGTTTTCCTTTACCAATCGTCTCCTACAAAGTTTTAATGTGGAACACATTTTTGTTTTCTATATAGAGGTGCAAACTAAAAACTCAAGAGAAATACACGTAGAAATGTGGTCAGGTTTTGAACAATTACAGCTCAGTCAATTTTGTACCAATTATTAATATTATGTCACTATTTGATTCGAAATATTTCTACGTATTGATTTGAATGTACATAGCCATGTATTTTTAATTGTATATCATTGAAATGTTGATGAATAGCTAGCAGTGTCCTATTTGGTCTGCAAAAAATCTCCGGCATACCGGATTTCCCTGCCATAGTCGACGGTTTTGAAGGAGTAAGCGATATATCAATTGAAAAGCATCGCTCTGATTGGCCAATCGATCTAAAAGCGAAGCTGTTGGAAGCACGCGAAACTATAAATAGAAGTAAAATTATAGCTAACGTTTCAGACCTACGTGTAGCATGCTAGAGGTAGGTTGTTGCTAGACAGCAAGACAAAAAGTGCCATAAAACGATTTGAAGCTTTAACTGGTATGCTTTGGTCTTGTATCATGCAAGATCGGATGAAATTCCATGTTATGTCGTTTCGCCTGAGAAAATGACAACTACCCCAGGGTAAATTTTGAGTGCATAAGATTAATTTCTAATTTATATAAGATGAACTCGATTGATGATGAGATAAAGTTTATCGCTTCAACCAAAATCGCAGAAGGATAGTAATGGTAGAGAAACGCTATAAAAATAACTGCTTACATACAAAACTTGAACACAAGCTTGGCGAAGAGAAGCTTAAATATCGATATCCGTATCGCAAGCATGTACAAACATATAAATGCATACATTTGGGCTATTGATGTAATTTTGTCGGCTACAAAACAAATACAAATCACGACTATTAGAGTCTATATTCTGGGTTTGCGTGTTCGGTGTTGGTTCCTAATAAAGATCAATCTAAGCACACTCTCGTGCATTTGCGGATTCAAAAGTGTGACGATTAATTGAAAATATCGATCATTAGAAATTTTGGTTGCCTTGTTCCACATCAACGGCTCGAACAACCCCAGGGGCTGATCCTTGTAGTTTTTGATCAATCTACGAACCTCACAGAATTCGAGGGTGTGAAATTTATTGAGATTCGTTGAAAAACAGTTGAGCTATGATAGCTCGAATTTTCGATTTTTGGTCAATTGCTACCCCTGAGTTGGCATCCGTATCCGTCAAATAGTGTCCATAATTTTTGTCGTGAATACGACTTACTTTACTATGGGGCGCCTTTTCAAAATTAGCCATATGGAAGAATGGGCAGAACATAATCGTGAATATCTCGACTTGTATTAATGGCAGCTTCATAATTCTTTCACTATTTCATCAAAAATATGATCAGGAATTTAGGATAAAATTTTTATAAACAACTCAAAAATTAAGTTTTCGGAAAATTAAAAAAAAACGCGGAACTTTTGCTTAGGTTTGTCGCACAAGGACGACGATTTTGAGATAGTCAGGCACATATCTTCAACTGAACGTTGGGAACCGTGGTCGAAAATCGATCATTTCTTCTTGTGCGTTCGATGAAAGCAGACGTCGGGGCAATTCAAACAGCGAGAATTTGTACAATGTTTGTATATTGCATCAGCTGCTGGTGCTTTGCATTGGAGGGAAAGAAAACAAGAAACGAAAAGTGGACAACATTATATAAAATCAGACGTTCTAATGGCTCTAAATGTTATCTAAAGAACTATTAAGATTACTTCTTTGCAAATCGAAAGTAGAAATCATCAGTTTAGTGAAAATCCAAAATAATTTGATTTGCTCCGTGCACTTTTCGCTGTGCGAAAATCGTTCGAGAAAAATGTTCCGACCTGCGCTAAATATCGTACACGGAAAGAAATCCGTTACTGCTGTTGCGATTAGAAAATCATGAAACCAATCATTTTAACTTGTCATGAAATCATGAGCCATAACTCTTCTCTCTTGAAAATTAATCATGGTTCGAAAATGCGTTACTTGAAGAATGCATTTCTTTCAAAGCTCGTAACTCTAATTTTCTACCCGTATATCACTTTGAACCCTCTGCCTCAAAGGATGTGATAGATTAATAGATTAATGGTAAAGCAAAAAGCAGACGTTGAAAAGCAAGACCTACTGAAAATGTTAGTTTATTTAATAATCGTGTTGTTCTACCAACATAACATAAAAATAAAGATAACGAACCGAAAATCGACATCATAAGACACAATTTTCATTTGACAAATATCAATGTTACATTTTGTTCGAATGTATTATTACATATTTGATGTGATCGTTGTTGCTAGAATAGTTGCTAGTTTAATTCGATTGTGAATTTGAAACACCATGTAACGAAAATCAGAAAAATATTTTGTTCAACCACTTTGATTAATTTGTTTCATAGATATAACAACACAAGCTGTATTGATGTACCTAAATATTATGAATAAGACGATTTTTTTTGCAAGAATTCGACATAGAGTTTCTTTTTAAGAGGCTTGATTCACTCGTGTTTTTTCATGCAGTTCGTTTAAGTGTTTAAATTCTGAAACACAAAATCAAAACTGAAGTAATGAACGCAAGTAAACACGTTATCTTTTGCGTCGTCGTTTTTCAAAAACAGAATAATTTCATTTTAAAAGAAGCTCGTCGTGCTTTTCACTGAATTTATATTGCAAAAATGATCAACGTTGCAAAAATCACACACAACGCCTGAATTGATGTTGCAAAAATTACCATCGTAGCAGAAACACGCCTGAAATTATACCCAACAACTTCAAGTGCGTTACGTTTAAATTTCATCGAAATCAGTCCGAGAAATTTTAATCATGGTGTATTATCATAACAAGAAAATATATTTTTTTTTTATTCAATAGTAACATATTTGAAGGTACACTGCTTAAGCTCTTAGATGCCTAAGAGAATGAAAGAAGTATAGAGAAGTAATTTTGTGGAAAACGGGGTGAAAAAGGGGGTATGAGAACGAATGACCAAAAACGATAAAGATCTAATTAGTTGACATCGAGATGGTGGAGAAACGGAGAAAGGGGGAACGAAGAAGTTAGTGACAGCAAAAAGATCTTGTTATTTTCTACAGAGATGGTGGACGCGAGGGATTTGGAGAATCGGGCGAATGTTAGTCTCGAACCTGTAGGTGAAGATTATTCTTAGCCTCGACAAGAGAGAGGAAACTACGGATTACACTTGTATATTACGAAAATATATTATTTTCCCCAAATCATGACTCGTTTTGCTCATTTCTAGAATCGGAATTTTGCCCGTGTAGAGAATTCCACAATTTGGTCCTTCCAAAAGGCAGATATGAATCCTGTACAGCATCTTGATAGTTTCTTTCAATGAAATATGCAAATCCGAAATGAGATAATCGACGTCAAAAATCATTGAAAATTTTAGTAGTGAAAAAGGGGAAAGTTTCGCAATTCACACAATCGATCAACTATCAATTCGAATTCGAAAGTGTAAAGAAAACGTGTCAGTTTTATTCGTATTCACGACATCCAGTTATGTCTCTGACATTACACACCCGTACTTTTTAAATGAAATATTTGAAAAACAAAAGTTCATTTAAACTTATTCAAATGCACAAGAAATATCGATTCTAATGGCTTTAACCTTCTTCCTTGCCAACAGACTTCTGAACGCACCAACGGTAACTAGAATCTGACTACGGTATTACCTGGAGCAACTGTTTGGTGATCGCTGGCGGAAAGCGAGACCAAACACACGAAATCGCACCCAAAATGACCCAAGTGAGGGAAGTGGCAGTTACAACTGTCAGCAACAGCAGCAGCAGCAGCAGCAAGTGCAACAACAACAGCAGCAACAGCACCAGTTACCAACCCTACAGCAGCTACAACAGCACGATAGTGGTAGCAGTAGGGAAGGCCTTCGGATCAGCATGGTCCATCGGTTGCACAGCATCACGGGCAGTAGTGTGTTGAGTGGAAGTGGCGGTAGTGGAACCAGCGGAGTCAATGACGATTCCGGTGGTTGCGGGATCGGTGGAAACGGAGCGAGTACGACGGCTACGGCCGGTAGTAGCAGCTGTAGCAGCGGTACCCCGGCCAGTAACACCGATGCCGGCGAGGGAGGTGCCGGTTCGCGAAGGCGCCGATCCCGGATAACCTACGACCGGGAGCAGGGGGTTAGGTTCTACCGAGGCACCGAAACGACCGACAGCAACGATTGTGATTGTGAAGATATTTGAAGGCGATGACGGTGGCCGACGGATTAAGTCTTCGGGTGAGCGAAGAAGAAAACGAATCAACTGTGAGAAAATCAAAGCTGTGAACATTAAGTTACGTGCAAAGATTTATATTATCGAATATCCTATCTGTCTCTGTCTCTGTTCCAGTACAACTTTAACTGGAGTTACATCATAAGCCGCTGTTGAGCATAAGGTAATTGAAACCGCTGTTCCCCTAGGATGTAAGATCCAGACCATAGTGATTGTAGAAAAAAAGATAGAAACTTTAGCTCTAGATAAACTGTAAAAGTCCTTCAGAAAAAAAAACTGCAGGCTAAAAACAGACAACAAGTGCACAGAAGGCGAAAACGAAACACACACAACAAAAAAGAAATCGAAACTAACCTTAGGCTTAGGTGTTCGTCATAAGTACACACATTTTCGTATTACTAAATTAAGGAAACCTTTCGTAATTCGATTTTATACCATAACTAACCTAGTCGGCTAGTCGGCAGGACAGGTAAGAACTGAAAAACGGCGGGCCGAAAAGAAACCGAAAAAAAAGGAAATTCAAACAGAAATCCAAAAATAACCGTTTCGGACGTAAATCCAAATAAAGCAACAACAGATCCGATCTTTCGCACCTAACCACGCCATCCTTCCTGGAAGGAGCCCGGCTACCGAAAATAAACCGACTCAATGGATTCGCACAAAAGGAAACAGTCCTGGAAATGAACTAACGCCCCGAAGATTTCCCTTCCATTCCGAACGTTATCGGACAGACACAGGTTGGTGACACAGAAAACGAAGAAGGTATCGGTCGGTCTTCCTAATCCCTAATTCTACTCGGTTGCGGATCAGCATTCGTTCAAAGCACTGGATTCAAGTAATTTGCATGTTTCGAGTGCTCGTTGAATTAAGGTTTCAAATTTGCTTCGGAAAAGGCAACTAACGAAGCTGAAACTAATTTCGCAACTTTCAATACATGTAGAGTTCATGATTTAAGTTTTCCGGTTCGTGACAATTTCACTGTAAGTTTTACTGAAACGTAACGTCCGCGGAGATTATATACCTACATACTATTCAAATGTTAGTTTTCTTTTGACGCAACTAAGGGTCGCTTTTCTATGAGACTCTAGGCTAGAGGAACTCGGAAATGATAGAAAACGAAAATACTCATTTTTTCTTCATTCATTCCTAAATGTATCCACAAATTCATGAAAAAAATTTGAGTAGTACTACTTTTACAAGTGTATGTGCACCAAGTAGTAAAATGTCACGTCACAAGTTTACGTTTTCCGGACAGGGATGGCTATTTGAAGCAGCATTTCAATTTGAAGTTTTATTGAATGTATATAGAAATTAAAATTTGAGCCACTATCTTCTCAGTATTGCTTGTGTGCATTTCAGAGTAAAAGTAGTTCTTTGAGCGGCATTTTGGACTCTCAAAGTTATCTCGAGCCCAAACTTGATATGGTTGGCTCGATAAACGAATTTTAGGACAATTTTTCTACACATGTGCTCAAAACTGAACCGATTCATAGCCATCGATTACATGAAATCGAAATCCAATGGACACTCTAAAAAGGATCAGAGTCATTTCGCCGAAAGGATTATTTCGCAGAAAGGGTCATTTCGCCGAAAGGGTCATTTCGCCGAAAAGGTCATTCCACCGTTTGTCATTTCGATTGCCCCTTCGGCGAAACGACTTTCGGCGAAACGACTTTCGGCGAAACGACTTTCGGCGAAACGACTTTCGGCGAAATGGCTTTCGGCGAATTGACCCGCTCTCCTCTAAAAAATCTACACACTGAACAAAAAGTCGTATATATTTTTTAAGACTGCAAAATTGATTTTTAAAAAATATAACATTATATAGTAAAGAAAACGCATCCGAAAATTCTCTTTGGAAAGTTTTATTCTGAAACCTGTTATTGAAACTACTGTGTTCACGATAAGGGGCTGTTCATAAAAGACGTCACGCCGCAAGGGGGAGGGGGTCTTTGCTTCTGTGACAATTTGTGACAAAGGGGGGATGAGGAGTCAAAAATCGTCAAAAAAGCGTGACGTCTTTTATGGACAGCCCCTAAAGCGATTTACAAAACTGAATTCAAGGTATAAATTTGCTCATGGCAAACTGTCTCTTACAAGTAATCGTTTTAGAAATATTAAAAAATATATGGAAATTATTTCAGTTGTCATATCTTCACTTTCCAGTCTTTTTTTTACACGCACTTGAACACCGTCTGCAATTTTTAGCTTGTACACGGTGAATCGTACTCAAGTTTGTACACAAGCGCATTGTACAAGTTTGAACAGCGTGTTTTGAACTAGTGCGCAAACCTGTAAACGTTTGTACTTTCGATGCGAACAGTTGAGCAGTAGTTCTGAACTTCGCTCTTTGCAAAACCCTTTCAACTAAAATTTCTGATCATATTATTCGAGTGAAAATAGAAATATAAAAATATGATATAAGTGTATAAAATAAACCCTGTTTCAATTCACGTAGCGATGTAATGGTTCCTAGCTCATATCACTCATATTATCACATATATTACTTTGGGATTCTTCCAATTACCTTCTCCCGAATTTTGTGGAAAAAAAATTGTTCAGGCAGCAACATACAAGACCTGAAATTGAAATAATTTACAAATCAGCTTTAAAGAGTTAGATTAGGATTTGAGTCTTCATTGACTTAACTGCTCGAAATGTCCATCCATCCGTTAACTCCGAAATCCCAGTTTAAAATTGATTTTGATCTCTATTTCCGATACCTTCAAAACCAGAAACCTGTGATCGATATAGTCGATATGGTTCGTATGGTCAGCCGTTTACGTTACTTGCATCGTCGCATCTTAATGGCATTGTAAAATTTGGAAGACTTATCAACCAGTAGGTCCCAGGAAGTCAAATGCAGATAAAGTTCATCTATTTTGTATGCGACCAGAAGACCATTCATTTGAATCATAGTTTGTAGAAATTGGTTGAAAATCGGCTCTGATTTGACGAAGTGAGATCAAGTTTAAAATGAACTTGCGCACGAAAAATTGTACACAAGTTCAACGCGGCGCATGATTTCTTGAAGACTGCCACTTTGTAATTGATATCAATCAAGTTAACATCAAATGTGGATTTAGAGTTTGAGTTTGATAGAAAATTATGAAAACAATTGAAGAGACATCTTTTTAAATTTGAATAAATCTGATACTTGAAAAATCATTCGACTGTATTTTTTCAGTGTTTTTTTTTCTGAGTGCGCAATCGATTTCCTAGAACTTCTTATTCGATACCATTTTCGTGGTTTCTGAGCTAAGTGATAAGAAAAAGTACATATAAAAAAGTCGTCCATTTTTAAAGCCAGTCTTGGATCAGAAAAATAAATGCGTCAAGTAAGAAATTTTACGCTGTAAGTTTTTGCCTTTGATCAAGCTGCTTCTCTGGATGAATTGCACATTTTAGTTTGCAATTCATTCAGCATTACTTGGGCGGTTGTTAGTTCATTAAGCGAACGAATGGCTTAATACAAGTAACTGAAAACGTAAGCAAGGAAAAAAGTTTTTTTTTCTTTCGATTTGTAATAAAGCGTCCTTTTGGAATCCTCATGACACGCGTTTGTGTTTTTCAGACAAGGACTAATATTCATAGATAGAAGTCAAACCTTGAAGTTACATTCCATTTATTCCATTTTACCATTCTATTTTAACGAAACCAATTCTTAGGAATGGATGATTTTGACGAAAATAATTTCACCGAATGGGTCATTTTAACGAAAGCTATTTTGCTGAATAGGCCATTTTGTCGAAAGGTGTTTCGCCGAATGGATCATTTCACCGAATAAACCTTTTCACTTAAATGTATCCCTCTAAATCATTCACCGGAATCTTTTTGTTGGATGGGCCATTTCATCGAAAGCAGTTTTGCTAATTGGGCCATTGTGCCGAAAGCTGTTTTGCCGAGTTAGTGCAACGTCGCCAAAAAATACAACAGGTACTAGTTATTGCAAAACTAACTCACAGAGAACCGGCGCATCAGGTTTTACGTTCCGAAATTAATTTTTGAATACCGAACAGAACACTGCCACTCGATCATTTACCGCTGTGAAGGATCATTTCGAGCTTGGAAAATCATCCAGTTAAACGATTTGCTATGTTTTGATTTTATTCAAACATTTAAGATTTTGTGTGACAATCAGTTTTTTATCTGTATTGTGATTATCATTTTTGTATTGATTAATTAAAAGATACCGCGCCTGTTTGAGAATTACAAATAATATGTTCAACTCAAAATGGGCATTACAATAATAATGAATAATTGAATTTCGCAATGAGTGGCGGGTACAGCGTGATGGGTACGTCGATGCCTTTCACGCAGTCCGCCAGGGTTCAATTCCAAATCCCGCACATAGTTTTTCTGGCCCGAAGAGGTGAATGACCTTTAGGTTAAAACGTCTATAAAAAAAATTGGCCATGGTAGCGAACGACTTGGTGAGAAAGCTTTTTGTGGATTTATTTACCACCGATTTCGTATTTAAGACGCAGCAAGCGGGCAATGTAACGTTCGCTATTGATAATCTTGCCTTTTCCAAGGTATTCGATTATACATTTGCGTACCTGACTGTTCCGGACGTGGTTCACCGGTAGTGCAGCCCACTCATATGATGATCGTATTGATTCCGGATATGGATCCATGTTTCATCCATTGTCACATATCGACGCAAAAAATCGTGTTTATTTAAGCGAAACAGCTCCAAATAACGCTATAGATCAACGACACATTATCGATGTCGATTCACCGTCATTGCACGCAACACCTACTCCGAAGACAGTTTCCTCATAGACAATTGTGGCAAAATATTGTTATTTCACTGAAAGCTGTTCCGCTAAATGGGATACATTGTAATCAATAGCTCAATTAGCTTTCCCAGAAATTCTATATTCAATCAAGAGAGTGCTCGTTCTTTGCAAAAAGAAAACAGAAGGAAATTACTTTAAAGGGGGAAAATTCCAGATGTGAAATTTTCAGTATAAGTTGTTGTGAACTCACTTGGTGATGCACGTCTCCGAAACATGAAAAAATGATTTGTCAACTTCCAGAATACTCGATTTTCTTCAGTCGCACTGTTTTCCAGTTGCACACTCCAAGTATTCTTATTCGATTGCACACACCTAGCGAGTACGAGGTCCTCTTTCTCCGCAGTCGACAACCTCTTCCTAGTTCTCAACTGAATTTCAGAATGATTCATTGACTTAGGGGTCGGGAAAGTCTTTTTTCTAAAGGAAGAATTGCATAGCTGAAAACGGCAACTTTCAAATTGTTCATTTAATATCTCGCCTTGAAAGGCATGCATCAAAAATCTATCCCGACAATGTCTAGATAAATTATTTTGGAACCAATTGAAGCATAAAAACATAGGTGTTTTAGCGATAAAAATGAAGTGAATGTTATTTTTGTGAAGGTAAGTCGATTTCTAAGCACGCGCCATTGTTTCTGCTCCAGTTTCCTGGTAACGTTACGAAACATGAGAGAGAAATAAAATCGGCTCAGCAAGGCTACCAAACAAGCGGTAGCTTTATTGGATACAGACACATTTTATGCAAACTTATAACCGAAAATATCGAAACTTTTCTGGTCACCCGGCCAATCGCGAGTCATTTTGAACATATGCGAGAGAGCATGGAGAGAAATATAATACGCAGAGCGAGACAAGTGGTTATACGCGACCCAACACATGGATCAATAAGTCCCGAGACTAAAGCAGAGATGGCGCTCGTAGTAAACCAGTAGCCACGTCTTTCTAGAGTAGTAAACTTTGCTTGAGACGGGTCAAAATTTTAAGTCGATCCGACCAGAAACAGCTGAGTTATCGAGGTTGGAGTAAAGTCGTTTTGTAGTTTGTTTAAAAAATGGAAAAAACCGACTTTCGTGTTTTAATAAAACATTGTTTTTTTAATGGGTAAAAACACCGTGCAAGCGAAACAATGGATTGAAAAATGTTATCCGGACTCTTGTCCATCAAAAGCAACGATTTGTCGGTGGTTCGCCGAGTTTAAACGTGGTCGTACCGACAAAAAAGACGCGGAACGCTCGGGTAGACCTGTGGAAGCCGTTACACCGGAAAATGTGAGTGAAGTGACAAAAATTCTAATGAAAGGTTGTAAAGTGAAGCTCCGTGAGATTACTGAGATGACACAGATATCATATGGAAGTGAATTTACTATCCTTCATGAAAAATTGAGCATGAAAAAGGTTTTTTCCATGTGGGTGCCGCGATTGCTTTCGATGGAACAAAAACAGCAACGAGTCGATGATTCAGAAAACAGTTTATTCGAACGAATTGGGCTTTGATCAGCTTCCCCACCCCCCATACTCGACAGATTTAGCCCCCAGTGACTACTGGCTCTTTGCTGATCTTAAAAAAATGCTCCAGGGAAAAAGATTTGGCACAAATGAGGAGGTCATCGCTTAAACTGAAGCTTATTTTGAAGCGAAAGATAAATTTTTTAATAAACATGGTATTGAAAAATTGGAAAAACGTTGGAACCATTGCACAGTGGGAAAAAATGGACCAAAAACGCGACGATTTTTTTGGAGGCATGATACGGCTGACCACAAAGCACTTTTTTGGTGTCAAATGGTCAGTAGAATCGATTCCATGTATTTAGAAGGACCGCACGAAACGCTATCATGTTCATTTTACCCCAAGTTCCCTTTTTATACTGCATTGTATTCTAGCTTAACTATATAACATGAAACCGAAGAACCTGCAGAAGAGCGAATAGAGTGTTTCCGATGTGAAAAAGTCTAACAAATCGATTGCATGTAGTTTTATTGAAAGCAGAAAACTCGTTGCACCGTTTTACCCCATTTCGTTCCTAGTTATAATATTCAGTTGAATTATGATCTACAATCCAAAAGCAGATCCAATGCGATCTATCAATATTGGTTCATGATACCTGCAAAACATCTGTGATCCAATTAAACACAATGGGAATGACAGTACTAGCCTTTTTAACCCGTTTTACCCCAATTTATATCAAAAGTCGTATTTCTGGTTAAACTTTCTCTCGCATGCCGAAAGCAGGCTGATTGCGGTTGATGAAAATCGATTAATATTACGAAGAAAGCCCTGAAAATAGGATTACCAATGAATTCAATGGCCGCACGAATCTTGTTATACCGTTTTACCCCAATTTATCCTTTAACTGAGTCTTAAGATTTTGCTCCACATTGAATTCATTTGTAATCCAATTTTCAGGTCTTTCTTCGTAATATTAATCGATTTTCATTAACCGCAATCAGCCTGCTTTCGGTATGCGAAAGAAAGTTAAACCAGAAATACGACTTATGAAATAAATTGGGGTAAAACGGTATAACAAGATTCGTGCGGTCATTGAATTTATTTTTAATCCTATTTTCAGGTCTTTCTTCGTAATATCAATCGATTTTCATTAACCGCAATCAGCCTGCTTTCGGTATGCGAAAGAAAGTTTAACCAGAAATACGACTTATGAAATAAATTGAGGTAAAACGGTATAACTAGATTCGTGCGGTCATTGAATTCATTTGTAATCCTATTTTCAGGTCTTTTTTTTCGTAATATCAATCGATTTTCATCAACCGCAATTAACCTGCTTTCAGTATATGAAAGAAAGTTTAACCAGAAATACGACTTATGAATTGAATTGGGGTAAAACGGGTTAAACAAGCTGGTACTGTCATTCTCATTGTGTTTAATTGGATCATAGATGTTTTGCACGTAATATGAACCAATATTGGTAGGTCATATTGGATCTGCTTCGGGATTATAAATCTGAATTCAACATAAAATTATATTTGTCGGAAAATTGGGGTAAAACGATGTAGCACGAAGCATGCGATCATGAACACTATCTGTAAATTATTATTTGAGGTTATATGCGAAACATAGAACTGTCTTGTTTAACCAAAATTGGTTCAAACACCGATCAGTAGAACTTTTTTTCTGTAAATTCACGGAAGAAGATGACTGGAGGTAAAACAGAATACAGTTGTTTGCGGTCAATCTTATTAAAAACAATCCATTTATATAACTTATGAGCATGTCAGGAATACCTTCCGATTGGTGTAATTGAATTTTTTCCTGAGTTTCACAGTTAGTTTTCAAAGTAAAGTCAGAAAAAAGAGGAATTGGAGCAAAACGGGCATGATAGTGAATTTTGCGGATCTTCTAACTATCATAAATCGATTCTACAGAAAAATTTACATAAGAAATACTAATTTTGAAAATATTTACTCATGTTTTTTATAAAATTATTGAGCAAAGTCGCGTTTTTTGATCGTTTTTCCCCACTATGCATTGTATCACCCTAAAAGGTGATTATGTTGATGAATAAAAAAAAAATTTTGCAAAAAAAATGTTGTTTCCATTGTTAGTCTCGGGACTTATTGATCCATGTGTTACTGGTCTCAGCCCTTAAGTGTGGGATTTTTCTCTCAAACACGCCGAATACTCGGAATATTTGCCTTCAACAACCATGCTTCATGGCATTATAGGGTAAACGATAGTATATACGACTTGTGCATGTTTGAACCCCACCAATTTCTACATCAGGTCCAAAACTGTTGCCTCGCCATTATTCACTTAGACTTGATAGAGTAAACCGTCAGTTTTATTCTCTCAGCTTCTCTATTAAAACGTAGAATAGCATCTTCCACAGCTCTACGATCAACATCCGTATTGTTAATGTCGTCCGCCAGAACCAAGAATTCTGTAAGAATTGTTCTGTTTCTCTGTCCGTCGCTTTTCGGTATCGCATTTTCGTGCGCCATATTAATTAATAAACTAGAGAGCGTGTCACCCTGCTTCAATTCATCTAATGTCACGAAAGCATCGGACCATGATGAAAATGTTCATAATCAGTTGCTAGTGATCATCACTGTATATTTTCATATTTCGTTGTTATTACGTGGTGATAATCAATCATCAGCCATCAGAATTAGAACATAAAACGGTATGTTACAATGCAGTTACATGAATGTTACCGAAATATTGATTCACATTAACGATTGGCACATACGTTTACGTGTTCATACTGGTTTCGCAACGTCAAATAAACTTATTTTCAACTAGCAACTGCAAGCTTAGCTGTATTCAAAATATGTTTCAATTAAGTCGAACCGAGTCAAACGGTATATAACACTAGGGGTTGTATGGAGCTGTGGTTAAAGGTCGCTATTTTCCAGATATTCTTTCCAATATTCGTCTCAAACAGAAATGTAAAAATTTATTTAAAAATTTAACATGCGCTGCACAGTTTTTGGAGAGACTCCTGCCTAATCTCCGATAATCTTTCAATTTAATTTAATGAATTCTCTTCGCTTTGATAGCATCTTTCAAGGCTATTATAGAATAGAATAAAAGTGTTGCCAACCAACGAGCAGAGTGATTCTAGATGCGATTACGTCTAACGAAATGATGAACTTCTTTAATTTATAATCAGTTGATTCTGAAAGAAACGACTTCTGTGCAAAATAGTGCTATGCTCGTCGCTGCCACAACTGCACAACCCCGGTTGTAAAATAGCCACAGGATAAAACGTACGGTCGCATCTTTCATTCTGTGGTCTTATAAATAAAGCATAAACCTCTAGAGTCAAGCAACCAACCAACCAACGAACCAACAGCAAACGCTTGCTGTGTTGATGTTTCTATTTCTATTTATTGCAACCTGACAGGACACAGCAATCGTACGGAGTGTACTGTAATATATATATTTCACTTCACATGTTAAATTGAATCATCGTTTTGTGGAAGCGTCAAACAAGTAAATACACAACGATGGATTCCATTGGTCTTTTGTTTTAATCTTGGCTGGGTTAACCCAGTATTTGAAAACGAGTAATGGATTACTCTCTCTCTCTCTCTCTCTTTATCTTTTGCCCACTCACTGGAGATGCTTGTATGCTTCATTATACCATGGTGGCACACTGACACACTGAAGTTTGAAGTTTAAAGAGTATCGACATGGGGATTCACTTTGTGACAATAAATGGTCATGCGAATAATCAAATGTTTCATACCTTCAGAGTGCTGTGAATAAATGATGGATCTTTTATCAACACAACATGAGAGCTTGAATGTTCATGGTTAGTTTTTGAACATGGCATTTTCCGTTTTCAACATTTGGATTGCACATTCTAGATTTGCCAATAACTAATTGAAACGACACGTGGAGTACAAAACAAACTTTTAGGTGGTTTCGATTAAAGCAAAATAAACAATATAAACAAACAAACTCATTTTTAGGAAAACTCAACTTTCTTCGTAAAACGATTTATCATTTGCCTGGAAATAAGCTTTTGTTTCAGCGATGACTTCCTCGGTGAAGTAGAATCTTCTTTCTTGGAGCATTTTGTGAAGCTTGCAAACCTGTAGCAGTCTCTGGGGGACATATCCGGTGAACATGGTGGGAGCGGCAGTAATTCGAAGCCCAATCCATGTAATTTATTTGAAGCATTGGTGACTTTGTACTGACAAGAGTTAATCAGGTGAACAATTTAGGATAACTGTTAAATGAAAAATTGACCTATGATCATTTCAAAAGTCAGTTGTGATTTATTTCAAAATTCACCGAGGATATGAAAGACCCTCATTGCTTGAAGGTCTTTTGCTCACTAATTACACCTATTCTTAAGAACGCTTCAATAGTTTGATTACTGTTTCAACCTATCGTATCGCTACAACGTCGCCGTAAAATACAACAGACACAAGTAATTGCAAATCTGAGCGACTTATGACACGGAGCATTGTCTTGGTAAAAAAGCACTTTTTCCATCGTCCTTTGGAGCCGTATCTTACCGATTTTGTACACATGAACTGGCCAATGTTACGATCACTTTTGATAGTCTGGCCTTTTCCAATGCAATCCATGAAAAAGTACCATGAGCATCCCAAAAAACTGAGATCATAACCTTACTGGTCCACATTTGCGTTTCTGGTCACTTTGGATGGATCTCACTGACTGCTGTTTACTCTGCTGACGATCGTTTGGATTCTGTGTTGTATTGTAGTGTATTCATGGATCCAGTTTTCCTCCATTGTCACATATCGACGATGAAAGATCTGGTTTATTTCTGTTGATTTTCTACAAACAGCGCTGGGAATCATACAGGTGAGCAATACCAGAAATTTGTTGCAGGTCTTCAGACTTCACAAACACAAACCAGCTAATAAAGAGACCAATCCAACCAAAGAGCAATTTTCAAAGAGGTCAATGATTTTTGTATGCAATTTTTTCATATCACTGTAACTTGGGAAGTGTTTATTGTAAAAAAAAAGATTATGTCGCAGAAGAAGTACTAGGAAATCGATTGAGCACTCTAAAAAAATGTAAACTGGTGAAAAAGTCAAAAAACACTTTTTCAAGAAATAAAAAACTTACCAAAAAAATTGTGAACAATGTCTCTTAGTCTTTCTCATATAGAAAGGGTTTGCCATTACTGTGAAACCCGACTTCTGAACCGAGGCCGTTGAGATCGCAAAATGTCTGTGTTTTCGGAGATGGCTTAACCGTTTTTTGCAAACATCGATTTATATGAAAGGTCATACTTTTTCATAGAACGCGTTGAATTTCCGGATCTGACCTACGGTCCCAGAGTTACAGGATGAAGTGTATTAACAATGGCAAACCGTCATTTAGAGCAGCGATGTGAAAAAAGGGAAAAATGGCTTAAAAATATTTCAATTTGCAGGTATTTTTAGTTGCTAACCACATGAACTGACTACGGCTATATCGGTTCTCAGTTCCCGGTTCCGGAAGTACCGGTAAAATCGGAAAACCGACCTACGGAGACCCCTTGTGTTGTATAACATTCGAATCGGCTCGACGAGTTCGTAAAATGTAAAATGATAGTTTTTTCTTGCCGCTCAATTTTCTCGGAGATGACTGAAGCTATTTCAACAAGTTTAGGTCAGAGTTTTAATTCAAAGACAAAACAGCGATTTCTTCTGGTTCCGGACATGTAATGGTATAAGTGACGTAACCGACAAAACACTCTTTTTTCGCACTTTTTTCCTCCAATAGCTGAACCGATTTTAACAAGCTTCGGCTCGTTTGAGAACTATTATTGGGTCATTGATGAAGTTTGAAGATCAAATCGCTGTCTCTTCTGATTCCATAAATGCAATGGTATAAGTGACGTAAACGACAAAACAAGATTTTTCTCTCACCACTCAATTTTCTCGGCCATGGCTAAACCAATTTCAACTAGCTTAGCCTCGTTTGAAAGCTACTATTGAGTCGTGGATCATATTCGAAGATCGAATGTCTGTCACTTACTCCAGGTTCTAATGATATAATGGAATAGGTGACGTAAACGACAAAACTTATTACTGCTCAGTTTTCTCGGATATGGACGAACCGATTTCTATTATTTTAGCCTCGTTCGATACTAACATTAGTCTGTGGATCGTGTGGATTACGTAACCCAGAAATCAACTTTTTCCTATCCGCAAAACTATTTCAGAAAGTGTCCAACGACTGAGTTCAAATGTATTATTAATAATATATTTGGTTTAGGAATGTTGCCGAATATATGACGTGAGCACTGAAGCATGCATACCCGAATCAAGCTGAATAAATTTATTTCAAAAATGAGTCCAAATTCGTGTCAGAAATTATCTTATTAATTATCTTAATAAGAAATTATCTTATTATTTTGTATTGAACATAAACTTAGAGTCCTTATTTGTTGTCAATGTGATTGGTGTGAACTAAAAAAGTGAAGAAGTGAAAGCTAAAATAATTTTTAGGCATTTTTGCAACATGAAGATTTGGATGAAAAATAGTCATTTAAACAATAGAAGATGATTCTAGTCACTTGGTTCTATTCATAGTGATCTTCGAAGAACAAAGATTTTTGATGAATAACGTAATTTTACATACAAGAACAGTACACTGCGGTCTTCTTTTGCGGCTTTTTTATGTCGATGTCCAAAGTTTTGCAGTTTTCATGTGGATATCTGAATTTAACTATTTTTGTATGCGGACTTTAGAAGTTTTTTTTTATACGGATTGCCAAAGTTTGTCCTATTTTTATGAGGATTTTGTATATGTGTTTTTTATGCGGATTTCCAAAGTCTTACGGATTTCCGAAGTCATGCAGATTTTTTTTGCGGATTTGCAGACTTATTTTCTTAAGCGGATTTCTGAAGTTATTCGGTTTTTAAGCGGATTTCTGAATTTTGTTTTTTATTCGAATTTCCGAAGTTATGAGTTTTTCATAGCAATTTTCGAAGTCATGCGATTTTTTATGCAGATTTCGGAAGTTATTCGGCTTTTTTAGACGTATTTCCAAACGTATGCGATTTTTTTATGCAGATTTCCAAAGTAATGCGGTTTTTATGCGAATTCCTGAAATTATTCGTATTTTTTGTGCGGATTTTCGAAGAAATTTCCGAAGTCTGACGGATTTGCAGTACTCATACGGTTTTTTATGTGGATTTCTGAAATTTTTATTTATGCGGATATTCACAAATATGAGTTTTTTTGGGGTTTTTTGCACTTATTTTCTTACACGGATTCCTGAACCTATGCATTTTGTTATACGGATTTCTGAACTTATTCTTTTTATGCAGATTTCTGAAGTTATGAATTTTTTATGAGGATTTTCGTAGTCTTAAAGATTTCCGAAATCATGCGGTTTTTTATGCGGATTTCCGAACTTATTCGTTTTTTATGCGGATTTTCGAGAATATGAAATTTTTTAACTTATCTGTTTTTGCATATTTTCAAAGATATGCTATTTTTTGCAGATCTCCGAAGTGATACTTTTTCCATGTAAAATTTTGAAATCATTCGGTCATTTTTATGCTGGTTTCTGAAGTTTTTCGGGTTTTTATAGAGATTTCCGGGGCTATGCGGATTTCTGAGCTTTTTTTTAATGCGGATTTCTGAAGTTATTGGTTTTATTTTGTGCGGATTTTCAAAGATATGCAATTTTTTATAAGGATTTCTGAAATTATTCGGTTTTTTTGTGAGAACTTTCGAAGATATGAGATTTTCCTAAGCCATACGATGTTTTTTTGTGGATTTCGCAAGATATGCGGATTTCAATAAATTCTATTCACGTGAATTTCCGAAGTCATTCATTTTTAATGCGGTCTTTTAAAGCTATTGAATTTTTCATGCGAATTTCCAAATATATGCGGTTATGAAGTTATTGTCTGTTATGCAGATTCCTGAAAGTATGCGATTTTTTATGCAGATTCCCGAAGATATACATTTTTTATGGATTTCTGTGAATTTACGAAGTTAGACAACAGCCGCTTTACATACCAGAACAATCACTGATACCTTTTTTACGCGGCTAGTTTATGTGGATTTCCGAAGAAACGCGGTTTTTTATGCGGATCTCTGAGGTTATTGCTTTTTTATGTGGATTTCCGAAATTATTCAATTTTTTATGTCGGATTCCGAAGACATGCAGTTTTTTAAGCGGATTTCCGAACTTATTTTTTATGCAGATTTCCTGAAGTTATACGTTTTTATATGGGTTTTCGAAATCATTCGGTTATAACTTATTTTTTATACGGATTTTTTGAACATATTTTTTTATTCGAAATTCCGAAGTTGTGCGTTTTTTAAGTGAATTTCTGAAGTCATGCGGTTTTTAAGCGGATTTCCGAAATTATTCTTTTTTTTATGCGGATTTGCGAAGATATGCGATTTTTTAAACTTATTTTTTATGCAAATTTTCGAAATTATTCGGCTTTTCATGCATATTTTTTAAGATATGCGTTTTTTTTTTTGGAATTTCGAAACCTCCTTTTTTTTCGCGGATTTACGTAGATGTGCGGGTTTTTAATGCGAATTTCTGAAGTCAAGAGAATTTTTATGCGTATTTACGAAGTGGTTTGTCGGGTTTACAGATTTCGATAGTTAATTTGGATAGATAACCAAAAACACTAATTTCAGTTTTAGTGGTATTCAGTTTTCGATTCGGAAGGTACCCAAAAATTTAATTTGCACTACAATTTCTCAAAGATGCCTTATGGTCCCATAAAAAATTGGTTAATTTTATCCAATTCTGAAATTAGAGGATGATGAGTTTTTAAAATTCATACAGATATAGAAGGTGTAAATTGTTTGGCGTATTAATTTATGGCCATACGAATCATTTTTGGTATTGCTAGTTCTTGAATACCAGCTCTGGAAGTACCACAAATAATGACGAAAAACTCTAAAGTGGAAATTACTTCGACATCTTATGGTATGTTCAATCGATTGTCACACGTTAAGGTTGAAATTCGATAACGATTCATACAAAAAACACATGCGGATTGATAAAAAAGGTATCATCTCACTGCTAGGTGGATTAAGCATGTTTTTTTATATAGAACTTAGAAGTTATTCCGTTTTTTTACGCGAATTTCGGAAAATATACGGTTTTTCAATACTGGTTTCTTAGCTTTATGTAGATATTCAAAGATATGCGTTTTTTATATGGATCTTCGAAGTTATTCCGTTTTTAATGAGGATTCCTGAAGCATTCGGTTTTTTATGTGGATTTCCGAAATCACGCGTTTTTTGAGGATATCCGAAGTTATTCTTTTTTGAACGGATTTCAGATGCGGATTTTCGAATACATTCGTTTTTTTATGAGGATTTCCGAAGTTATTCTTCTTTTTATGGGGATTTCCAAAGATATGCGCTTTGAGATTTTTTATGGTGGATTTTCGAGATCATGTGGTTTTTTATACGGATTTCCGAAGATATGCGCTTTTTTAAACGAGTTTCTGAACTAATTTTTCATACGGATTTCCGTATAAATCCCTTTTATTTTTTATGCGGATTTTCCAAGTTATTCGTTTTTCTTCACGTTTCGTCTTAGCAAAGTGAAAACGGTTATGTGCCCTAAGTACAAACATAGAATAACCCCTAAATGACAAGTTATTCGGTTTTTGATGCGGCCTTCCGAAGATATGCTGTTTTATGTGGATTTCTGAACTTATTTTTTTAAGTGAATCTCCGAAGGTATGTAGTTTTTTGATGCGGATTTCCAAAGATGTGCGGTTTTCTAATGCAGATTTCGGAACCTTCATTTCACTTTTATGCGGAGTTCCGAAATTATTCGATTTTTTATGCGCATTTGTCGAAGATTAGCGGATTTCCGAAGATATGCGGTGTTTTTAGTTTGATTTCCGAAGTTTTGGTGGAAATTCAAAAATGCTGCACGACAAGAAAAACTTTAGCATAATTCTAAATGAAATGCAATTTATTAAATCGTTGAATTTATTAGAATTTCTTCGTCGAAACCTTTTCTGAACAAATAACAGTTCCTGAGCTCCAATTAGAATTAGAAGAAACCACTGGACCCCAACCCGATCAGATGGTAATAACAGAATTATAACATCTGGAGTAATTTATTTCAGAAATATTTTGTAATAAAGTTTGAAATATTGTTGGCTGGTAAACTGTTAAAAATCTTAACAAAAAAGAGCATTGAGAGAACAAAATCGTAACAGATTTTGAAACGTATGTATCACAATTATTACTGAATTTGATATAACTACAGAAGTCCGAAAGTAGGAATTTGGAAATGGTTGAATGATTTTTTTATTAAACGAATAATTTATTCAGTACTCTGATCTCTTCGTTTAGTATTTTGAAATTCTGATCATTATAGTTCGATATAACGCAACGGAAGAACTCATTTATTTCAATTAATGAACTTTATCATGAGTCTTGCAAATAAAAATGAAACATCAGAAATGATTTTGTTATTATATTGTCATCATAAGTTGTAACTTTCAACCGTTTTCATGTGTAAACTATCTCAAAATAACACAAATTGTTATACATATCAAATGTTGATATACTTGTGTTGTGGTTTAGTTATGTGCATCTGTTCGGGTAGTGAGCCAGTACATTCATTTTCTAGCTATTTTTTATCAAGAACTTGTATTCTTGAAAATAACTAAAAATTTATTCAGCCGCTGATTGCATTAACGTCTATGTGATGCTTTCAATAACAAGTTTAAAAAACCCTTCTTAATCCACCTAGTGATGTGATAATGCCTTTCTCTTCTTTCATAACAGTCTTATGAAAATATGTTTCATACTTTTATTAAATAATTTTGGATACTAATTTTGTCACCAATTGATTCAGATTGATTCGAGTAGTTCACAAAAGCATGCTTCAGTGTTTATGTCACACAGTCAGCATCATTTTTCCAAACTAGTGCTTGACATTTGCGTTGCCTATTTGTATGAGAACAGTGATGCTAATCTAAAAAAAGCCTTCTTAGTCCACTTAGTGGAATTTTCATATATCTTGAAAAATCACCATAGGGGGGAGTACATGAAATTTTCGAAATCGAAAAAAAAATTTTGATACCAAAAGGCTTAGAATTGCATGAAACGTCGAGATTTAGTGTCATCTCGAAAAAATTTTTTTTGAAAAAATCGACTTTTTGGGACTTAGAAAAAATATGAAAATTTTTCTAAGTCCCAGAAAGTTGATTTTTTCAAAACAATTTTTTTTGAGATGACACTAAATTTCGATGTTTTATGCAGTTTTAAGAGTTTTGGCATCAAAAAAAATTTTCGGTTTTGGAAATTTCATGTACTCCCCCCTATGGTGCTTTTTCAAGATCGAAAATTGTCAAACCTTTGAAACCGGGCAGCACCCCTTGAGCATGTCCGATTTAGGTCAAATCTTGCATGAAGGCTTTTTTCGAGGTGCTTAAACTTTTGAGCACTAGAACTTAACGAAAATAGAGGTGATCCCAAAATTTTGGCACCCTTATATATATAAGAGCGGTGAAAATCAACGTGTTTTGTCGGTTACGTCACTTATACAATCATATATCTGGAACCAAAAGTCACAACCATTTGATCTTCGAACTTGATCAATGGCACGACAGTAGCTTTCAAACGAGCCCAAGTTTGTTAAAATCGGATCAGCCATCTCTGAGAAAATTGAGCGCGTTCAAATATCTTCGAAAAGTGCACACACATACACACACATACACACACACACAGAGACATTTTCCGATCTCGACGAACTGAGTCGAATGGTATAGAACACTATGGGTCTCCGAGGCTCCGTTCGAAAGTCGGTTTTTCCAGCAATTCTAATACCTTTCTATAGAGAAAGGCAAAAAGGTGGGTGGGTAATCTCAGAGACATAACTGGATGTCGTGAATACGAATATTTGGAGCCAAATGCTAGAATTGAATTCTGAAACCTAAATTTGATGCTAGATTCTGGTGCTGAGCTCCAAACCTAAACTGGGGAAATGAATTCTAAAATTGATTGTTGAACCGATCACTGAACCTGTGTTCTGGAACTGAATCCCAGTATACAATTCTGATTCGAAACGGAATTCTGAATCTGAATTCTAGTACTGAAATATGTACATGGATTCTGGTACGCAGCTGAATTTTAGCTTCAGAATTACGGTCCCGGATTCAGTTTTCAAATTCGGATCCAAAATTCAGCCTTGAAATTCAGTTCTAGAATCCAGAACCTGGATTCTGGCATGTATTTTAGAATATAACACTGGAAATACAATTGAATTTTGATTCTAAATTCTGGTCCTGAATTCCGGATAGGTATTTTGGAACTGAATTCTGACTTCAATTTCAGTACCAGGATTCGGTGTCAATATTCAGATTCTAGTCAAGAACTCATTTCCGAAATTTAGTTCCAAAGTGCTGGTCTAGAATCAAGATTTTGATCTCAATTCCAGATTTCGGTTCCAAAACCCAGGCTTAAAGTCAAGTTCTGGAATTTTGCTCAGTTCCAGAACTCTGCAATTCGAATCTGGCCTTGGATTCTGGATGAGGAACTGAATTTTAGATCTGGATTCTGGAAATCTGGTCTTGGGTTCTGAAATTTAATTCTAGACCCTGAAGCCAACAAACGCATTTAAACTAAAACACAAAAATCTAATTAATGAAAAAGGGGAAAAGTTTTCTAATTGGCGGCTATCATACCTTCACTAAACTTATTACTTTTGCTTCTAATTTGCATATTTCAACGGATAAGTAATTAAAATAGTACTTTAGTGAGCTTATTTGTTAAATTTTCACGGTTGTTGTTTACTTTTCGGTGTGTTTCGCTCCAATGCGAAGGATCAACAGCTGAATGCCGATGTAATTTCCCTTTTTACCTTTTTTTTTATAAATATACAAAATAGGTATAGAATTCGTTCAAACTTTAGAAAAATTTTCCAAGGCTTGGAGGATCGAGTGACATATACCAATCGATTCAACTCGCCGAACTGAGCAAATGTCCGTGTGTGTGCATGTGTGTGGGTCTGAAGCTATCCAAAAAGCCATAGAATGTTAAAATCCGTCAATTTTAAACTAAGATATCGATATTTTTGTGTAAGCGATTTTTCGCTTGATGATAAAGCGATGTTTCGGAGCAAAGTGCAACACGATTTTCAACACGGTTTTATGCTATTGTTTCTTAGCACCTAAAAGACTATGCTTTTTCATGACGTTCCGATTTTAGCACGGTTCGTTTTTGGCAACATAAACGTTCGAACATGGCATATCAGAAAGATTTGATGACAGCATTTTCAAACTCAAAACAGATTCATATTTATATTGATTCATACTGCTTGCAACAATAATTACTGGAAGAACACAACTTCTTACACCCTTTTACCATTCGAAGAGGTTCGTCGAGATAAGAAAATTTGTTTGTGGAAAATAATTTCATTAATTTTTCTCGGAGATGGCTTAACTGATTTCTACGAACTTCGACTCATATAAACAGTCCTATGCTCCTATATAACGATTCTAAATATCATTTGAATCTGACTTCTGGCTCCAGAACAACAGGATGATATGTGTAATAAAATTAAAATAATGCCACTCATATTGCTCAAACCTCGAACTGGCTGAGCCAACTTTGTCCATCTAACATTAAAGGTCTTAAGGTCCCATAAAAACTGCTTGTATTTTATTCAGATTCGACTTTCAGTTCAGGAGATACAGGGTGATTAGTGTAAAAGTTTCATATAAATTTATCAATTTTTCCGTCATACGATCTTTTTTGGGTTATGCTGGTCTCTGAATACCATTTCTGAAAGTACCATAAATAATGATAAAAACTTTAAAGAGGAACTCACTTCTGCATCTCATGGATTGCTTGATCGATTGTCACACGTTCAGATTTAAGGGAATAATTTTAGGGTTTTTTACTATTTCTATCTTCGATTCGTCGATTGGTCATGAAAATTATCTAAATGAAATCTAAAACCATCAGAGAATATTCACGCAAAAAAAAACATGCGGATTGATAAAAAAAAGGTATCATTTCACTGTTAGGTGGACTAGGCACGTTTTTCAAACGAAACTCACACTGCGAACTGAATTCTGAAACTAAATTATTGAAACTGGAACTGGAACTAAGCTCTGTACCGGAACCAATCGAAATGATGCACTTCTTCACTTCCTGCTCAATCAACTGCGCAGGCTAAAATGAACGTAATATATGTGTTAACCTTTTACACCTAGCTAACGCAAAAATGAAATCTCACTTATTACATGAAAACCGTCGGCTCGGGTACGAGAAACGCGTCCTAAGTTTTCTTTGATACGCGTTGATGCACGAATATTTCAGAAAACTTTAATTTTGAATTATTCGCGATTATGTCATACAACTGAAAATGTTATCATAAATTGATGATCATATTTCCGATGGTATGTAGTGAACATTATGATGATACGTTAAATACAACAAGAGATATTTACCCTAAAAAACTTATCACTCTCTCAGAGGGTAAGTTTTGAAAAGGCACCCCATAGTAAAGTAAGTCGTATTCACGACAAAAAATGTTCTAAAAATTGGATGACCAGACTTTTGTTTTTAATATGACGTTTCCGTTAAATTTCAGACTGCTCGATCGACTTCCAATAATAGTTTCGAAGTTGAAAAGATTCGGAAAAAACTTTCATGCGAAAATTTACACCGCCTTTTTTAAAAATCAGTCTTGATTCAAATTGGTCTCTAATTCTGCGCAAAGCAAATGATTTGTCATACTGAAGATGGGTGCAAAATGTTATTCTAAACTGAACTAGGTGACCTGATTTTGCTACCTCTTCTGCTGTTAATTTGTGGAGTTTCTCAGCCTTAACCAAAAGTGTTCAATAACACCTGCAATCTGCAATCGGGACTGGGTTGAGTTTTACTTCAAGCGAAAACGCAACAGAACTGCAAGGAAAGGATGCCGAGCCTAAACAAGAAATGGTTTGTTTCGATGAAAAAATAATCATTTTAAGCAAGATTCAATTTTCGTTTTCAATTTACAATTGAGATGAAACCAGCAAAACTGCTGAAACGAGTTTGCTCAGCACATTTATAGAAAAAATTGAAGATTAAATTTTCCGACAAATTGTTGTCGTGAATACGACTTACTTTACTATGGGGCGCCTTTTCAAAATTTACCCTCTGAGAGAGTGATAAGTTTTTAATCGTGAATATCTCTTACTGTATCTAATGAATCAACATAATTTTTGCTACATGCCATCGGAAATATGATCACTATTTTATGATAAAATTTTCAGTTGTGTGACATAATCTCAAATAATTCAAAATTAAACTTTTCTTAAATGTTTGGCATTAACGAGTATCGAAGATGAAAACACATGACGATTGTTTGCCTTTCTCGTATTTTGAAAGCTCATAGCTCAGTGATCTGTGAAAGGATTTATATAATCTAACTACCAATAGAATCGAAATTTTTCAACTTAAACGTGTATAGCAACAGCATTGAAGTATTTCAATAGTACACTATTGAAAAACCTGTCTCATTTGACCAATGTCAAACCCAGCCAATCAGAACGCGTTCTGAGGAAGAGAACAAAATATCTGCTGCTGTACAACAAATCGATCGAGAAAAATGTTCCGAACAGTGCTTAATATCGTAGTGAGTTCCTCAATTTGGTCCTTCTAAAAGGCAGGATTGAATCCCGTACAGCATCCTAATAGTTTCTTTCAATGAAATGCAATTCCAAAACGAAAAAATCGACATTAAAATTCTGTATCTGGCTATTTTTATAGCCGTTAGGACCGCCCATTAGTGAAAAAGCTACAAACGAAACCACGTAAAAAGAAACCTCTTAACAAAAATTGGATCATTTTGGATTCTATCGCCAATGCGAGCAGATGTATTGTGTGTCGTTTGCAAAGCTAATTTCGTTTCCGACAAGAGCGATTACGTCACAGCTGCTAGTCGTTTACATTGGTGAAAAAACAAAGAAAAGAGGACAACGTTGGGAAGCATCACACAAAATCAGCCGTTTTAATGGCTCTAAAAGTTTTCTAAAGAACTATTAGGATTTCTTGCTCGCAAATCGAAGGTGAATATCCTCAGTTTAGTGCAAATCTAGAACAGTTTGATTAGATTTGTGCACTTTTCGCTGTGTGAAATTTATAGTAATTGAGATTAAGTGAAGCCTTCTTTGTTTTGGCGAAAAATGTGAAAAAGGGGAATGTTTGCATAATTCATACAATTGATCAACTAATTGATATTCGGAAGTGTTAAGGAACATGTCAGTTGTTTTCGTATTCACGACATCCAGTTATGTCTCTGACATTACCCACCCGTATTTTTTTAGTAATTATAGTAAATGCTGTCAGCACAAACAGTAACAATTGCAATTTTTTTTATAAAACAAAAAAAACTCTTCAAGTACAATTTGTTTTCGATAAGAAAAAAATTGGTACCATTGTTCAACAATAAATCAACACATAAAATTGTTTCGAATGTATTGTTTAAACAAAATCAAGACTAGCGTCACTTAAATCACTGAAGCTCGGAGACCACTAATTTTGACAGGTATCTATTGGAAAATTATACATATGAAATTTTCGCTGGCAACGCCATCTCTGTATCAGTCTCGGAATTTATTGAACCACTTGTTGCATTACCTTACTGATGAGCTCAAATTCGATATCTCCAAAACCAATAACGATCAAAACCCAAGATACGGGCATTGTTTAAGTTATGCATAGGACGCATGAATTTTAATCTAATATCAAATATCTCAGAAGAATTCTCTTGGGATAACACAGCAACAAATCCTTAGTATGCCAGTAGTAGCCTAGCAAAGCCATTCTCCAGCGGCTAGGATCACTCTCACAGTAAATTAAATCTCGATATATCCAAATCCCATCCCAATGGCATCCCGGCCAACCGACCGATATCGACCGCACACCGATTGGTAGAGCCACGAGGCAAGTTTCCACGTGTTTTCGATTCATCCTACACCTTCGCAGAAGGGGCCTCGACCACCACCAGATCATCGTTCAGATCATCATCCCCGTTCAGGAAAATCATTTGGTCCGACAACAGAAACAAAAACAACGACGAAAAAATACTCTCGGGAAATACACCCCGGCATAAAATATTCAAACACTTCCAATCGAATCTAGATATGTTTGGGTATTATTTTCACACACCGTCAGCAAAAGGGGAACCGGTGCGAAAGACCGGAGATGTGCGAAGGCAGCTCAAGCAAACAAAGCAACAAATCGCCGGTTGAAGAAGACCCCAGCTCATCGAGCCCTTTATCACACAATCGGACACATTTCAGCCCTAATTGTGTGATATATGATGATGCGGGGAGTTTTCTTGACCAGATGGAAAAGAAAACTGATGCCCACCCACTCCCAACCACCCCATCGAATGGGCAGATCACCGGTCAGGCGAAGATAGAGAAAGAGAAAGAGAGAGAGAGAGAGAGAGAGAGAGAGAGAGAGAAAGAAAGAAAGAAAGAGCAATCGGTGAACGGGACTGCACTTTCCGACTCCGTTTCCATTATTCACGAACGAGCACAGATGGAGGGAGAGATTCGTAAGCGGAAAATGATTCCACTCGTAAGTGAAATTCAGTTCTTGCCCCGTCCCCCCGGCCGGTGTTTGTAGGTTACGTCAAATAGAATTTCCCCGTACCAAACCTAGTTACTAGCGAAGGGAAGAAAACATTCATCAGAAGAATTGAGAGGCGAGAAAGCAAAATAAAAGCGAAAATTAAAGCGCACCAAGGCAGAACAAGTGAAAAGTTTTTTTTCTACTACGTTGTTACAGTTTCTAGCGAGAAGGAGTTGCCACGGTTGAAGAAATCGGAAAAAAGAAAGAATAAAAACGCTTCAACAAGATCAACAACTTAATCCAATGAAAGAAAAAAAATAATACCAGTCAGGTAATGTAAGCTACGTTAGCAATGTAAGTAAAAACTCTCGAAAATCAATTCTACCTGCCCGATAACAGACGATTTAAAATAGTTTCCGTGAAAGGTTATTCTGTTCAATTTACAACTAGACAATAAAAAACAGCGGATAATGCCGACGAAAATGGTATCACGTTTTTGGTTGTAACCCTTTCGCCGTGTTTTGTTTGTTTTTTTTTTCGCTTGTTTCAGTTTTACTTCTGTTGGGTGGAGGGAGGGGTGGGAATTCTTTTTTTTTTATTTTCCCCGTGCCGGGCCGCTGTTGCTGTTGGTATGCTGCACAGCAAAAGACCGAGAACGGTTTCATTCAGCTAAATTCACAACAAATTGAATTAATTGAAACATTCTTTTACCATTTGCACGCGGGAGCTGTTTCGGTTTGGAGCACAGCGAAAGGCGGGCGGATATAAATGTTCTCTCACTACCTACGGTAACAATGAACAGCTGCAGAGAAAATGGTCGGTCGAGTCCGTGTCAAGGACTGAATTTTTCTATGTTTATTGCGATCAGAGGAATGAGTAGTAAAAAAATCGGAACGGAAATATTTTTCTTCACCTTCCAAGGAAACATTAAATATGTATTTTTACGACCCTGAAGATGATGACATCGTTCTTCGAAACGTTGATCAGTAACACGAAATTTAACAAAAAAACACTTCTGTGACGCTACATATTTCCTGGAAACATATCCTTTCTGGAGTAGGCATGACCAGTTTAAAATCCCGTGATTCAACCTTCATACGGATGTATTTCTCCGCCATCTTATCAAGCCATAGGTATTTTGGCTTCCTCGGTCGAATTTAAACGAGCCGACAAATAATCATAACACATGGATCAATAAGTCCCGAGACTAACAATGGAAACAACATTTTTTTTGTAAAATTTTTTTTTATTCATCAACATAATCACCTTTTAGGGTGATACAATGGTTTTCCCAATTTTTCAATACCATGTTTATAAAAAAAAATTATCTTTCGCTTCAAAATAAGCTTCAGTTTCAGCGATGACCTCCTCATTTGAGCCAAATCTTTTTTCCCTGGAGCATTTTTTTAAGATCAGCAAAGAGCCAGTAGTGACTGGGGGCTAAACCTGGCGAGTATGGGGGGTGGGGAAGCAGATCAAAGCCCAATTCGTTCAATTTCGCCATTGTTTTCATTGCAGGGTGCATTTTGTTCCATCGAAAGCAATCGCGGCACCCACTTGGAAAAAAAAAACTTTTTCATGCTCAATTTTTCATGAAGGATAGTAAATACACTTCCATATGATATCTGTGCCATCTCAGCAATCTCACGGAGCTTCACTTTACGATCTTTCATTATAATTTTTGTCACTTCACTCACATTTTCCGGTGTAACGGCTTCCACAGGTCTACCCGAGCGTTCCGCGTCGACAAATCGTTGCTTTTGATGGACAAGAGTCCGGATAGCATTTTTCAATCAATTGTTTCGCTTGCACGGTGTTTTTACCCATTAAAAAACAATGTTTTATCAAAACACGAAACTCGGTTTTTTCCATTTTTTAAACAAACTACAAAACGACTTTACTCCAACCTCGATAACTCAGCTGTTTCTGGTCGGATCGACTTAAAATTTTGACCCGTTTCAAGCAAAGGTTAGAACTCTAGAAAGACGTAGTTACTGGTTTACTACGAGCGCCATCTCTGCTTTAGTCTCGGGACTTATTGATCCATGTGTTAGGTCTTTGCCTTACAAATTACGCCTTTAAGAAAGGTATAAACTACTAGCCAAGAGAATTCATGAAACCCGTTTGTGTACGTTACATTTCGATAGTCTCTTTTTGAATACAGTATAACAGTTTCACTAGGCGTAAAAAGTCCTAGAAACGCAACAAATCCCGTTCAGCAACAAATATGATAAAATAACCGAATAGCCTTTACCCATCCTGAAACAGATAAAAGGCAAAGATGAAAAAATGTACAAATACGCGATCTGTGAACCAAATGACCCGCTAGCCACACTGAAAAGTAAAGAAAACGCTTAAAAACTGTGTGTTTATTGCCGGTTACTCCAAGATTTTTTCAAATTATGCGCTATTTTTCCATGAAAAATTTATTTGTGAAGTAGCTTCTCTTAAGAAACACTTTAACACATAAAGATTGTTCATTCTACACGAATTTCCAAAATCGTGTTCTGGCATTTTCTACAGAAACGATTACCGATAAAACTGGCTTTTGATTCGGCTCCGTTCGATGAGATCGGTAAGAATAATTTGATGTTTTATTGATTGCTTTCGATGAGAATAAAGAAACCTGTATTGCCATTTTTTTGTACCGTTCAACGTTTCGGCTTACTCTTCTTCGGCCATCGTCGAACGCGTTTACAAAAAATTCTCACTCCTCTTTTTTTATCGACGGCCATTCGCATACTTTAATACTTCAATGCTAGTTTACTATGAGGCGACTTTTCAAAATTTACCATGGAGCAGAATGTGAATTTTTTATCGCAAGCATTTAGAATTTTACTTACGATATCAACATTATTCTTTTCACGTACTATCTGCAATATTATCAACTATATACTACACGAAACGAGATGTCCCAGACCTAACAAAGAAAAAGTCTTTTTTTTACACTGAAAACTATTTCATTCCTCAGTATAATCTCCTTCTAGAGCGATACACTTGACCCATCGGTAATCCAACATTTTGATGCCCTTTGAAAAAAAAACGATTTGTCAAGCCTTCCGTTTCTGCAATGACCTCAGCATTCAACGAAAATTTGTTTTCCTGTAGAAACCTTTTTAGGTTTGAAAATAGTTGAAAAAGTCACTGGGGGCCAGGTCTGGAGAATACAAAGGATGGTGGAAATCAAATCATTCAATTTCACCATTGCTTTTAGGCACGAACGCGCTGGTGTGACATTTAGGATTTCTGGAAATTCAGAGCCTGAGGCTGGTTTCTAATTCTGTTTCACAACTCATGATCGGAATCCAGATCAAAACTTAAGTTCTAGACTTCTTAAACTGTACTTATTCTAAGAATTCAAGTTCTGAATTTATTACTAGAACTGGGTTCTGAACTTGAGTTCCGAACTTGAATTAAAGAGCTCAATTCAGTTTCAAAATCTAGTTCCAGAACCTCAGTTACGAATCTAATTCTAGCATACAAGTTCTGAATCCTGGAACTGAATTTAGGAATCAAAATTTTGTTCCGTTCTATTTCTGATTTTGATCCAGAATTCAGATCTAGAGTCCATATCTTGAATTTTGTTCCAGAAGTTGATCTCCTGAATCAGAGTTTTGAACACGGATTCCGAACTTAAATTATGTTACCTAATTCAAGTCCAAAATCTAATCCAGAAACCATTTCCAAAAATCTGATTTCAGAGTCTAGAATCAGGACTCAGTTCCAGAGTCTTAGTTTGAACTTTTAAATCTGCCTTCTGGAACTTAATTCAGAAACTGAAACTAAATTCAAAATCTTAATTTAAATTAAGTTCAGAATTTAGATGGACCAGAAGCTAGGCTCTAAATTCGGTTCAAATATTCAGTCTTAGAATTCAGTTACAGAATCCAATCGATTGCACTTTTAATACTTCAGAAAGACAGACGTATAATGACCACTAATGAATGATTTATTAATTTCAGTTTGTTTGACGTAAAGCCGCCATAACTAAGTTCAGTTTTTGCAATGACTGAGTGGAAACATATATTGGAGAAGCCAAATGAATGAAAAACTAACGGGAAAGATGATTTATTGGAGAAAGACACGTTCCGAGACAGGACTCGAACCTGCGTTCTTATGCATTCCGTGCATACGCGCTACCATTTCGCCACTCTGAACCTTGTTATTAGACACTCTAACACGAAGTCAGACATGGTAGAACGTACATCAAACATAGTCGACATCCTGGCCTGAGCGGAAGAAAACCAATGTTTGATGGACAGAGACGATGTTTGTATGTATGGTATCGGTCAGGTGACGGACAGAAAATCCTTGATCTCTCCAAAAACAAATTCAATGAAATTATGAATAATTTAACATACATTGAACAACATTGCATCCAAAACAAACGAAAAGAGAAGAAGCGTTTTCGTCTCTCTAACTGCAACAAAGGAGAGTATCAATGCCAATGTCACTCGTTCCTCTACGACAAGACGAAAACAAAATAATGTCAACAGGGATTCACGCAACCCGAATGACCTTAAGGTTAGAACTTCTACTATCGAAACGAAAACAAAACATCTGCTGCGAGAATCAGTCGAATTTCAATTCTCATTCTTTCATCGATATAATGAAAATATGATGTTTGGTTATGAAGAATGTCAAAATATGATAAATCGAAGTTTCCTCTCATATAATTTATTTTACCCCGGCTTTAACCTTTTTGATCATTCACCAGGGGGTAAGTCGAAGTAATTACACCCTGCAAAAACATTTAATATTGTGGGGAAAAATTACATGACATGATATTTAATGAAATAAAAAAAATAAATACTGATAGAGACTGCGGCGACTTGAACCAATAGTCATTGGATTACAAAGTACACCCGTTAGTCAACTGAGCTACAGAAGCACACTTCTGCTTGACTGGTAAATGGTACGTATAAATTCAAACAGAAGCACCTTGACATTTTTGTTTCATGACATCGGAAATACGATAAGCAATTTTCGATTAAATCAACAGTAGTATGAGATAACCATCTTCTATGTAAAGTTTTTAGTTTTCAAAATCTTTAGGAATCAATGGATATCAAATGGAGAAACGCATCGCGAGCTAGGGTTTTTTCATGCACGGACGACGATTTTGAACACTCCCGCGTTTCAGAATTCAGGATTTGGTTCAGAATCCAGCTTCAGTACTCAGTTACAGAATTAAAGCTCCAGTTCCAAATTTCTTTTCGAAAACTAAGGTCCAGAATCCAGCTCCAGAACTCAGCTCCAAAATTGTATTGTCTTAGGCTGCAGACAGAGTGGGCGCGAGAAGCTGAGCCGAGCAGGTGACTGACATTAACAAACCAAGAGCGGGAATAATACATACTAGCAGCAAATGAACCCCGGCTTTAACAAAGGGACCCTGTCAGAGTACAAGCGAGAAATCTGCTCAGCTTTCACTCTGACAGGGTTCCTTTGATATACTGTAAGTACATTTCTCGCTTTAGTCAGCGCCAAACTCGGCTCAGCTTCCGGCCTCTACTCTGTCTGCAGCCTTACTCTAGCCCGTCGTGGCAGTTTTGATCAGTTTCGCGTTCCAGAATCCAGGATTCGTATTCGAAATTCAGTTCCAGAACTCAGTTCCAACAAATTTCTTGCTCGGAAAACCGGGCTTTGAGCATTCCCACGTTTCAGAATCCAGTACTCAGTTACAGTGTTACAGTTACCAAATTCAGTTCCAAAATCCAGATTCATAATTCAGATCCAGAATCCAGGTTAATTTTGTGCCAGAATCCAGATCTGGAAATTAATTTAGTTGAAAATACATTTCTTGAATTCAATTTCATATTTAAGTTCCAGAATTCAGCTTTGGAAGCCAGGTCCTGAATTCATGTCCAGGAAACATTTAAGTTCTACAACTCAGTACCAGAATTCAGTTGAAAGTTCCGTCCGGCGCAAATTCCATTTGTGTTAACGAAGTTGAAGTTGGATTTTGGACTGAGCCTGAAATTACCAAATTACTGATCCAGGCCTAGATCCTGGTTGTGGAATTGCACCTACCATATTACTGATCTCGATTCTCGATCAAGGATTTAGAAATCCAAATCCTGTATCTGGAACTAGAACCGGGCCTACACTTTCCATGTTACTGATCCAGTTTTCAGATCCAGTAATACGGTAGCATCAGATCCAGTTCCGGCACTTGGATTTGGGCCAGTAATAAGTCCCGCCCCAACTGCTTTTTCGTATTGCACTCGACAGTATTTAGCGCCAAACGACTTCTTTTATTCGTATTCAGGTCATCCGGTTATGTCTTTAAAATTACTCACTCGCCTTTCTTCTTAGTTATCATTTAAACGGCTGAATGTAAAAATCAGATAGGTGCAACTAAGTTTAGAAAACTCGTTTATATATTTTCAAGTGCAAAACTCGGATAAAAACATTGAGAGCAAAAACCAAACACGGATTTTCGAATGCAAAAGTCGATTCGAAACATTTCTTTTTTGCAACTTTGAATGCTGAAACCGAATAAAAACATGTGTTCGGAAGAATTGACTAAGTTTTAACCCGGTTTTGGTATTCAAAGATGATTGGTTTTAAAACGATTGTTGCATAGAAAAATTCTCCCGGGTTGGCGGTTCAATGCACAGGACGCTGGTCTTACAAGCCAGTTGTCGTATGTTCGAGCCCCGATCTGGAAGGATTCTTAGTGTCACACTAAGAATCGGCTGCGAAGTCTGTTGAAACAGAAAGGCCAAATTCCACAAAAGGAATGTTATGCCAGGACTTTGCTTTGCATAGAAAAATCCAAGTTCACTTTTTGCTGCTCTCTCGCTTATGCGTTTTAAATCGGGATTTTTGGACTAAGTTTCACCTATCCAATTTTTGCAATCAGCTTATTCGTTTCATGGATATTTCAAGACAAAATTAGAACAAATTAATGACAAAACTTATTTGTAAATTTTATTTTCCTTCATACCGACATCACAAATAATAACAAAACGATCGACTTGAGCCGTGGGTTGTCATGGGAGCGGTTCACGTCACCGAAAGCCGTTTAGTCGAAAGTCATTTCGCCGATGATCTGAGTCAAAGTCAGCATGTGTAATCGGTTCACTACAAATGTGACTTTGATCTGTTAGAACCAGATCAATTGTAGATGGGTTTTTCACGGAAGAGAAACAAGTCGGATTACTGGGATGAAGAACTGTAAAGTAACCAGCTGAGAGTTGATTATGAAGTATTTTACCATTACTGTTATTTTGCCTACAATTCCACTGGACATGCTTAGCATTTAAGTCCCCTATTACGAAAAATTTCGGTCGATACCTTGTGAGTTTTTGCAAATCGCCTTTAAAGAAATTTAATTGTTCGCCGGTGCATTAGAATGGCAAATATGCTCCAACGATGAAATAAATTCCATGAACGGTTTCAACTTCGATTCCCAAGCTTTTAATAACTTTAGTATTGAAAGAAGGTAAAATTCGATGTTTAATTTGCCGTTGGACAAAAATGTCAACTCCACCACCCATTCCAGTAAACCTGTCAAATCGATGAACCACATAATGTGGATTACTTTTCAATTTGACATTTGGTTTAAGGAAAGTTTCTGTCACAATGGCAATATGCATTTTGTGAACTTTTAAAAAATTATAAAATTCATCTTGACTCGATTTCGAAGATCGAGCATTCCAATTTAAAATATTCAAATAATTATTTAACATCGCTGTTAAATTTTAAATTCATTATAATATTATTTGCAAATTACTATCCGATTTGAAATGCTTCAAAAAGTGATGAATTCGAATTCATTCGGATGATCATTTGAAAAAGTTGATCTTGCAGGTAGATCATTTTAGTTTCAGTTATATCGCCTAAATCGACTTCATTAAAAGAATCGAATGGCATTGAAGACATATTGGTAGGTAGACAGCCATTAGAAGAAGATAATATGGCCGATCTACCAATTAATCAATTGTTTTCGTTAGAAGATGAACTGCAAGGCGGTCCTGTGTTTTGATTATTTTCATTAGAAGAATTAAGTGGTAGATTTCTACCTGTTACACTAGCGTAACTGACATTAGAAGAAGATGGTGACAAGGTCGATCTACCTGTGAATAAATTGTTTTCGTTAGAAGACGAATTGGAAGGCGTACCTGTTTTTTAAGGTAAACTTAAGGTCGTTGATTTGACTTGTTGTCTAAGCGAAAAGCATTTTTGAAATGAATGAAATTTTAAATTAAATTAACTTGGCTAAACTAGTCTTCGATTAGACTCCTAGTTTGGGAAAGTCTTGATAAAAACTGATTTTGTGGTAGTCTTAATAAACACTGATTAGTACGAAGAATAGTTCTTTGAATAGCTAGCCTTAAAAAGGCTGATTAATTTCTTAGTCACTCTAATATCACTCTTTGTATGGCCTTGAGAAAGGCTGACTAATTGTCTTTAAAAAGACTGTTAGTGATTCAGGTAGCCTTGAAAAAGACTAAAGCCTTGAATCAATGAAACTCTAGGTAGCCAGAAAAAATTTCCAGGAGTCAAGAGCTATACGCGTGCGGTGCGAACGACTGTTCAACACCGACTGAGTTGCCGTATGTTCGAGCTCCGATCTGGAAGGATTCTTAGTGCCAGTAGTAGAGCTTAAAATTGTCACGCATTCTCAATGCGTGAATCCGATCCAATATTTTACTGTCTCATTCGTAAATGACCGACACCAAAACAAATGAAGAAAGACGAATCATTCTCGATTCTCATGCAAACAAGAGAGAGTATAATTGCCAACGTCACACTTTCCTCTATGACAAGACGAAACCAAACTAACGAGCATCAGCAGAATTTCAATAATCATTCTTTCATCGATGTACTGAAAATCTGTGACGCTTGGCTCTAAATAGTGACTAAAATATGACAAATCGAAGTAATTACATCCCAGAACCTCTTTGGAAACCAAAACTACTACAAATTCGAGCACCAACAGGTAAAAGTTATTGTGAAGCCTTTTTCTGTCATTTTCGATTCTCACAGCTTCGGTTGAATATCGACTATGGGATTTTCACTGAAAACTGCAAATGACTGAAAGGACAAATGAAAGAAAAAACACAATTTTGAAACTACTGTCCCGCTTATGTCATTGGCTGGACATGGATTTCGTTCTCATAGTTTGCAAGCGAAGCTGAGAGTGACAGTAATTTCTCGCCATTTTCGTCTATTTCAGTCAATGAAAATGACTTTCATTAGCTCTGGTCAGTAGAATCTTAGTACTAGCCGTGCCATGATTCTGTACGCTAAGAATCGGCTGCCAAGTTTGTTGAAACAGAACGACCAAACTCCACGAAAGGAATGTAATGCCAAGACTTTGCTATGCTAATTAGGCTTCATGAAGAAACTACGAACTTTTTAGTTTACGAACTGTTTTGAAATTTGTCTATAGTTATAGCTTGTCGTTTATGTTGAGAAAGTTATCCCTTCGCGATAGCTCGATACTGGTTAGTTTGGTGGATTCGCCTCCTTCGGAAAAACATGTGCTCCATTCTCTTTATACCATTCCAAAACATCTTTGTCGTAGTGACAAGATGCTAAATCAATCCAGAATAGAGAGAGAGATAGAACGTCATGGCTACGTAGGAATGTTAACAATCGCTTCTTTAGGCATTCATTCCGGTATAATTCCTCGCTAACCGTTCCGGTAGTAATGAAACTTTGGCTTGTTCGTCCACAGCTGCATATTGCTTGCCAAACTAAATATTGTTTCAGGACACATAACCTTTTCATTCGTCGCGAAATGTTCCTCCACGCCGTTCGCAGTATAGAACAACATTTCGGAAAACTGATTTCCAGTACATAAGTCCATTATCATGCAGGAAAAATTCGCAGTCAAATATTCGCCATACAATTTACGAAACCGGGTTTTAGCCGTTACATTCTGTTTATTATAACGGTTCGGTACAGCTTACAGGAGACATTTTTTTTTCTTCTTCAATATTTGCAACATTGGCTCTAATAAAGAATAATTACTACATAAATATGATAAATTGGGCAACCTCTTGGTTTTTTTGAATTAAGACAAATGTAAAATTCGGTGAAATGTCATTTGGCAAAAGGACTTTCTTTTACTTGACTAAATTATAACACAAAGTGGATACAAGCCAAAATAATTACATTCGCAGGGATGTAAAATGTACAAAGTTTCGATTGGAATAGCATTGAAAGTTCGGTCACATATCGGCTATACTAATTGTTTGTACTAGGACCTGTCTGTCTGTGGTCTTCCCCGGTAGCACCTCTAGAACTCTAATTATCATTTACTGAAAACCACACAAAACCAAAGCCCCGGTACTACATTCTACAACCTGGCTCGTTTTTCAATCCAAACTGATCTCGTAGTACAAAGAGTACCGGTTGCTCTGGATTTATTTACCCTTGGGACAATTGCAGTGGACAACAACACAGACAAAAAAATACTTTTAACGAAAGCTCTCATTACATTTACAAGCTATGCTATGTTAGTTTTTTTTTGTTTTGCCTTGAACCATCGTAATGATAAAATTCCATTGCTATCCAGTGAAGCTGCTCTTCTGCTATTTTCGCTCCATCTATACTGAAATGCAAATCCCAGTGCAGCATATTATCCGTTCGCCATCGCCATCACCGCGCTTACATTTTTAACGAATGCAGATTTTTTTTCATTCTATTTTCTTTTCTACCTTTCCTCCACGGGATCCACCACCATCATGTTTTGTATCCGCGTTCGCTGTCATAGCAATCAGATTGCTCATTATTTCCTCCCCGTTCCAGTGTCGCATAATCCAGTAATGTTGCAGAGGGGCAAACTGCAAGACTAGCACGGGATCGACGAAAGACAGATGATTATAACCTTTGTGCAAACTTAAGAAGGCCCCTGCAGGCCCAAAAAAAAACTATTCGAACGTGCTAAACGAAATCTGTACAGAACCCAGAGATTCATGTTATCCGTTTTACGTGACTCCTCCTCGATGTTCCGCAGTGCGAATCGGAAAGCAATCTTTCAGGGGGGAGAAAAATTAAATCACTGTCTGGATGGAAGCAGACAAAAAAAACGTCAGACCCCTCGAACCCGCGGATTACCAGCACTAATTGAATGTTCGTACGTGTACTGCGTGTTAGCCAGTGTGAAAACCATATATCCGTATCAACGTAATACCGAAATCTATGAGAGCATAGTGAACCCCGGACCTAAAGCAAAGATTTCTTCGAAAATATCAAAAATACATGAACTGAAATAAATGACACACATGTATTAGTAAAATTTCGAGATAGAGAGAGATAGAGAGAGAAAAAAAAAACAAAACAAAATCCAAAATAGCCTAGAAAATATCGTAACTGAAATTCAAACTTAATTCAAGTGCTTTTCCCCTAGCTCCAATTGTTTTCCTTTTTTTTTGCTGCCGTGAGTGAGGCAGAGCCCAATTGAAAAGTAATTGCCAACAGTTTTATTTTTACTACCACACTTTTACTCGCGCCTGTAAATTAAATTACGGTATAAAAAGAGAGATTGTGAATGAATGCAAATTAAAAATGAGAGACACATGCAACAAAACGCAAACAAAAAAAAAGTGCTCCGCGCCACAAACGAAATAAAAGAAGAAAAATTCAATTATTATCATGCAGAGAACGTCTCGAATGTGCGAGCTGTTCAAGTGTGACTTGTAGAGTGTAGAGAACGAGTAGTAGGAAAAAAAATCCGTTTTAATGATAAAGCAATAAACTGTACGATCAGGACCGTGTGGTGACCGTAGTAAAGAGAAAGCTAGAGATATAGTTAGTGTGGTACGAAGTGGACACGACTTTTCGTGAGCCGAATCGGATGATAGACAAATGGACGACGGGTGGTATGTGAACAGTCGGTGAGTTTTTTTCTTTTCGCGTATGATCATCGTTATACATTTATAATGTAATGCATTTTAATTTTATTTCATTTTCTTAACTTCAACTATAGAAACGTTCCCTGAAAGAGGAAAAGAATTTCAGCAATAACAAAAATTTCACAGAAATTCTGAAACAACAACAGTTTTCGATGAACCATTTTATTTGTGTTAAAACTCTGGGCAGCCAACTGTCGAAACTCAACATTATGTTTCCCAAACAATAGTAGATCGTACGATTCAACCGAAACATTTTTTGTGTTCAAACTCTGGGCAGCCAACTGCCGAAATTTAACAGTACGTTACCGAACAATTGATTGTTCGGGTATTTCCAAAATCTCTTTCTTGTGGCCAAGACGAGAATTTAAACACACTATTAAATGCAAAACACAGACCTTGCTGTTGTTTTGATGACAATCTTGCTTTTCTTAGCATCTTCGAAAAATCAGGGAAAGTCAGGGAATTTAACCTGCATAAAATGAATTTTCAGGAAATCAAACGGATAACAAACGCATCAATTTATATACAACGATTTTTTTTTCTTTTATACGCTAACTTTCCAGTTCCTAACAGTTTGTTCGGACCCCGACCACCAGCCATGCAATGGTTCTATACGTTAAGAATCGCCAGCGAAGTCTGTTGAACCAGAAGGTCGAATTCCATACAAAGAATCTATTACCAAGGCTTTTCTCCGTTGTCTCACCGAACATCGGCAAAAATTTATTTGTGTGATCAAACTCTGGGCAGCCAACTGTCGAGACGTAACAGTACTTTTCTCAAACAATAACGCTGTATCAACTGATTTAATTTCATTTCCACGACTCGGTAGACAACTCCATAGTTCAAGGCGAACAGTGGAGTTGTTACGGTTATAAAGACTGTCCCAGAAAGTATGGACGCACTTTGATTTCGCTGTAAATAATTCACAAGTGTTAGATATTCAAATTTTATTCGATATACTGATAATATTAGACCACAAAAACAGACTATTATTTTCAACATTTGCTACTTAGCCATTGTAGACTAGCAGGCGCACCTTCTTGCGAACGTTGACACTTTTTTCCAATCTGTTGAATGGTTTCGGCTGCCGAGACATGTTTCCTAAGATGTGCCTTCGTTGATGCCCAAAATTTCTCACTTGGTCGAAGTTGTGGGCAATTTGGTGGTTTCATGTCTTTTGGGACGAATGTGACATTACCATTCTACCGTTAATTTCGAGTAGTGGCAAGAAGCAAGATCTCGCCAGAAGACAATAGGATCCTTGTGGCTTCGAATCATGGGTAGAAGTCGTTTTTGTAAACATTCTATGATGTATATTTCGCTGTTCATTGAAGCAGTGGCGATGAAGGGTTTCGAAATCTTACCGCAGCTACGAATTGCTTGCCAGACCATAGCTTTCTTACCAAATTTTTTGGCTTCAATCGATGTTTCGGACTGATTTAACACTTGCCCTTCTCGCACCGTATAATATTGTGGTCCCGGCAAGGATTTGTAATCGAGTTTCACGTAGGTTTCGTCGTCCATGCTTTCAAACCCTCGGCCTGATCGATGCTTCTTGTTTCGGACTACGTTTCGGTTGTTTCTGCTTCTTATAGGATCGAAAATTCAAACGTTCTTTAGCACGAAGAACATTTGACTTCGAAGTGCTCACTTTTTTGGCCAAATCCCGCACTGCTCTTTTGCTCGAACGCCTTCAGTATACGTTTGTCCAACTGAGGGTCAGCAGGACCTTTTTTTTGACCCGTTTTCGGTTTATCCTCAAAGGTGTTATCCTCACCGAACTTCCTGATTGCATTTCGCACGGCTCTTTCACTTTCTCCTTCAATTTTTGCTCTCTTTCTCAGTGACAGTCCGCGTTCTGTGCACCATTTGAACACAATTTTTCGACGTTATTCTGCTGAAAGTCCACGCATTTCGAAACAAACTAATGAAAACGAATAAACAACTGCACAAGTGGTTAGAGAAGAGTGTAAACAACAGGACGCAGCCATAAAAATTGACAGATTCTGAACCATTGCAAAATGGCAGTGGTTTTTGGTTGCATCCATACTTTCTGGGACAGTCTTTAGGATCGTTAGACAAGTACAAGTTAGCACAAGTGACGTAACCGACAAATTATTTCAGATAGTGACCTATGATCACGTTCAAATGTGTTATTGCTGATAGCTTGGTCTGAGAAATGTTGCCAAACATGTGACGCTGAAACATGCTTTTGTGAACTACCCGAATCAATTTGAATAAATTGGGCTTGAAGGTTAGCCAAAATTAGTATCAGAAATTGTCTCAATAAATACGCGAACAATATTTCAATGAGACTGTGTCGATGAGAGAGAATTAAGAACAGTTTACTTTCAATAGTTGTGCTTAATTCTACGGAAGAATTTATTTTCATCCGTTTTTTTAGCGTTTATGATTAGTTTTATGAGACAAAACCTTGCCTTTTAAGCCTATAGTTTGGATGAAATAAATAAAAAATTTTGTATTGTCGATTAATCTACAATTCTGCTCTTGCAGTATGTTTGATAAATGAAAGAAAATTACTTAAAATGATCGATCATTTCACACCTGATTGCACCTGATATCACACTTCAAATTCAGCACCTGATATCACACTTCAAATTTAAGCAATAAAAAAAAAATTTTCTCGGCAGCCTGCTGACCAGACCATCCAATCAACAAATTTTGTTCGTGGAAATAATATATAATCGAGACGCGTGTGAGCACCTTTGCATAGTAACTCCTAAAATGGTTTGATATAATAGAACAGTACATGTTAGATAGAGCCTTCGAAAGATTTCGAAGGTCACCAATATGAATCTATTCGTTTTCATAAACCACTCGTTCTGACGTGAATACATCTAGAATAATTATGTAGAAAGTGATAAGTTTCTAGAGTTTCACTAGGGATAACGATACAATTGTTCTTCCGTACCAAATAAAATTTATTTAGTAATTTATAATCGATTTGGATAACTACCAATCAATTCGAAAACATTCGAAAAATCTGTTCGAAGTGGCCATGTTTTCACGAGCCAATCACAGCACGACCCGTAATGATGTCATTCTCTAGATTCTTTTAACACGGCCGATTCAGCTCAATCTATGTTAGGCAATGAATAAGAGCGAATACTTTTACGGTACACTGTTATTCTCCCTCTAATATGTGAGTTCGAACGAGTTTTCGGTGACTTGATCAAGTATTATTTGATTTCTTTTGTCGCACATTGGTTCTGTTTGTGAACACCGGCTTACTACACATTTTATTTCCCTGGCAAATAATAAGCAAATAAACGGCAAATAAGTATGCATTTCCAATGAAAAATTTTGCGTTTTGCTGTCAACCTTTATCAGTTCTAAATCTGTTAGTCATAGAACAAAGATATGCGGGTTGCAAGATTTTCATTCAAATTGACAGTATTGGTCCTTGTCAAAAATTATTATACTCGTATTTCAGGTTTAGCGATCCGCCTAATGTTCCCATGCAGCTACCTCATCAAGAGAAAGTGACTTCGAATTTCAGAACTACTATTTACATTAAAAAATTCTGATGACAGATTGGCGCCAAAGCTGGAGCTATTCGACCAACAAGTGTCAACTTCTTCAAATTCCCTCATCCATACAAAATTGTTAATTACAATAGGTGTAAAAATAACGATTTTTCAAAAATTTGAATTCTTTCGTGAAAAATTGGTGGAATATTTTTCATTCAATATGCTGTGGTATATTTTAGTTTAGGCGAATCCATATTTTTTCTATGCTTTAAAAAAATAAAAATAGATATGTTTGCTTTCGACAATTCCATCATTTTAACTCAACATCATTAGCACTCGTTTTGACAACCAGTACCTAATCGTGTCCAACTTGCTATCATTTATCATCATCTTGCTCACTAAAACAAATGATCCAAATTCTATTCCAACCTCTCCCTGTTCCAGTCACTTAATTACGTCGGATCCCTAACTGAACCCCGTTGTCATACGGATTACTTACTACTTACTAAAAAGCTCACAAACAATTTCCGAGGAAATCAGCCTTACTTCCTTACTTGGCAAACGAAGCAAAGCGGGTGACAGTGGAGAAAAAAAAACAACTAAACAAAAACAGCAACTACCGGGTCGGCGTCTTCCGGTGATGCTCCCAGGGGTCATGTTGCTGTTGTTTTATTATTCCCATTATTGTTGTTGTTGTTGTTGTTGTTGTTGTTGTTGTTGTTGTTGTTGTTGTTCTTGTTATTATGATTATTTCCTGTCCTCTTCCTACTGCATAACGGGAAAAGCAAACAAACTGTCCGCTCTTTTTTCACTGTTTCAATTGCATCACACCTCGAGCTATCGTCTCTTCAAGGAGGTATGCACTGGGAGAAAAAAAACGTAAGGCTGTACATTCTAGGTTCAATGGCTGTGCCTACTATGCTGGAACCTTATATCAGTATACTTTTTGAGCAAAACATAAGCTGAAACGAGTTTCGGATGATGAGAAATCGATGCAATCCAATGAATTCCCTCAGTGAATTCTCTCAGTGTAGACACAATCTCTGCACTAGGGGAAAATATGAACTGTTCAACTTTGAATAAAATATTGTAATTTTTTATACCACGCGGTAGTCGTGACCGGAATTATTTACTGTTTACTGTTGCAGTGGGATGGAATGTTAATGGAGTGGGTCGACAAACTCCGGAATTTCACTAGAACATCGGATAGTGGCTTGTCGATCTTATTATTAACATTATGAACAGTTGTAAAAATCCATAGCCTACCTAACGAGTATTAGTCTCTGATATTTGGCGTTTTTATTCTTGTGCGAGTATATTGGTTGCCCGAAAAGACTTATAGATCACAGGCTTGTAAATTTTAACTTTTTTTTCGCGTTTGAATCATTCGATTGTTGATGCTTTCGATCAGCAGTTTTCCCAAAGAATTTTAGGGCACTGCACAACGAAGATTTAGTCACCTTTCAACGGTATCACAATTTTCGAACCGGGATCATATGGGATTTTTAATGTGGATTTTGAAAATTTGACTACATTTTCCGATAGTTCTGAATCCGAGAACTGCAAACCGGTAACACTGAAGTCTAGATTCGTTGAGCCGGAAACTAACGTAAGTTTCAGCACACAGATAAAAATATTTTGTGAATTTACATTAATTTTCATGCACAAACTTTTTTTTTCTGTGCAGTTTTGAACCAATATTACGTTTTAAATGATCACTTTAAGCGAAAATTTTATACTTAAAAAACTTGTTCGGGTCTGTGTGCACAGCAATAAAAAAATAAAATAGGAGGAGGGTGGAGTGTGATAAGTAAGTCGATGTCTTTCACGCAGCCCGTCTGGGTTCGATTCCCAACCCGGCACATAAGGTCAGAAAGTTTTTCTGGCCCGAAGAGGCGAATGACCTTAAGGCTAAAACCTCTATAATCGAAACAAAACGAAAATTAAGAAATTTACAGATGATGCTATTCCCCATATGACACAATTCTTGAAAAGTTAATACGTAAAATGACTGAATTTCACAAGCATGATTCAAATATGTGTCAAATATATCTCATCTGACCAGTAGGTGGGCAAATAAACATATTTCAGCACGTAAAAATATGTCAGAATGCATATGAATCATTACATCAATTGCAAAAATGATTTTTTTCATACTCGACTATGTCGGTCTCAGATGACATGAATTTACACAATTTTTTGTTAGGTACGTGGCTATGTCGAGATGGTGGCTTTTCTCGGAGATGGCTGCACCAATTTTTACAAACTTCGAATCAACAGAAAGGTCTCGTGGTCCCACAGTCTACTATTGAATTTTGTCCGAATCGAATTTCCACACCATGCGCGATATTCGGCATCGATTATCACTATTCGCATAATCAGTCATAATTATGATCACACGATGAGAGTAAGAATGAAATATGATCAACATCACTACAATACTTACAATCATTCCCAAGACTATCATCCATGCAACGATTATCACTGAAGCTTGACGTTATTCATTGAGGTTCTAGAGGTTTTGAAAACCAATTCAGGGATCGGGAACTTTTTGAGCCGAAAGAGCCAAAAACGCAATTTACAAAATTTATAACATTTTAAAGAGCATCAAAATGTTTTATTATAAACAATAAATAGTATTTGAATAAATAAAGTTTCTTTTATTAAAAAAAACTAATTAAATCCATATGGCTCAAAGTGGATGTCATCACTATTTGAGTTAACAGGATTTACAATAAATATTAGAATGCTTTTACTTACTTTGAATTACAGAAATTCGTCAAAAAATTCATCTTCAATTAATTCTATAACAGTACTGAAGTAATTCGTGTCAATAGATGCACTTGCTTTATCACAATATTGCTATAGGATTTGAAAACAAAGAAACATTTCGCTCTAAATACTTCTTCAAAAAAAATTGATTCGTGTGTCAAAACATTTGTCAGGGATTTTGTCCTCACAGTTTTATTGCGTTTTCGTTTGAAACAAACCAATCCCAGTTCTGAGTACGACTGCTGTCAAATGTAAGGCACAAATCTCCAAGTAATCAGGGGCACGTGCCACTTGAGCCAAATTGCTCTGATTTTACTTAGGGTTGAACCGACGACACGACCTGCCACTCGTCTATCAAAACTGTATCGTAAATTTAACTACCCCTCAGTAACTGGAAATGTCAAATCGGAAACGTTAGTGAATTTTTTAAAACTGGCAGCACAAGTTGATTTATTTATTGATTTTGAATAACAGTCACCATAACCTTGGTTACTGCATATCGAAGGCAAGATGAATGTAAAAAAAATAAATTTCAGATCGGTTATTATATTACGGAACATTTTAATGGATTTACCTGACTCGAGCGGAATGTAAAAATTTAGGAGTATGAGTTATGTCTTTTATAAAGCCAAGTTCAAAATTCAGGTCTTGACTTGAAACCGTTGTGTGAGAAAGAAGACATGGAAATGACCGACAACGAGCTGAGCGAGGCTTGTGCTCTGCGGTACCTGCATAACGTACGGTAAAATGATTTCTTTGTGGAATTCCACTAGTAATCCTCGAATAGTGGCCAACAAGGAAACATACTGTTTCCACTGCTGCGCAATCAACCGACACAAAACAACTTTGACACCGGCATATTACACCGAATCCTACTGCCCAGAAAAGCTAGCAGTGGAAGTGTACGGATGAATCGCTGGAAGTAGATCATTGTCCTCGTTCGTTGGTTTTATCCATAGTTTCGATTAAATTCAGAAAATGCATTTCTGCTAAATTTGGACAAAGTTTAACACTAATATTCCACCGCTTTCAAAACATGTTTATTTGTTTTGGGGTTCCTTGGTAACCAGTACATAGCAACTTAAACAGTGTTGCTCGAGAAGATTATTTTTATCATTTACAAGGAGTCGCTAGATTTGTGGTAACTGGCGGTGAATCGTTAGCGAACAGTTTTAATGCTGATTTTTCTTCTGAGTGCCTGGTCGTGTTCAACTGAAACTAACCCAGTTACCTAGAAGTGAAACGATATTCGATTCAACTCATTCAATTTAGCCTACTCAGTCGATTAACGGATCTACTTTCTAAATTTAGCCTGACATACATTGATTTAATTTCGATTATTATGTTTCACTGAAATTATGCGTGTGCTACAGACCGATCGGTTGGGCACACGTTGTTTTAAAGAACTTTTTAAATAATTTTCAAATTATACTTTTTAAATAATATTCAAGTTAGAACTTTTTAAATAATTTTCAAGTAAATCTAGATAATCAGCAAATATTTAGGGTAAAAAAATAACATGAACGGTATAATCAAATTATAACTACCGATTTTTTGTAAATTTGATACTCAATGACAATTAACTGTCAAACTGCAACCACTTTGTAAAAGCTAGAGCCAAGCCTAGTTTCTCAAGCCAAGCTTGAGAAATCGGACTCCAAAGAGTATTAAAATTGTTACATACGTACAACATTTGGAAGAGCTTGGCCTGGAGACAATTTTCCAAAATCTCAATCCTTCAACTGTCATACTGACGAAGCTATGGTGGTTCTATCGATTTTTATTTTATTTAATTTAATTGAAAATTTTCAAAAAAAATCTGGGAAGTCTTAGGCATTGTCCGGAAGAGCTGAGGAAACGCATGATGTTTAGTTATGTATCATATGTTTCCATCTAATAGAATTTTAATGGAGGCGCATGGCTGATTGTTATTTTTTTAAAGAATATCTCAAATATCCCGGGCCTAACATAGAAATACATATACCAGGTATGTGTCTGGATTTCATTTACAATTTTTATCATTTCACATATTTTTTTATTGAAATTTATACCCTGAAAAGGAGAAAGTGAGGCATCAATTATAAAAAAATCGAGCACTCTTGGAATTTTCGAGCGAATAAATAGTCAGAATGGACATTAAGGTCACTAAAGCCTCCGTTGGAGTTAACAGCGTTCACATAACAGCTTGGTAGATTTTGACAAATTGACAGAAATTTGATTACCAAACGCTTTATAATCAATTCAAATTTCGAACTAATTAACAAACGGTAAGACGTTGGAAACTCGGTAAACATGTGTCCGAATTCTGTTAAATTTTTCAAATAAGTTAATTTCAAGAGAAAATAACTAATTTTCTTGATTTGTCTTAGAAATGCATGAAACGTCGAGATCTGGTGTTATCCCGGTTTTATTTAAGTCAACTCTCTGATATTTAGAAAATTTTCGATTTTTTCAAAAAAAAATTTGTTCAGATTACGCCAGATTTCGATTTTATTAAATTGAATCTACGCGGTTTTCAACGTCTAGAAACGTTTAGACGCGTACACACGTCATCGATAATATGTCGGCCTTTTCTCGAAAATAGTGATGAGCTTCATAAAATCAGTGAGTTTTTGCAGTGACCTTTTTTGCTCCACCGCTTCATGAAAATCACTAGTACCATTCGATTCAGCGCATCTTAGTGTTAGCTAAAAACACTCACTGAATATGATTTACTCCTGAATATATATTCTACAACCCAAAAATTCGGGAACTAGAAAATTTTACTTTAGACGAAAAAATCGACACTTTTCACACTTACCGGTTTCAGAGGCTCAACTAAAATACATCAAATGAATATAAGCTAATTGTAGCTTATGTTCGGGCCCACTTTTGGAGGGCTGAGCCGATGGGATGTGACATTTTGTGTTCTAATCAAGGATGGCTTTTATCGTATCAAAGAACGTTCACTAGCAACTCTTTACATGATTGAATCAGTGGCATCAAAGAGAGACGGATTTTCATCGCAACAACAAAAACTCGGTATGGCTCATTTAACATAGACTAGACACCAGTGCGAGAGCGAATTTCTCTCGATGACATTTCTGAGAATCAAAGATTAGCACGCTGCTGTGGGGATCCTCTCTGAAGCAACAAACGGTCGCTTATTCTTGTTTCGCGATCCGATTCTATACAGACAGTTGATAATTGCGATAGAATCATTTTACTATTGCCACTTATTCTAACTATGTGCATATAACCTTTGTATAAGTTGTGTCTATGAAAATGTATGTGAATGCTCCACACAAGGGTTTTGAAATGTTGCAACCTAGTATGAGAATCATTAAGTTGAATCATCGATTCGATTTTCTGCGATAATTGTCAACTAGCGATTCTCTCTTGGGAAGCAACGACGTTCTTCCCGTTCCACACAGCAACGATCATTATCAGACTGTATTTTTTTAAGGGCGTGAAATACTCAGAATATGAAGTGGAGCGAAGAAATGTAGCAAAATTCTCTCACGGTTCATGCATTGAGAGACTCGAGTTCTTGTAGCATCTTCTACCGGATTGAAAATGTTGTATACAATATAGATAGCAATATAGCAGCTTCTGTCAAATTTTCGGCAATCACCAACACTGGTTCTAATTGACCATTTTCGCTCAGTGGCCGGTCGACCCGGCCTCTCCTACTTTTTTTTTATTAAAATGAACAATATTTGCACAGCAGCACCTCATCCTAAGAGCCGAAGGTTCTCGACCCCTGCGCTAGGTGGATAAAAACAAGTTATTTTTTAATATGCTTACGGAACCATAAACTATAAGAGGTCATGACACTCGAATCAAGGGGATTTCGACTTCTTTGCCACTGATTTGGCAACGATAGTCGGAGCTCAAGATAATGTTAGATTAGCAGAAGGCTAATTAGATTGATGATGCGATATGAGGGAAGCGGGTCATTTCGCCGAAGATGACCCTTTCATCGAAAGGGTCATTTCGCCGAAAGGGACATTTCACCGAAAAGGTAATTAAGGGACATTTCACCGAAAAGGTAATTAGCAATTGGTAGAAATAGAAGATGAAAATTATAGAATGAAAGTCTATAGACTTAGATGGGAAGATACAAAACGGAAAGGCGAGACGTGACAAACGTCATTTAAGCAATCAGAAGTCCTTTAGTAACTTAACTTTTACCTTCGACCGTCTATAATTTCACAGCACAGCTGAATATGCTCGGTTTCCCTGTTCAGTTAGGCTGGTTAGGTTCAAATGATTTTATGTGATTCCATACGAGACTTCCTGAATTTTATTCCGATACGTTTCCGGAATCACTGGGTTAAAAGTGTTAAATATAATGTACCGTTATATAGTGACGAAACTTAACCGTACAACAACAACGGCTAGAAACTGTTCAAATTTTTGAGTCAAGTTAGTACGAACCGACCGATTCCCAGATTCCGCTTTTGAAAATACCGGAAACAGTGGTAAACAACTTCAAAACGGAACTCACTCACTTTTCTCAGAGAAGCGATTTGATCAATATAATATAACATTTCGTTTCTATGCGGAATTCCCCAGTTTTATCCGGAAGCGACTTCCAGTTCCGTAATTAAAGAGCTCCGAAATTAAGTGTTCACAATTTTGAACTGATGTTCGGAGAAACGATGCAAAACTGTGAAAATGCTTCTATCATACGCTCAAACGAAGATACGAATCAGCCTTCGACTGAAAGTCTCCTAAACATAGAAAACTAACTAACTGGCTCAAACATAGAAAACTAACTAACTGGCTCATGCTAGTTGAAGCCCAAACACGCTTTCTGGGTTTCTTTCAAAAGCCAATGAGAAGTATGTTGAAGAAAACAACATTGTGAGTGATGTAAGGTTTTCTTGCATCATCATTATGCGTGAAGCTTTCAAATTTGTAACATTCGTCGCTCTGTAATAGGGGAACCAGAGGTCGGATCCAGATGAAATTTAACAACCGCATTTGTGGCTATAGGATCATTATTTTTTTAGCCTATTACTTAGCCCACCTGAGTTCGATTCCCAACCCAACACATAGGGTCAGAAAGTTGTCTGATCCAAGAGACGAATGACCTTAAGGTTAAAACCTCTATAATTAAAACAAAAACATGTTTGAACTATTTCGAAGCGTATTTCAACCACTATTCTGACTTATTTACATACACAGCTCAAAATATCGTTTTGTTTTTGATTTTAAATTTACTTTAAGGATCGGAGCCTTTCACGGACAAAACGTCACGAAAAACTACAGGTTTGAATTTATGAATCATGTACCTAAACAACTGATCAGTTTATGAATTGAATTCCAGAATCCAGATTCGTAATTCAGGTTCAGATTTCATTTCCAGAATCTCGGTCCAGAAGTCAAGTTCAGAATTCAGTACGTTCTGAAATACAATTCCAAAATTCAATTTTATAACTCAGGTCCATCATCTGATTTCTGAACCTGAGTTATAGATATGGGTTCTAGAAATCAATTCTGAAACTAGAATTTAGAACTGAACTGAGGACCTGTAGAGTACCCAGCTGAATCTCGATGGTTTGATTACGAATTTAGGCTCCGCATCCTACAGCAGGTTCAGAATCTAGATCCAGTATTCAAGTTCTGGTGCATGATCCATCAATGTATAAGGATCTAGAGCTAGACTTACCATATTCAAGGCCGTATTCTGGTCTTAGACTTAGATCTACCATATTATTGTTTGAGATCCTAGACTTGGAAGTTCCTGTTCTGGAACCAGATCCTGCACTAGGATACCGGATCTGGATTTACATCGATGAACTAATTCTCCTTATTATTACCCATTCGTCTTTTTCTGCCTTTCTCACATAGAAAGGTTATACAATCACTGTGAAAATCCACTCTTGAACCGAGGCCCGGAGGGCCGAATGTCATGTACCATTCGACTCAATTCGACGAACTGAACAAATATCACAATTCGACGAACTGAACAAACAACACAATCTCTGAAAAATGAAAAATCTGACGGTCCCATAGATCTCTATTGAATTTTATCCCGTTCCGAACTCCGGTTCCGGAATTACAGGGTGAAATGAAAAAAATTGTCGCTCCTCCACTTTTTTCAGAGATGGCGTGACCGATTTTCACAAACCTAGAACTTCAAACGAAAGGTCTTAAGGTCCTATAGATCGCTATTGAATTTTATCCCGATCCGAATTCCGGTTCCGGATTAAAAATGCAATATGTGCAAATCTATGAGAAAATGCGCACTCAATTTTCTCGAAAGTTTCTCAACCGATTTTTACAAACTAAGATGCAAATGAAAGGTCTTGAAATTATTTAAAAAGTCTCTGTGAAGTTAATCCAGATCCGACTACCGGTTCCGGTATTACAGTGCGATGAGTAAAAATTTTCAATTTTCATTATTATTGAAACGAGGCACATTTTTATAAAATTTACTGGTAAATTCATCCATTTGGCAGACCTTGTTCGTTGGTGGATATATAAATCTACTTTGGGACTACTAGGTCACAGTTTCCGAACGCATCGATAATAGTGAAGCAAAGCTCCAAAAACGGAACTCTCTCCGATTTCTCAGCAACCGTTAAACCAATTTTTACAGATCATGATTCAAATTCAAGCACTCGATGTCTTAAAAGATACTGTGCAATTTCATCCAGATCCGACTTCCGGTTCCGAAATTATAGAGGTCGATGAGAATCAAAACTTTCAAACTGTCATACAAAATGATGCAAAATCGGTACGTGCTGGTACGGAAGAACAAAAAGCCACCGCCAAGCACACAACGTGCTTTGTTCAATTTTGTATAGCGTGCTGGGTTGCCACATTCAAATCTTTATTAACTTGACATAACTGTTTACAAATTAAAAAGGTGATGGTAGTTTGTACCGAAGAAAGTTTTTGATTTTATTGAAGTTTGAAAGAAAGTGATGTTTTTGAAAACATAAGTAATATGAGAAAGGCATCATTACCCCACTAGGTGGATTAAGAAAAGTTTTTCTAAATGTTTCACGCACGTCTTCAGAGTAAATAAATACCCAGTATACTTGAGTATTTATTTCGGCACCGTAAAATATGAACCTTCGAATTCAAATTTATTACAATTACTTCTTCATTATTGTATGACTGCTAAATTATTTTGCGTTTTTCATTGATTGTGCAAATTATTTCTTATTATTTTCTATTGAATATCATATTTAATAGGGCACACTGCTTTAGCTCCATGATGCCAAGGGCATATTATAATTCTCTCTGAGAGAAGTTACGGGTTCGAGCCCCGTCTCTATGTTAACTTTCTCGCGTAAATTTCATTTCGCTGTTGCATTCGTCAGTATTTTTCCGTTTTATTTTTCTCGTAAGATGCTGATAAAAGGCGACGTTTCCATACTAGTTATGTCTATTTCAAAATGTTAAGAATTTATCCTTTAGAAAATACTTCCGCCCTACGACGGTTACTCTTATTCAGCTAGTTTTTTTCATTAATTCGAAGTTAGTAATATTTCAACATTAGTATCTCATTAACGATGATAGCCAACGGAGAAAAAAACTCACCAACTGCGCGAGAAGTACATACAGAAAACTATTATATAAATCAAGAAAAAATACACAAACAACAAAAATTGCTTTGGGAAATTGCTTTAACTGAGTGTAAATAATTTTCTATATTCATTCATAGAAACATACATAGAACAAAAACAAAAAATAATAAATTATAGGTGAAAGATTGTAGATATGACAGAAAATAATGATCGTCTGACCAGAAATGAAATGAAAGAAACAAACCGAGAGAGAGAGAAAGAAGAAAAATGCATCAATGATTCAGGAAGTTGTTCAGTGAGGTACTCTACCACTCGAAAAAAAAAACAAATTCCTTCTATCTAATACTGCTACAGTTTCATTTTCATCACTATCTTCTGTCAGCATAGGAAATATTGTACAGTTTTTCCACTTCCCTCTCGAACACGTGAGTCATTCGAAAAAAAATGCGAGAATAAAAATTTTCTTCAGAGGCATCCGACATTCAGCCAGACCTCTCTGCTATACAAAACTCAGACATATTTAGTAAATAATAAAGAAAATAAACGACGTGCGTACCTAAAATATGTGTATAGTGATGTAAACGAGAAAAAGAGCCAAACTCACAATAGAGCTCTACAAACCTTAAACGGGGAGAAGAAAAAAAAACACATAAACGTCGAGTGCCTTAATTTTTGTACTGCATGCAAAAACTAAACACACACACAGATTAAAGAGAATACTGACATATTTTTGTATGAGACAAACACATTCACGGCGCACGTGCTGCTAGTGAAAAATGTTCAAACAAACCGGTTGCGAAATTTCCGATCCGCAGCCACTTTCGAGGACCTCACTGAACGATCCGACAACCGGACAGTAGAATGAAAAAAAAGTATTGAGACTGTTTCAGAACAGGAGGAACTATGCTTCCGCAACAACAACAACTGTTAAGACATTTTGTTTCCTGGAATTGAATAACCAAACTTTGATTTTCAACTTTTGTACATATTCTCATAACGTGGCTATCGCCGTCCAGGAAAACAAAAACCAGAAACATTCACACAGAGTATAAAGGTTATTTTCAAGGACCATTTACGCTTCAACCGTTTCACCAGCAGTCAAAAGTCGAAAAAACGGATTAGGAATCGAAACCAGCTCTAGAGCTGACAACTAGACGGAAAGGAATAGAGTAGTAGATTAGTAAAGATAGATAGTCACATGTTTTTTTTTTTAAATCAAAGCTTCAATATAAATTATATACAAAATGTAAATTATAAGTAGCGGATAGCTCTCTGTGCTGAAGCTAGCCACACTAAATAATAAAATTAAATTACAGTATGGGAATTATTACCGTAAATAACTCCGTGAGTGAATAAATTATTAAATTTAAATATCGCCAACTAAATTAAAAGATAAAAATAACAAAAAAAATAAGTCTCAGCAACATAAATGAACTAGTCGAAAGGATTATTTTAATCAAAAAGCCATACAGTGAAAAAACATACTCGAATATGCATAACAAATTCAAACAAGTTCATGATACATGAAAAGCAAACGCGATGCAGCACAAAAGCCTAGCGATACAAAACGATACAAACGAATGCAAACAAAAAAAAACACGTTACATAATAATTGTGCAACGGTAAAAAACAACCTGGGTTCTGGGTAAACCACAGCCACCCAACGGGAAGAAGCGGGCGCGGCCCATTCAGATTCAACTTTAACCAAAAAACAACCAACAAAATAATAACTGAAATCTGTTCTGTCACTACCTGATAAACCAAACAGCAGTTTCATGAAAACAATACAATATGGCGCAGCTGATACTCATTTAACCACATGAAACCACATGCACCGAGTCGTGGTCCTTGCGATGATGATTGTACAGAAGGTATGTCATTAAATGATTGGATTACAAATCGAACAACAACTACAATTGTCACAAAGTACATTTTCACGCATTGTCACACTCATTCAAGCCTGACCAAATAGCAACCAACTACAAAGAAACATATACAAAACAGGCACATATTCATGAACGCTCACGTATTCACACACACACACATGCGAGTAGCAATAAATCAAAAGGCTCGGCCAATAAATTCTGAATTAAACACTGCTCCTGTTTACAAACTGCCGTTAATCCACTCCTTCTTTCATCCTATATTTAAATGGCTGGAGACAAAAAAAAACCGGCAACCATCAGAGAACTGAGTTTCGAGCATCACATTCCGTTTGTTACGACCCCCCCCCCCCCCATCACTTAGTTCGACCACTAGGTGAACTGTTCCCGAACGGAAGATGAGAAATAAAATAAAAACCAACTGACAAAAGTAGTAAGGATTGCAAAAAATAAACTAGTACGAAAAAAAAACACAAACAAACAAAGAAAATATTGTAAACCCATTTCCGGTGTGGATCATTTCGCCGCCAGTGTCATTCGTAGCTAAACCGTAGGATGTAGTAGATCTTTAAGAATACCATAACGAACTTCAATGCAGTGTGAGAACCTGAGAATTAAAACTACGTACCGTGGAATCGGTGGAACTTTGTATAACAGATCCGGATGTGGAGAAAAAAAATAACAAAAACACAGAACACACACACACAAATTATATAATATATATTGTATTTATAATAATTATAGACCTTTATGAGAATTTATCCTGTTAAAGATAAAAAAAAGTTAAACTAAAACACTGTACATAATTCGAAAATAAACAAGAGCAAAACCATGGTGAGAATGGAAAGAAATAAAACAAAAACATATTTCAAAACATGCATCTGTTGTTTTTCTTTTTTTTTCGTAGTTGTGAAAATTAGGTACCACCTGGAAGATTCTACTTTTTTTTGTTAAATAATCACACTTCTTCGGTAAATTGAGTTCGTTTAACTACACTCCCGGGTAAGTATTCAATAATTTCAACTTATTTCAAACAAAACACCACAGAGCACAAACATCCAGCTGCAGCTACAGCTGATACAAAATTTGTTTTAAAAACCTGAGTAATGCACTCAAGTGAACAGTCGTTAAAAATCACCGCTGCGCTCGATTTCCATTGTACGTACCGAAGTAACACAGGTTATTACACTTCAATTGCAGTAACCTGTATGAAAAATAAAATCATGGAACAAGTTGAAAACATAGAAACGTGCATTATAACTGCTATGTAACCTGAAAAGCTTAAAAGGCGGAACTTGTGCGACTTACCGAAGGTTGCCAGACAAGCACTCAGTAACGAATATTTGATCTGATCCAGCGCGCTCTTTATCAAGTTCCGGACAAGTGTTGCATCGCATTTTTGGACGCTTGTATTTATTGTTCCGGTAGTGTAAAAAATGGTTGACTTCAAACCACAGCAACATATTGCTTGCCATACCAGTACCTTTCGACCGAATTTCTCCACTTGAATCGACCTGTCCGCATCGCTCACATCCTCCCCAAAGACGGCAGTAAAGTATTGTGGACCTCAACCCTCAAAACGCAGAATTTCAACCGCACAAACGAGTAAACAAACGAAAGCTGACAGCCAAACGCAAAGCATGCTGTGATGTGAGCATAGAAAACCATCACAAATACATGCGTACAACACAAATGTATGTGGATAGCTTATTTTCGAAACACTCCTTAGTGAAAGCTATCGAAATTTATTTTTCAGCGTTTAACAGAGGCACTTTTACAAAGGGTCAACGAGGGCACGTTTTAAAACAAGTGTACTTCAACTGGCTTGTTCGGATGAATGTTTTGATATTATCGCGTTAACGGAAACTTGGCTGAGTGATAGTACCCTCTCTACGCAAGCATTTGGCACCAATTATGAAGTTTTCCGTGGCGATCGTAACCCATGCAACATTTCGAAGAGTTTCGGTGGTGGCGTGCTCGTTGCTATTCACCGCCGCTTGAAAGGACGGCTAATTATTAGCGCATCTGGGAGTTGTGTCGAGCAGGTATGGGTGCAAATTAAACTGAGCGACTGTTCGTTGTTTCTCTGTGTGGTTTATATTCCACCGAATCGGACTCGTGATTTATCATTGATTGACTCGCATATTCAGTCATAAGAAGATGTCATTGCTGCCCATATGCATCCGGCAGATGAAATACTTATCGTCGGTGATTTCAACTTTCCAAGCCTGAAATGGCTCACAGCTTCCGATGGTTTTCTGTTTGCAGATCCAATGCATTCCTCGTTTCACGCTGGTATTATCAACTTGCTTGACCGGTACAGTTTTAATTTACTGCGTCAAGTAAATCACGTTAAAAATGAGCACAATAGAATCCTCGATCTATGTTTTTCAAGCAACTCGGACTGTGCACCTAAAATCAGCGCAGCACCCTCCCCTCTGGTGAAGTCCGTTAGGCATCATCCTCCTCTGCACATTGAGCTTGAATGGAATCGATCGTTGAACAATTGCAAGATATCTCACATCGTCAGATATAATTTTAAAAGAGCTGACCACAATAGTATTATTGCATTTCTTACAAGCATTGACTGGAGTGAAATTCTTGACAATGGCGATGTTAATCTTGCAGCTCAAACATTTTCCAACGTTCTGATGTATGCTATTGACCAATATGTCCCTAAACAAATTAGTAAGCCACCCGAACAAGTACCGTGGCAAACCGTAGAACTACGACAACTGAAAAGTTTAAAAAGGACAGCACTAAAGAAATATTCTAAGAACGGAGGTTTGTTGCTCCGGCGAAACTACGTAGAAATCAACAAAGTTTACAAAAAGACAGCTGAACGTTGCTATGCCAACTATTTACGCTGTGTACAGAGGAGATTAAAGTCTAATCCAAAATCATTCTGAAAGCACGTTAACGAGCAAAGGAAGGAGTCAGATCTTCCTTCATCTATGTTTTACAATGAACAGACAAGTTCTAGCATGCAGGAAATTTGCGAAATGTTCATGAAAAAATTCTCTGAGATATTTTCTAGAGAAATCTTAGCACCTTCCCAAATCACCCAGGCGGCACTTAACGTTCCCGTTTTGGGACAGTCAATGAATTCAATGAACATAAGCGCAAGTTCCGTAAAAACAGCAATCGCAAAAATGAAGTCTTCATACTCTGCTGGACCCGACGGTATCCCGGCAGTTATTTTGAAGCGATGCTCTAGTGGTATTATAGTACCTCTATGTCTTCTGTTCCGACTGTCACTCATGACTGGAGTATTTCCTGATATCTGGAAATCTGCTTATATGTTTCCCGTGCACAAAAAAGGAGACAAGAAGAACGTCGACAATTACCGTGGTATCACCGCTCTTAGCGCCATTCCTAAATTGTTTGAGCTTATCGTTTTGGAACCTATTTTTAATCACTGCAAGCAGTACATCGTTGAAACTCAACACGGGTTCATGCCGAAACGCTCAACGGCCACTAACTTACTAACTTTCACGACGTTTATAACGGATGCTATGTCTAAAGGTCATCAAACGGACGTTGTCTACACGGATCTCTCTGCTGCTTTTGATAAAATTAATCACGCTATCACTATTGCCAAATTGGACAGACTGGGCTTCGGTTCCAACATTCTTCGGTGGATTCAATCGTATCTTTGCAATCGACGGCTGGCGGTTAAGATCAATGAAAATGTTTCCAAGGAGTTTTTTGCTTTTTCTGGTATTCCACAAGGCAGTCATCTCGGACCACTGATATTTCTACTGTATTTCAACGACGTGAACTTTTCATTGAAAGGTGCACGATTATCTTTCGCGGACGACCTAAAGTTATTCCAAATTATCAAGACTCTTGAAGATGCCTGTCTCCTTCAAAGTGAGCTTGAAATTTTCTCCGAGTGGTGTGAAATTAATAAAATGTCGCTAAATATCAGCAAATGCTCGATTATCACCTTCACACGAAAAAAAACACCAATTCGTTTCAATTATTGTCTTCGAGGATCAGTGATTGATAGAGTCAATTGTGTCAAAGATCTTGGCGTTCTTCTCGACGAACAATTGAATTACAAGCAGCATATTTCGTACATCGTGGCAAAAGCTTCTCGTTGTCTAGGATTTGTCATGAGAACCGCCAAGCAATTCACAGATATATATTGTTTGAAATCTCTCTACTGCTCGCTTGTACGGTCAACACTCGAATATTGTTCGTCAGTATGGAACCCTCACTTTCATAATGGAGCTTTAAGACTTGAATCAATACAGCGCAGATTCGTTCGTTTCGCTCTTCGTCGTTTGCCCTGGAATAATCCTCACCAGCTGCCTAGTTATGAAAGCCGTGCGATGCTCATCGGACTCGATACTCTACAAGTACGCCGAGATCTGTTCCGTGCAATGCTGATTGCCGATATTTTGACGAACAATATTTATTCCCCTTGATTGTTCTAGAGCTCTTCGCAACAACAACCTCCTCAGAATGCCTCTACGTCGTACTAACTACGGAATCAACGGTGCCGTTATTGGATTGCAGCGAACCTTCAATGGCGTATCGATGGGATTCGATTTTCATTTTCCTCGTAGCAGAATAAAAGCGAATTTTTTTAATATTCTTAGAAATAATCATTAGGACTTTAGTTTGTCTGTTGATTAAAATATATAAATAAAAAAAAATAAATAAATAAATACAACGTACAAAAAATTATTGTTACATAATTCCGATAAATAATAGTCTCTTCATGGCCAAGTTGCTGCAGCTAGTTTTCCGGGTGGCTAAAAACGGGTTGCATCTTCAAATTTAAAGCTGGAACAAGAACCAACTTTTTCACCTTTTTTATGAATATAAAAATTAGCAATAGAATTCGCTCAAACATCAGTAAAATTTTCCGAGGCCCGGAGGACCAAGTGTCATATGCCAATCGATTCAGCTCGACGAACTGAGCAAATGTCCGTGTGTGTGTGTGTGTGTGTGTGTGTGTCTGTATGTGTGTTATCAACAAAGACGTCGAGATCTCAGAGATGACTGGACCAATTTTGATCGAACTAGTCGCAAATGAAAGGTCTCCACGTGACCCTAAACGCTATTGAATGTTTTTTGAGATCGGATTATTACATTTTGAGTTTTTTAACAATACCTGTAACAATTGTCCTTGTAAACAAAATATGTTTTGAGCCTTAGATTTCACACGGTAATAGCTTTCCAACAAGCCATAGGTTGTTGTAATCCATTGGTTTTAACAATCGATATTTTTGTGTTGGCGACTTTTCCCCTTATTCCAGCAGTAGGAGTTTTGAGCGATGCTTGCGAGCAACTTGAAGCACGTGAAGTACCAAAGAGACTGTGTACAGCATCCTTTTTCATGACATTTTAACTCGAATCGATTTTAGCACGGTTCGTTTTTGGCAACATAATCGTTCGAATATGACATGTGTAAACCAGATTGTGGCAAAGATGGCAGCATTTTCGAGTTAAAACTATTTCATAATTATATTGATTTAAACTACTTACCGAAATAAATACTGGAAAAACATAACACCCATATATCATTCGAATCAGTTCGTCAAGATCAACAAATACGTGTGCGACAAACAATTTCACTCAATTTTCTCTGAGATTGCTCAACTGTTTTCTACAAACTCGGATTCATATGAAAATTTCAATACTCCCAAACAAGGTCCCTGAATTTCATTTGAAACGAAATTAAAATAATGTAAATCATTTTTCTCGTAAATGAACCGATCTGCAAAAATCACATGCGAATTGATAAAAAAAGGAACAAGTACCAACTTTTTCCCTTTTTTTATATATATATAAAAATAGGTATAGAATTCGCTCAAACTTTAGAAAAATTTTCCGAGGCCCGGAGGGCCGAATGTCATATACCAATCGATTCAGCTCGACGAACTGAACAAATGTCCGCGTGTGTATGTGTGTGTGTTGTCCACTAAGAGGTCGAGATCTCAGAGATGGCTGGACCGATTTTGATCAAACTAGTCGCAAATGAAAGGTCTCCCCGTCACCCAGAACGCTATTGAATGGTGTTAAGATCGGATGTTTACTTTTTGAGTTATACGAAGTTTTATGTCAAATTTTTTAGTTTTTTGACAGTATCTGTCACACGTAACCTTGAAAACAGAATATATTTTCAGAGCACGGTAATACCTATCCAACAAGCCATAGATTGTTAAAATCCGTTCATTTTCAACGGAGATATCGACATTTTCGTATAAGCGACTTTTTCCCCTGTTCCAGCAGTAGGAGTTTTGAGCGCTGTATGACAAAGCAATGCTTGGGAGCAACGTGAAACATGATTTTTTATACTGTTACATACATTTGTTTCTAAGTACCAAAAAGACTGTGTACAGCATTCTTTTTCATGACAATTTGCCTCGGACCGATTTCAGCACGGTTCGTTTTTGGCAACATAATCGTTCGAATATGGCATATGTAAACCAAATGATATCAGCATTTTCGAGTTGAAAGTAATTCCATAATTATATTGATTTAAACGACTTATAGCAATAAATGCTGGGAGAAAATAACTTCCATATACCATGCGACTCCCCAAGTAGCAATCCGCAACTAGTTCTGATACGATAAAGTGCAAACTATGTTGCAACAAGAGCACGAATATGTTTTTTTATGTTATGCTGGTTGAACATGGTGACAGCAATGTTTCATCATGACATAACTAGTTACGAAATAGTTTCCAATAATAACATCTTTGTGTCATATTGAATTGAATATAATTTATAAGCTATCGTTACTTAATCCAAACATATCTTTAATCACAACAATGCTTCTAGCTACTAGTTGAAAATAAGTTTATTTGACTTCAATAGTAGCAACCCGTAACTAGTTTTTATACCACTTAACCCAACTGCGTTGCAACAAGAGCACGAACATGTTTTTTATGTTATACTGGTTAAAACAAGGTGACAGCATTGTTTCTTTATAACGTAAACATTGAACTAACTATCATTTGTAAGTTATCGTTACTTGATTCTAACATATCTTTAATCACAGCTATGCTTTTAGCTACTAGTTGAAAAAAGGTTTATTTTCCGTTGCGAAACCATTATAAATACGTAAGCGTATATGTAAATCGTTACTGTGAATTGATGTAGTAATAACTTAGATATTATAAGATTATAACATATAATTTCTTCATTGATTCAGATAGCTATCGGTAGGTTTTCCCAACGTTATGATAACGAAAATGCAAACAAAACAACCTTTGTTGGCTTGAATATGGCAAACACAATATGGAGTCTCAAGAAGTGTATGAAACATAAATAAAACCATCATATTACTTGTTTCAAAACTACTTTTTGCCGTAAATAGTGAAAGGCAGAATAGTCATTTTTGTTCTATGCACTGTCATAAACACGAAGAAAATAATATAGGGGTTGAACATCGATTGTGATAATATTATAATTCTCATGATATATGAATTAAAAATGATGAGAAATCACTCTACTTGGAATAATTTTGAGCATTCTGAACATAGCGTTATTTCGTTGTTTATTTTTTATATCTTTATAAACCGATTTTGATTGAAGGCGCATAGAAAACAGTTAAGTAAAATTTAATTCTGCTCGACAGTTTCAAAATCGTTGTGAAATTTGTACCTTGTATCAAGTTTGTGATTTAAAGTACTCCTCTTCCTTTTTATTGATGATAGAAAAGTGTTATGTATTCATTCAATGTTTATAATGTCGATGGTGACTAAGTTTCAACTAGTTTACTTGAAAACAAGTTATTTTCAAGTTATGAAAAGATAAGTTCTTTCAGTATGCCATTACAACGTAACGACAACTTATTTTAGCCGACCTAACAACTAGTAGAAACTGCGCTTTTTAAGTCATGCAAGTGGTTAGATGTTAGTAACAATCACTCAAATATCTGGTTGCAAACTAGTCACAAACAAGCTAGCGTAACAAAAATTGTTACTTGGGTCAGTTCGTCGAGATCAGCAAATGCGTGTGTGACAAATAATTTCACTCAATTTTCTCGGAGATGGCTAAGCCGTTTTCTACAAACTCAGATTAATATGAAAAGTAGTATACTCCTAAACAAGGTTCCTGAATTACGTTTGGATCCGACTTCTGATCGTGGAACCACAGGATGATATGTGAAACGAAATTAAAATTATGCAATTCATTTATCTCCTAAATGGCTGAACCGATCTAAGATTCAAATGATATCTAAGAATCATCTATGATTCAAATGAGAGATCTTAAAATCCTATAAAACATCTTACTTTTTAGTCAGATCCGACTTCCGGTTTAGGATATACAGGACGATTAGTATAAAAAGTCCAGCTCACATAAATTAATCAGGTTTATCGGGTTTGCAGATTTGGATAGTCGATTACCAAATAAATTTATTTCAGTTTAGGCGGTTATCTTTTTTGGATTCGGAATGTACCCCCAAATATTAACTCGCACTACAATTTCTCAAAGATGTCTGCACACTCCTCAGGTGAATTTAACTGATTTCGGCTACACCGATTTTAGAATTCCGGTTCCAGTATCGAATCGTTTCTCAAAGCTCAATCATTTTCTCAAAAAGGCCAAATCGAACTTCAAAAACAAAAATTCAAATTTAAGGACTTATGGTCCCATACAAAATTGGAAATTTCATCCAATTCTGGAATTACAGGATAATGAGTTTTTAAAATTCATACCAATATAGAAGAAATAAATTGTTTGGCGTATTAATTTATGGCCATAGGAATCATTTTGAGTTATGTTAGTTCCTGAACACCGGCTCTGGAAGTACCATAAATAATGACGAAAAACTCTAAAGTGGAACTTACTTCGACATCTCATGGAATGTTCAATCGATTGTCACACGTTAAGATTGAAATTCGATACGATTTGCAGTTTCGACATTACAGGGTAATAAGTGATTAAAATCTTAATTTGTCGTTTAAAACGACGATAATTAAAATAATGTCATGAGAACTAAAACACCTAAGAATATCCATGCAAAAAACACATGCGGATTGATAAAAAAAAAGTTATCATCTCACTGCTAGGTGGATCAATCACGTTTTTACCGAAAGAACCAACTTTTTTAAGTGCGTTTTTGCCTTTCTCATATAGGAAGATGTGTATGTAACGTGTCTTTGCACGAACTTTTCTCGTAGATGACTGAACCGATTTTCACAAACTTAGATTCAAATGAAAGGTCTTGTGGTCCCATACAAAATTCCTGAACATTATTTGGATCCGAGTTCCGGTTCCGGAGTTATGGGGTAAAATGTGCAAAAAATTGTGAAAATAAGTGCACCAACTTTTTTCGAAGATGGCTGAACCGATTTGTACAAACATAGATTCAAATGAAAGCTCTTCAGGTCCCATACTAAATTCCTGAATTTCATTTGGATCTGACTACCGGTTCTGAAGTTATGGTGTAAAATGTGCAAAAAAATGAAAATATGTTTTCTAGCTTTTCTCATAGATGGCGCGACCGATTTTCACAAACTTCGGTTCAAATGAAAGTTCCTGTAGTCCCATACGAAACTCTCAAATTTCATTCGAATCCTACCTCCGAAAATTTTATACCATCACTGAAAAAGGCGAAAAACCATAAAAAGTTTTCTAAATCGACCTCAAATCTTCTCCAATTGATAGTTTTTATCAGTACCGATTTCGGTTATTCTTTCAAAAACGTGCTTAATCCACCTAGCAGTGAGATGATACCTTTTTTATCAATCCGCATGTGTTTTTGCATGAATATTCTTTGGTGTTTCAGTTTTCATGACATTATTCTAATGTCCGTCGATTCAAGTGGCAATTTGAGATTTTAATCACTCATTACTCTCGAATGTCTCGAATTACTCTTAATGTCGAAACTGCAAATCGGATCGAATTTGAATCTAAAAGTGTAACAATCGATTAAACATTCCATGATATGTCGAAATAATTTCCACTTTAGAGTTTAGGGTAATTTAAGGTACTACCAGAGCCGGTATTCAGGAACCAGCATAACCCAAACCCAATCGTATGGCCATATGACGATTAAATTGCAATATTTTTGAGTCCAACTTTGAATCTTTTCGGGATTGTTATCTTCTATATCGCCTTGAATTTTAAAAATTCATCATCCAACAATTCCAGAATCGGAAGTCAGAATTGGATAAAATTGGATTTATTTTAACTTGAACTTTTGTTTCTGAAATTCGATTTGGCTTTTTTTTAGAAAACGATTGAGCTTTGAGAAACGATTCGATACTGGAACCGGAATTCAAAATTCGGTGTAGCCGAAGTCAGACAAATTTATCTGAATAGCTATGTAGTTTACATTTGATTTAAAATGTTTAAAAATCAGTGCAGACATCTTTGAGAAATCGTAGCGCAAATTAAATTTTTGAATACCTTCCGAATTGAAAACTGAGTACAACCAAAAATGAAATAAGTTTTTTTGGTTATCGACTATACAAATCTGCTAACCCGATAAATCTGATTGATTTATTTGAAATAGACATTTTTATACTAATCACCATGTATCTCTCTAAACCGGAAGTTGGATCTAACTGAAAAGCAAGATGTTTTATAGAATCTTAAAACTTTTTTATATATATAAAAAAAGTAAAACCGAAGAAAATTATTTTGAAGAATACCACAGTATTATATATGATAGTATGATTGATATTAGAAAGGTATAATAACACCACTAGGTGAATTAAAACAGGTTTTTTAAGTATATATCATAAACTAGTATACCACGTATGCGATTTCATATTCTATTATTTATAAAAAAAGTTTACAACATATCAAGATACCCCTACGTGGAATACTAGTAATGTATTAATAAAAGTCTCCTCAAAATTTGTAAACAATCGATCAAGATTTGTAGCTGCTATGAGTTTGTCCGATTTTGAAGTTCGTGTTTCGAGAAAAACGCTTTTAAAGTTGTCTCAAGATGCATTAAAATTTTACTATATGGTCAGAACTCGTACAATCGCTAAGAAAACATAACTGTTGTTACCATTTGCTCAATTGTTGATAATATGGTTCTATTTGATCATTAAAATGACTAAATTTTTGATATTTTTTCAATGTTCGGGGTCTTTCAACAATCGGCAAAAAATATTATAAATCGATGAACCATCGTATAATCTAAACTTGTTGGAAAAATTATGACGAAATACGGTATCTTCCTTCGCGCCGGGTGTTGCGAAGCGCGAATTTTCCAATGCACGTTGCCAAGTGATTTTCGTCATAAGATTTACATTCATTGCTGGAACGTAAATTTTTTAACGGTTTTTTTTTCAAAGTTATCAATAATTTTTTTTCAAAGTTTCTTTTGGAAAGTCATTTTGGTGACCAAATAGAACCAAATTATCAATAATTGAAAAAAAAACCTGTTTTAATCCACCTAGTGGCGTAATGATGCCTTTTTTTAATTTTTTTATTTATTTATTTTTTTTAATAACTATTTATTGGAATATGAGTTAAAATGAAATTATTAAGATTTAAATTGGGTGTTCAGCCACAAGTGGTGACATTTCAACCCTATTATATATGGTTTGGTTATTACCATGAGGACATTATTTGCTTCCGCAATTCTGATACTGTAATGATGCCTTTCTTATATCAATCATACTACCATATAAAATACTATGGTATTCTTCAAAATAATTTTCTTCGATTCTTAAAAGAATAACCGAAATCGGTTTGTTTGACCGTTTACTGATAAAAACTATCAATTGGAAAAGATTTGAGGTCGGTTTTGAAATTTTTCTAAGGTTTTTCCCCATTTTAAGTGATGGTATACAATTTTTAACACACTTTACCCTATATTTCCGGATTCGGAAGTCGGATTCGCATGAAATTCAGGAATTACGCTTGGGACCACAGGACCTTTCATTTGAACGTAAAATCGGTCGCGCCATCTATGAGAAAAGTTAGAACACATATTTTCTTTTTTTGGCACATTTTACCCCATAATTCCGGAATCGGAAGTCGGATACAAATAATATTCAGGAATTGCGTATGGGACCACAAGACCTCTCATTTGAATCTAAGTTTGTCAAAATCGGTTCAGCCATCTCCGAGAAAAGTTAGTGCAAAAAAACGTTACATACACACATACGCACACACACACACACAGACATTTTGCGTACTCGACGAACTGAGTCGAATGGTATATGACACTCGGCCCTCCGGGCCTCGGTTCAAAAGTCGGTTTTCACAGTGATTGCATAACCTTTCTATATGAGAAAGGCAAAAAGCAGTCATATTTTGTTCATATTATGAATTGTAGCCCTAAATTATTTAACTGCATATTTTTAAATAGTCGCAGTTTTACGTTCTCGGTGACGAAAGGCCAAAAGAAATACAAGCGGAGTTAATTGAATTAATCAACTAATATACTCTCTTATAGAGTTTCACTTCTATTTGTTTTGAAAAGAGTTGAGAGCTATCATTCTTAAATAAAGAACGCCTGTTAACTCATTCTTCTAGAATAAGCTCTAATTTGAAAGAAAGAAAATTAAAGTGAGCATTCGAAAATTTGTAGTTACTATTAAGATTTCAAATCCCGTCAATATTCAAGGCTCAATTTATACAGAGTATAGGCAAAATATATCACTCTTGCTTTTTTTTAGCAAATACTTGTCTGCTTGCCTTGTACTGAATCTCACCGACAATAGCTTGTCGTTTCTTCTTGAGTTTTGCGCGTTTTCTAATGGACGTAGAACCCCTTCAGGAAAGGTAACGAAAGTTTACCATGGCGTTCCAGTACATAAATTTTTTGGTTTATGATTCTGATCGTGATTTGAATGTCGCTCTTCAATCCATTGGAACAGATAACAGACCAAACGAGATGTTTTTTTGTGAACTTTAATAGTCAAAGTATTTGAAAATCTATTTTCCAGTAGAATTAAAAGGTTCCTGCTCTGAAAGTCCTGATGTAGTTTTCATCATCTTGTATCCTACAATTAAACTTCATCAGCTGCTTACACAACCGACTGACTTGATTTGCACGATTCGGAGTCATCACATTCTTGTAAGTTGACAGCTCTGCTGGTTCTTTAACTCGATGCACTTTTCTAACATCTCTTTTCTACGATTTTGCGTTATCTGGCGTTCGATTTCCCCTCGATTCAGTCTTGCTCGCGTTCGACAACCATTCTCTGAATACTTGGTAAATTAGTTTGACCACGCTCATAAAATTTCATATATTTTGCGTGCGAGTAGCATGGATTTTAGAGATGCACGAACAAAATTTTGTTGGAGATCTGCAGCAATTCTGCGCACATTTAGAATTTTTTAATTTTCTCAGAAGGATTTTGAAATTTAATATAGATATTTCTGTTCGGTTGTATGTAGAGATAATTGTTAATAGCAATCTTACCCTATAAATCTTAATTGCTAATGGTTTGCGGATGACGTGGAATTGTATGCAAAAACTAATATCTTGTATGAAACTGTCAGCTATTTTGGACTTTGGAGTCTCAAGCCTGTGATCTATCAAGCCATTTTCCTACTAATCAAATATCTCTTTGATTTTTCGGCTGGTCAATGCTATGTGAGATATTTTTGTGTCTGTTGTCCCGTCTGTTTGTCTTAACCAATGTTTGCTCGAAAGGAACTTGAATTAACATGTTTTTTAACCTTATAGGATTGGAAAGATAATTAGTCTTACTGCAATTTTTCTATGTTTTACATTGGAAACTCACGTTAAAAAAGCAAAAAAGTTTAATGATAATCTAAAATGGAATGAACCTGATCATCGAACTTGAACAAATGAAGCTCCAAAGTCTAGTTCCAGAATCCATGTTCCAAATTGTGAAAGTGAATTCAGAAATAAAATACTTATTCAGAAGTCAGTTCCAAACTTCAAGTTTAGAGTTCAGATCTAACATCCAGATCTAAAATTAATATTCTGAATATTGTTAGAGATTTCAGAAATTGACATCTTAAATCAGAGGATTCAGCAAGGCTCAGAAAAACATTGATCCGTACCTGGACAGAAATGAATCCAGTCTACATTCGTAGGAAATGCTGTGTGTTTAGGGAGCACGTGGAGACCGTAATTGCAGCAAACGGAAACTCGATCGATGAATAACAATAATTTCAGACTCTGAGAAACATCCCCCATTTGAATGAATAAAAAAAATCGAAACCGAAAGTTCTGAGAATGTTCCAAACTTGGACATTTCTCAATGATGTGAACATTACTACGCATACGGTAGAAGCAGAATTTACATAAAGTTCACTGGAAAATTATTCACATCGCCACTGTAAATGTAAATGCCACGACGTGTAAATCTCATTATTTTTGTGCTATCAATATAATTACCAACAGCAGCAATTTATTCTTTGTCGTGCTGCTGCTTGAACTGTATGTACACCGAAATAAATGACATTTAACCATTGCGTAACATATTCGAATGGTGATTCGAAATAATCGAGACAGATGAAATTTTCAATGTACTTTTTCAGAACGTCAGAACACTTACCTTTAAATCATGGTCCAACACAGAAACGCACGTGTCGACAATGGAGCCACCGATTACCACCTGGAAAAAATCAATACTTCGTGAATCGTAGATCAACAGTTACGAGACGAATTTCAATTTCGGAATGCCACAGTTTCTTTCAAATTACATCCATATTTAAGAGTGCAATCAAAAGACATTCCAGAGAATTTTTGTTCACGGTGTTGACTTAAAATGAATGAAACGTATATTTACAAAATGATTAAACTAGAAATGCATAACTCAACTAACCGGCGCTCGCTGATCTCGAATCTCCGATGAATGCCGGTTCGCGCCAGTGCTGAAACTGTCAGATCCATTGTTTTCGATTCGCAATAATTCGACTGCGATTTCTGCCGCAACACGAGCATTGTTTTTTATCAATATCATATCTGCCAAAAAAAAAATTATTATTTTTGCGAACCATACCAATTCAATCCAACTGCCACTCACTCGAATGCAAACTTCGGCCTCCGGTAATTTTGGAAACGGCAGACAGAATAAACGGGGTAACTTCCTTGCCATGAATATTTAACGATTCAGCTTCGACTAAAGCTTGCTCTATAACGTCGTTCATCAACTGTTGATCCAAGGAGTAATCCTCCGGAATTGGCACACCTATCAAAAATCCTGATCGCAAACCGAGCGCTCTGTTTACGCTTATCATATTGGCAGCTTCCAGGGCAGTGTTTAAATTATAAGCGGCTTTGGAACCACTGGATCTGGTGTAGAAAGCGGGAAAATTCAAATCCGGACATTGATAGGATGCAACACAAACTCCCTGGGTTTCCTGCAAAACACAAAATAGTATCATATTCGAATCACACAACAACAGCAAAAAAAAAATACCAACCAAATACTCCAGCGTCCTCGGAATGTCCAGAATAGATTTCACCCCGCTGGAAACGACCGCAACCGGTGTTCGGCCCAGTTCGACCAAATCGGCTGACACATCCATCGTATCATGACCGCCACGGTGCACTCCGCCGATTCCTCCCGTCGCAAACACCCGTATGCCAACCATATCGGCCACCAGCAGTGTTCCCGCCACCGTTGTGCCTCCGTTTAGACCATTACTTAGTACGTATGCCAGATCACGGCGGGACGTTTTGATTGTGGGTCTGCCGTCGGTTTTGGCCAGTTTTACCAACTGATCACCACTGATACCAACGTGAATACGGCCGTCCACTATGCCGATGGTGGCCGGAATGGCTCCCTAGAGAAATGAAGAAAATGACATCAGACACAGTGTAAGACAAAGAAGCTGACATTTACAATTAGTGAGACTCCACCCCAAGGGGAGAATAATCCTCTTCAGAAACTAAACTAATAGCCGAGTGTTGGTTAGTTAGAACTGTTGGAAATTACATGCTTTGTCTGTTCTGCCTATCCAGGGGTTATCGAAAATCCTGTGTGGAACAAATTCAAACAAATTAACATTGTGTTTCAAGTTCGATGCAGTTCGCAGCTTCCAATAACAGAACCATTTAATAACCTTGCTAATTGGATTCTGTTAGATTCAACTAAGATAAAATGCATCGATGATCGATTACTAACGAATACGTGCTTTTCCATTTTTCATCACCGCCAACGAAAATAAAACCGCGAAAAGCTCCATCAAGCACATCAAAACGAGAGCAAATCGAAATCTGATTATGATAGCAACATCACATTGAAATCTTAATTTGATTTCAGCTCATCAATTTTTCAATTGATATCACATTAGGTTATTTTTTTTTTTTGCTGTTCGCGTAGGAAATGAAACTAACTAGGCAAAAGTTGAAAATCCAAAAATGATAACATTAAAAGTAAAAACTTAATGGATGCATTAAAATAGGACCTAATTTAATTCCTAATCCAATGTTGCGTTTTACAAAATTTCTTCGACATCCTGTGGCAGTTGGCCGGAACCACAACCGTGATCAATAAAAAGATCTTTTGTCAGTTTTCATCTGGAGGACATTAGATAGGTTTGGGCCACGTGTATCTGAAGCTAATTTATCTCCTTTAGCAATTTCTTGACATGCGAAGCCTTTCAGATCCGGCCAAAAAGCCTCATTCTCTTTCGAGCGGCTTGGGTATTCCCATTCAGTTTAAAAAAATGATGAATTTTTTGACTATAGTTTTCGGTTGTTGTTTTGACCGTTATTGTCTGTGCTTCCAGAAATCGACGATCGGTATGGCCAAAGTGATTGTTTTTTCGTGCATCAACTAGCAAATCCTTTAAAATAGATCAATTTACTTCTAAATAACACGCTCGTCTTCATATCGCATTTTGTCGTGAATACGACTTACTTTACAGGGTCCGGCACTCGAAGTGTACCCAACTTTAGACCGCTCGCGCAGCTGACGCACGGGCATCAGCTCTCTAGAAATTTGCTAAATGACAGTTCGGAGTTGTATTGTTTACAAGCGCAAGAAAGCATTTTGCCAAAAGTGAACGCGAAAAAAAAATCTTTACTTGAGAGAGCGAAGGAGTTGCTTCGTTTGGCCGAAAGCGGTCAATTTCCGAACATTGTATTTTCTGACGAGAAAATTTTTCCAATTGAGCAATTCGTAAACTCTAAAAACGATAGGGTTTACTTGACCGACCGTTCATACGAGAATTTGAGTCATCGATTGGCCACCAGGAGGCAGCACCCGCAACAGATAATGGTTTGGGCCGCTGTAACCGCAGATGGGCACTCTCCAATCGTTTTCATCGAGCCTGGCGTCAAGGTAAATGCGACATATTGTCAGGAAAGTATTCTGGAGGTTGCTTTGAAGCCGTGGGCAGACAAACATTTCGGTGGCAGACCATGGACGTTTCAGCAGGACTCGGCACCGTCTCACAAAGCTCGAGTGAACCAAGAATGGCTGAAAAACAACGTTCCGAACTTCATCACGTCCACACAATGGCTCTCAAATTCACCAGATGCGAATCCAATGGATTATTCTCTTTGGGCCATTTTGGAGAGCAAAGTCCGAACTAAAAGATACACCAGTCTCGAGGCGCTGAAAAAAGTTATTGTCCGCGAGTGGGCCTAAATACACATTCGGCAACTTGCGATTCGTTTTTTGACCGTCTCAAGGCCATAGTCAAGGCAAAAGGTGGTCATATCGAGCAAAAGTGAATTGATTCTGAATTTTTTATTATTTTTACACATTTTGTACTTTGAATTAAGTAAAAGTAATTTTCCAAACTGAATTTATGGCCTTTTTAATTGATTACACTTCGAGTGCCGGACCCTGTACTATGGGGTGCCTTTTCAAATTTACCCTCTGAGAGAGTGATAAGTTTTTGATCGTGAATATCTCTTGTTGTATCTAACGAATCAACATAATTTTGCTACATGCGATCGGAAATATGATCACAATTCTATGATAAAATATTCAGTTGTGTGACATAATCTCAAATAATTCAAAATTAAACTTTTCTGAAATGTTTGGTATAAACGAGTATCAAAGAGGATAATTCATAAGGCGCATTTGCCTTTCTCGTATTTTTAAAGCTCATAGCTCAGTGATCTGTGAAAGAATTTATATAAACATACTACCTATAGAATCGAAAATTTTCAACTTAAGCGTGTATAGAAAAAGCATTGAAGTATTTCAATAGTACACTATTGAAAAACCTGTCTCATTTGACCCATGTCAACACCAGTCAATCAGAACGTGTTCTGAGGAATTCTGGTCCTTCTGAAAGGCAGGAATGAATCCTGTACAGCATCCGGATAGTTTCTTTCAATGAAATGCAAATCCGAAATGAAATAATCGAAATTAAAATTCTATATGCTGCTATTTTTATAGCGGTTAGGACCGCCCATTAGTGAAAAAGCTACAAACGAAATCACGTAAAAAGAAACATCTTAACAAGAATTGGATCAGTTTGGATTCTATCGCCACTGCGAGCATGATGTATTTTGTGTCGTTTGCAAAGCTAGTTTCGCTTTCGGCAAGAGCGATTACGTCACAGCTGCCAGTCATTTACATTGGTGAAAAAACAATGGTGGAGAGCATTACACAAAATCAGCCGTTCTAATGGCTCTAAAAGTTTTCTAAAGAACTATTAGGATTTGTTGTTCGCAACTCGAAGGGAAATATCCTCAGTTTAGTGCAAATCTAGAACAGTTTGGTCAGATTTGTGCACTTTTCGCTGTGTGAAATTCACAGTAATCGAGATCAAGTGATGCCTTCTTTGTTTTTGCGACAAATGTGAAAAAGAGGAATGCTTGCATAATTCATACAATTGATCAACTAATTGATATTCGGAAATGTTAAGGAACATGTCAGCTGTTTTCGTATTCACGTATTATTTAATGGAATAAAAAGATCTTTCAATACGTAAATTATACACAATTTGGCTTCTAAAGTGATTGCAATGTACAGCTTGCTTCATTTAGAATTGGAACAAACTATTGCTCATATTGTGGCGCTCCTGGTGGACGGATTTGGAAGTTCTTGGCCCCCTCGTGTCGGTAATTTTGTCAGCTTCACGTATGATTTTCGACATTCCGCAAATCGACTGTACTTTGTAAACAATCAACATGGAAGCCGAAAGAAGGGAAAAAATTGTGCACAGTTATTTGGAAAATCCATTGTGGTCTGCATCTAGGCTAGCTAAATAGCTGAAATTGCCCAGAAATACCGTATGGCGCGTTATCAAACGGTATAAGGAAACATTGACGACGATTCGGAAGCCTCAAGCTAATCGCCGGAGTGGAACTGTCGACCGGAAACTGCGTGGTAAGATTTTGAAGACGATTAAAAGAAATCCTAATCTGTCGGACCGTGATTTGGCCAGAAAATTCGGTGCTGCCCATAGTACCGTGAGGAGAACTAGCTAGCAAACAGCCAAATCGGACCATAAAACAAAATAGTGTGGTCAAAATTCGTGCTCGGAAACTATATGACCAGGTGCTGACCATGTTCGACGATCAAAAATTTTATTTGGCAACGGCTCGGGGGGATGTTCCAGCCAAATTTAAATTTGTTTTTGCCGACAAATTTGCAAGAAAATTTATGATTTGGCAGGGCATTTGCAGCTGTGGCAAAAAAAAAACTAGTTACAAATAAAATAATGACAACGGAACCAACACATGGATCAATAAGTCCCGAGACTAAAACAGAGATGGCGCTCATAGTAAACCAGTAACCACATCTTTCTAGAGTACTAACCTTTGCTTGAAACGGGTCAAAATTTTAAGTCGATCCGACCAGAAACAGCTGAGTTATCGAGGTTGGAGTAAAATCGTTTTGTAGTTTGTTTAAAAAATGGAAAGACCCGAGTTTGTGTTTTGATAAAACATTGTTTTTTAATGGGTAAAAACACCGTGCAAGCGAAAAAATGGATTGAAAAATGTTATCCGAACTCTTGTCCATCAAAAGCAACGATTTGTCGGTGGTTCGCCGAGTTTAAACGTGGTCGTACCGACACAAATGACGCGTAACGCTCGTGTAGACCTGTGGAAGCCGTTACACCGGAAAATGTAAGTGAAGTGACAAAAATTATAATGAAAGATCGTAAAGTGAAGCTCCGTGAGATTGCTGAGATCACACAGATATCATATGGAAGTGTATTCACTATCCTTCATGAAAAATTGAGCATGAAAAAGGTTTTTTCCAAGTGGGTGCCGCGATTGCTTTCGATGGAACAAAAACACCCTGCCACAAGTCGATGGAAACAATGGCGAAATTGAACGAATTCGGCATTGATCTGCTTCCCCACCCCCCATACTCGCCAGATTTAGCTCCCAGTGACTACTGGCTCTTTGCTGATCTTAAAAAAATGCTCCAGGGAAAAAGATTTGGCTCAAATGAGGAGGTCATCGCTGAAACTGAAGCTTATTTTGAAGCGAAAGATAATTTTTTTATAAACATGGTATTGAAAAATTGGAAAAACGTTGGAATCATTGTATCACCCTAGAAGGTGATTATGTTGTTGAATAAAAAAAAATTTTGCAAAAAAAAGTTGTTTCCATTGTTAGTCTCGGGTCTTATTGATCCATGTGTTATACCAAAAAGAGTGTCTCCAAAAACGAATTTTGCCGTTCATTCGATCCCAAGACCATCCCGTAATGTTTTGGCCAGATTTGGCAGACTGTCATTACAGCAAAGTCGTTCAAGAATGGTATGCAGAGAAAGGGGTCCAGTTTATTCCGAAAAACCTATTGAGAAATACTGGGCGAAAATTTTTTGCTCCCGTCAAAATTTTTCGGAAATTAACTTTTGCTCGTTTTGTGAAAAATAAAAATAGGTGAAGTCAATATGATTGTATATTTGTGGTGATTTAAGCAAAGTTCCAATTTCTTACCTGTGTTTAAAGTTGGTGATTGCAGGAAACTAGTGATTATGAAGGATGGACTCCGGATTTGTCAGGAATGGTTTAGTCGGTGATATTTGTCTAATTTTGAAGAATAACTTTCCCTCGATTTTGCGATTTGTTTTGATTTGTTCCTGATAAGACGAAGAGCTGCTGTGACCGTGTTTTAGGTTTCGTTAGAGTCAGAAGGGTGAATTTGAGCAAGAACCACAAGTTCACAAGGGTGGAAACCGCGAGAAATGTCCGGCCATTTTCTTAACAATATTCTTGGGTCATTTTTTTGTTCCAATCAGTTTTTCTCGTTGGATTCTGATAAAACCTAAAACAACTTTTCATCTTTTATTCCTCTGAACGATCCGGTTGTTGAGATGTTCAGTCTGTGTAGAAATTACATTCATTCCCAATACTATACTGATTATTCGAGCAGCAGAAAACAAGACGATAGTGAAATCCGTCAAGACCATCGTTTCAAACGTAACGCAAGATCAGTCTAAAATCTGTCGGAACAAAGGCATTCGTTTGTGAGTGACAATAGCAAACAGAGTCGTGAATAAACCAGGTTACATTTTTTTATTCATCTTACATCTATATGTTACATTTTTCTTAATTTAATATTTTCCTATACTTTCTGTTATAAATTCCATACACTTGATCAGAATGAATCGCATAACGTAAGAATATTATTTTTTTCCTTGGTAGACAAACCAGTGAAGTGTTCAATAATCACATATTTTCATTCATTCTTACCTATAATTGATCGTGTATATAATGCAAATCCTAAAAGCACACCCTGTCTAAAATTTAGTGTAGAAATCCTCGTATTACTATTTGAGGATATTTGTGGAGTTTTCCTTTTGAATTTTACTGATTGTTTATTGGCACCTATCGCCAGACATAAAATAGAGAAAATGGTGCATTTGTGACTCAGATAATCTAAACTCAATGTGTAAAATACAAAACTAAAGTACAAACATCAACATCATCTACGCATGATTATTGTGTTAATAAGAAATTTTAGAATGTCCTATTTACAAAACATTAAAGTTTTTCACAGGTTATCACAAATTTTATTACAATGACGAGATATGACGTTGTTGCACGCATCAGATTAATTGTTCGGCCTTTTTAACAATGAGTCAAACTTGCGTTACTTTTTTCATACTAGACTGAAATCAATGGAAATCAAACTCAGTTGGTCTCGAAAGTGTGCTTTGTTTGCATGCCCATTTCGAACAGAGTCCAAACATTTCTGAGCGACTAAGTCAAAATATAGTAACGATACTCTCATTCATCTCAGCTCCACTATTCACCCTACATACTAGAACCATTAGTTAAAGTGAGATCTGTTATCTCGCTTTGATGTATTGGCTTAAATTTGAAAATTGGTGCATTCGCTTCGAATTTTTCTGTGATATTGCTTCCTAAAGTCGAGGCAAGGATAATTAAGTTTTAGATAATCATTTACGTACGTTGAAATCCTAGCAAGAAGGAAATGGCTAGTTGTAATAAAGTTCATAAAAATTCATTTTGCTATTGTGACAGCCTTTTTGTATTCAACGTCACTTCAAATATAAAATATTTCCTTCTTTCAATACAAAACTATCGAAAGTTCGGAAATAAATAAAAGGGAACCATTCGTTGATTCGTTGAGCCATAGATGATGAAATAAATTCATATCCCAGTGAATTGCAAAACCTCATAAGATATTGTTTCGAAATTTCCAAGACTTCGAATCATTTGTAGGCGATAACAATAAAAAACTTTAATGTTTTCAATAATTTCCTGACAAAAAGAAAACCTTACCATACGCGACATCAAACTTTCCTGTTTAAAAGACACGTAGGATTATAGTTTTTCTGACAAAAAAAATTACAGGATTGCGGAAAAAAACTAGTTTTCACGTGCGGACTCAGGCCAAATTTTTTTGAATAGTGTATTTGGCAGCGTTTTAGACATTAAATAAATATACCCGGAACGCACATCGTCGCAAAATTCTTCACGTTCTTCTGCATCGAAGTTTTCCAGCTTTTCTGTCAGCCCACATTGATTGAACAATTCGATCAATTTATTGGCAATATTTTCAGCGGTGTCATCATCATACGCGTAGGAGAAGTATTCGATAAATTTCCTAAAACTATCGGGGTTTTTATCGAGTTCGGCATATTGCAAAGGAGTGCATCCGTCATTATCTGGGGTGTTCAACATTTCTGATGACTGCTCATGTGTAAGCAATATTTCGACTACCCTCCAAAGCTCTTGAAGAAAAGCACAATGAAGAGGGATTCTACCATCTTCATCTTTTGCCATTACCGATGAACCTCGTTCAATAAGAATTTTCACGAGCTCGTAATTATCATAGATTACGGCCAAATGTAAAGCAGTTCGTTCATTTTGATCCGAAGTGCGCAACATTTCTGTTGCTTGTTCGTTTTCTAGCAATATTTCGACAACCTTCTTAGCGTTCTTTTCAACGGCGATATGAAGAGGGATTCTACCATCTTCATCTTTTGCCATTACCGATGAACCACGTTCAATAAGAATGTTCATGAACTTGTAATTTTTATAGTATGCGGCCAAATGTAAAACAGTTCGTTCATTTTGATCCAAAGTGCGCAACATTTCTGTTGCTTGTTCGTGTTTTAGCAATATTTCGACAACCTTCTTAGCGTTCTTTTCAACGGCGATATGAAGAGGGATTCTACCATCTTCATCTTTTGCCATTACCGATGAACCGCGTTCAATAAGAATGTTCACGAGCTCGTAATTATCATAGATTGCGACCAAATGTAAAGCAGTTCGTTCATTTTGATCCGAAGTGCGCAACATTTCTGTTGCTTGTTCGTGTTTTAGCAATATTTCAACAACCTTCTTAGCGTTCTTTTCAACGGCGATATGAAGAGGGATTCTGCCATCTTCATCTTTTGCCATTACCGATGAACCGCGTTCAATAAGAATGTTCAGGAGCTCGTAATTTTTATGGTATGCGGCCAAATGTAAAGCAGTTCGTTCATTTTTATCCGAAGCGAGCAGCATTTCTGTTGCTTGCTCATGTTTTAGCAATATTTCGATAACCCGAGTTGCGTTTCCCTGAATGGCGATATGAAGAGGAATTCTACCATCTTCATCCTTTGTCATTACCGATGAACCGCGTTCAATAAGAATGTTCGCGAGCTCGTAATTACCCCAGATTGCGGTCAAATGTAAAGCAGTTCGTTCATTTTTATCCGAAGTGAGCAGCATTTCTGTTGCTTGTTCATGTTTTAGCAATATTTCGATAACCCGATTTGCGTTTCCCTGAATGGCGATATGCAGAGGGATTCTACCACATATATCCTTTGCCATTACCGATGAACCGCGTTCAATAAGAATGTTCACGAGCTCGTAATTTTTATGGTATGCGGCCAAATGTAAAGCAGTTCGTATATTTTTGTCCGAAGTGCCCAACATTTCTGTTGCTCGTTCATGTTTTAGCAATATTTCGACAACCTTCTTAGCGTTCTTTTCAACGGCGATGTGAAGAGGGATTTTACCATCCTTATCCTTTGCCATTATCGATGCACCGCGTTCAATAAGAATGGTCACGACCTCGTAATTCTTAGAGTATGCGGCCAAATGTAAAGCAGTTTGTCTATTTTTATCCGCAGTGAGCAACATTCCTGTTACTTGTTTGTGTTTTAGCAATATTTCGATAACCTTCATAGCGTTCTTTTCAACGGCGATGTGAAGAGGGATTTTACCATCGTTATCCTTTGCCATTACCGATGAACCGCGTTCAATAAGAATGTTCACGAGCTCGTAGTTTCGAAAGATCGCGGCCAAATGTAAAGCAGTTCGTATATTTTTGTCCGAAGTGCCCAACATTTCTGTTGCTTGTTCATGTTTTAGCAATACTTCGACAACCTTCTTAGCGTTCTTTTCAACGGCGATATGAAGTGGGATTCTATACTCTTTATCGTCTGCCATTACCGATGCACCGCGTTCAATAAGAAGGTTTACGAGCTCGTAATTATCAGAGATTGCGGCCAAATGTAAAGCAGTTCGTTCATTTTTATCCGAAGTGAGCACCATTTCTGGTGCTTTTTCATGATTTAGCAATATTTCGATAATCTTATCAGCGTTCCTTTCAATGGCAATATGAAGAGGGATTCTATCATATTTATCGTCTGCCAGTACTGAAAATCCTCTTTGAATAAGCATGTCCAAACACTCGGGGTTATTAAAGAATGCAGCGAAATGTAAAGGAGTAAGATGTTCTCTGCGGACCTTTGCTGGATCAACGTCGTATTCTAGTAGCAGCTCTATACATTCCTTTGATGCTGGATTTCCTAATAAAATAGCAACACTAAAGGCAGTGCTATCGACTTTAGCTCCTCCCTCGAGCAAGGCTTTCATATATTGTAGAAATCGATTGATAATTACACGTGCTGAATCATCGTTTTCATCTATCAAAAAATTCAACGGATTGCTTCTATTAGTATTATGAGAAATAACGGCATTTGAAATAATTCTTTTGATTAGTGCCAAATTTTTAAATGCTATATAATAAATATATTCACCCATGTAAGTAGACTCATCATTATCGATAGCTTTCTTGATAATTGCAGGGTTTCCTCGGTCTAAAAACAATTGGGCGCATTCATTAGACCGCAAAAGTATACCAGCCATTGAAATCCTTTGTATGATGGCTGACTTGTCCAGAAAAAGCTTGACAATTTTGGCGTCACCAAGTTTTAAAGCAATATCTAGTGCAGTTTCACCGTTAGCATTTCTAGAATTTATTAATCCTTCTTGGTTCAACAACAAACTAACAAATTCAGCACTACCCATCTGAACAGCAGCATGTAATGGTAGGTCGTTAGGGTTGTTTGCCCAAAAGTTATCTGAAGGGAAGTTAATATAGTTTGAGATGTATTCCTTCATTTCGCAGTAATTTCTATCGCAGTTCGACATTGTACAAATCAATTTTGCATACCACTTAAACGAATACGGATACACCAACGAAAACATTTGCAATAATTTATCCAGAAATTCTTCATTTGGTCTTGCAAACAAAAACAAGATCGTCCGAACGAAGGGGTAGTGTTCTAATAAAACCATGTACAAGTCATAGATATCTGCTATTTGCTTGATTTTGGCGATATATCTACCTTTATCGTGCCTGTAAAAATGATGTTTCATTGTTTCGAAGCTCATACGACGCAGACACTCACTCAAACACTTTGCAGCGAAGAATTCAGCTATCGTGGCATGGATGAAGTGCGGAATTCCATTCGAGTATTTTGGCATAATTAGAGAGTCTACCCGATTTGCTTGTTCCTCTAGTGATGTGCGCTCTTGCTCGTCACTTTCAATCAAGTGCATCGCTTCTTTCCCAATTAAACTCATGAGACCGAGGTAGTTATGGAGCTTGACATAACTTACATATAAAAGATTTTTTTTGTCCAAAAAATTATCGCCCAATTCATGTTTTACTTTATGCTGGCGTTTGAATGAATGGTGCCCAAAGTTTTCGAATAGCTCCACAAAATCCAAGTTTTCCGGATCGATTGATTGGAAAGAAGTGTTTTCATTTGGATTGCGTAGCTCAATCACATATGGTTTATAGATCTCGGCTAGCATGTTGATGATTAAAGGAGTGCCAGCAGTTTCTTTAAGGGTCATCATCGGTCTGCTCTCGATCAGTTTCTCTACGAATGCATTTGTCGGATCACGAATATCCAAAACATCGAGAAGGTGTTTCAGAAGGACTATCTGGTCACTTTCGTCGATCGGTTGCAAGTAAAATGTTTTCACTTTCATTGCCTTTTCCAATACTTTCTGTTGGTGTGATCGTGTACTGATAAAAATATGCGCCTTTTTTAGCATACAAAATAATGAAATAGCTTTCTCCATTACAGTCAAAGGTAGTTCGTCGTAACCATCGAAAAAGATGGTAATTTTGCGTTCTGTTTCCTGTAGATATTTCGAAAATAATATTCGTTCAAAGTCGGATGCTATCGACAGAATTTCACAGAGCAGATTAATTGCGTCTTCTAAATTCGTTAGTTCGTTTGGCTCCTCTAGTTTTTTAGCACAATCAGACAATCGAACGAACAGGATCCAATCAGTAGAATGCAACTTCTTTGCATCCTGAGCTAATTTTTTCCAAAGGGTGGTTTTCCCCATACCTGGTAATGAGGACAGCAGAATCGTGTTAAATTGGAAAGAATGATTGAGAAATTGTTCTTCGCTATAGCTTTTCGTAGCTTGTCGAATCATCGAATCATATTCACTACTAGGCGCCTTATCACTTATAATTTGTGCGATATAACAATTAAGTTGCAATTCAGGTAAAGCAGATCCAATTTCAATACGTTTTTGTTGTATCAACTTTTCGACTATTTCGTCACTTATGCGAGCACGAAGATTTTTAGTCGGAAGTAATTCATGCAAAGTAAGTTCAACACCTTGAAATGACACCGATTTCTTCAAAAGTCTTTCTTGGTTATCTTCGTCCAACAGATTCATGTTGTTCTTGGAATCTTCAATCGAATGAAACGGATGCTGACTTCTGAAGAAATTTGTGGCGCGGTCTTCCGTGAATGTTAAGAAAATGAGTTTGATTTCATTGCTCACCGAATCTGATTGGAAAAACTCATATGATATATTAGGCGATGGACAATTATCGTCCAGTAGAATATAAATATCCGAATTCGAGTTCTTGAAACTATTTATTTCTTTCTCAAAGTGAGGCAAGTCTGTTAATTTCAAATAGTAATAGTTTTGTTTGTGGTAATGAAAAATCTGATACACTTTAAGATAGGTTAGAAACCCTTCTTCGGTACTTTTATATACAACCATAGGAAAACTAGAGGCAATCAAATTTTCTAGAGGACTGCAACTTGCAAATTTGATGCGAAAGTTTTCCATCATGCCATCGAAAGTTTGTGTCTGACCTTCTAACTTTGACTTTGCAATAGTACGAATAACATCGTTTGAGTAGTTTTTCAATTCGGTAAACGTTAAAAAAGGACAAAGTTTATCTTGCATGCAGTCCAACCAATTGTTGATAATTTTGCGTAGATGTGCGTACATCAGATTGGCATAGTGTTCTTATGAGCCGAAAATCGGTGACCTTCTGAATTTTTTTATTATGTCTTTTTCAAGTTCTTCGTTATTTGGCTGACTAGTGGCAATGATACATTTTTCAAGAAACTTCTCAACATCTGTTTTTTCAAACAAACGAAGTCTACTCTTCGATTGGTTTTTAGAAGTTAGCGCTCCAATCAGTTTCTTACTTTCACTCATCATAGTTTTCATTTTGTCTTCCTTCGAGAAATACTCATATAGCTTTCGTTCTAAGGGACTCAAATTTTCATATTTCTTAAATCTAGTAGTAAATCGAACCGCACCTTTTTTAACAAAAAGCACTTTATTGTTCAATTCAGTGCTGTACTTTTTAATTAAATCTGTTTGAAACTTATCTTCTCCGTTTTCAGCTTCATCATTTTTATCTTTTTCCTTTCTATATGTAAAGGCATTTTCTATCTCTTCTAGTAAATCGTGGAAAGCTTTGTTGCTAAAATCTAATAATGTGTTTATGCGTTCATCGATACTTTGTACCTTAAAAAATTCTCCGCTGCTTCCTAGTAACTTCAGTATCTCAGTTTGGATATCAGCTTTGGTAAACCACCCCGAACTGTCATGTAGTTTTGCATTAGTGTAAATCACAAAATCAAGGTTCCCACCATTGAACTTACTGTTGTTCATAATGTCACAAAACGATTGAAAGTATTTGTGCATCGAAAACTCTCCTTTTACTTTCTCGTCTTCCTTCACCGGGAAAAAATGTTTCTCGTTGATTTCCGGAAACTGCTTGTGTTTGGCTTGGACGAACAAATAATTTTGAGTTTTACCTTCATCTGTTTCCCATGCCAGAGCCGCATCGTCGAATTTTTCGGCATCTTCCCATTCGGTTGCTAAGCGGAAATTTGTAAAACTTTCATCACTAGCAGCTCCTTGATACATCAGCATAAGTAAATGCACCTGGAACGAGTCACCGTGGCGAGCTCCTCCCAGTGTACCAGTCTTCTTATATTTTGTGTTGCCTTCGGCCATTTTAACAACTGTATTTCGATGCAGCTAAAGGAATAGCATTCGTTCAAAGTTATAATCACGATTCAACAGAAAATCAGTTATGAAATTCACTGATTACACACTAAAGGTGTCCTAATATCAGTTACTTCGATCTTCTTTTAATTTCACTCGCGTTTGAATTGCAGTTTCCTTTTCCAAAACCTGAATCTGTGTATATTCAAAAATACTATTACAACCGTGTCCCGCATTAGTATTATAACTTTTCCTACCTTAACGCTGATTTTTACAAGAATCCTTTTGATATGATATGATTTGAAACACTTGCTCCAATTTAAAACTCACATTAGTGAACAGCAAAACAGAAATAAACGTCTTCTTTGGGCATGAGCCGAATCAATAATGGTGATAATTTTGGCCGGAAATTTTAAGCTGTTATCACAAAAGTAAGCCGATCGTTATCGGTATGATAAAAAGGGGATTATAATTTTCAGGTGAAAAATATGTAAATTTGTAAATCTTTTATTCAATATCATGACAACGATGCTTTTCTATAATATTACAGAAAGTTTATGCAATCACTTGAAAAATTGAATAGAGAAAATTGAACCAGAGGGCTGATTTTTCTATACTATTCGACATAGTTCATCGAGCCTATGTCTGTGTGTGAGTATGTGTCAAATAATATCAAAAACTCTAAAACGAGACTCACTCAATTTTCTCGGAGATCATTTGATCGATTTCCACAAACTTAGGCTCAAATAAAAGCTCCTATAATCGCATAGGTTGCTTGTTTAGTTTCATCCCGATCCGACTTCCGGTTCCAGATCTAGAGGGTAAAATGTGCAGGGCCGGTTAAACATGTTAAACTCAGGTGGGTATTTTTTCATACTGGGGAGAACGACCCACTACTTTGAACTATTCCTCTATTTTAATGAAAATGATATTTATCCCTTGAGAGTGCAAGGTTGTTTTTTTTTATATATATATATATTTTGTTTCTATAAAACTTTGCATAAATTCGAATTTTGGAGAGTTTTAAAACAAAATTTCGCATCTAAGATATTAATAAGACATAGAACGGTGTAGTTGTTCGAACTGTTGACGTAGGACAACCCAGATGGTTTCAAAATCACTGCCAATTTTTATATTCAGGCAGCAGTCTTTTGTGATCCGTTTCAACTTATTTGTATCTGCGAATAATCGGAATTATTGCCTCCTGGTTTGCCAAATTCACAAACCAATCCAGGATCTAGCACAAACAAAGATGATAATCCAGTGTGTTCCATTTCACAGCCACCAACAGGATTACTGAAGTTTTCGGAAATTGTAGAATGGATTTTCTCAGCATTCAATATATCTGAACCCTTAAAGACCCTCATAATGGCATTCCTTCCAATAGCTGGAACCTTTTTGAAACAGTTATCAGCTCAATGGTCAATTGTCTCAGATTTTGTATCTTTTGATGGATAATTTATCACCCGCCGCAAATGATACAATCACTGTCCTGCAGTGGAATTGTCGAAGCATCATGCCAAAACTTGATTCATTTAAAATCTTATTGGATAGTCAAAAATGTGATGTATTTGCTTTACGCGAAACATGGCTTACTTCAAACATAGCTTTAAATTTTAATGATTTTAACATTATACGTCTCGATAGAGACTCTCCGTATGGTGGAGTGCTTTTGGGAATTAAGAAATGCTATTCCTTTTATAGATTAAACATCCCTTCGACTTCTAGTATAGAAGTTGTTGCTTGCCAAATAAACATGAAAGGAAAAGATATTTGTATAGCTTCGGTTTATATTCCTCCAAAAGCACAAGTTGAACAGCGACAGCTTAATGAAATGGTTGAAGCCCTTCCTGCTCCACGATTGATTCTGGGGGATTTAAATTCGCACGGTATTATGTGGGGTTCCGTTTACAATGATAACAGATCATCTTTAATAATAATACGGATCCCAAGACCTCCTGCACGTCCAAGTGCATTAGATTTATCTCTTTGCTCGACTTCAATTCGACTAGATTGCACCTGGAAAGTATTTCCTGATTTACACGGTAGCGATCATTTACCAATCATCATCTCAATTAGCAGTAACAAAGGCATTGCTAATTCAGTTAATATTCCATATGATTTGACAAAAAATATTGACTGGATTAAATACCAAAGTAATATTTCAAGTGTCTTAACTTCAATGGAAGAGCTCCTCCCATATGAAGAATATGACTTCCTGGTTTGTTCGATTCTGGAGGCCGCAGAACAAGCCCAAACTGAACGTTTTCCTGGGCCAACGACTAACATAAGGCCTCCCAACCCCTGGTGGGACAAAGAGTGCTAAACTCGCAAAACAAAATGCTTGCAAGACGTTTCTAAAACGGGGAGGAGGAACTCCTCAAAATTTTGAAAAATTTATAGTTTTAGAAACCAAGTACAAGAGCATACTTCGAGCCAAAAAAGGTAGCTATTGGAGACATTTTGTCGAAGGTTTGTCAAGAGAAACCTCAATGAGCACTCTTTGGAACACGGCCAGACGAATGAGGAATCGTAACTTGGGCAATGAGAGCGGGGAATACTTGAACCGATGGATATTTGACTTTGCTAGGAAAGTTTGCCTAGATTCTGTTCCTACGCAGAGCATTACTCGGGAATCTCCTTCAAATACTGGTTTTATTAATAGCCCCTTTTCAATGATGGAATTTTCTATAGCACTTTTGTCTTGTAACAATAACGCTCCTGGGTTTGACAGAATTAAATTCAACTTGGTGAAGAATCTGCCTGACCTCGCCAAAAGACGTTTGTTGGAATTGTTCAACAAGTTTCTTGAGCAAAATATTGTTCCACCTGACTGGAGCCAAGTGAAAGTTATCGCCATTCAAGAGCCGTGTAAACCAGCTTGTTCGAAACAATTATTCTACGACGTCTCGACACTTGGGTCGAGACGAACGGTTTGTTGTCAGATACTCAGTTTGGCTTCCGTAGAAATAAAGGGACGAATGATTGCCTTGCATTACTTTCGTCTGACATCCAAATTGCCTTCGCTCAAAAGCAACAAATAGCATCTGTTTTTTTAGACATTAAAGGAGCATTTGATTCAGTTTCCATTGATGTTCTTTCAGACAAGCTCCACCAACATGGACTCCCAGCGGTTATAAATAATTATTTGCACAGTTACGTGGTTTCAGTTACTGGACCCAAAGCTGTTGAACTACAAAAACCATTGCAAGATACCTTAGATAACTTGTCCGTTTGGGCTGTTCATCTGGGTATCGAATTCTCTGCGGAGAAAACAAAGCTGGTCGTTTTTTCAAGAAAGATCCCGCGCAGCTTCAGCTTCATATGATGGGAAGAATGATCGCGCAGGTTTTGTCTTTCAAATACCTCGGGGTGTAGTTTGATTCCAAATGCACGTGGGGAGGACACATTAGGTATCTGATAACGAAATGCCAACAAAGAGTAAATTTTCTTCGAACAATAACAGGGTCTTGGTGGGGTGCTCATCCACAAGATCTAATAAAATTGTATCAGACAACGATACTTTCAGTGATGGAATATGGATGCGTTTTCTTTCGTTACGCTGTAAACTCTCATATTAACAAACTTGAGCGAATTCAGTATCGTTGTTTGCGAATTGCCTTAGGCTGCATGCATTCGACACATACAATGAGTCTTGAAGTTCTGGCGGGAGTTTTTCCATTGAAAGATCGCTTTTGGGAGCTTTCATCACGACTGCTAATAAGATGTGAGATACTGAATGCCCTGGTTATGAATAACTTCGAAAGGCTAGTCCAGCTTCAATCTCAAACAAGATGCATGACAGCAGGGGTGCGAAAATTTGACATTTTTTTATACTGTTGCCAAGCGTAAGACAGTCACTGCCAACGATATGCGCAGCTGCTACGTTCAACAGTAGCCAACTCGCAATGACACGAGAGCTTGGCGCAATCATTAGAGCCACGACACACGACAGCAATATTGAGAGCAGTTAATTTTGTCGCACTCTCTCACAGCAGTCAAAGCCACAGCGTTCGCTTTGTGGTAGTGTAGGTACATACTGGATAAGTAGCTGCTTTGTTCACTTTTGGTCACGGGTTTCGAGAATGTCACGAGCTCAAAATGTCATGACATTTTCATAACGGGACTGTTATATCCGCTGTGATTGATCTGTGGCGATAAATTTAATGCGAACGGCGGTGTTTTTATTATCGGTTCAATTTCAGTTTTGAAAAAATTCAATCACAAAGCTTGTTCATGCAGATGTTTCAAAAATATTACAATTATTTACACAAATTTCATACACGAAGTATCAGGAGCGCAGCTTTTGCCTTTCTAATATGACGCAAAGGCAAGAAATCTTACAGCAGAGAGAATAAGTTTTGCGATCCTATTACTTCTACAATTCTTGTTCATGCTAAACGGGCTTCAATTGTTTGATCGAAAAAGTGCATCCCAATTCTGGAAGTCAAAGCATTTACTTTGCTTTTCTCACTGAACCGCTTCCTTCCAACGGGAGTGCAGAGAAACAAAACACGTAAGGATACACAAAAAAAACCGTCTGCATTGGAAAGCAAGACTTTCTTGTGCATGTCCCCATACACCTCATGAGAATCGACATAAAACGAATTTCAAAGTTAAGCCTTGTTGGCGACTGCCTCTCGAAAGTTGTTGAATTTGGAAGGAGCTACTGTTTATTGTGGCTAGCCATTCTCAGATTGAAAAGATTCGAACAGCTATCGATGAGAGCAAACGGCGACATTCACGAGAAAAAATGTCATGAGACCTATGACATTTTTCATCTCCTGCAGTCGTGGCGAAGTACAATCGGCGACTGCTGTCATTTGCGCAGTTTGAATGTCTGCTGTTTCGTGTCATTCTCCAGTACCGTTTGCAACCCTGCATGACAGTATATTTTAACCATATGTCCCAGGAAATAAACCCTTCGAAATATATTCCTATCCGTGTCAGCCTCCTAAATGTCCCTGACTCAACTTTATTTTTCGACATATCCATGCAACGCGAAGTGCATGGAATCCCGGATCACCTACGCTCTACGGAAATCCAAAAAATATTTTCAAGTAAGTTCAGGCATATTGATTCTGAGAAAATGTTTTACACGGACGGATCGCGAATTGAAGAAGTGACAGGGTTTGGTATATTCAACAATAATGTTTCGGCCTCATTCAAGCTTCAAGAACCTGCATCTGTTTATATAGCAGAGTTAGCAGCAGTTCATTATAGCTTGAATGTAATCGTCACATTATCTCCAAACCATTATTGCCTCTTCACAGATGGTCTGAGTGCAATTGAAGCCATTCGCTAAAACATGACTGGCAAGAATGAACCATTTTTCTTGGGCAAAATAAAACAGTGCCTGAACAACATATTGAACAATAATTATCTAATCACTATAGTCTGGGTCCCGGCTCATTGCTCCATTCCAGGTAATGAAAGAGCCGATAGTTTAGCCAAACGTGGTGCTATTGAGGAAGAAATTTATGAGAGACCGATTGCTTTCAACGAATTCTATAGCGCGACTCGCCGAAGAACACTTGCCAGCTGGCAATCTTCTTGGGATAAAGATGATCTGGGTCGGTGGATGCACTCAATTATTCCTAAAATATCGACAAAAGTTCAGGGGACTGGATGTGAGTAGGGATTTCATTCGTATGATGTCCAGACTCATGTCCAATCACTACACGTTAGACGCACATCTCCTTCGAATTGGGCTCTCCGAGACTAATCGTTGTGCTTGTGGAGAAGGTTATCGGGATATTGATCATGTCGTTTGGACATGCGTGGAGTATCGTGATGTCAGATCTCAACTAATTAATTCTCTGCGTACCCAAGGTAGACTATCCAATGTCCCAGTTCGAGACATTCTTGCTTGTCGTGACCTTCCATACATGAAACTTCTTTATCATTTCATAAAGATAATTGGAATTTCAATTTAATAAAGGCCCTTTTTAAGACTTAGCTCTGATTCCAGTTGCGACCATGAGTTCAACCAATAGCTAAATTAGAATAGAAATTATGTAATGATAGAAACAATACTTTATGAAATTATCAACAAAATAACAGCTTATTTTATAATTTATAGAAGTTAATCGTTTGGTTCAAATAATATTTCCGAGTAGATTTCATAAATATTGGCGAATTATAAGATGATATTTAAGTGATAAGAGGAATATGTTTTAATAAACTTAAATCGTTGTGACTATTTTAGAATTATATTAGGATAAGAATTTTATGTAAAAGTGATGCTATGGCGAAGAAAAACTTATGTAAACTGCCTTAAGAAATAAACGTATTTATAGAAAAATCGGAATTATTTCTTTGAAAATTTGGTTGTACTGATCGTTTAGTTTGTTGAGGTTGATGAAGGAAATTGCTGAATTCGTTCATCCAGTACTCCATGATCTTCAAGGTCATCCTTCATTTCCTTGAATAGGACTGAAACAGTCGATTTCCGATCAAAATGTGTCTTGTGCGAGTCGAACGGTGCACACACCAAATCCATATACAGTCCAGCCGCTGATTAATCCAAAAGTCCCGGGGCTGACCCAAATGTCAAACTAACCTCATTTTTCGAAAGTACCATCCTTCAGAGAACATGGGTCAAATTTGCACATCAATAGCATCACAAACACTGAACCTGCCGACATATAAGTGACATTTCTAATCACTCAGATCCATTAAAAATAAAGGTTTGTGGTATTCTGATTTTGATCGTGGCCAAATATACACACTAAGATTTAATTCCTTTGTTCGGTAATATTCTTGACGAGAAATTTCGGTAAACTAGCATCACAAACACAACTGCGAAATTTTCTAAGTGTGTAGCAGTCAACTGGAAATAAATTAAGCAAGTTTTGATAATCGTGATGTATGAAGGCAAAATCAAAGTTCGTTAGATTAGTATTTAGACTGGGAAACCATCTGATAACGTTACAGATAGCTGAAACAATCATGACGTCAGTTTTTAGATGCTCGAGGTATAATTAATATCGACTTCCTTGAACAGGAAAGTACCATCAAAGGTAATTATTACTTTGAGTTATTGATACGTTTGAAGTGCGAAATCAGTTCGTGCTCGCATCTCACCCGACACAGTCGAAAATCGTTTACGGTCGAAACAACAGAAACAAAGACAATACAGTGCAGTAAACAATAGAGTGTACGGAATGGTCAAAAACGATTTAACAAAGCCTGAAATTTGGCCTGCAAGACCAAATTCAATTTGTATAGATTTCAAGCGTTGCAAAGTTAGACCAGCAGCAACCGAAATTGAAATCTTACTTAAAGAACGAATGCATTCAGACGCTAATAATGTAAGTGAGATTCAATTCAACAAGGCGTCTAACTGTGTGTACATTATGTTTAAACGTGAAAGCGATGTAATTGCATTCGCTTCAGTTAACAACGAGGTGCACAGCGTTGAGTGTGATAACATTAAATACAAAATGCCTGTGCACATGGTGGACAATGCCATAGAGGTACGCGTGCATGACCTTCCCCCGCAGGCCACCGATAAGTTCGTTCGGGAGAATATGTCGCAGTACGGTGAAATCCTTTCCATCGAAGGGGAAATATGGCGGAATTTTTCCCCGCCATCCGGAATGGCGTGCGAGTGGTACGTATGCAACTACGTAAGGCAATTCCATCTTACATCAAGGTGGGACACGTCCGTGTAAAACGTTGATTACCTATGAAAATCAGCTGGTTACATGTCAGTTTTGAGAACAACCTGCACACTACGGTAAACCTTGCACTGAAACTGCAAAAAAGACATCTTCAACCAAAGACAAGGTCAACCGCTCAACAACGAAAAGTAGTGAGCGCAGTACTCATGTTTCACTATCAAACAAACCAGCAACTGCAACCGCATCTAAAGCAACTAGCAACGAGCTCAAGACTACGAACAACAAAGAAAACGGAACGAAAACGGCCACCAACAACAATACAACCGATGAGGCAATGGATGACGAGACGAGCCACGAGCAAAGTGCCCCTCAACCCTCGCAGGAGGGAAATGAAAGCTCTTCTCCTCCTAGAAAAAGAGTGACAACGAGATCCACTTCAAAAAATTCTCTATTTAAAAAATCGGCTAATTCGGCCACGTAAAGTTTGTACGCAAATAGGCCTGAATAAAAAATATCTTTAAAAAAATGCGAAATCGTAAAAAAACGGCCTCATAAGAAGTACAAAAAATCCCCGTTAACCGTGGTCAGTGTAAACAATGAAACAAACTAAACGAATTGGGCTGCGATCTGTTTCCTCACCTACCTTATTCACAATAACCTAGCCCTCAGCGACTGCTAGTCCTTCCAACTGAAACCTATGTTTGGACCATTGACAAATCAATCTATACGGATGGTGTCGAAAAATTATAAAAGTACTAGAACGATTTTATGGCATTTGAAGGTGATAATGTTGATGAATAAAAAAGATTATGTTTTCCTAGTTAGTTCCTGGACTTTTTGGACGACGCGTTAGCAACTTTTTCTACGTATGAGTGATTTTCTTGAACGCAAACGCACTCATTGAAACACAGAAATCTTATGGAAAACGTGAACTGATCCATACGAAACTGTCAATAATTTTCGTTACTAACTGAAGTTTCGATCACCAATTATCTGAAACTTATTATATTATAGATATAGAAAACAAAAACGTAGTCCTACGTCAAAATATTTTGAGTGATTTTATTTATGTGAAGATATAGAAGTTGAGATGTAAGAAGGATCATTTGATCATGCAGAAATCTTTTAGTAACTTACCTTTCACGGTCTACCAGAGGAAGTTTTTACTTTTTTCTTGATACTGCATTCTTCTTTTGCCGGTTCGGATAGTAAATGGTAAAAGACTGCAGGCCTTCTAACATCTGAGATATAGCCATCTAAAGTAAGCGGTCCCACTTTTTTACTACGGACTTTAGTTGGAACTTCTTATAATAATTTTGCATAGAACATTCGGTTTCCCTTCGTTTCAAATGGGTTTTATTCCGAATGAATTTATCTTTCTAATGGTAAACAAAATTTTGGAATCGGTCCAAAAATGGCTAAGATATAGTCAGTCAAAATTAGCGTTTCCACCACTTTTCATGGTACCCTTGGTAGTCCGCGTAACTTTTTACCCCCTTGGTACTCGGAGTGTTAAAAGTACTTTTCATGTTTCCTCCAGTTAGTTACTACGGAATTAGAAGACAAGAAAAGTCTCATGAATGCATCTCTGTTGGTTGAAAATTTTTACGATTTTCTCGTTATAGACTCGTGTTTTCTCCGAGAAATTCGGTATCAGAAATGATGCAATAATTTCGATTTTATTCGTTTTTCCGAATTACAATAAAAATGTTCTTATTGTCATAAACAATACTAATATTACCATTGTTTTTCGCTCGAAATTGCCTTTCTCGTAGCACTCATATTAATTATTTTTATCCGAAATATATTATGATAGTGAGTCTTCGTCGAGATAAAAAAATGTCCTGGTATTTTTGTACATAGCTGGGCTGAAATGAGAGATTAATCGCGATAGCGAAAGATAAGATACGTCGTGACATTCGATAAAGGGTAAGAAACATAAAAAGGTTTACTTTAAAAAACAGATAAAGACATGTTTTCGGAAAGCACCGGTAAAGATTTTGTTTGCTTTTGCTTGCAAAGTTAATGAGTTAGTCATTATTTTAACGATTGAAAAAAAACACTTGAATTGAAATGAATGAATTGAAACCCATAGATCGTGAATAAATTTTATCAGAATTCAAATTACGGATCGTTTTGTGCGGTCTGCTAAAAAATTCCTTTTTAAATCATGACGCAAGAGTCTGCATTCTAAGGAACTGTTTCCGGTACTGACAGTCCTGGAAGTAGTGATCAAAAACTAATAGTTACCTAGATTGATTCCCAAAACTAAATATTCACTCATTTCCAGTACTAGAACTTGAGTAGTAGAAAAATTATCAAGCTTATACGAAGTGTAAGTGTAAGCTGTAAAGTGTTGCTTTTTCCGATTTTTCTATGCGATTTATGATACACTTGCAGTTTCTATGTCAAATATTGAGACTGTTTCTCTAAATCTGAATGAGTCGTTGAAGATTGCCATCGATGAAAGGAGAATTTATGAGCTTTGGAACTGAAAGATTTCTAGCTTCGATTCAAATTATCTATTGCTGTGTCGATTTCCGCAGAGTTTTCTAAACCAATGGCCCTTATTACCGTTCTCACTTCCACTTTCACATTCACTTCACTTGATTTTACCTATTACCAGTATCACGCATAGTGAAGTGATCACTGTGGTGGAAAAAACTATTTTTTTCAACAAAATGTTGGTGGTGTGATGTTCATAATGGCATCAAGTTCATCCAAGTAATTACTTGTATCTCTGAAGCGACTTTCGTAATTAGGACCTACATTCACTTCACTTGCTTTCCACAGTGAAGTGATACCAGTAATAAGGGTCAATGTCATGATGCACATGATTTTCAATGTGAGATCTGTATTCAAACCAATTAGCTCTGTAATAGTTAAATATAGAACTAATTGGATTAATTGTAGCTTTGTTGAAAAGTCTGAATGTTACAGAAGGATGATTTCAGCCAAAGTCAGCATGTGTAATCGGTTAACTACAAATGTGACTTTGATCCGTTAGAACCAGATCAATTGTTGAAGGGGTTTTTCACGGAAGAGAAACAAGTCGGATTATTGGAATACAAAACTATAAAGTAACCAGCAGAGAATTGATTGTAAAGTATTTTACCATTACTGTTATTTTGTCTACAATTCCACTGGACATGCTCTAGATTTATGTTCTCTATTACGAAAAATTTCGGTCGATATCTTGTGAGTTTTTGTAAATCGCCTCTAAAGAAATTTAATTGTTCACCGGTAGGGGCTGGGGTGCACTAGGAGATTGATAGTACCTATTAGCTCTCTCCGGACAGTACCAGCCTAGATGCCGTGTGGAATCCGGTGGAAAAAAATGAACCAAGAATAGATCCACTGGGTTCCTGCTTCCATGTCGTAAAAGGCGACAATTGCAGGAGTTTCTTTTTCTTTTTAGTTATCAGATATTTTCAATGTTTCACTTCTGATTACTCTATTTTACTAAATTATCTCTTCATTCAACCTATCAATTTCCGTCTAACTTCGAAAAAAAGTTTTATTCGGAATGTTTTCTTCTTCCATGTTATTGATTGTCTGTCAGGATTATAAATTGAATGATAAATAAATAAATAATCTATAACTATTGCGCAAATCCGTTGATATTACAAAGTTAATAACAGAGATAACATATATCGATATATTAAACATGTACACATTGATATTAATATTTCAAACAATAAATTAATATTTTTCTCGGTAGCCGGCTGCCCAGATCAACCAATATAACCAATTAATAATTTTAATAAGTAATTAAAATAATAAAGCGGAAATAATAAAGATTAATATTCTTTTTACGTTTCGTCTTTGACTCATCAGTGCAGAGCAGTTCAAATTGAACTGCTTAGTGCTAAACTCGGCAGTTCAATTTGAACCGCTAAGCAGACGTAAAGTTTCTGCTACTTACAGAACACTTTTTGTTTTGCAACGAAGTGCAATGCCTTTTCTGACGTGCCGAACGAAAACGTGTTTTCGACTATTTCTGGCCGATGCAGGTTTGGTCATTTATGGAGTTAGCCAAATTTTGTGCTAGGACACATAAGTAAAAGTGGAAAAGTGGTAAGTTTATGAATGTAGATATCTCCTGTTGCACAAACGTAACAACATAAAAAATCTATGCTAACATTTTCAGTAGAATTAGATGGCCGTGACTTAGTGAGCGACATATCAGTCTCGTTCATCTGAACGAGTAAAAAAGATTAAACTGCGTTCTTAATTTTCTTCTTGTGAGTTGAACTAAATAAGGCAATATTTTTGGACAATTAGTTGCTGCTAATCATAGTGGATATTCGTAGTACCGGTGGGTAAAATTTCCAAAATGGAACTAGCATTTGAAAGCTCTGTGAAATGCCATAATCGTAAAGTGAACGAAAACTATACACAAAATTATTTACCGGATCTTTCCCATTCGAGAGGAACGCCATCCGTTGTGAATCATCAAGAAGATCTAAAAATTCGTGTCATTTCAAAGCTAGCAAATTTATCCCAAAGAACTGACTGTGACATTGATTTCCATTGAAAAATAAAAATCGGCACTAAATTAAACCAACAAGTGAATTTTTTTATTTGTTTATGCGCAGTTCGCCATACTCACGATGCAATTTTTTTCAAAGTTACTCTTCGATCCATACAAATCATCGTTGATAAACTGACTCGAATTAATGAAAAGGATTGAAAACTATAGGAATAAAAATTTAGATTTTAAAATAGTATATGGGTATACGCCACTTTCATATGTTACTCCTCCTAATATCAACGGTATACGCCACATTCATATTTTACTCCTGAAAAATTGACGTTTCTTGACAGGTGATAAATGAAGTGAAGTTGGCTCAATCACCGGTGATGGTGATAGTAAAACATTTTGGTGATCACCTCTTTATCACCAGGAGGTGATAGTCACTTATCACCTTACATGACCCCAGGTTGCTAAAACAAACTCATCAAAAGTTGTTCTGGCGACTCTGGGTTAGCTCTCGGGCTGCTCTGATCAATAAACGAAAACGGTTTTAGTAATAGTGTAGTTTTATTGACCCTCCTTTAAAAAGCGTCGATAAACATTGGAAAACGACGGTAAAATACCTTGGCAACAATACAAGTTTGGAAGGAAGAGAACATGAACATATTTTGTTACTACCAATCACTTTATTATCTCATAGTATATTTATTTTTAAAGAACCACTTGTTATAATGCAAAATTCTGAAATTTCTTTTATGTTGTAACTTGAGATTGATTTTAGATAAACAAACATTGTCATAGTTCCACGTGCGTAGCGACCAGACGCTGGTTATTTTGTTTCAATTAATAATTGAATTAGGTTTTACAAGATGACGACACAAATGAACTGCGGATGAATCAAGCTCATCTTTGTCAGCTGCCGGTGGTTTGTTTTGTTTTGCGACTGCAAATTGAAAATTGAAAAATAACGAACAAGTGCCTGTTGAAAACGTGTTCCACAGTAAAAAGAACTAAAAAGATAATCCTGTATACGTTTCCAGAATCAATGACCGATATTTGTATAAATCTGTTTAGTTTGAGACGACTTGCAATTAGATTTAGATTATCGTGACGTCACAAATGAACAATCATTCATCCTTGACAGTTCAGCGGTACGATGTCCAGTCAGCGACTGGCACCATTAAGAAGGTGACAAGCGATTATAAATACACTCTCCTACTCAATGCTTGATCGGAGAAATAGGTATAAAGCGAGAGGACTAGTGTTTGATGGACAGAGAAGATGTCTGGTTGTAAGGTATCGGTCGGGTGACGGCCAGGATGTAGACAATGTTCGATGTACGTTGCTACTATGTCTGTTTCGAGTTTTGGAGTGGCTAAAACAAGATCAGAGTGGCGAAATGGTAGCGCGTATGCACGGAATGCATAAGAACGCAGGTTCGAGTCCTGTCTCTGAGTGTATCTTTTTCCAAAAATTCATCTTTTCTGTTAGTTTTTCTTTCACTTGGCTTCTCCAATATATATTTCCGCTCAGTCATTGCAAAAACTGAACTTAGTCATGGCGGCTTTACGTCAAACTAAAAATTAATAAATCGTTAGTCGTTTTTGTTTAATAAATCTCAAAAACAAACCGTGTTCAATCATGAACAAAACTTTTGAAACTTTATTTGGGCGATATGGACCGTCTCATCCAATTTGTCAACAGACAAGGAAAAAATTCTCTGTTTACAAACTGCACTGCTGAACAGTCAAAATGTGTTCATACGATTGAGGTTAGCAGTGACGGATAAACCTAATTTTTAAATTCTACCGATGAACCTCTCATGAACTTTTAAATTGTAAACGAACTACCAGCGGCTATCAAAAAAAAGTTCATTCTGTTCATTTTGTGAGGTTATGTCATGTGCGTGTAAAACCTAAAGCTTACAAAAATGAACAAAATAAATCAATTTTGACAACTAGCAGTGGTTTGTTTATGTGTTCATTGCGTTCATTATAATTTGAATACGTGTTAATAGATATGTAAACAAACCACTGATAGCTGTCAAAAAGTGAACTTGATTCATCGGCAGTTCATTGGTGGTTCATTCGAGTGGTCATCGTGCAAAATCTAATAGATAGTATGAGAAATATTTTATCAATCATCTAGTAGGTCTTAGCACTTCAGTACACAGTCACTGGAAGTTTAAATATTTGATTGCATTTTAGCGCCACCAAATGAAAGAATCACTACCACTTTCGAGCCGCCGGACATCCTTTCCAAAATCACAGACGTTCTAAATCAACATGATTCAGGGATGTATCGAAATCTGTTTTCTATCAGAACCTTTTGAGCACTCTAACACTACTTGGTGAATTAGATTTCAGGTTTTGAGCTAGATCAATCTTAGCACACTAGCTCCAGCGATATCGCATTAATGTTTGAAATACTTAGAAAACGTGTTTAAAACCCGTATTCTTCCAAATAATCAGATTTTCACGAAATATCAATGCTTAACCTAATTTATCTGTAGCAAGCAAATGAATTACTCAATGCTAATTGCTAATTAATTCTTTATATAATTTTAAGTCCACACAAGAACTAAAAATTTGCCAGTACAACATTGTGGACAGAAGCAAGACACTTGTTCGAAATAACATATGATCTGGGATTCCTCATTACAAGATTCCTTATTTAGTCCAGTAAGCCTTTGCTGTAGAAGACTTAACTCGAAAGCGCTCGATCAGCTGAACCTCAAAATTCGTATTTCAAAGTGATTACATATTCGAGTAGAGTGACATCAAATAGATAACTCAACTTGATGTTATGATGTTCCCATGCTACAGCTTTTACAGGATACGAGAAAGATAATGCTCGGTTAATTTTTCAAAAGGGCGTATAAGCAAGTGACAGTTTCTCTTTGTTTACTTTCTCTTCTATTAATTACCAAGCGGTTTCCACGTTTATCACCCAACTCTTTGCATGAAATGATACCCGAAACTTTCGACTTTCAAACAGAATAGTGATATCAAAGAAAATCTTTTTAATCACATCACAATAATCGAAAGAGAAAGTGATTAAAGAGAAACTGTCACTTGCTTATACGCCCTTTTGAAAAATTACCCGAGAATGAATAGATTTTCATACTTATCAAATAGCCGCACTGCTATTCATGGTGGATGCGACGAAACGAGTGTGCATCGGTTGAAACTACCTACATACAGCTTTGTGAATTAACACTGCTTGTCATATAATCAAAAATTTTCCAGCTACTTATAGCTTACAGTCACAGTCCATAGCATTCATAGAGAGTTCAGATGCCGAATCACTTAGGTTCGAAACCCAATCCGTCTACGCTTTTTTGTTGTTGCAAGTATGATAACAACTTAAAATTAACGATTTATTAATTTTAGTTTGACGTAAAGCCGCCATGACTAAGTTCAGTTTTTGCAATGACTGAGCGGAAATATATATTGGAGAAGCCAAGTGTTTTCTAACAGAAAAGACGACAGTCGGTGTTGAACAGTCGTTCGCACCGCACGCGTATAGCTCTTGGCTCCTGGAATTTTTTTCTGGCTACCTAGAGTTTCATTGATTCAAGGCTTCAGTCTTTTTCAAGGCTACCTGAATCACTAACTAAGTGACTAAGTGATACAAAGAGTGATATTAGAGTGACTAAGTGATATTAGAGTGACTAAGAAATTAATCAGCCTTTTTTAAGGCTAGCTAGGAGTCTAATCGAAGACTAATTTAGCCTAGTTATTTTAATTTAAAATTTCATTAATTTCAAAAATGCCTGCGTCCAACCGGAAAGGCAACAAGCCTAAGGCTAAAAATAATTCAATACGGAATAAATCACAATCCGTTATTCAACATTTTTCTAATAACATTCACGATCTGATAGAATCTGAATGTAAAAATAAAAGACAACGGACGGATTTCCCTTCTGTTGATTCTATGCCGTCTAACAATATTTACGAGATTCTTCCTGAATCCGATTGTAGCGACATAGAAGAAAATTCTTCAAAAATTCCCAAAATGGACGCTTGTCGTTCTGGGAAGAAACATCAATCTATGCCACCAGTGACGGTGATGATTTCCGACTTCAAAGCATTCCGTACTGAGCTTTCTACTTTTCTCCCGGAAGTAAAAGTCTCATTTCAAATCGGACGAAGAGGAGAATGTCGAGTCTTGGTGGATGGATTGGAAGATTACGAACGTCTTATTCGATATTTGTCCGAGAAACTTAATAAATTTTATTCATATGATATAAAATCAGACAGACCTTTCAAGGCTGTCTTGAAAGGATTATCAAATGATCAAAGTATTGATGAAATTAAAAATGAACTAAAAGAATTGCTTGGTTTTGCCCCTTCCCAAGTAATACTTATGAAAAAAAGAGCGAATGGTACTTCTAAACCACGCTCTGGAATTTCCCATGAACTTTACCTAATACACTTCAATCGAAGTGATGTAAACAATTTGAAAACTTTAGAAAAAGTACGTTTCATTTCCCACATTAAAATTCATTGGGAACATTATAAACGGCATAATCGTATTGCAAACATAACGCAATGTCGTCGTTGCCAAGGCTTCGGTCATGGAACCAAAAATTGTCATATGGATATACGGTGTTTGAATTGTGGTAAATCGCATTCGAAAGACGTTTGTCCAATGAATGAAACCACTGATAAATTTTCATGTTCAAATTGCAATGGAAATCATAAATCCAATTATTTGAAATGTCCTGTCAGGGAAAAAATTTTAAACGCTCGTTCGCTTCGACAACAAGTCAAATCAACGACCTTAAATTTACAGAACATACCTGAAAATCAAAAAACCGTTACAAATGCCACGCCTAATTCTTTTAAGGCACTGATTTCTTCGAAACAAAAAACAGGTACGCCTGCCAATTCGTCTTCTAACGAAAACAATTTATTGACAGGTAGATCGACCTCGTCATCATCTTCTTCTAATGTCAGTTATGCTGGTATATTAGGTAGAAATCTATCACCTATTTCTTCTAATGTAAATAATCAAAACACAGGACCGCCTTGCAGTTCTTCTTCTAACGAAAACAATTTATTAATAGGTAGACCGGCCAAATCATCTTCTTCTAATGGCAGTCTACCTACAAATATTCCTTCAATGCCATTCGCTTCTTTAAATGAAGTCGATTTAGTCGATATAACTGAAAATAAAATGATCTGAATTCGACTTCATCACTTTTTGAAGCATTTCAAATCGGATGGAAATTTGCAAATAATATTATAATGAATTTAAAATTTAACAGTGATGTTAAATAATTATTTGAATATTTTAAATTGGAATGCTCGATCTTTGAAATCGAGTGAAGATGAATTTTATAATTTTCTCAAAGTTCACAAAATTCATATTGCCATTGTGACAGAAACTTTTCTTAAACCAAATGTAAAATTGAAAAGTAATCCACATTATGTGGTTCATCGATTTGACAGGTTCACTGGAATGGGTGGTGGAGTTGCCATTTTTGTCCAACGGCAAATTAAACATCCAATTTTACCTTCTTTCAATACTAAAGTTATTGAAAGCTTGGGAATCGAAGTTGAAACCATTCATGGAATTTATTTCATCGCTGGAGCATATTTGCCATTCCAATGCACCGGCGAACAATTAAATTTCTTTAAAGGCGATTTGCAAAAACTTACAAGATATCGATCGAAATTTTTCGTAATAGGGGACTTAAATGCTAAGCATGTCCAGTGGAATTGTAGGCAAAATAACAGTAATGGTAAAATACTTCATAATCTGAGCTGGTTACTTCACAGTTCTTCATCCCAGTAATCCGACTTATTTCTCTTCCGTGAAAAACCCGTCTACGATTGATCTGGTTCTAACAGATCAAAGTCACATTTGTAGTGAACCGATTACTCATGCTGACTTTGACTCAGATCATCTTCCTGTAACATTCAGACTTTCCAACGAAGCTATAATTAATCCAATTAGTTCTATTTTCAACTATCATAGAGCTAATTGGTTGGATTACAGATCTCACATTGAAAATCATGTGGATCATGAAACTATTTTAGAAAATTCTGCGGACATCGACACAGCAATTGATAATTTGAATCATTATATTATCGAAGCTAGAAATCTTTCCCAAAGCTCAAACTAAATTAAATTCTCCTATCATCGATGACAATCTTCAACTGCTCATTCGGTTGAAGAATGTTCGTCGACGACAATATCAACGTTCTCGTGATCCTGCTATGAAAAACATAGTTAAGGATTTACAAAAAGAAATTAAACATAGATTTACTCTTTTGCGAAATGAAAATTTCGCTAAAGAAGTTGAACAAATTAAACCATATTCTAAACCTTTCTGGAAACTTTCTAAGGTTCTTAAGAAACCTCAGAAACCAATTCCTGCTCTCAAGGAAGGAAATCAAATACTTCTTACAAATGGCGAAAAAGCTCAAAAACTAGCTCAGCAGTTCGAGAGTGTCCACAATTTTAATTTAAACGTTGTGAGTCCTATTGAAAATGAAGTCTCACTGAAATATGATCATATTTCAACCCAAGTGTTATCACACGATGACATTATTGAGACGAATTTTGATGAAATTAAATCAATTATTAGGAAACTCAAAAACATGAAGGCTCCTGGTAATGATGGAATTTTTAATATTCTTATTAAAAATCTTCCCGATGTTGCCTTTTGCCTTTTTCATTAGCTTACTTCCCAAAAAGATGGAAAAACGCTAAAGTAATTCCTATCTTAAAACCTGATAAAAACCCAGCAGAAACATCAAGTTATCGCCCAATTAGCTTACTTTCTTCTATAAGTAAACTTTTTGAAAAAATTATCTTGTTGAGAATGATGACTCATATAAATGAGAATTCAATTTTTTTACCAGAGCAGTTTGGATTTCGTCATGAACATTCAACTACTCGTCAACTTGTCAGAGTAACGAACATGATAAAATCAAATAAATCTTCTGGGTTATCCACTGGAGTTGCTCTTCTAGACATAGAAAAAGCATTCGACAGTGTTTGGCACAAAGGTTTAATAGCAAAAATGTCTGATTTCCAGTTTCCTATTTATTTGATCAAAATGATTCAAAATTATTTCACTGATCGTACTCTTCAGGTTAGCTATCAGAATTGTAAATCTGAATTGCTACCCGTACGAGCCGGTGTTCCGCAGGGTTCGAGTGTAGCTCCAATCTTGTATAATATTTTCACTTCTGATCTTCCAAATCTACCCGTTGGTTGTCAGAAATCGCTATTCTGTGACTACACAAGTCTGTTAGCCACAGGTAGAAATCTAAGAGTGATCTGCAGTCGCCTACAAAAAAGTTTAAATATTTTCAGTGATTATCTGTCAAAATGGAAAATTAAACCAAATGCAGCAAAAACGCAATTAATTATTTTTCCTTATAAGCCAAGAGCTTCTTTTCCTAAACCAAACAATAATCACATTCTCAAATTGAATGGCTTGGAATTGACATGGTCTGATCAAGCTAAATACTTAGGTTTAACGTATGACAAAAAACTCACTTTCAAGGATCACATTGAAGGAATCCAGGCAAAGTGTAATAAATATATTAAATGTTTATATCCTCTTATAAACAGAAATTCTAAGCTCTGTCTAAAAAACAAATTGTTAATTTATAAACAAATTTTCAGACCAGCCATGCTTTATGCGGTACCAATTTGGTCAAGCTGTTGTTCCACCAGGAAGAAAACGATTCAAAGGATTCAGAATAAAATTCTGAAAATGATTTTGAAGCGTCCTCCCTGGTTTAGTACAAATGAGTTACACAGACTCACAAATATAGAACCATTAGATGTAATGTCACATAATATTATAAGCAAATTCCGACAAAAATCGATGCAATCTTCAATTGAATCGATTCGCTCTCTGTATTAGTTAGTAAGTTAGTATATAAGTTCCTTTTCCCCATTACACAATACAAGTAGGTTTAGAATTTTCCCTACACAAATATCTCAGAATTGCGGAAGCAAATGATGTCTTCATGGTAATAACCAAATCATATATATATATATAACAGGGCTGAAAAGTCACCACTTGTGGCTGAACACCCAATTTAAATCTTAATAATTTAATTTTAACTCATATTCCAATAAATAGTTATTTAAAAAATAAAAAAATAAAAAAAAAACAGAAAAGACGAATTTTTGGAAAGCGTATCTTTTTCCAAAAATTCATCTTTTCTGTTGGTTTTTCTTTCACTTGGCTTCTCCAATATATATTTCCGCTCAGTCATTGCAAAAACTGAACTTAAAATTGAGAACAAATTATGTTATCAACACGAGAAATTCTATATCTTATTCAGATTTTAGTTTGTATTCACTAATAGCAGAAATAGTTTTCTGTTTGATATCATCGGAATACTTTTTTGCTTTCGATTTTGATTTTTTTAGCAACATTGATTATTGAATAAAAAAGCAAAAAAAACATATTTTGACATCAGTTTTCGATATACCTATTGTAGAAAAATTACATTTTTATGCATTTCACGGATTGTATTGAAGAAAATCCTAGTTTCTGTGAAACGCTCGCACTTTGGACTTGACATTCTTCAATAATTCTGCACAGTTACTTTTGTGACTTTCCTGGTGGCAGCTGTCCAGTTTTTTTCAACTCCTGCATGTTTTGGGACACTGAACCTTCCTTCCGAAAGTGCCGCTTGACAATTGCCCAATACCTTTCAATTGGCCGAAGATCCGAGCAGTTCGGTGGGTTGATGTCCTTTTCCACGAATTGTACATCATTTTTTGACAACCACTGTAGAACGGAGTTGGCGTAGTGGGCTGAAGCCTAATCCGGCCAGAAGATAGGAGGAGCCTTATGCTTTCTGTACAGTGGCAGCATTCTCTTCTTCAAACATTCTTCCTCGTACAGCTTGGCGTTAATTGTGCCCTTCGTGAAGAAAATCGACGACCGCAAACCACAGATACAAATTGCTTGTCAGACCAACACCTTCTGCCCAAACTTTTCCATCGCCACCGTGGTGTCAGCGTCGTCCAGGTCCTGGTACACCGATTTCGTATAATATTGCGGTCCGGGCAGCGCTCGAGAGTCTTCCTTGGCGTAGGTTTCGTCGTCGATCATGATGCATCCGTCTTTATTCTGTAGAATCCGGTTATACAGATTTCGCGCTCTTGTTTTGGCCTGAACTTGCTGTATCTGTTTCTTGTACGTTTTCAGGGAGTTCCGAACTTTGATCCGTTGAATCATCCCGATGCTGGTGTTGAACCGCTTGGCCAAATCCCGCGTCGATGCCGATGGGTTTTTCCTGATGTATTCAACCACTTTTAAGTCCCGGCCGGGCTTGCTGGGACCCGTTTTCCTACCGGATCGGGACAAATCCTTCATGGAAAGGGTCTTACCGAACTTCTCGATAGTATTTTTGACACTGATGTGGTGCACTTTCACCCGTTTTGCAATTTCGTTGTACGTGACACCACTTGCTGAGCACCAAGTGTGCAGAATTTTCTTTCGCGTTTCCGGATCAATTCGACTCATCATTGAAACGATAAACTGTACCGAAATTTATGATCAGGAGTTCATAAAATCCCTTTTCATGAACAGAGCAATTGTTCCGTTCTATTTTGGCTGCGTTTGGTGTCTTGCCATTACCGGTTTTTATTTGTCGAATGTCTTACAATTGCATGAAACGTCGAGAACTAGTGTCATCTCGAAAAAAAATTGTTTTAAAACAATAGACTCTGGGGTTTTAAGATTTCCGAAATCGAAAAAAAAAATACCGAGATCGAAAAACATTTTTCGATTTCTTCGCGTTTTAGTGTTTAAAGCAGTTCCAAATGAACCGCTAAGCAGATGCAAAGTTCACACAATTTATATGACACTTTAAGGACAAATGAATTGTTGCTGATACTTTCGGTTCCGGCATTGTAACCGGAATTGTTAGGTGACGTAAGCGGCTTTTGAGCAATTCCACATGTATCAATATGTTGTTTTAACTCTAGCGTTACTTTTCAGAAGAGTCTAAGTAAAAAAATCTTTCCAAATTATCAAAAAACTATATCTCATAAACCTTTTGCCTTTCTCATATAGAAAGGTTATGCAATCACTGTGAGAACCGACTTTTGAACCGAGGCCCGGAGGGCCGAGTGTCGTATACCATTCGACTCAGTTCGTCGAGTACGCAAAATGTATGTTTGTATGTAACGAATTTTTGCACTAACTTTTCTCGGAGATGGCTGAGCCGATTGTCACAAACTAAGATACAAATGAAAGGTCTTGTGGTCCCATACAAAATTCCTGCATATTATTTGGATCCGACTTCAGGTTCCGGAATTATGGGGTAAAATGTGCAAAAAATTGTGAAAATAAGTGCACCAACTTTTCTCGGAGATGGCTGAACCGATTTTCACAAACTAAGATTCAAATGAAAGTTTTTTAGGTCCCATACTAAATTCCTGAATTTCATTTTGATCTGACTTCCGGTTCTGGAGTTATGGGGTAATATGAGTATAAAAATATGTTTTCTAGCTTTTCTCATAGATGGCGCGACCGATTTTCACAAACTTAGGTTCAAATGAAAGGTCCTGTAGTCCCATACGTAATTCCTGAATTTCATCCGAATCCGACTTCCGGATCCGGAAATATAGGGTAAAGTGTGTTAAAAATTTTATACCATCACTGAACAGGGAAAAACCGTAAAAAAATCGACCTCAAATCTTCTCCAATTGATAGTTTTTATCAGTAGACGGTCAAACAAACCGATTTCGGTTATTTTTTCAAGAATCGAAGAAAATGATTTCGAAGAATACCACAGTATTATATATGATAGTAGGATTGATATAAGAAAGCATCATTACACCACTAGGTGGGTTAAAAAAGGTTTTTAGATAAATGTTGAGTCTTCGGCAATGTTTTAAGTAACTATTGGGACTATATGGAGAAAGTATACATTGTGAAACAAAACGTTAGGGTTTATTTTGTTCGGTAGAAAAAACCTGAAAATCAATTTTGAACAATTCCAGAAATTAACAGCAGAAAAAGGAACAAAATCAGAATTTTGTTTTGCACGGATCGAGAGACCGATTTTTAGAAAATTAGATTTTTATCATTTGAATGAAAAGAAAAAGCCATTATTATATTACTAGATGAATTGTGAAGCAAATTTTGAAAATATACTGAACGATTTGACAAATTCCATTAGTGAGCGTTCAGTACTAGGTGTCCGTAATAACAATGCTTATTCTCGGCTAAATGCCACACTAAACTAACGCAGTGTAGTTTACATTCGAAGGTTCGATTATGCTTGACATATGAAAATATAAGTTTAGTAAATTCGAATTGCTTCATATTTTTCCCAATTCAGTACGTGAAATAAAACCGGTTGTCTAATCTGAAGTGACTGACCTATAAGTGTCTTATTTAAATGCTACACACTTTCAAAGTAACAGTTTCAAAATACGCTTTACAATAGAAAACAAGGGTATGTGTTAAATCAGAAACAGATTAAGTTAAAACATATCACTAATTTATCGTGTTTTCATACACTGCACCAGAAGGAACGAAAAACTTTTCCCTGCCTCAAACCTCAAACTCGAACACATCATTCAACGGTAAAGCCTACTGCTAGCATCCGAAACGTTGCTGAATGCAGGGATTGGGTAATACCAGTGAAAACTTTGCTTTTAATTGAATGTGCGGTTGCTGCAGTTTTCTCCCGTTGCACGATGCAAGGCCGGAGCCTACATATTTTTAAGGGGACAGTCAAAGCGGAAACAAAATCCCTGTCGTTTCATTTTATTTGACTCGGATATTCAAAACATTGCTTCAGGGTGGTCGGTCGGGAGCTCGAAGTTACCGTTGCAGATGCACCACAAAAAAAAACTAGTCCGCATCCAAACGAATGAACGAACAACTTTTCTATTACCGGGCGCCAGCGACGACGATGACGACGACGACCTGGTGGTTATATTCGGCGGTGATCCAAAAACTTTGCTGAATACTTGATGCAATTGCCCCCGGTTGCAGCTGTTAAACGGTGTACTACTGTTGGTCATAATGGAAACCCGGACGGTTCACCTGCACACGGCGCCGTCGTCGTCGTCGTTGAAATGGTTATTTTTGGCTCAAGTCGACTGCTTGTTCTGCGTGGCTATGATTGTCCAATAGAAAAAAAGGGAAGAAGAAAAAAAAACAGAAAGAAACACAAACCTTTTGACGAACAATCTCCTCTACCTCGAGGGCCGTCTCGAGATTGTGCGGATAGGGCATACCATGGGTGATGATGGTTGACTCGAGTGCTACCACGGACTGTGGAGCCATCCGGAGGGCTTCGGCTACGTCCGGTTTGATGTTGATCAGGGAGCTGAGAAACGAAACAAACAAAGAAACTGTTAAAAACTGGGTCACAAAATTGAAAAGCTTTATAAATTCTTAAATAACTGATATAACTTTAAATTAATGGTTTATATTATAGTTTTTTATGCTAAAGGTCTTTCTAAAAATTGGTGCTGAAAATCGGTGTTACTCTGGCAATTCAGCACAAAATGGAATCACGTTTCAGAGGACATAACTTGCCCTCAACGTAATCTAAATCCAAAAGTGTTCACACCAGTAAAAAGATTAACCGGTTTTTTCATTGGTTTTACGTTTCGTTTTTGACTCATCAGTGCATTAGCAGTCTATGTTGAACTGCTAATGCCACCTCGTGGTTCAACAGAAACCGCTTAGCAAACGTAAAGAAATTTGTAGGTTTTGATACTTCAAAAATGATCCGTCTTTGACTCATCAGTGCATTAGCTGAAGTCTATGTTGAATGCTACCCGGGGGTAACAATAAGGAGACGTTATTCATGAAAATCAAAAACAGCAGCCGACCAAGACTGCTGCCTCGCGGTACTCCACACTGGTTCGGGAAAACTTTCCTAGTAGTGAGACCAATTTTAACACTGACACAACTATTTGTAAAGTAAGATGTAAAGCATTCCACACTCATCGCCAAGTCGTTACCAATAGTATTCCATAATTCAGTCAATCTAGAAAGTTAGTCGGCACCGACCAACACAACACTAATCATAATTATAAAAATCACACTTGCTCAAAAGTACATTTTAAAACGTTTAAAACTCAATCTAATTTACATAAAATATGCACACAAAAAAACTTTTCAAGAGCGACTAGGCCAAAAGAATTTGCAAGTCTGAGAGATATCTAACAACAGAGATGATCAAAAGACACTCAAAAGTAAAAGTGTGTTTAGAAAAGATTATATGACCCTTTTTTGGTAAAGACATAATTTGTGTATAAAATCAATTTCTAGAGATTTGACCGTTTTAACTGTAGAAAAGATTGAAGCAGGTTCAACCACTTTCTTTCAGTGAAACTGATCCATAGATTTTATATATTTGTGGTCAAACGAAAAATCAAATATCCTTTTACACTAAACATTAGGGTGCCAATATTTTTGGGTCAAAAGTTTAAGCATCTCAAAAACCTGTTTTAATCCACCTAATGGTGTAATGATGATTTTCTCGTATCTCACATATTCTCAAATATAAATGTGTGGTATTCTTCAAAATAATTTTCTTTCATTCTTGAACAACAAAAAGGTGAAACACTCAGGTCGATTAAGCCATCTCTGAGGAAACGGAAAGAGTTCCACTATTGCAGGTGCTTCCGAAAACCAGAATCTGGGAACCGGTATAATCAAAGTTGGTTCGAGAAAAGTGACTGGGATTCATTTTTGAGTCTATGACTACAATCTCCGGTCGTTCATCAAAAACCCAAGAGCAAGGAAAGCCAAAATAATGTTTGGCCGTCTACTGATAATGACTACCAATTGGAATAGTTTTGAAGCAAGATTAGAAATTATTTTACGTCTTATTTCCGGTGCATCCAGAATCAGAAACGGAGAGCCAGTATAGCCGGAATCGGGTTGTTTGGTTGTCTATTGACAATGGCCACCGATTGGAATAGTTTCGAGGCAAGTTAAGAAGTAATGGTATCCAATTTAGCACACTTCACCCTATAATTCCGGAACCGAAAGTCGGATCCAAATGAAATTTAGAAGTTTTGAATGGTACCATGAGACCTTCCATTTGAGTCTAAATTTGTGGAAATCGTTTTTTTTTATTCAATAGTAACATATTTGAAGGCACACTGCTTAAGCTCTTAGATGCCAAGGGCATTTTCTTATTTTAAATTATAACTAACTTAAAACTAGGGTATTATTCCGGTCGCAATGGTCGATTCTGGCAGATTCAGTCTGCAGCTGGCGATCGGCAATGGTCGGTGGATTAAATATGACATTAGTGTCCTCCAGATGACGATTATACGTTTCAATCGGTCCGCGGAAAACACCCCCAGGTCACAGAGACCCAGCGGGTGGCCCGCATGTTGTTCATCGACTGAAGCAGTTTTCCGGTGGGCGATGATTTTGCCTAAGAGAATGAAAGAAGTATAGAGAAGTAATTTTGTGGAAAACGGGGTGAAAAAGGGGGTATGAGAACGAATGACCAAAAACGATAAAGATCTAATTAGTTGACATGGAGATGGTGGAGAAACGGAGAAAGGGGGAACGAAGAAGTTAGTGACAGCAAAAAGATCTTGTTATTTTCTACAGAGATGGTGGACGCGAGGGATTTGGAGAATCGGGCGAATGTTAGTCTCGAACCTGTAGGTGGAGATAATTCTTAGTCTCGACAAGAGAGAGGAAACTACGGATTACACTTGTATATTAATGTGTTTAAGGTACTGGTATATGAGAAGCATATATAAACTATCCCGACTCGCCAACACATCCCGAACCGGAACATTGGACGTTCTACCTCGGGCCCTAAGGGATTCCAGTAGCTCCGACCTGACGTCGCGATACTCTACGCACGACCACACGACATGCTCGATGTCCTGATAACCGTCGCCACAGGTGCAGAGACCACTCTCCGCGAGCCCAATACGCCGGAGATGTGCGTTGAAAGTGTAGTGATTTGACATGAGCCGCGACATAACACGAATGAAATCGCGACTCACGTTCATCCCCTTGAACCAAGGTTTCGTCGATACCCTAGGGATAATGGAGTGTAGCCATCGTCCCAGTTCGTCATTGCTCCATGAAGTTTGCCAACTTTCGAGAGTTTTCTGACGAGAGATTCTGAAAAATTCATTGAAACATATTGGTCTTTCATAAATATCACCTTCTAATGCGCCCACTTTAGCCAATGAGTCTGCCTGTTCATTGCCTGGAATAGAACAATGCGATGGGACCCAGACTAATGATATTAAATAAGACCGTCCAGATAAAGCTCTCAAGTGTTTCCATATTTTCCCCAGAAAATAGGGGGGATACTTTCCTGGCTTCATTGCCCGGAGAGCTTCTATTGAACTTAGACTGTCCGTGACAATGAAGTAATGGTCTTTGGGCATGGTTTCAATGATCTCGATGGTGTACTGAATAGCAGCTAATTCTGCGACGTAAACTGAAGCCGGATCACTGAGTTTGTAAGAAGCGGTGATGTTTTGATTGAAGATGCCGAAGCCTGTGGACTCGTTGATGTATGATCCGTCAGTGTAGAATATCTTTTCACAGTTGACTGTTCTGAATTTGTTATAAAAAATATTGGGGGCCACTTGAGGGCGTACGTGATCCGGAATTCCACGAATCTCTTCTCTCATGGATGTGTCGAAAAATACAGTGGAATCAGAAGTATCCAAGAAATGGACACGGTTGGGAACAAACGAAGAAGGGTTAATATTCTGAGCCATGTAATCAAAATACAAGGACATAAAACGGGTCTGAGAATTGAGCTCGACAAGCCTTTCGAGGTTTTCAATCACCATCGTATTCAAAATATCGCATCGGATTAGCAATCGATATGAGAGATCCCAAAATCGATTTTTCAACGGTAAGACGCCCGCCAACACGTGGAAATCGGTTACGCCATCTCTGAGAAAAGTGAGAAAGTAATTTGAAATCAGTTTTTTTCACTAATCACTCTGTAACTCCGGAACCAGAAGTCGAATCAAAATAAAATTCAGGAACTTTGTAAAGCCTTGTACCTTTCATTTGAATCTAAGTTTGTGCGAATCGGTTCAGCCGTCTCTTAGAAAAGTAAGTGCACTTATTTTCATATTTTTTCACAACATTTGAGCTAAATCGGCAAACAAATAAAAATTTCTTCGAGATCTTCGAAGTCGATATAATATTTTTTTTCAAAATGAAACTAAATCAAGACGTTTCATGCAAGTTTAAGACATTTGGCAACAAAAAATATTTCTATTTCAGAAATCTTATAGTTTTAGTTTCAGATAGTTGATGTTTTTCAATAAAAAATTGTAGATGACACTAGATCTCCACGTTTCAGACAATTCTAATGCATTTGGCATAAAATTTCTTCGATTTTGGAAATCTCAAAATTGTTACAAGTCCCAAAATCGTTTTTTTTTTCAAAACAATTTTTTTTTGATGACATTAAATCATTTCATGATTTTTGGCATGAATGTCGACTTCAGAAATCTCAAAATTTAAGTCCAGAAATCCTAAAATTTAAGTCCCAGAAGTTGATGTTTTTCAAAAAAAAAAAATATTTCGAGATGACACTAGATTTTGATGTTTCAGACAATTGTAAGCCATTTGGAACCAAAAAAAATTTCTTCGATTTTGGAAACCTCAAAATCCCAGTCCCAGAAATTTGATTTTTTCAAATTTTTTTTTTGGAGATGACACTGAATCTCAACGTTTCATGCAATTGTAAGACATTTCACATAAGAAAAATCGATTTCAGAAATGTCAAAATTCAAGTCCAGAAATCTTCAAATTTTAGTTCCAGAATTCTAATTCCGATCTTGATAAATCTCCATAGGGGGGAGGGGGGGAGGTGGTTAAGCCACATGAAATTTCTGAAATCGTAATTTTTTATGCCGAAAATCTTAGAATTCCAAGAAACGTCGACATTCTGGGATTGGGAATTTCGAGACTCCCAACATCGAGATCTAGTATCATCTCGAAATATATTTTTTTGAGAAAATTCGATTCTGGAACTAAAATTTTAGGATTTCTGGACTTGAATTTTGACATTTCTGAAATCGATTTTTCTTATGTGAAATATCTTACAATTGCATGAAACGTTGAGATTCAGTGTCATCAAGAAAAATTTTTCTTTTTAGATCAACTTTCTGGGACTGGGATTTTGAGGTTTCTAAAATCGAAGAAATTTTTTTTTTGATTTCAAATGGCTGTCTGAAACATCGAAATCTAGTGTCATCTCGAAATATTTCTTTTTTGAAAAATATCAACCTCTGGGACTTAAATTTTAGGATTTCTGGACTTAAATTTTGGGATTTCTGAAGTCGACTTTTTTTATGCCAAAAGTCATGAAATGATTTAGTGTCATACAAAAAAAATTGTTTTGAAAAAAAAACGATTTTGGGACTTGTAACAATTTTGAGTTTTCCAAAATCGAAGAAATTTTATGCCAAATGCATTAGAATTATCTGAAATGTCGAGATCTAGTGTCATCTAGAATTTTTTTATTGAAAAACATCAACTATCTGAAACTAAAACTTTGAGATTTCTGAAATAGAAATATTTTTTGATGCCAAATGTCTTACAAATTTCTAAAACGTCGAGATTTAGTGTCATTTAAAAAAAAATTTAGATCGACTTCGAAGATCTCGAAGAAATTTTTGTTGGTACCCAATGCCTTGCAGTTGAGATTTCAAAATCGAAGAAATTTTTGTTAATTCCAAATGACTGCAACGTCGAACGTTTTTTTGAGAAAATTCAACTCTAGAACTCAAATTTTGTCTAAACTAAATGTCTTAGAATTGCATAAAATGTCGAGCATTAGTGTCATCTACAAAATAAATATTTTTTTTATAATATCGACTTTCTAAAGGCTTCGAAAAATTCTGAAATTTCCAAAATCGAAAACAAAGATTTTTTGCCAAATTCTTTAGAATTGTCTGAAGCCAGGCGTGTACCCAGAAAAAAATTTTGAGGAGGTTTAGGAACATATTGATTAATTTCCTCACACATGGAAATATGTGTATAATTACTTGATTTTTTTTGATAAAGTCGTTTGATAGAAAATAATCCTTGTTATAATTGACTTAAATATGACAACTTTCGCGCTAAATCATATTTGCAAATGGCAGAGTTTTTTCCGAATTGAATAAAACTTTCTGGACGTGTAGACTTTGTCCTAACTTTGTTTTTCAAAAATTAATCTAGACTGTCTTTTAAAAAGGACTAAACTTTTTTAATCATTTTTTTTTTCAAATAGTTGAAACGAAATATGGCCTACAGCCTACAAAAAAGTATTATACTAATGATTTTCACAAAACCAGTCAAATTTACCAATGAAAATACTGAAAAACTTCCATATCGAACTGACTTCAAAAATATAAAATCAATTTCAAAACATTTTCCATTATGATAAAAAAAATTACAGTGTCTTTTTATCGAAAACTAACTAAACTAAAAGTTCATCCTAGAACTCAATGAATCTTAATTTGAGAGGCGATCTCACAAAATTCTGGTTGCCCGATATCTGCAAAAAGTATCAGTAATATGATAGACAAAAAAAAATTGAGTTAAAAACACTTTTTTTTAAACCTGCTCGCCTTACATGGCCTTAAATGGACGGTTGGGAGGTAACATAATAACTTGTGACAAACTTTCGTTGAATTCGAAAGAGGTGTTTTTTTTATTATAAATCGATTTTAAATTTTGGAAACCAATTTTTGTTTTCAGTGTAGGGTTCGAATAGACGAATGTCGCACAAAATAGACGTATTCAAAGTTGGCAGCATATAGACCATTACAAAAAGCCACTTTGCTCACTTTGTTTTTCCATAATTGATCTAGACTATCTTTTGAAAAAGGACTAGACTTTTTAACCATCTTTTTGCAAATAATTATAGTAGAAAAATGACAAATCCGGAGCGTTCGAAGGGAAAAAAGTTTTTATAACGAAAACTTTTTCTTATC